>NC_047041.1:12916661-13595411 GCF_011762595.2 Tursiops truncatus
GTCTTTGTGGGCCTGAGGAAGGGGGCTGGGTGGGCTGGTCAGGGTCACTTCTGCAGCCCCCGAAGGCGGGACTCTGTACAAGGCAGACCCCCAAGTGAAGTGCGAGATGGAAAGTCAGAGCCCTTGAAATCCAAAGTGAGAAAAAGCCGAGGGGCTGCAAACTGCAGAGCCCACTGATGTCTGTCATCCTCAGACTTGCTGCTCACATGGAATGGGGGCGATCTTGTACATTCCTCCTGATCAGCTCTATGGGGAGGGCAGAGGCTTCAGGAATAACTCTGGGGAGGGGTGGCAGCTTGGAGGCAAAGATGTGGGCTGAGTTCCTACCCTGTCCTCGTCTTCCCACCAAACCCTCACATCACCTCCCAGGAGTGACCCAGGCAGGTTTACCTTTCTGAGTGTTGACCATTAAGTTTGAAAATGAACTGTTGTCCAGGCACACGATCAAGAGAGATAAACGCTAATTGCTGGATGGATGTGCTAACTCCTGGCTCCTAATTCGTCACCTTGCCTAGGCTGAAGCTGAGAGAGGCAAGGGAAGGAGGAGGCACTGGGGCCAGGACCCTGGGAGCCACTAGACCCTCTTGCAAGAGGATGTGGGTGAGTGAGCCAGGACGCCCTCCCCAGGGGATGAGAAAGATGCCCTGGGTCCCTGAGGCTCTCCAGGGAGGACACGTAGCCAGGTGAGGGAGGGGGAGGTCTTCGGCTAGCTCATGTTTATTAGCAAATTAATCCCAAGTAGACTGATGATTTGTTTCCCCACTGGCCTTGCGGTTGGCCTTGGGGAGCAAACTATTTCTCTGAGGCTGGTTGCATCCTCATGTGAAGACGCTCAGTGGGCTGCAAAACCCATGATTGATTGGCAACTTGCTGAAGGCGGAGCTGGCAGTGGAAGGTGTGGGACTCACGATTATTCCTCGAGAGGTGAGGTTGTGGGTCTTTGGTGGGGACCTGCCTAGAGTAGGATCTGGACTAGATGACCTGGCGCAGATCCAGGTGAGAGCAGAGGGGCGGGAACGAGGAATCGTGTGGCAGCAGGACTGGTGGGAGCTCCTTCGCTCATTCCTAGGATCCGTGGCATCTCAAGAGCCTGGCCCTTAGTTTTCTCATCTGCGAAATGGGGCTAGTAATCACAACCACCCGTGTGTTTTGTGAGAATTAAATGAAAGGAAGTAAGTAAAGCGTTGCCACAGTTCCTGGCACCTTATCCCTCAAGAAATAAATGTTCAGTGAGTGGGTGTCGGGCTTCGCTTTCTGACCCTGCTTTTGCTGGCGGCAGAATCCAACCTCACCATTCCAGGGGAGGGCCTGCCCATCCCTTAAGACCACCCACTCTGGTTTCTGGGGACGAGACGAGTCTGGGCCCCTCCTTCCCCGCCTGGGCATGCAGCCACGGGTCCTCTGGCTGCATCTGGCAGAAGAGGCAACCGCGCACGGGAAGGATGGAGGCTAGTGCGTCTCCTCCCAGCATGCGGGGCCGGCCGCTACATGCATGAGTGGCCGGGGTAATTAATTTACACATTTCATCCTGCTTAAACTAATAAGCTTCTATATCCTCCTTCTCCACTGAGCCTGAGCCTGAGCCTTCGTGCTGGGCTGTCATCCTGGCCCCAGGGAAGCTGTCACATTCCCCGCTGCCGTCCCGTGGGCTGGGCCCAAGGCTTGGAGGCCCTGTGTCCACGCTTCTGAGCGTGCTGGTCCAGGTCAGCCTCAGAGGCCGTCTCAAGGTACCCAAGCAACCTCAGACCTGTCTGGGAGTAAAGGGAGACCTGGCAGTCCATCCTTGCAGCCCCCAGCCCCTCAGGCTCCCCTTCCTGGAGCTGCGGGGTCTGGTACAAAGATGGCGGGGGACATGAAGACATCCTCTGGGCAGGGATAAGAAACAGCCTCCAAGAAAGGTGGTGAAGTGAAGCTAGTGTGGGGGGATAACGTGTGTCCTATTCTGTTCTGTTAAGAAAGGGAGAGAAGCGTGTGCGTGTTTGCTTGCAGGATAAAGCCTGGATGGGTACACAGGAGACTGGCTGCCCCCAGGGAGGAGCTGGGCTGCGAGGCAGGCGGAGGGAGACTTTCACCCTTATCCTTCTGTACCTCTTGAGCCTTGAGCACTGTGAACGCATCACATATTCAAAAAGCGTCAGCGGTTCGACGACAAATACAAATGTAACGTAAAAGCCCCGTTTGTCTCCAGCATGTTCTACGGATACTCCGGTGGGCCTGGTGGTGAGGCTGCAGGAGGGTAAGTCATGACGCTCCCTTCAAAGAAGGGGTGGGGAGCGAGGAAAGTCCTGGATGATAGTGACTGCGGTGAATGGAATGCCTGAAAGCCCTCGGGCTCATGGACGAACCCCAGTGGGTAATTCAGGAGCTGCCTGGAGGAGGGGGTCTTGGGCCATTTTGAAGGTAGTGTAGGAGTCCACCAGATGGAGAGGAGAGAGAAGGGCTGGACGGGCTTGAAGTGTGAGTTCCTATTCTGACGGCAAAACCCTGGGGTGCATTTGGGCCCTAGCGTTCTCATCTGTAACATGGGAAGAATCCACTCGGGGAGCCAGTAAGGAAAGCGATTCCAGCCCCTAAAACTTCAGTGATCACCATCCCCTTGTGGTCCTGGAGTGGAGGCTGTAGGATCCAGGTCTGTGCATCACAGAGAGGCTTTCTCCACCAGCTCCTTCTGACGGCTTCCTCCTAGTTAACAGATTCCACTTGTATGCTCCGATTCCGAATCCCGCAGGATTTAATATCCACTCTGTAATCTACTAGCACCAATAGGCATTATGTAACTAAACCTTACATTGAAAATGCTAGGCTTCCATTTTCCCCACGCTGCCGGGAGAAGTCGGGGCTCTCCTCGCCCGACGTGACTGACTCTTGCACTAAGTAAAGTACTGTCCGTGCAGGCACACAGCCTGCTCCCGGCACACCCCACAGCACAGCCTGAGGGGACCAGCCAAGGTAGGGCCCTGGGCTGGCCATCCTAGTGGCTGCAAGATTGGCCCTGTGTCTACCCTAAATATCACTTGCTTTAAGCCCCTTTCGTTTCCAGCTCACTGGCTGCAATGGCCATTCACTCACTCACTCACTCACTCATGCATTTATTACGCACTCATGGCAGGCACAGAAGTAAAAGGTGCTAACACGTAGTCAGGCTCTTCTCAGCTCCTTCCCTCTTTTGCTGTGACAGCTTCATACAATGCCGGTTCCCAGGCCATACCAGTTTATAGAGGAACCCAGAGGAACGGATAGCAAGAATGCCTAATGTTATAGATGCTATTCTTCTACAGGTATCTTCTTCATGAGGTAACTCTCTTTTCAAAAAAGTAAACTTTTAATTTTGAGATGCCTGTAGTTTCACATGCAGTTTTAAGAAATAACAGAGAGAGAACCCGTGTATCCTGTGTCCAGTTCCCCCCATCTTGCACAACCTTAGTACAGTATCACACGCGGGATACTGACAGGGATACGGGCAACATACAGAGCATTTCCATCAGCAAGAGGATCTTTTCTGTTGCCCTTTATAGGCACCCTTACCTCCCCCTTCCTCCCTCTTTCCTGATCCCTGCCAACCACTGATCTGTTCTCCATTTCTATCATTTTGGTATCAAGAATGCCAAACGAATAGAATCGTAGAGTGTGTAATCTTGTGGGATTGGCTTGAAGGACTCATTTAATCCTCACAACACCTCAGCAACATAAGCATCCCTATTCCCATTTCATAGAAATGCAAGTTGAGGCCAGGGAAGTAACTTGCAGAGGCAGGATTCAAGCCAGCCTCTCAGCTAATACGGAGCTGCAGGAATTGTTGCAAACAAGAGCCCTCGGGTCTGCTCATGTCAGGGGAGCTCCCTCTGCATCCAGGACACAGCTGGGGGTCCTGGCCCTGCATGCTGGGGCTTATGGTCCTAGCCCGTCTAGCGCAGCCTGAATTCTCAAGAGCAGGCATAAGGGAACCCCACCCCAGGACCCCTGCTGTGGCGAAGAGACAGAGGTGGGGCTCCCTCCTTGTCTGGAGGGGCTGGCCGAGGGGCTCAGGTACGCTGTCCCGCCTGACGGTGCGACAGGCTGATTGCGCTTCTCGGGGGATTGTGGGGGGGGGGCCCTGCACTGAAGTCCACCCCTGCTCCCCCCCAGGCCTCCCAGCCCACTGGTTGGGTCAGCCTTGGGGCCAGAACAGGTCAGCTCTGAAGCAACATCACTCGCAGAGCTAACCAAGCGTGGGATTGCTCAGATCGCTGGAATGAGCAGCTCCCCGTGTACACCCCTCCCACCAGCCAGCCACAGGCTCTTCCGGCTCTCGCCTGGCTCTCGCTGCTGCCTTAACCCGACCTGGTCTCAAAGCCACATGGCTCCCACATCGCAGTTGACGAGGGCCTCATCTCCCTGTGGAGGGCTCAGGCCCTGGTTCCTGGGGAGGGGAATCTGGCTCTCTCTGTATCCAGTGGGAGGGCCGGATGGACCAGTGGGAGTGGTCACTCCCCAGACTCAACCCTGGAGCGTGGTCGGCAGGGCAGGGCTGGGGCTCGTGCATGAATGTGGGACACAGGGGACCTCTTCTGGACCAGGGTTGGAGTTAGCAGCAGTGACCCAAGCCCCTACACATCAGGAGTCTGCTAGAGGGCAGAACCAGGGCCAGTGGGAGAGGTTCTGATGAGGGAGGCAACTTTTACTCAATGAAAGAAAGAATTAGCAGTAACTAGGAATGTCCAAGAGTAGAGCAGACGACTTTGTGAGTAGTGAGGTCCCCGTCAGGGAAGGCATGCATTCACTCATTCATTTAACCCCTGTCAATTGTCTGCCTCGGGAAGGCAATACACCGTTGTGGCTCTCAGCACTAGAGTCCCCCAGATGTGGGGTCTCCCCGCTCTGCCACTCCACAGTTTTTAGCAAGTTCTCTGTGCCTGTGTTGCCTCCCCTGCAAAACAGGAATAATAACAGTTCCTTACCTATCTCAGTGGGAAAACTGTAAAGACTCTCAGCCCCATGCGTAGCACCAGCTAAACACAAGCAGCGCGTGTTATTTCCCAGGTGCCGTTACCGCTATTCTATAGATGAGTTAAATAAATTCTCTGCGACTCAGTGCCTGAGTGGGGATTTGAACCCAAGCTGGTCTCATTTCAGAGCCCATGGTCCTCCCGCTCGACCATAAAGCTATGCCAGTTAGGTAGGTGTTAAAATCTGAGACGAAGGGACTTAAATCTAGAGCATATAAAGAACACTTACAAGTCCATAATAAAAAGACAACCCAATTAAAAAGTGGACAAAGTATCAGAATGCATATCTCTCCAAGGAACTACACATGGCCAATAAGCACATGAAAAGATGCTCAACACCGTTAGTCATCAGGGAAACGCAAATCAAACCCGCCATGAGACGCCACTTCACGTCCAGTAGGTTGGTGATAATCGAGAAGACAGATAATAGCAAGTGTTGTCCAGGATGTGGAGAAATTAGAACCTCATACACTGCTGGTAAGAGTGTGAAATGCCTCAAATGGTTAAACATAGTTACCGTATAACCCAGCACTTCCACTCTTAGGTATATACTCAGGAGAATAGAAAACATACGTCCACACAGAACCTTGGATGCCAACGTTTATAGCAGCTTTCTTCATTAGAGCCAAAAGGTAGAAACAAGCCAGTTGTTCACCTAGTGATGACCAAGATGTGTGTATCCGCACAATCTCATCCAGCCGTGAAAGGAATGGAATGCTGACACATGCTACCATGTGGATGGACATCGAAAACCTTAGGTGGAAGAAGCCAGTCCCAGAAGTCCACTAGTACGCAATTCTGTTCCTACAAAAGTCCAGAATATGCAAATCTGTGGGGACAGAAAGTAGGTTAATGGTTGCTTAGGGACTTGAGTGGGGCTGGGGGGGTGGAGGGGTGACGGCTGAAAGGTACGGGGTTTCTTTTTGAGATGATGAAAATGTTCTAAAGCGAACTGTGGTGGTGCTTGCACACGTTTGTGAATAAAGTAAAAACCATTCAATTGTAGACTTTAAATAGGTGAATTATAGGCTATTTGGGTTGTAGCTCAATAAAGCTGTTCAAAAAAGAGAAATAAATCCATAGAAAAAAACTGAGGCTGAGGGGAGAGGTATGGGTGGAGACAGAGGCTGGGGAGTTGCTAATGGAGAGCTTGGTGGGGGGATGACCTTGCTCAGCAAGCATTTCCCAAGGGATGGATGATGGACCCTGAGGGAATGCCTTCATGGAGGAAGAGGTGTCACTCAGGTGGGTGAACCCCTGGGAAGTGCTGGGCAGAGGGCTGAACCGGTGACCTCTGGCGGCCCTCAAACCCTCCAGCAGGAGAGGGCTGGTCGGTATTGGGTAGGGGATCTGGGGTTCTGCTGAGGTACCTGCAGCTCCAAGGAGCAGTGGCCCTGTCCACCCATCTACCTCCAGCTGGAGGTCATCACACCACTGATGTGACCTTGTGCAGAGGGACAGGACTTGACCCAGTCAGTGTCCCCATGGGTGAAGCACAAATGATGGGAGCTTGAGTTTGGAGGCAGAGGACCTCTCTGACCTCAGGCTCCTTATCAGTAGTCTGGGGTGGTCATTTCCCCCTCCATGGGTTGCCCTGCATGAAATTAGATGCTGTGTTGAAAGCACCCGGTAGGAGTTCCAGTGGTGGGTGAAAACTGATCTCAGTTGGTGTTGGCATCAACCCTGTGAGTTGATGGGGCAGGTATTACATGAGGTATCACAGAGGTCACGTGTCTTGGTGACCCGAGAGGGAGGGCAGAACTGGACCCTGCCTCTGGGATGCCTTGCACCTGACAACGCAGCAGAGCTGACACCTCGCAAAGCACTGTGGGCAAATACTCTCATTTCACCTTCGGGACAAGCTTCTGTGTAAGTAGGATGGGTATCACTAGCCCCGTCTTACAGGTGAGAAAACTGAGAGTCAGGGATGTGTCTCCAAACATTACTCAGAGCACCCGGACTCCTGCTGGCTTTAGAGCCGTCACACCCATGATCCTGGAGGCTTCTAGACTCCAAGATGCAGCAGGTTAAAGGCCTTGCAATGAAGGTGGAGCCGGGCGGGAGGTGCTGAGGCTGGAAGAGGCCGAGAGGTGGGTCTGTGCTAGGCCAAGTGTGGGTAGCTCTGGCAGCCCCTTCCGTGGACCCATCCGCCTCTCCCTGTTCCGGCGGGAGGGAGGAGACTGGGGGCTTCTGTGCACAGGGAAGGTGGCTGCATGTTCAACGGGAATCACACAAGCACTCTTGATAAACAGCAGGTAGCCCCGCTCCCGCTAGCTAACAGGATTAATTTAAATGCATACAGACGCAGCTGGGCAAAATCAAAACACAGAACCCAAGCTAAATTACACCACTTAGTGGCGGGGCCCTCAGAGCCTCCGAACGTGTCACCTGGGTTGCTCACCTGCTGCAGGAAGAGGCCACGAGTGATGCTCATGTGCGGCACAGGCATCAGGGGGACCCTGGAGGAGGGCCGGGGGCCGGGGCACTCAGGCAGGGCCGTCTCCGAGGGCCCATAGCCTCAGGTGGGTGGTACATCCTGGAAGGCTGGGGCAGCTTCCAGGCCTGAAGAAAATGGAGAGGCCAGGATGCTCCTGTGACCAGCATCCCACCTGCTGGTCCTGCCTGATGAGAGTCCTGCCTCCCAGGGAACCTGGCCCCAGGATGTCCACACAGAGAGCGTCGGGTAGCTCTGCCCAGTGGTCTGGCATCCTAGGCTTTATTCTGGCCTCCACAGTGAGGGAAGGGAGAGGGAGGGGAACTCTTAACCACGGTAACCACATTCAATCCCCACTATGGCTATTATAACCCCACTTTACAGATAAGGAAACTGAGGCAGAGTTAGGTTTCAGATCTGTTGGGATCCAGAGTCCACGCTCTCGCACTGCCCCAAGCTTCTTCCCCAGTCATAGCTTTGATGAAGAACAAATCTATCCGGGGTCTGCCTTGGGCTCAGGTGGGCTCCAAGCCCAAGGTCAGGGCAGAAGCTGCTTAACTCCCCAGGGTCTAGAGCCCTGTTTCCTTCGCTTTAGCTTGGGACACCTTGGTAATGTCCTCTGGCTGTGGGCATCTAAGCCCCAAAAGCTGCACAGGCAGGGGACTCTAGGGGAAAATGAGAAAGGCTGTGAAAATGACTTTCTGGGCCCGTCACCCTGGGAGGGAACTGGGGGGTCATTATGTCCATCTCTTGGCCAATGAGTGGCAGGCAAACCATCAGGGCAAAACCCCTTCCCTTAAATCTTAGGAACGATAAATCCATTGCTCACGTCAATTGAGCACGTACTCTCTGCTAGGAGCTCTGCTAAGCCCTTTGAATCCATTCTCTCTCCTAATGTGCCCAGCAACACTAGGGGGTGGGTATTATCTTCATTATAACAAGGAAGTGGCACAGACCCCAACGTCCTGTGATCTCTCTCCTTCCCAGGATTCGGTCATGTTAACTGGGTTCTCCCGTGTGACCCACAGAAAGGGCAAGGTTGGGGTGTAGTTCCTGCTCCCCCCAGCTACCTGGTTCCATGGTCCCGGGCAGCCCGGGGCTTCTTTGAACTGGGAATTCCTGGCTTGTAAAACAAGAACACCCTCCACCCTACCTGCATTCCTACCTTATTGTGGGAATCACAGGAGAGAAATACACCCTGGTTTTCATGCTGTGAGGCACTACATAAACGTTAGTTATTGTTCCACACCCTAGAGCAGGCCTGTCCCAGAGCTCCGCATGAGGTTGTTTTTTTATAAAATGAATACTGTTAGGAATGAGAATTACTACTAATAAGCCCATTGCTTGTCCACGTACGTCTGCGTGGGGACCTCGATGTCCCCAGGACACAGTCTCTGCCCAGGGTCTAAGAGGAAGGGATGGTGCTCCCCATTCTGCAGTGGGGTAAACGGAGGCCCCTGGCAAGAACAAAGGGCGGCCCCAGGTGCCCCAGGCCTCCAGGGGAACGGGGATTTCACACAGGATCTGGGATTTCCGGTGTTCTCCCTCCCGCTGTGAGGGCTCCCAGGCCTCTCCCAGAGTGATTTATGGCAGCATTGTGCACAGCCAGTGCTGTGTCAGCGCCTCCCTCCCCTCCTGCCTCCCACTCTGGTCTCTCCCCAACCCCCATTTCAGCTTCTCACCTGTTTCTCCCAATGCTGCCGCTCACCTCTCACTGGTTCTCCCCTCCCTGAGTGAGTTGCCCAAGGCTGAACTGGGCCTGCTTTCAACTCCTTTCTGGGCTGAGCTGTCCCTAGCAGCTGAGAGATCTGAGGGTGGGGGAAATGCTAAGGAGGAGCTCCCCCTGCCCTGCCCCACCCCTCCCGTGGTCCCAGGAGAGCTGCCCTGAGGCCCTTGGTGGAAAAGGAGGGAAGGGGGCCTGGAGCCTTCGCTTCCTGTCACCTGTCCAGTGGCAGGACCAGCTCTGAGCCTCGGTCTGTGGGACTCCCAGGCTTATGTTTTCCCCATCTCCAGGGCTGAAAAAGCCTGGACACTGGGACTGGGGGCATAACTGGCCCCTCAGGGCCATGCAGACCCCTGTGCGGAGGTCCTGGTGCTTTGCCACCAATTGCAAGGCACCGGCTGCCGCAATGCAGATTCTAGATCCTGCGGGGAAGGAAAATCCAGGGGGAGTGAGCTTCCAGACTGAGGAGTCAGGGGATGGAGGCCAGAAGCAGACACTGAATCCTTCTTTCCATTCTCCTATCAGAGCTAGTGAAGCAGGAGACCAAGGGCTTCTGGGAAGGCAAACAGGGCCCACGAGGGGGTACTGCCCAGAAAAACATCCAGATCATTAAATAGTTAAAAACAATAGAAAATGTATAAAAACCCAGAATTTAGTGTATTGTTAACTCATTTTCTAACATGGAGAAAATGGAAACTCAGAGAGGTTCTTTAACTTGCCCAAGGTCACACAGCTAATGGATTCAGAAAATACAGCTCTAGGCTGGTGGGCTCTCCGTCCTGTGCACAGAAGCTAGGGTGTGGGCCAAGCTCTGGCCAGTCCCTGGCTACACTCTCCCTGCTGCCCTTGCCCCTTCCAGCATCCCCAACTTCAGGAGGCCTGCTCTGCCCTCAGCTTCTGAGCTGGGTCAAATTCAGAGCGACCCCACCAAAAGCCTCCCTGGGGTTTAGGACTACACACTGCCCCTCCCTCCACGTCCAGGACCTGGGTGGGCCTGGGGAGGCTGGAGAGGGCCTGGCCTTGCTATCATAACTCTCACTTCTGGGACCCAGAGGGTCAAGTAGGCATTTTGGAGGCAGTGATTGGTAGAGAAGGAACTTGGGGAACAAAAACAGGATGCTGATGACTTAAGGGGGTAAAGGGGGCTGTCCTCCCAGGCGCAGCTGGTATCTTTGGGGGCTAGTTCCTGCCTCTCAACCCCTCCCTTGGCCCCTAGCTCATTTCTGGGACAATGAAACACTAGTGCATTGGGCCAGCAGGCCAGACACTCCACCTAATTCCCTTTGGCCTGAGATCCCCACATGCTGACTTCATGACGAGCCCAACCAAAGAGGCTGGCCCTGTCACGTCTCCCATCCTGTGGACAAACTTGTTATTTACGTTGATTGTTGCATGATTAACAGCTAATTTGTTAATCAACCACAGGCTATGCAACTTAGGTGCGGCTGTCTCTCCATGGAAATCCACCAAGGTCCCATCCTGAGAGGCTAGCCTGGCAGCTGGGGGAACAGGTGGTGGCAATGGGGGTGTGGGCTTGAGGGCCCCTCCCATCCACAGCCTCTATCGACCCTCCCTGCCCTTGTATGAAACTTCTTCTGGCCCCCTGGGGTTTCCACCGTCCTCCCCTCACCCCATACCCGACACCCAAGGCCACCCTCGCTCAAGGCCATCAACTGCCAGGTGCCTTGGGCAAATCACCTCACCCCTCTGAGCCTCAGTTTCCCCATTTTTGGTCTCCCAGTTGAGAAGATGGGTGATTTCTGTGAAAGCACCATACAGTCAGTAGGGTGCCAGAGCTGGCTGGTATCGACTCACAAGAGTCAGTTAAACTTTCAGTGATTTTTGCCAGCTGGTTGATAAACATGGCCATTATTAAAAATTAAACTATATAAACTTACAATTAAATAAGTTACATTGAACACAAAGGTAATAAATACTCAAAACTCATTACTTCTTAATTACTTTACTATTATCTGTGCTCTTGAGGTTATTTACGTTGGTTGTATCTGTCTGTTGGAAATGCTGTGCAATGACTCACTGCTAAGCATCTCTTTCCAACTCCACATTCAATGACATCACCTTGGTAGCTTGAAATCAGCCGGAGGCGGGGGGGATTCGCAGCATGGAAATTGGCAAATGCCGTTAAGTCAGGACTTCATTTATTGTTTTATTATTTGTTTAGACTTAAAAACAGTGATGGAGAAAATCTTAATGATGCAGATTAAACCTAAAAGTACGTGGTGTGTGTAGCTATTACACTGTAAATAACACAAAAAAATTGAGGAAATATTCTTGCAGTAATTGAAAACTATTATCTGATGCAGCAAAGAAGCCACATCATTGACGGAGGAGGTTCCCACAAATGTCTTTGTCGTTTCACTTTCCTTTTACCCATTAATGTAAATGCAAATATTAACCAAAATTCATGTGAGAACTACACTCATTTGTCAATTGCAGCCATAGGTTGGCTACGGATAGAAGAGTTCTGCAAAAATCAGCAGAAGCATTCTGTGAAAACCAATTGGATATGTGGAATTTACAATAAAGAGTGTTGTACATTTTATTATTTTTTGTAAAATATATGCAGTGCACCCTTTATATCAGTAAAATCACAAACACCCATATTCACACACTTTTCTTTTTTCCTGGAGAGCCAGTTGTTAAACCTTTCCCAGCACACCACTGACGGTACTTATGGGAGAGACCCTCATCCCCTTCCTCTTCGCCCCTCACTCTGGCTCTAGGACTTGTATGGTGTCATCAGCCTTTAACGGCTGCACCAGATGTGGAGGAAGGAGCTAGAACTTGGCTGTCTCATCCTCCTCCACAGCCCCCTCCAAAGAAGGTGGATTCCTAGTTGCGCCCCAGGAGACACATCCCTGGGCAGAGAGAAGAAGGACCCAAGACCCTTAAACTTGCCTGCTCTGCTTTCAGGGGTGTCTCCACCTGTTGGCTGACTCCATCCAGAATCAGACCTCTGACACTACCTTGGGAGGGGCCACCATCCTCTTTGTCTGGATTTTGACAAGAGCCTCCTAACTGGTCTCCCCATTTCTATCCTTGCCCCCTTTACAGTCTGTTCTCAACAGCCAGCCAGAGGGATCTTGTTAAAAAACAAAATCAGATCATGTCCTCCTCTACCAGAAGCCCTGCCGTGGCTTCCCTTCAAATCTCGACAGCAGCCCTGTGTGACCCAGCCTCCTGTTACCTCATCCCTGTGTCCTGCCGCTCTGCCCTTCTTTACTGTCTCTCCGAGGCAGCCGAGCTAGCCTCTTTGTGGTTCCTTGTGCTCACAAGCACCTCGCCTCTTAGGGACTTCGCACTGGCTGTTTCCTGTTTGGAATGCTCTTCCTTCAAACATCTGCTTGGTTCGCTCCTTCACCTCCTTCAGATCCACTCAAATCTCACCTCCCCATCAAGGCCGTCCTTGATTCAACACTCTTGCTCCCACTCCAATGCACCTGATCCCCCCCCCCGCTTGATCAATTTTTAATTTTTTCATAGTGTTTCCCACCTTGTAATATACTAATTTCCTGATTACATCTGCAATGGAAACTGAGTGTCACGAGGGCAGGGATCTTTGCTTCATTCACTGACATACTCCCAAAGCAGTGCCTGCCACAAGGTAGGGGTAAGTAAATATTTTTGAAGAAATTCTTTGTGGGAGGGAGGGCAGCTTCTCCAAGGAGTCTGTGCAAGAGCAGACAACCCTTCCTTTCTCGATTGATGTGGGGATGGGAGGCCTCCTGCCTCAGTCCAGCCCAGTTTTCTAGCTCATCTCCTAAATCAGAACCTGTCTGAAAGCAGTCAGGATTCTCCAGAGAAACAGAACCAAAAGATATATGCATAACTATAGCTATAGAGATATAGAAGAAGAGTTATTATAAGTAATTGGCTCATGTGATTATGGAGGCTGACAAGTCCCAAAGCCTGCAGTCGGCAAGCTGGGGACCCAGGGGAGCTGGTGGTGCAGTTCCAGTCTGAAAGCCAGCAGGCTTAAGACCTAGGAAGAGCCGATGTTTCCATTCAAGTTCAGAGGCAGGAAAAAAATGAATGTCCCAGTTCAACAGCCATGCAGCAGGGGTTCCCTCTTACTCAGCCTTTTTGTTCTATTCAGGTCTTCATCTGATTAGATGAGGCCCACCCACACCAGGGAGGGCAATCTGCTTTATTCAGTCTGCAGGTTCAGATGTTCATCTCATCCAGAATCATCCTCACAGACACACCCAGAATAATGTTCGGCCAAATATCTGGGCACTCCATGGCCCAGTCAAGTTGACGCATAAAATTAACCATCACAGGCCCTTCATCTCACAGAGCAGAAGGAGAACAGGATGCAGCAGACTGAGTAACACACAACCTTCTACCAGCTGGGCAATGCTGCAATTAACATGGCCTGTTAGTACCACGGTTTCTCTTCTCCTACTCTCCAGGGACCTAGAACCTGGGTAATGAGGAGAGGAAAGGAGGCTTAGAACAACATTTGTGGCCTTGGCCTAGCCTCTGTTTTCTCATCTGTAATATGGACTTATACTGTATTACGCATCTCACAGCTGTAAGGCTCAAATGAGAAAAAGCTTTGTCAAACATAAAGCCTTTTGCAAGCCCAAGGTATTCATCTTGCAAACTCACTCCTACTCATCTCTGACAAGTCCCTAGCCCTGTCAAGGGAAGGGTTAAGCCCGCCTTCTTTTTTATTGTTTCCCGTGTCCTAAGAGGGAAGTGCACGGGACAAGGCATAAGTAGGGCCAGGGTCTTTGAAAACAGCAGCAGTAACAGCACATGTATTTGAGAGGCTAAGTTGAGGATTGGTGCTTTCTCCAACCTGTGGCAGGAGAGAATCATCAGACTGTTGGTTTTCTCCACTCCTGTGCCATTGCCCATTGGGAAGGTCTGCAGTTCTGAACGTGGCTGATGAGACATCAGAGGAGCTTTCTGTCTGGGGGCCGTGGAGGAACAGGTCTGTCCTGGGTGAGTTGTGTGCAGGCGAGCCTGGCAGCAAGGGGATGAATGGGGAGATCTGAGCTCCTATCTGCCCAAAGAATGTCTCCTCTTATTGGTGTTTCCCCACCGCCATTAGCACATCCCTTTCCCTTGGTCCTGTATGGTTGGGAATCAGAAATGAGAAGGCACCTTCCTTTGCCTAGATCTCCATTCTGGCTCCTCCATCCAGTCACTGGCAGAGCCAAAGTTCAGGTAGAAACTTGTCCGCCTGCATTGCCAAGATTGCCGCGGCCACCCACTGCCCGGCTCTGACAGCTGTTTGGCAAGATGGAGCATGGATGCCAGTGCTATGGTAATGGGTGCCGAGTGGCACAGGGCATTCCCAGCACAGGGGCCTATCAGGGAGACATGTGACTGTTGGGAAACTCATTGGGATGGGATAAAGTAAATATCCAAGAGACAGGAAGGCAGGCAGTCTTTGCTCTCCCATCCCCTGCTGACAGCAGAGAACATGGGCATACCTCACCCTTGCCCTCTGGGAGTGCCACGCCCCGATGCCCATCACTGGATACTCTCTGTGTTTGGGGCTTCAGGTCAGGGGGTGTATATGGAGCTGATTGCTTTCATGATACAGTTACGGTAGAGCTGATTCATTCATTCATTCAACCATTCACTTATTCCATAGATATTTATTGAGAGCCTCTTCTCTGCCTGTATGCTGGCACTGTTTTATTTTTTTTTTATTTTAAAAGATATTTGTTTTCTTTATCTTTTGGCTGCGTCAGGTGTTACTTCCGGCATGCGGGATCTTTCGTTGCAGCGCGGGTTCTTCGTTGCGGCGCGCGGGCTTCTCCCTGGTTGGGGTGTGCGGGTTTTCTCTCTCTAGTTATGGTGCACAGGCTCCAGAGCGCGTGGGCTCTGGAGTTTGCGGCACGTGGGCTCTTTCGGCGAGGCAGGCGAGTTCAGCAGTTGCAGTGCGCAGCCTTAGTTGCCCCAAGGCTGCGCCAAGGGGCTGCCCCAAGGTTGCCCCTGAGTTGACCCAATCTAAGAATGGCCGTGATTTTATCCAAGGCCCCGGGTGCTTTCTCTTTCACCAGTGAACTTTTGGCCTGATTTTGTCTTCATTTTATAACTGTTAAAAACATGTGATTGAGCGTGAAGACACACATACACACACAGAAGCCAAGCCAGCTCATGATTATCGCTGCTGAGCTGGGACCGAGAGAACCCGAACTTCATGTTTTGCCAACAGCTTTTACCTCTTATCAGCCAGTTCTTTTCCACGGCACACGCCAGAGAGCCAAATGGCATAGTCTGAGCTTGGTCCCTTTCCTGCCAGTCACTGGGCGAGGCTCTGGCTGTTGGCACTCTACTCTGCTGTCCATCGTGAGGTCTCATCCACTCCGCCTGGCACGGGAAGGGGAGAGCTGGCATTGTCCAGCAGGTAGGTGCTTGAGGCAGGAGGCCGAGGAGGCTGGCTCCTGGCAGGCAAACCTGTTGCCACTAAAACTTGGCACGTCTGGACGGCTTTAGCAGTCCAGACAGAGAATTAGCACAGAGGAAGCGCCTGTTCCGCAACGCCGGTCTGGCTCCTTGGTACTCCCCATGGAAAGCATGCTACCCATGCGCTCTTCCTTGGTCGCAAATTTATATGAAGTGGGGTAAAGAGAATCCCAGCATGACTATGACCCCAATCATCTGGGAGTTTCCTCCTGGGACATTTTGCCGAGTGCCTGGGGATCCTACATTTTTCTGAGCCTTTCCAGCAGAGGTAACGAATGCCATTTCTGAACTTTTGGAAATTGGCGGGCTGGTGATGTCTTAAGGATGTTTCTTGCCTGCTCCAGGAGTACTGTCTCCCACTGTCACCCCGAGCCCTTGATGGAGTCCTTGGCTGGGACACAGGCTGCTCAGCCAGGTGCCTTTCTTTCCACCTGCTGGCAGATGGAGGGCACTGCGTGTGGAGCCAGGAGACGGGCATCTCAGGGCAGCACTGCCTGGCGCACACCGTGTGGAATGTGGACAAGCTGCTTAACTTCCCCGGGCCTCAGTTTCCACAGGCCTTATCTATCGTCGTGAGGATTGAATGCGGTGATGCAGGTGAAGGCAAACTATACACTGAGAAACCTCAAACACAGGCAAGGCATAGATGATGGCTCTCCACATGCAGCCTCCCACCAGACCAGCGCCGTGTGATCATTTTTCTCATTCGATTTTGTTAGAAAGCTGCTTACTTGGATAAAACCTTCAGGAGGAGCAAGAAGTCCATCCCTGGGGAACCCTACTGCTTCCTGGCCTGTCTTGATTCATAGATTTCTGTGTACTCTGAAGCTTGCAGCCACCTCCAGAGCAGTCCCTGGGCAGGCACGGACTTGACGAGGGGAAGGCTGCGCGGGAACAGCCACAGAAACGAAAGATTACGGATTCTCTTTCTATTCCTTTCTTGATTTCCTGTTCTGAGATGGGCGAAGCAGGCTGATTTATTTTTGACAAACGTATCTGCATTATGAATTATATTGGGGATGGAATTGTTACATTAAATCAATGTTAATTTTTGACTTCTGTTCAAGGCGCCATAAATAATCAACTCCAGGGTGAGGTTATGGACTGAAGTCGCCCAAATCATGCTAATGAGGATGATTAAATTTTTGAATTCTAAGTTTCTGTAAGAATAACAATCAGTTAGCATTTACATTTCTGCCATGCCCTAGGATTTGCAGCTTTTTCTGAAGCTGCTATTAAATATAAATAACAATACCAGTTTTTAAAGCCAAGTTGGGCCCTTTGGGGCATATTCTATTCTCTTTCCTGATGCTCTGCTTCTGAGGCTATGGAGAGGGGCTTAGGTTCCATGTCTGAGGCTAGCAGAGATGGAAGGGAGGATTGCCACGGGAGTGCCACAGGAGCCGGGCAATTTGCATTTGACTTGGAACTGCAAAGGCACCTTCAAGTTCTAAAAGAGACAATAATTCAGTTTTGCATCGCTCCATTTGGTGAGGAATGCCGGCAAGCCCCAACAGGCTTTAGAAGTGCTACCCCCAGTGAGCAATGATTTCGGAGGGATCTGAACTTAGGATGGGGGACCAGAGCTTAGCCTCTCTTGCCTGTGTGCTGTGGGTCTTTGGGGCTACTCCATTAGCTTTCTGTGCTTTGTTGTCCCTCCACAGCCTCTAGGGACCTTTCCTAGGATGCCACTCGATCCCCTAGTTTAGCTCAAGAAAGGGCAAAAAGAGCTAGTTGATTTCCAGCGTTCTGTTTAGCCACCTGTTATGAAAGCTGCCCAGAGATGCTCATCCCCTGATGTCTGCGTGAGGCCCAGGTGGCTACCATCGTAATGACAGGTCAGCTCTTAGGTCAGGCTGCTGGCTGAGTGACTATTGTTTATCCCAGTTTCAATTTCATTGTCATGGCAACCCACACAAGTCACCGTCCGAACCGATGCCTCTCGCGAAGGTATGTGAGAAACGGTCCTCTGGCTCGCCCCGCCTGTGGACCAGGACCCATCTCTGCCCTCGGGGGGCGACTCCTTCCTTTCCTCCATGTACTCAGGGTGATCTTATTTTCTTCACCACTTACCCAGAAATTGTCTTTGAAAAGTGTCTCATTTCAACAGAATGTGGTCTAGAGTGATTGGGAACGCTGCTAGGCAGGGTTTGTTGCCCAACCCTCCACGTGAGCCTTCTCACCGGCATCCTTATTCCCACGGGTTTCTAGAACTGCTGTGGCCACTGGTGGGAGGGGTGTTGGCGGTGGGTGGGAAGTCTGCCCACTTGACACTCGTGGCATCAGAGGGAAGGCCTCTTGAAGGTTCTGTCCCATAACCTGGTGTGATGTATCTCAGACGCGAAACCCGCCTCAATGCATCTTCCCAGCTGAGGGGTGCCCCCTCCTTGATAATTTCAAGAGACAGACGGCTGGAGCTTCTGTTTTGCGCTATTGCTCTGAGAAAGCCTCATGTCTGTGTGGGGCTGTTTAGGCACCAGCTCTGGATGTTAACGTCAGGGAGGCTCGAAAGAACTGCCTTGGCGGAATGGGACTGTCTGGTGAATTTCTCTTCCGTGTCTACAAGTACTTTACGATTCTGAAAGCACACACGTCTTCGACTGAGTCTCAAAGAGGGGCTCTTCTTCGAGCTGGCTCTGTGGTGAGTGTGTGGGGAGGAGGCCTTGGCCAGGGCTGCCCACTGCGAGGGTTACGAGGGAGGCCCAGCACCAGGAGGAACGTTGCCTCCCCGTCAAGCCCTCTGCTGGGTGTGCCTCAGGATCACCTGTTTTGGCCAAACCAATGGCTTATTTCCCTAAATAAAATAACGAGGGATTTTCTCTCTTTCTTTCTCTCTCTTTCTCCCTTTCTTACTCTCTCTTTCTTTCTTTCTTTCTTTCTTTCTTTCTTTCTTTCTTTCTTTCTTTCTTTCTTTCTTTCTTTCTTTCTTTCTCCCTTCCTTCCTCCCTCTCTTCCTCGCTCCCTCCCCTTCCTTCCTTCCTTCCTTCTTTCCTTCCCTCCCTCCCTTCCTTCCTTCTTTCTCTCTCTCTCTCTCTCTCTCTTTCTTTCTCCCTCTCTCCCTCTTAGATATTGGGGTTTCTCTGCCTGAAACAGAGAAGCGATGAGGGACTGGAGAGCTAATTAAAAGTCTCCAAATCAAGGGAGATTGTTATAGACACAAGTGAATCCACTGCTCTGGGAAATGCTGAGGTTACTTCCACACGTCTTGGCCCCTCTGTTGCCATCGGCATGGGTCAAAGTTGAGCCGGGCAATGGGAGAGGCAGAAGGCAGGTAGGGAAGACAAGAGCCAGGGCTGAGGCAAGCAAGCCTAGGGCAGGAGTCCTGTTAGAAGGTGGTGGGATTTGGGGCCAATATTCTCCACCTTCTTCCCCTTCATTCATTCCACAAACCTATTTGGAGTATTTACTCCGTGTCTGGCTCTATTCTAGCTCCTCGTGAGCCAGTGGTGAGTGAAACAGACAAAAATGCCGACGCTGCTAGAGCTTTACTTTCTACTGGGGGCCCCAGATAGTAAGCAGATCATTGAAGCACCTGGTCAGATGGTAATAAGGGCTACATTAGGAGAGGGGCAGAGGGAGTGTGGAGGTGCTGCAGTGTAAGACAGGTGGGCAGGGCAGGCTTTTGATGGGCTTCAGTGAAAAAGTAAAGGAGTGAGGGCTGGAGCCATGGGGATGCTTGGGAGAGGAAGACCCAGGCAGAGGGAACAGCAAGCCCAGAGCCCATGGGCCTGGTGTGCTGGGAGAACAGGGGTGGGGGTCTGCATCACTGGAATGGGGTGAAGAAGGGGAGAACCGCAGAAGACAAGGTCCAAGAAGTAACCGGGAGCCTGATCGCCCTGGGCTTTGCGGCCACTGTAGGGGTTTTCTGGGTGCAATGGGAAGGCATGGGGAGGTTTGACAGGGGAGGGATATACTCTATAGGCTCTTACAGGATCCTTCTGGCTGCTGTGCTGAGAATATTTTAAATTTTAGACCTTGTCTCCTCAGATTAGGTCCTCACTCTGTCCTTGTCACTGGACTGGAGACGGTCTACATGATTATCAGATTAAACTCTACTAGGATTGGAATATTTCTAGGAAAACAGTGAATTGAATATGTCATAAATTTGTACCAATGAGCAAAGTTAAAGAGAGACCGATTTGGCCCAATCTGGATTGGCCATGTGGGTCTCAATGCTATGAGAGGGGCTGGGCCCACGTGACCCAGGATCCGTCCCCCTATAGCATTAAATGCATATGCATAATGTCACGCATTGGTGCCCAGTGAATGGGAACTCACTCTCCTGCTTTACAGGGACGGGTCCGGAGATGTACTTAGGGATGCTCCTAACTGCATTTCTTCCACACCACTGATGCCAAGGCTTTGTGAGTTACCGACTGAGGAGAGATCTGAGCTGGCAGAATCAAAGGCAGTGGGTTTAGGAAAGGGTCCAAATTACATTGAGGAAGATCTCACTGCTGTTCCAAGCGCTCTAATGCCGCCTTTTGATTGAATAGGCTTGTTATTAAAAATGCATTTTAAAAAATGAAATCGAAGCAAATCCCTTCAAATAAGATTTCAGCCTTGTCTCAAATCCAGGGGTTTATTTGGAAGCTCTATCTTCTCACACTCTGTACAGAGCTGTGTTGGAAAGATCACAGCCTCCGATGCCCTGAGTGTGATGAATCAGGAAGGTAGATATCCATCAGGTTTCCCGAGATGGCTGTGCAATGTCCCTTTGTTGCTTATTTTCTGTGCTACTTACATGGGGCAGGTGGTCACGTGAACTGTGTTAAATGTTGCTCCACCCAAATTCCTCATTTCCCTAGAGGACTGAACCTGAGTTGATTTGGAATCTGTGCACCCCCAGGAGGCTTCTGCTCCTCTGTCTACTCCCTCCCCTAAACTTGGGCCACATTGCTGCTTCCTGCATGTCGGCCAGATTGGGGACTTCCCCACTAAGCTACATTCATAGGAAGCTATTCTTTATTGTATTAGGAAAAACACCACACTGCTTCCCTATGACCTGTCCCCTCTCCTCATCTGCTACCCTGTGAAAGAAAGGGATGGGGCCAGGGAGGTATGGCAGCCAGGACAGCGTTAACTTTAATCCTATTTAATTCTAATTCCATGATGAAAGGCTCACTTTGAGACTTGATTGAGGTGAGTTTCGGTCAAATAAGAGGAGGTTTCATTCAGCTCCACAGTCAGTTATTCATCAAACAATCGGAGCCAGGCTCAGAGCTTGGGGCCGGGGGTCAGAGGAACCATACTTGGTCCCTGCCCTTTAGGGAGACAAACAGAAACAAATAGGAAATAACAAGATGTACCATCAGTTCTGAAGTAAATGTATGTACCAATGCTGCAGAGAACAGATGAGAGCCCGCTGGGACTCTGGAGCAGGGGATCAGGGACGAAACTGACTCTTACGGTGGGTTTTGAAGGCTGAGTAATAAACTCATGGAGATAGAATTATGGAACTCATTACCTCCTGGAGAGATTACTAGCAGGAATTGTACATGGATTCTGATAGATGGGAGAGCATATGTGGTTATTATGAGAGGGAAGCCTAGACTTGACACCTGCAGGTGAATGTCCGGGATGTGATACCTAGTAAGTTACTCAACATCCTTGTGCCTCAACTTCCTCATTTATAAAATGGGAAATGTAATAACGATGCCTGTCCTGCCAACCTCATGGGGCTGCTGGGAGGATCAAAAGTACCAGTGCATATGAACATGCTAGAAAACGGTCAAGTGCAAGGCAAATGGAAAGGCATTTTTAAGCATTTTATTTGGAAAGAATTGCAAACTCACAAAAAGTTGCAAAACTAAAAATCACACAAAGAACATCTGTATACACTGTACCCAGATTTACCTATTGTTTACAGTTTACCCCATCTACTTTATGATGTATTTTCTCTCTCATACACACAGTTATATATGTTTATACATAATTTTTTTCTGAACATTGCAATAAGTTATATACATCAGAGCTCTTTATCCCTAAACACTTCCGTGTATATTTCCTAAGAACAGGAATATTCTCTTACATACCACGGTAGAGTTATCAACTTGACTGATGTACATTATCTAAACTGTCAGCCATATTATAATTTTTTCACCTGATCTAATAAGAGAAGTTTTCGCTCGTGTAGGATCCAGTCTAGCGTCAGGTATAGCGTTTTGATTTCATGTCTCTTTAGCCTCCTTTAATCTGAAACATTCCCACAGCCTTTCCTTTGTCTTACACGATATTGATATTTTTGAAGAATACAGTGCTCCATTTTTAAAATAAGCTGTTTCTCATTTTGTGTTTGTGCGATGTTTCTTTGTGATTAGAGTGGGGTTATGCATTCTCAGTAACAATACAACGTGGGTGATGATGTATACTTCTTGGGGTATCACATCTGGAAGCATGTAATGTCCATCTGTCCCTCGCAGGTGATCTTAATTTTGTTTGTCCAGTCAAGGTGTTACCTGCTTTCTCCACTATTAATTACGATTTCCTCCCTCTGCTGCAACTAGTAAGCAGTTTGTGGGGAGACAGCTTACCATTTGTCATCAAAATTTTCTGCTAGATTTAATATCCATTGATGATTCTTGACCGACCCAATCTTTACCATGATGCTAATCTCCCGACTCCAGCATTTACCAGTTTGCCCTCAGCATTCTACTAAGCAAGAGCCCTCCTTTCATATCTGTTTATCTATCTATCATCTATCTACCTATCTATCTATCTAAATATATATTTTTGCTATGGGCTCATAAATTCCTATTTTTTCAGTGGTTTATAATCCATTATTCTAGCTCATTCTTTTGTTGTTCAAATTATCCCAGATTTGGACATTGGGAACCCCTTCAATGTGGTTCCTCTGTTCTGTGACATGCCCCATTATTATTATCATTATTATTGGAACAATCCTTTACTTTGTGGCATAAGATGTTCCAGGCTTGTCTTGTAGCTACTCTGCCCTCGTCCTGGAATCAGCTACTTCTTTGGGGAGTCATGGTTCCTTTTAGTGGAAAATAGTATTAGAGACCAATATCAGGGGGCTAGGTGTACTCATTGCTACAGGGGTATTTTTGCTTCTTGGCTATTTCAGTGGTTGAACTAGAAAATATATGCATGTGTATACGAATGCACATACACACGTATGCGTATACAAATGCATCTGTACACACATACCTAGATTATACACGTGCATGTGAACATTCATATACGTACGTACCTTAGAAATCATGAGTTCACACCAATACTTCCAATTCAAGTCTATTTCCACGGGGTTCTTGCCTTACCCCTTCCGTATTTGCACATCCCTTCTTCATCAGTAAGAAACCTGCAGTTCATTCCACTACAATAAACAAACCTCCTCTAAAGAATCCAGGATTTGTCTGCACTTCCTCCCCTCCCACCCTTCCCCCCACCCCAATACACGCATACACATATACACTCCCTATCTTGCCCCAGACTGAGGGTATGTGGTCAAATACTACTTTTCTAAGTCACTTGGATTAGTTCTTTCCCTCCTCCACTTCTGTGTGGTTATAATCCTCACTTGAAATATATAGTTTCATTTGTTTCAGTTTACTTTCCATCTTTTCTCTGTCTCCAGTCTTACCAATTTAATTTGTTTTTAGAAGGTATAGAGTATTGACTTGCTTACAAAAGTCAAAATTATTTTAAAAAGATATACTCAGCGAAGTACCACTTCTTCACATATCCCTTCCACCCCATGTGTCCCTGTCTGTTCAGGTTACTATAACAAAATAGCATAGGCTGAGTTGTTTATAAACAATAGAAATTTATTTCTCACAATTCTAGAGGCTAAAAGTCCAAGATCAAGGCCCTGGCAGATTCAGTGTCTGCTGAGGGCTTGCTTCCTGGTTCACAGACAGCTTTCTTTTGGCTGTAATGTCACATGGCAGAAGGGGAAAGGTGAGCTCTGTAGGTCCTGTTATAAGGGCACTAACCCCATTCATGAGGGCTCCACCCTCATGACCTAATTACCGCCCCAGAGGCCCTCCACTTCCAAATACTACTCCGTTAGAGATTAGATTTCAACATATGAATTTGAGGGGACACAAATATTCAGTGTATACCAATTTACCCTTGACCCCCCAAATTCATTTCCTTCTCACATGCAAAATACATTCATTCCATCCCAACAGCCCCCAAAGTCTTAACTCCTTCCAGTATCAACTGTAAAGTCTGAGTCCAAAGTCTCACCTAAGTATCATCTAAGTCAGGTATGGGTGAGACTCGAGGTACAATTCATCCTGAGGCAAATTGCTCCCCAGCTGCGAAACTGTAAACCCGAACAGGTTATATCCTTCCAAAATACAATGGTGGGACAGGACAGACATTCCCATTCCAAAACGGAGAGATAGGAAAGAAGGAAGGAGTGACTGGTCCTGAGCAAGTCCAAAACCCAACAGGGAAAACCCCATTAGCCCTTAAGGCATGAGAACATTCTACTGCACACACAGGGGCAGGGGTCCTGCCTCTGCAGCTTTGCTAGACAGGGGTTCAGCACCTGATGTTCTGGGTAGCCCTGCCCCACCACTCCACTGGGCATTGCCCTTGTCCCTGCAGTGGTTCTGTCTGGACCCTGCTCCTGCAGGCTGGGGTCCCCAGCAGTGGCTCTCCTAGGGTGGGGTTCTGAACCTATGGCTCTGCCAGGTAACCTTAGAAATCTAGGTGGGGGAAGCCACGCCTCCATGGTTCGTGTACTCAGTGTGTAGGCCCCAGATGGTCCTGTAGGGAATCTGCCGAACTCTGTATCTAGTGCCCTCCAAGAAGGGCAGCCACCAAGGCTGAGCTGTACCAGGGCCTAAATCACCCTGGAGGTTAGGGGGTTCATTCTTCCACTATCCCGAGCTGACTAATCTCCTTATCAAATGGTCATTTGGCCACCTTCTTAGTGTTCTCTCCCTAACAGCCTTTCTCATTCTTTTCAGTATGGATAGGCTGAGAATATTACACATCTTTAAATTCTGCTTACATTTTGATTAACAAATGGATGTCTTTTTTCTTTCTTTTTTAAATTGAGATAGAATTGACATAGAACAGTGTATTAGTTTTAGGTGTATAACATAATAATTTGCTATATGTATATATTGTGAAACGATTACCAAAATAAGTTTAGTTAACATCCATCGCCACATATAGGTACAGTGTTTTTTTCTTGTGATGAGAACTTTTAAGATCTACTGTCTTAGCCACTTTCATATGTGCACCACAGTATTATCAACTATAGTCACTTCACATACATACATATGTTTGTAACATCCCCAGGACTTAAAACTGGAAGTTTGTACCTCTGGAAGCCACCAATCTGTTCTTGGTATCTGTGGGTTTGGTTTTTGTTTTGTTTTTGTTTTTTAAGAATCCATATGTAAGTGAGGTCATACAGTACTTGTTTTTCTCTGTCTGACTTATTTCACTTTGCATAATGTCCTCAAGGTCCAACCATGTTGCAAATAGCAGGATTTCCTTCTTTTTTTATGCCTGAATAATGTCCCATTTGTGTGTGTATGTGTATAAATAACATAGATAATAATTTCTCTTTTCTTATATTTCACGGTAAGCGGTAATGAGGAACCAGGTTGTCCCTTCAACATTTTGCTTAGATATTGCCTCAGCCAGATATCCAATTTCATCGCTCGCAAGTTCTACCTTCCACAGAACACAATTCAGCCAAGTTCTTTGCCACTTTATAACAAAGATCTCTTTTCCTCTATTGTGCAAGAACATGTTCCTCATTTCCTTCTGGGACCTCACGAGAATGGCCTTTACCGGCCGTGTTTCTACCAACACTCTGCTCGGGGTTACTTAGGTATTCTCTAGAAGATTGAGACTTTCTCTATAGCTCTCCTCTTTTCTTTCTGAGCTCCTGCCAGAATGAGTCTCTAATGGTCCATTTACGGCAATGCAGGCTTTTTTTCAGCATGTGCTTCAAACTCTCACAGCCTCTACCCTTTACCCAGTTCCAAAGCCACGTCAACATTTAAAAGTGTGTTTGTTACAGCAGCGCCCCCACATCTGGGTACGAATTTCCATCCCAGTCTGTTTGGGCTCCCATAACAGAGCACCATAGGCTGTGTGGCTTATAAACAACAGAAATTTATTTCTCACAGTTCTGGAGGCTGGGAAGTCCAAGTGCCCTGGCAGAGTTTGATGTCTGGAGAGAAGCCACTTCCTGGTTCATAGACTGCAATCTTTTTTCTCGTGTCTTCACATAACAGAGGGACGAGGGAGCTCTCTGGGGCCTCTATTATAAGGGCACTGATCCCAATCATGAGGGCTCCACCCTCGTGACCTAATTACCCAAAGGCCTTACTTCCCAGCACCATCACATTGGGTTTAAACATATGAATTCTGGGGGGATACAAATATTCCAGTCTAAAGCACCATTTCTTCCTACTCCTTGTAGATAACCGTCATTATTTTTTGCTTTATCTTTCCTGTGTTTCTATTTGTAATCACAAGCTGATATAGGTACATTTTATTATTTTCCCTTATTTCTTACACAAAAGATAGCATGCCATCTATGCTCTCTTGTACTTGCCTTTTTCACTTACTAACATCTGGAAATCATTCCATATCAGTTCACAGTGACTTCCTCTTTTTTTTTTTTTTTTTTACAGTTGCATAGTGCTGTGTGTATGTACCAGAGTATACTGAAGCAATTGCTTCTAAAGATATTTTATTTTTCAAGATGTTGACACTTTCTCCACCTTTGCAAGCTAAGTGCACATTATGTGCCACAGGACGTTCTGAGCATCTTGGTATAAGCTAGGAGTCAGTCCCACCACCCCTCATATTAAGGTCGGGTGTTTCTGCCAATTGGAGTTGTTGAGCAGTACCTCTCCCAGTGTGTATGCTGATTTGCGTGAGGAACAGGGAGCTGTCTGGAATTATAAGACAAACCTTGGATACTGTTGGGGCATAGACACGTCTGATGGAGGGGGAGCTGGAGGGAGCAGTGGGTAGGATGAGAGCCAAAGGAAAGCAGATAACATGGGAGAACGACGAGGGCACACAAAATGCACTCACCTAAGTGAGAAAGGTGTCTAGAATAGGAAACCTGGCCCAGTCACTGACTGGACTCTTCATAGGGGAGTGTTTGCACCCCATCTTCATGTCCCAGCCCCTTGGTGACTTGTGTGGTTTGAGATAAAGGGGCTTTGTGTGCCTGTGAACTGAAAAATCTGGAACATGTAGCTAATCAAAACTCCTTGCTGTGTGACACCCTTGTCTGCGTGAGATGAAGCATTCTCCTTGGTTGCAAAGTCAGAGTTTCCCTTGGGGTAGAAGCAGGGGCTGGTTCATTGGAGTCCGGACTGTGAAAGCTCCGTGGTGGAGGCCCATCCCCAGCCTGTTTGGGGGAGGAGAAGAGCTGTTGACCAACTGAATAGCATTTCAGGTACCAGCCTTTTTTTCATTCTCTGTGCTCTGAGCATTTCCCTTTTACTTTGCAAGAACGACAACACCAGTAGTGGCACACTCATAGACACAGCCTTCCCAGTCACTGACTTTGGGCTTCACTATAGAGTCATGGACCTGGCAGTGGCAAAGTACTGGCAGTGCAATGAGGTCCTAGAAGTGACACATCAGGGATGCTGTTGGGCCTGGGACTCGGTTGGTGGGAGTAAACAACAGGGCAGGGAGGCTTTGTGTCACCTGGGACCTCGCTGAAGCATCTCAGGAATAGACAGAAGTTACTCCCTAAAAAACTGGACTTCTTGCCACCACACAGCTGGGCACTTGCAGCACCAAGGTTTAGGCACAAAGGTTAGTGGGACCAGCTTTTCACCTTCCAGCTGGGGAAGCCTGGGACACGCAGGATGTACTTGTGATAGAACTGACGTGGAGACGACTGCTGCTCCCTCCGGCCCAGCAGCCTGCCTGACAGATGGTCAGTGGGCTTCACGCTAATTGTCATTTGTTGTTCTGTTGCTGTGTGCACGCCTCGTGCCCTTCCTAGTGTTCTCACCCCATCCCCCTGAAGGCAGTGGCTGTCTCTTCACTGTCCCTGTGTCCCCACACTGTGCCTCTAAACTAGGAGACAGGTCCTTTTTGCTCATCACTCCGAGTGACGGGTGCTCAGATCTGGCCTGACACCTGAGCTGGGGAGGTAGGAAATGGGGTACTTGGCAACTAGCTCCCTCCTTACAGAGACCTGCGCTGACCACCTCCATCGAAACAGCACCCCGATGCCATCCACCTTCTTAGCTGACTTAGGTTTCTCCATAGCACTTTTCACTCCCATATTTTCCTGTTTGTTTATGATCTCTCTCCCCCATTAGCACTGAGCTCTACAAAGCCAGGAGTTTCTGTTTTGTTCACTTCGAGTTGTCCATGCCCAGAACAGTGCCGGGCACATAACAGGCCCTCGACAGGTAGTTGTTGAATAAATAGAACACTGGTGCCGTAGATAAGGATGCTGATGGTGAAAGATTCCTGAGTCGTTTTAGGCCCTTGCTGCCAGAAACAGAGAAGTACAGGCATTTGGTCTTCTCAGTCTTCAAAAAATCAATCCAAAAGTTTTTCTGTGATTTGAAATTCACTGGGAAGATGCCCCTCCTCCTGTTCTCGCCCAGGTCCGCCTCTCGGGGGGAGGGGCTTCTTAAGAGGCCATGTGGTTGTCAAATCTGGGGCCTCACGTGGAACTCTGTGTGGTTCAGTGCTCTCAACAGTGTTCTTGAGAGGAGAGACCCAGTGCGACCTGGACGGGTCTGGCTCCAGGCCTCAGTGTCCCTCCAAGTCCTGACACAGCCCCGTCTCAGATGAATCTTGAGCCCAGCTGGAGGGAATTAATAGTTCCACCTTGGTGCCCAGGGATTCTGCTTCAAGTTATGCTGGCTGCCAATGAGGCCCTAGCCTGCCCCTCAGATCTGAGAACCAGGCACTTGCTGTGGCATGTGTTCAAATCTCATGCTTGGCATGGCACACGGAGTCATGCCAGTTTCACTCTTTCCATGACCCAGTCACGGTGCCTGGCCCCTGGAGGCCACCTCTGGGTCCCAGTGCCCGGGCTGGACTACAGGGTAGCATAGGAACTGGTGTTGGAGGCCCTGTGGTGAAGTGGCAAGACCATAAGTTCAAATCCCACCTCTCTAGCTGAGAGACCTTAGACAAATATTAATTAACTTCCTGAGCTCATCTTGAAGAGTTGTTAGGGACATAAAAAGAGAAACATTGAAAAAAAAAAGCTAAACAGTAGCTTTTGTTATTGACAATGGCTGGCTCCTTGACACTGGACTCCTTGCTTGTCCCACTTGTCTCCTGGGTGCCATGTCCCATCAAAGCCCCCTCCCCCACCCTCAGCCACCAACTCTTCTGTGTCTCCACTGCTCCTCACCCACCACTTTGGGCTCCTCAGCCCAAATCAGGGCTCTTGCCCTCCCGAGGCTCTTTTGATTTCTAACAAAAACTCACTCAAGCTCCTGCCAGAGTGTATACCGTCATTTCTAATGCACGTTGCTGTGGTTATTCACCTTGGCTAATAAAGAAGGGCAATTAACCATCAGCTCATACCTATAATGCGAGTATTACCATTTAAAACAAAGTACAAATACACATGTGTTTTGGTTGGCAAGACCTGAAAATTAGAGTGTTTTGGGTCCTTGTGTGCCCCAACTTTGTCTTCCAGAGGAAGATAAAGCAGTTGAGCCAAAAATAGTTAGGTCCTCACATCTAAAGAGGGGATTAAAGGGCAAAAAACTGTGGTGTGGTAAGGTGGGGCAGTGGTAGTGGTCATCCCAGACGCCGGCAATAGGATGCATGCTGTCTGCAGAGAATTTAGAAACACCAACACTGACTAAAAATCAGTCAGCTTTCTAGTACCATCATGCAGTGGAAATTCTAAACATTGGTGATAAAATACTCCCTGGGAAGTCTCCTGTTGGCCTAAGTTCTAAATAATTTCAACAGTTACTTTTGAGTGTTAATAATGTATATGTAAGCCTCAGAGTAGCCAAAGCAATCTTGAGAAAGAAGAACAAAGCTAGAGGCATCATGCTTTCTGATTTCAAACTATATTACAATGCTATAGTAATCAAAACAGTATGGTATTGGCATAAAAACAGACATATAGATCAATGAAACATCATAAAGAGCCCAGAAATAAACCCACGTGTATATGGTCAATTAATTTATGACAAAAAAAGCCAAGAATATACAATGGGGAAAGGATAGTCTCTTTAATAAATGGTGTTGGGGAAACTGGATAGTCATATGTAAAAGAATGAAACTGGGTCACTCTCTTAAACCATACACAAAATTTACTCAAAATGGGTTAAAGACTTGAACCTAAGATCTGAGACCATAAAACTCTTAGGAAAAAAACATATGGGGTAAGTTCTTTTTTTTTTTTTGCAGTACGCGGACCTCTCACTGTTGTGGCCTCTCCCGTTGTGGAGCACGGGCTCCGAACGCACAGGCTCAGCGGCCATGGCTCAGGGGCCCAGCCGCTCCGTGGCACGTGGGATCTTCCCAGACCGGGGCACGAACCGGTGTCCCCTGCATCGGCAGGTGGACTCTCAACCACTGCGCCACCAGGGAAGCCCGGGGTAAGCTCTTTGACATAGGTCTTGGCAATGATTTGGGGGGTTTGACACCAAAATAAAGGCAACAAAAGCAAAAATAAACAAGTGGGACTACACCAAACTGAAAAGCTTCTGCACAGCAAAGGGAATCATCAACAAAATGAAAAGGCAACTATGGAATGGGAGAAAAAAATCTTCATTTCTCCAAAGAAGACATTCAAATGGCCAACAGGTACATGTAAAAGTGCTCAACATCACTAATCATCAGGGAAATGCAAATCAAAACCACAATGAGATATCACCTCACACCTGTTAGAATGGCCATTATTAAAAAGACAAGAAATAATAAGTGTTGGTGAGGATGTGGAGTAAAGAAAGCCCTTGTGCACTGTGGGTGGGAATATAAAACAGTATGGAGGTTCCTCAAAAAATTAAAAATAGAACTACCACATGATACAGCAATTCCATTTTTGGGTGTTTATCTGATAGAAGTGAAATCACTATCTCAAAAAGATATCTGCACTCCTATGTTCATTGCAGCATTATTTACCACAGCTAGACATGGAAACAAGTGTTCATTGATGGATGATTGAATTTAAAATGTATAAACATGTATTATTCATATATATATATTATTCAGCCATTACAAAAGGAGAGAAATCCTGCCCTTTGTTACAACATGAATGGATCTTGAGAGCATTATGTTAAGTGAAATAAGTCAGACAGAAAAAGAGAAATACTGTATGATCTTACATATAAATGGAATCTGAAAAAAATGAACTCATAGAAATAGAGAACAGACTGGTGATTATCAGAGTCTTGGGGTTGGGGGGTTGGACAAAATGGGTGAAGGTGGTCAAAAAGTATGAACCTTCAGATATAAGATAAATAAATCTGGGGATGTAATGTGCAACATGGTGTCCATAATTAACAATATTGTATTGCATATTTGAAAGTTGCTAAGAGAGTAGATCTTAAAAGTTTCCCCAACAAGAAAAAAATTTACAACTATGTATGGTGATGGATGTTAATTCAACTTATTCTGATAATCATTTTGCAATATATATATATATACATATATATACATCAATTCATTATGTTGTACACCTAAAACTAATACTCTGTTATATGTCAGTTATATCTAAATAAATAAATAAATGTAAGCTTCAAATTAGCACAATTTTATGACGTATTCTTTAATAAACACTGTATGCACATGGAAGTTAATTTGGAGAATTTCTAGTGTTCAGTCGCCTCTTGACACACATGGACTCAGTTTTACAGGTCAGTTCATAATTGTTTGGGATTGAGTTTGCTTCAGGTGGAGTTTGTCTCCAACCCCTGGGGTATGACATATTCCTGCACTTAAACAGTAGACTCTCAATCAACAGTGACAGCACAGCAATTTTACAGAAGAGCCCAGATCTTGAGTTATTTCAGTTTATGTGACCACTTGGAATTTTTATTTGTGTTTAAAATTTAAAACAATGAAACAAAGTGCAAGTCATGAATTGTAACGTTTTTGTTTGGCAAAGTGCAAATTTTCGTTCACATGTGAAATATTTTGCTTAATTTAAATAATATCTTTAAAATTAAAATTTATTTTTCTTTTAAAAGTACTAATTGTTTTAACGCTAAAGAATGATTCCAAGATATAAAATATAATATCATTGGTGCAATTTAATATTGCCTAAATTGTGCCATTTGCAAATGCTTGGGTTTTATTAAAATTCAATTATTAATCATTAGAAAATTATTTACCTAAAATATTATTTTTTATTTTTTATTGGCATGCTTATATATATGAGGTTTAATAAAAGAACATTTTCACTGTGTTTCTTTTCTGGCCATTATTATTATTTGTTTATTTCATGATTATTACTGAAAATAACGTTGTTGAATAGAGGAAAGGACTCTTTAAAAAATGCACTCTGAGTGTGGAGTACGCTAGGATGCCACTGCATAAGCCAGTGGGAGTCAGCACCTGCTTCTGATGTCCTGCCCCTCAGAACAAGCACCTGTGAGGTGCAGGACCTGCTCTCATGGACAGAAGGGATGTGTGGGAATCTTCTAGAGGGGTGGGGTTGAGCCTTGCCATAAAGTAGGACAACTGTGCTGAACATACCGCTGGTTGAAAATTGCACTAAAACCCTACAGTTAAGATATGGATTCAGCTGCAGTAATGCTATAACAAAATCCAAAATAATAGTGGCTTATACAAAATAGTTTATTTCTCTCTCCTGCAACTGGACTGGAATAGTAGCTCCATGGTATAGGAACCCAGGCCCCTCTACCTTGCTGCTCCGGCATTGCTGGAGTTGCCCTTCATGATGGTTAGTTTTATGTGTCAACTTGACTGGGCCATGGGGTGCCCAGATATTCGGTCAACAATATTCTCGGTGTTTCTGTGGCAGTGCTTTGCGTGAGTTCAGCATTTAAATCGACAGACTGAGTAAAGCCGATTGCTCTCTCAAATGTGTGTGGGCTTCATCTAACCGGTTGAAGGCTTGTCTAGAACAAAAGGGCTGGCCCTCCCCCAAATAAGAGGGAATTCCTCCTGCCTGACTGCCTTCAAGCTGGAACATTGGTCTTTTCCTACCTTCAGATTTGAACTGGGCCTTGAACTTGCTGGCCTTTGGACTAGAATTACACCATTGGCTCTCCTAGTTCTCAGGCCTTCAGATTCGAACCGGAACTGTACCATCAGGTCTCCTGGGTCTCCAGCTTGCCAACTACAGATCTTCAGACTTGTCAACATCCATAATAGTGTGTCAATTCCTTATATCTCTGTATATATAAAGGTGAGTATGTGAATATATAAAATAAATATATACATATCTCACACACACACACACACACACACACACACACACACACACACACACACACACACACATCCTATTGGTTCTGTTTCTCTGGAGAAACCTTGTTGATGTGGTCCAAGATGTCTCACCACCAGCTCTGCATTCCAACCAGTATAGAAAGGGAAAAAAGGGGCAGAAAGGGCACACGCCTTTTCCATAAGCCCTGATCTATAAGTTGTGTACATTACTTTTGCTCACATCCCATTGGTCACAACTTAGTCACATGGCCACATCTAGCTGCAAGGGAGGCTGCAGAATACATTCTTTATTTGGGGCTGCTATGTGTCCAGCTAAAAATTCTATTACCACAGAAGAAGAAAAAAATGAATATCTGGGAAGAGCCAGGGTTAATGCAGTGGTTTCTACCACTGAAGATGATAGCCCAGAGGAGCTAATTCAAGGTCCTGGAAGTGTCACTGATATCATATCCATCCTGAGGGAAACTGTTCCAACTGTTAGAATATCTTATCTTGGGGCTGGGATGAATGGAGGGGATAAGAAATTTGTGTAACTGCCTTTTTTGCCTGGCTGTACCCCAAAATGGGCATTTTCCCTCTTTTTTTTCAGCAATGTGGTGCTGCATATTCAATTCACCTGACTCACACAGAAGAAACAAGGAGGATGGGAGTAAACCAGGGTCTCCTTAAGTTGCCATAAGTCCACCCTGGGTGTTTGTAAAAAGTGCATATCCTGGCCCACCCTGGAGATACAGATTCAGTGGTCTGGGAAGGAACCCAGGGGTCTGTAGGTTTAACTGCCTGTGTGATTTTTAATCAGGTAAATTTAGGACACACCGTGCTGTTTCCCCAGCTTCTCAGGAGCCTGTCCAGAGCATGGGGATTTATTGCAAGGATATTCATGATTACATCTCAGGACAGAAGCTGTGGCATGGGGCTTAGACAGGAAGATGGGGTGAGGTGGGAGTCCCAGGTAGCTCTCAGGATGTGGTTCTCCGAGGACCCGCAGCAGCCAGCGTTTGTGACTCTCCCCTCCAGACTCTACCACCGACGGGACTCATCTGCCTTCTCTTCTGTGGCTTCTTACTTCTCCTGTGCCTGCCAGTGGCTTTATTCTTTCCTTTTCCAAAAAGAGAGAGAGCCTGATTGGTTGAGCTAATTGCTTTCTGTACCTGGTCATTTCAGAGGCCTCCGGTCAGCCTATGAACTGGTTGCCCTTGTCTGGTGCCCAACCCCATGTTCAACCAGGTCATGTGGTTCTAAACAGGGGACAGCCTGAGGCCAAGCCCCAGCCCATTCTATCCTGACTCCAGTCCCCCAGCTTACCATTTTGCCTTCCAGACCCGTCAGCATCTCAGCTGCCCATCACATAGCCCTGGGGGGTGGGGGATAGGGGTGGGAGTTGCTCCCTCCTTTCTGAAGTCAGGCAGCTGGGGACACAGGCCACGAGGCAGCCCTCCGAGCACCCATGTCAATGCTGAGATTGGCAACAAGTAGCAGACCCTTCCTCTGGTCAGGATCTGTCTTTCCCAGTCCATTAACGTAGCACATGCAGAGCAAGGTTAATGGAACTGAGACGGAGCTGCCAGGAGAGGGACAGGCCTTGGCGACCATGCAGCCTACCTCCTGTCACTCAGCCTACTCTTTCCTCCTTCTCAGCTCTGGGCACATCCGGAGAATGTGTCCACCTGGGCACCTTTGCTTCAGAGAGACATAGGGGAGGAGGGGAAAGGGGCACAGAGGCGAGGGGGTCAACATTCTCCAGCACTCTTACCCACGGGGCCCTGAGGGAGGGCCGCCATCAGCTCAGTTAAGGGAGTCATTAGGAGAGAAAATCCATTTTGCTGCTCATAGGCAGGGTGGCGTGATTGAACTGTGGGTGCGTACAGAGGCAGGCTGCAAATCTCGGAGCTCTGGAGCCTCTGTGTGTGCTAGGTGAGGTCCTGAAAGGACGAGAGAGAAGGAGCACGACCCCACCCCCTCCCTGGGGTGAGTGTGCTGTTCCCATCAGCCCAGCTCCCTGGAGCCATCATTAACTCTTAAGTGGAAGGAAATGGCTCCAGGAGATGCAGATGGGTCTGAGGTCTGCCAGCATATAAGATGCACATTAAATTGGAGGGAGGAGGTGAGAAAGTTCCCCATCTTCAGGGAGGATATGAGGTCAGTGGGTGCAAATTTCACAGGTAAAAATGACACATTTCATAACCCAAGTTCTGGGTGGATTTTCACACCCATTGATTTGAAAAACAGTCAAAGCTGCTCAGATGACCTTCCTTCTGATGAGGAAACTGGAGAGACACTTCTGGCAGCCTGGCTCCACTCTGTGACTTTTGGGGTAACGGGGGTGCTCCCAGAATCCTGCCTTCCTCCACCTCACCAAGCTCAGGTCCACTTACAACTTAAACTGTAGCTGTTTCAGAAAGAATGCAGGTGGATGTAAGGAAGGACTTGGCAAGCAGCTGTGAGACAAGGGCAGCTGTTCCTGGGGAGAGCAGCAGGATTCTTTTTCCTGAAGACATTTGCAAATAGGACTATTACTGACACCATCTGAGAAGTTCCGCTATAGCTCACCTTTGCATAGGAGCTGGCAGGTTAAAAGCATTTTCAATCCATTCGCATTTGTTCCAGTAAGGTATCAGATTCCATTATACTCGTTGTACAGGCAAGGGAATGAAGCTCATTGGTTAAGTGACTTGACCACGGTCACACAGCCAGTAACTGGGGAGTTGGAGCCACAGCTGAGCTCTCTGGACCCCATTTCTTCTCCATCTACCTCATGCTGTGTCTGGCATTGCACGTGAAAAGCTGCTGTGGATGCCTCTGGAAGGTTCTGCCCAGCAGAGAGGATGGGAGACCTGTCACAGAGCTCCCCCACCTCCTTTGGATCTATATTCTTAGCCCAGGGCCCTCCCACCAAAACCAAAATTAAACCCAAACTCAAGAGGTAGGCCTGGAGCCAGCTAAAAGAGGATGCTGCTGGCTTCCTAGGGCAGGAGTGGCACTTTGTCCCTGTCCTCCTGGTTCTGGCAAATTCTTCCTAGACTCCTTTTTGGGCCATTTCCCAGCAGATGCTAAATGGGGAAAGTGGAAAAGTGTTCCCTGACTCTTGATTCATGGGGGTATTTCAGTCTTCAGGGCTTGGAGGGGTATTGAAACCAGTGGGGTGTATGTATATGTGCATGTACGTGTGTGTGTGGTTTAGGAACAAGCAACTTCTCCTTCATAATGAAAAAATAAAAGCTTGAAAGGAATTTGTTAAATCAATTAAAAGGGGGCCCTGGGATCTCTCTCTCTCTTACGCACAAACCCTTTCCCAATGTACAAATGAATCAGGACTACGTGGATCAGATTTCACTCAGAGACTGTGCTGGTTTATAAATTCCAGAGAGGAAAATCATCAAAGGCCACGTTTGTTTTCATCTCTCTGTCCACACGCTCCCAGAGGCTTGTTCTGGTCTCTCCACCCTCTGGGGAGATGGGATGTTTGCCTGTTTGGGTAGGAAGAGGATGGAGAGAGGTTCTCATCATGCATTTCTTGAGTCCAGACCAGGTGAGCTCCTGGAAAAACTGCAACTAGGGGCTGTGGGTCCTGCTTTTGAGACACAAAAATTCAGCCTGGAAAATGGAGGGGAACAGATGTTTACATCCTCGATGAAGGGGCTCAGCGAAGATGGGAGAGTATCTTTGTCCTCCTTTCTGTCTCTCCAGGTCTTTCTCTAAAGGCCTGCTTACGAAGGTGGTGTGCAGGATGGGGCTGGCCAGAAAACAGTGCTGTTTTATAGTTGCATGACCCTGAGCAAGCTACTTCTCACCTTATGCCTCGGTTTCCTCATCTGTAAAATAGGAATGATAATAGTACCTGCATCTTAGGGTTTTTGTGAGAATTAAATATGATAATTAATATGTGTAAAATGCTTAGAGCAGTGCCTGGTTCACAGTAAACTCTGAATAAGTGTTGTCTTTTGTTACTCCCTCCTCTTTCTCACCCCAGAGTGCTGGGAAGAAACCACTGTGAAGCAAGGACTCTGTCCTTGGCATTGTTGTCACTGACTTACAGGGGGAGGTTGGGAGCTAGTGTAATGGGCTGGGGTCTGACTGGGCCTCTTCTTGGTCTGCAGGGACTGTAGGGGGAGGGCTAGCTCACCCCATGTAGCAAAGGGTCTCTGCCACCCAGGGGGAAACAAGCATACCGTCAGCTTAGTTTCCAGGTGTCCAGACCACCCTGCCCTGAGCAAACCTTCTGATTTGGGGGAGAGAAGCCTTGGTGACCATCTTCCCCTGTAGACTCCATCCCCGTTTCTCAAGCCCTATTCCAAGGGCTCCCAAATTGAAGCCCAGACAAGTCACGCAGCTTGCCCAAGATCACACAGCATATAGTGGCTGTTTCTGGGCACAGATGCAGGTCTCCTATTTCCTGGAAAAGTGTTGAAGCCAAAGGCCAGGCTGCTTCTCCCCTCTCTAGGGGAACATGGGTTGTCCTGGCGCCTCCACTGCTTCTCATTTCCCCAGCTGCTTGGGTGCCTGGGTCCTCTGAACTTTTCAAGGAATTACTTGGCCTCATGATGCCAAAAGAAAACTCCAAAATCAATAAATGTTTGATTACATGTCTGTAGAACATGTCAACTAGCCAAGTGCCACTTAATTTAACTCCTAGTTATATCTAAATTATAGTTAATGTAAAATGTGTATGCAATTTAAGATGATTGATGTTCTGTGTGGCCCCCAACTATCAGACTGAATAGAGTACGGTGATCATAGAGTGACGCCGTCCTTCCCCATCTCTGCTTGTGAATCAGAAAGCTGAAGAGGGACAGGAGACAGGGAGCTCCCGGGGCAGGAGCCCAGCTCTGCTCCTGACTCAGGGGCTCCTGGACCAAGGAGGGGAAATCTAGTTCATGGGCCTCCCTCTCCATTAAACTTTAAATAGCTCCCCATTTTCCATCTTCCTGGACAACAGAGCTATATAGTCAATTCAAAATGAAGGTCAATCCAAACAGCATTTGAGGTTGGCTTAGGGCAGTATCACACCAAATACCCCTGGGCTGGACCCCTAACTTTCTTAGACTCAGTCCACCTGCAAATGACCGGGGGTACCAGTGGGGTGGTGAATAGTCCATATTTATTCAAAACGTTCAATAAATTCTTGTCCCAGGCATTATGTCAAAAGCAGGGTGTGCAGAAGTGAGCAAAACAGACCCCAAAACAGACCCACAGACCTCTCATGGAGGTTAGCGTCTAACGGGTACCATTGCCAGTTTTGTACCATAACCTTTTCTTTTTCTTTCTTTTTTTTTTTTTGCATCTTTATTGGAGTATAATTGCTTTACAATGGTGTGTTCGTTTCCGCTCTATAACAAAGTGAATCAGCTATACATACACATATGTTCCCATATCTCTTCCCTCTTGCATCTCCCTGCCTCCCACCCTCCCTATACCACCACTCTAGGTGGTCACAAAGCACCCAGTTGATATCCCTGTGCTATGCGGCTGCTTCCCACTAGCTATCTATTTTATGTTTGGTAGTGTATATATGTCCATGCCACTCTCTCACTTTGTCCCAGCTTACCCTTCCTCCTCCCCATATCCTCAAGTCCATTATCTAGTAGGTCTGTGTCTTTATTCCTGTCTTACCCTTAGGTTCTTCATGACATTTTTTTTTCTTAGATTCCACATATATGTGTTAGCATATGGTATTTGTCTTTCTCTTTCTGACTTACTTCACTCTGTATGACAGACTCTAGGTCCATCCACCTCACTACAAATAACTCAATTTCGTTTCCTTTTATGGCTGAGTAATATTCCATTGTATATATGTGCCACATCTTCTTTATCCATTCATCCGATGATGGACATTTAGGTTGTTTCTATCTCTGGGCTATTGTAAATAGAGCTGCAATGAACATTTTGGTACATGACTCTTTGAATTATGGTTTTCTCAGGGTATATGCCCAGTAGTGGGATTGCTGGGTCATATGGTAGTTCTATTTGTAGTTTTTTAAGGAACCTCCATACTGTTCTCCATAGTGGCTGTACCAATTCACATTCCCACCAGCAGTGCAAGAGTGTTCTCTTTTCTCCACACCCTCTCCAGTATTTATTTTTTCTAGATTTTTTGATGATGGCCATTCTGACTGATGTGAGATGATATCTCATTGTAGTTTTGATTTGCATTTCTCTAATGATTAATGATGTTGAGCATTCTTTCATGTGTTTGTTGGCCATCTGTATATCTTCTTTGGAGAAATGTCTATTTAGGTCTTCTGCCCATTTTTGGATTGGGTTTTTGTTTTTTTGTTATTGAGCTGCATGAGCTGCTTGTAAATTTTGGAGATTAATCCTTTGTCAGTTGCTTCATTTGCAAATATTTTCTCCCATTCTAAGGGTTGTCTTTTGGTCTTCTTTATGGTTTTCTTTGCTGTACAAAAGCTTTGAAGTTTCATTAGGTCTCATTTGTTTATTTTTGTTTTTATTTCCATTTCTCTAGGAGGTGGGTCAAAAAGGATCTTGCTGTGATTTATGTCATAGAGTGTTCTGCCTATGTTTTCCTCTAAGAGTTTGATAGTTTCTGGCCTTACATTTAGGTCTTTAATCCATTTTGAGCCTATTTTTGTGTATGGTGTTAGGGAGTGTTCTAATCTCATACTTCTACATGTACCTGTCCAGTTTTCCCAGCACCACTTATTGAAGAGGCTGTCCTTTCTCCACTGTACATTCCTGCCTCCTTTATAAAAGATAAGGTGACCATATGTGCATGGGTTTATATCTGGGCTTTCTATCCTGTTCCATTGATCTATATTTGTTTTTGTGTCAGTACCATACTGTCTTGATTACTGTAGCTTTGTAGTATAGTCCGAAGTCAGGGAGCCTTCTTCCTCCAGCTCCGTTTTTCATTCTCAAGATTGCTTTGGCTATTCTGGGTCTTTTGTGTTTCCATACAAATTGTGAACTTTTTTGTTCTAGTTCTGTGAAAAATGTGAAAAAAAACTCTTTTCTCATTTGATTCTTGAAAAAGCCCTGGGACCAGTCAGGGCAGGATTAGTTTGGTTTTATCACCTTTTATAGTTGAGAAAACTGGCACTCAGAGAAGCCAATCAAGCTGTTTAAGGCGGCAGCGACAAAGCCTGGACTGAATCCCTCAGGGGCTGTTTCCAGATGCCTAGTTCTTTCCCTAATGCCACCAGGCCTCCCAGTGATGGCCATAGGGGCCGTCCAGACAGCTAAGGAGCAGCTGTAGTCTGCGCAGTCTGCTGTCTGAGGCTTCTGGCTTTGGGACTGACTCTGGGGCTGAGCCCGATGACACCCTGCACACGCGAGAGGGCTTGTCCAGTAGCGGCGAGGTGGCTGCGTGCCCGCCGCGCTGCTCCGCGCGCTCTCTGAGCTTCCGATGCTATTTGGAACCAATTAGCCATTTATTTCAGCAATTCATTATGTTCTCTTTGAACCACATTTCCTTTTCCCGGAGAAAAGCTGCCTTGAACTTTGAATGTTGCGGGCCAAATGTGCTCGCGGGCTTTGATTCCGGAGCCAGCTCCGCACGTCTCCACGCTGTTGCTGCGCCCTCGGCCGGGATGGATGGGCTCAGCCCCGCGGCTCCGTCCCCCGAAGCACCGGTCCTGCCGCTCCGGTTTTCCAAGGTGCTAAACCACCCCTGCGCCCCCGCCCCCGGGGCCGCGGCCGGCTATCTCCTGCATGAAGTGTCCCCCGTGCTCCATCAGGCTCTGCAGCAAATCCTTCGTCTCTGGCTTCAATCCCTCCCGAGCCGCTCTCAGCGTCCGGCGTAGCGCTGCTCTAGCCCTCCCCGTGGGCTCTTTCACCCGCCTTCACCCTGCCCTGATCATGCCATCTGCTCCACCAGCCCCCCCTCTCCCACCGCAGCCATCCCAGGGGAACATCGACTGCCTGCTGTCACTCCCGCTGGTCTCTTTCCCCACCCGCCTGCTCTCACATCCGATTTTGCCACCCAGCGTGATTGGCTGGCCCATCCTAGCCACTTTCTGACTCTGGGTGAGGACAGGACGTCAGGGTTGTGGGAAGGTGGGAGGGATGGGCGGGGGGGCTTTCTTCCTTTCAGCTCCAGACTCTCCTCAGGTGCTGGTCACGGTGGGGTCAACTCAGCAAAGCAAGCTGGGAAAATCCCCAGGAGCCTTGGGTCACCGTGGCCTGCCGCTCCTCCCAGCTTCTCCCCAGCCTCAAACAGTCAAAACCCCAAAGAGTATGGTTTCACTCTAGGACACTGTCTCCTGGTGAATGCGATAGTCTCACCTTGGGGCTGTGCCACCTGGCCTTGGGAGAAACAGAGCCATCTTGAGAATGTATGTCATCAGCAGCTCCCCAAGATCACCGCTGGGGGCCCCCATGTGCCCTGCCAGGGAATCTGGTTGCTATGGCAACAGGAAGGCAGCCCCCACCGGTGCAGAGGGTAGGGGCCTGCAGAGTTCAGGGGGACATAACACTTGACCACTGTGGCTGTCTGTGTTGTGCTTTCCTCCCCCATCTCAAGGGAAGTGGCCCTGCAGGAGCACAAGTGGGCAAGTGTCCTGCGGGGGCTGGGAGTGGGGGGCGAAGGATGCTGCCTTGTGGCAGAACTGGCAAGGGAGCAGTAGAGGGGTACCACTGCAAATTCAGCCTGTCGTCCTGGGGGATACGGGGGACCCATGGGATGTGGAGCACAGAAATAGAAGAATTATCCTCTAAGTCCAAACCCGTGATACATCTGTCTGGCCAGAGCTCGCCTGTGACAGTTTTTCCCAGACCACTTCACGGGAAAGGCTTTATCCTAGAAGCTATCAACATCAGAGTCATGTCCCAACACCTGCCACTTCCCTAACAGCCCGTTGAGAGCTAGCGTTCATTAGTGTCCTAAACCCTTCCCTAACCTATTTGTATTTTCATACTGTGACACTTCTTAGGGAACTGAGCTCCCTGAATTTATTCCCAGCTGGTCTGAGGAGCGTTCCCCTCTGATCTGCCCTGTAACCATCTGACGTAGGTGTCAAAGGGATCTCCCAGGTTCAGGATTTGGAGATTTGGTGAATTACTCTTCATCCTACCCTTCCAACCCTGATGATATTATATACTTTAATTTCACAGATGAATATTTCGGAGTGCCTGCCGTGTTCCAGGTGACTTTAAAATATTACCTCATTTATCCCTCAAGACCTTATGAGGTAGGAATTATAATCCTCATTTCAAAGATGAGAAAACCAACGCAGAGACAAGAGTCGACTTGTCCACCAGTTAGCACAAGGCAGAGGTGGATTGGAACAGGTCTGACGACGCGCTCAGCGTTTTTCCCATGAGGACCCAGCTACTTTTGAGCCCATTGGTCCCGGAAGGGTGAATATAAATTAAACTAAGAGATTTAATCCTCTTAAGGGAATTAAGGGAGGAGAGAGACATCCTTCCCCCTCCTTTTAATTTCAGAATTTTTTTCTCTGTCCTTTCCAAATGTACATAAATCTTTACAATGGTTAAGTAAGTTTCTAACCAGTCTCACAATGCAGGTATTTCCCCAAGGACCCAAGACCATCTTTTTGAAATGCAAACAACCAGAGAGATAGCGCCCGCTGTCCCAGTTCCCATGGGAGGGTAGACACCTAACTTTGGTGGGAGCCTTTCTCCCATTGGCAAAGCTTCCTCCTGTCATAGTTATGAGTTTGTTTTTCCTCTAGATAAAGCCAGTAAGCTAAAGCAGATGTCACCCCAGTTGCCAGGTAAAGGCAGGATGAACTATGTGTGACAAATGGTGCTGACAAGATCTCTCAGGCAGGGACTAGTTCTTGCTTATCTTGATGTACAAACAATGGCTATGCCTGTAATGGATTATATCCGCTTGGCTATCAAAGGCGGGGCCAGAATATGTCACCCCAAAATATGCCTTTTTGGCATACGGATCATTTTTGAGCTGAAAGCCTTCGAGGAACAACAGATGCAGGAAAAGCTCTAAAAACAGGGCATAGGTTTCCCTTTTGTCAAGGCAGCTTCCATTTGTAAACGTGTCTCCCTCCAGTAGCAAGGAAGAGGAGACTCTTGACAGCTCTTATCAAAGGAGAAGGCGCTGCCTTAAATCTGCATAACAAATCTTACTAAACAACCCTAGTTTACCCTACTTTCTTGTCACCTTCCCATAACTTTCACCTCCACGCCCCCAACCCCAAACCCCTTTTCCTTTTTCTGGCCTCAGATAATATATAAGCCCCTAAATTCTGGCTGCCTCTTTAAGCCACACTTTCTTGGTGAGTTTCTGTGCGTGTGTTTGTCATTAAAGCTTTTTTCTCTTGTTAATCTGCCTCTTATCAGTTTGATTCTCAGGCCCCAGCCATTGAACCTAGGAGGGTAGACGGAAGGAGGGTTATCTCCCGTCCTCTGTGTAAGGGGGTGAGATTTCATTCTGTCTGTGCCATCTCTTAGCGGATTGCCTATGATGCTCATCGCATTCTGGTTTAATGCTCATCCAATGAGAAAACTGTTTTCTGTCTCCACTACCTTTGTGGAGAGGTTTTCTGGGTTGGGAGAAGATCCCTTTTTCTAATTCTATTTTCCCAACAGTCCCCTTGCCTTGCCTGGTCTTTCCAATCATAGATTTCTGCCTTTTGACTCCATTCTTCTCACCCCTGACTCCTCCAAGACTCCAGACTCCCGCTGACCCCCACTTTCCCATTCTGTGCGGTGTGAACTCTGATTTGCATAAAGACTTGCTGGTGTGTTAATAGATGTCAGACCACAGCTAAGGGTGATCCCACCGGGCCTTCTTAGGGAACCGTTAGGCCAGTCCACATTTAAGGGAGGTTTCAGCAGCTATAGCTTTAGCCCCCAGAGCTGCCCCCACTGATGGTACTTAAAAACATTTGAGGTCTAGGAGGTAAAGTCACAGCTTAGTCATGTAGGGACCCCAGAGGCCGACTCAAGCCTACCTTTCCTGCCATACCTTCTGCTGCTCTTCCAGTTTTATCTCTCGGATCTTCTGCCCCGCCCGCAACCCCCATAGTCCACTCAACAATGCGCTCACTAAACTGACCTCGTTCCCTCTGGCCTGAAATGTTCCCTCTCTACTTTCCACCCAGGCAAAGTCTGTCTATTCTTCAAGGACCTCTACTGCACATCTCCCACTGCACCAAGCCCAGGGCCATACCTGGCTGCATGAATGAACTTCCAGGCAGCCCCAGCCTTGGTGGGTCCTACAGTCTCAGGCCTTGGGCTGCACGGTGCAGGGTTTCCAAAGAGGAGTTGTTAAGGGAGTTACACTTGTTCCTCTGCAGTCTGAGGGTCACTGACTCTTTCTCAGCTAATCAGCGGGTGGCAATGTAGCCATCCCACCTGGGCCACCCAGCGCACAAGACCTTCTTGCTCCCCTTCTCTCTCCAGAGTAATAAACAGAGTCGTTACCAGGTGCCTCTTGCAGCCTCCTGTGTTGGCAGGTTATTTATATGTAAATTTGCCTGTCTGTGGTTGTGACGGTTCAGAAACACGATAACAGAAGCCTCTGTAGGAGCTGGGATGTGAGGGAGCCGGGGGGAGAGGCCCTGTAGCTTCTTCGGGGAGAGTTAATATGAGATTAGCTACAACCAATTAGATGGTATCAAACCCAAAAGGATATAGCTGTTTAGCTAAACTGAAGATCCGCTGAAGGAGGGGGCTGTGGCTCTCAGGAAGGCATCCGGCATTGGCAGAGCCATCCCCCAGGAAGCCAGGCTTTGGGGCAGAGCCCAGGCCTCTTGGGAAGGGGCTAGGGGCGGAAGGGCATCACCTTGACCTTACACTGGTCCTGGCATCCACAGGTTGGGGGCGGGGTGTGGGAGGGGAAGCGTCCCTGCCCAGGAGGTGCAAAGGCATTCATTCAGCCCATTCAGGCTGCATGCTGTCACGCTCAGGTACCTTCACACACACTGACCCCTACTCTGCCTGGTAGACTGCAACTCATCCTCTGGGACCCCCTGGGATGTCACTTCTCCTGGAAAGCCTTGCTTAGCCTGTCCCTGCTCTGAGGTCCTGTGAGACTTTGTACATGACTGGAGTACCACTCATCTCACTGTTCAGTTTATGTGTCTGTCTCCTGTCCATCCTGCAGGTGCTTGAAGGGCACACATAGCTTCGTTGTCTTTGACTCCCCAGGGACAGAACAGTGTTTGGCACAAAGTAGATGGTCAATAAATAGATTTTGAGAGACTGGAAGGGAAATACAAAGAAAGCCAAGGATATTTGGGCTTAAATGCTGACTTGTGGCTGAATATACCACCTCCTAATATGCCTCTTTGGCATAGGGTTTATTAAAGAGTTAAGATCCATTAAGAATCAGCAGACGCAGGAAAAACTCTAGAAACAGGGAACAAGTTTTCCTTTTGGAAAGGAAATTTCCACTTGTAAAAATGTCTCCCTCTCCTATAGCAGGAAGAGGAGACTTAACAGCTCTTATTATTCAGTGGAGAAGGCACTGACTTACTGCATCACTAACGTCACTCAACAACTCTGCTTACCATATTGTTGCTGGCCACCTTCCCATAACTTGCCTCCTCCCACTCCCCCTGAAGCCCGCTTTTCCTTTGTGTAACCTAAGATGGTATAGAAGCCCAAGTTCTAATCACCCCTGAGGGTTACTCATCACTGGGTGCTCCCATGTATGCATGCATATCGTACACATTAATTCACTTGTTTGTTTTTCTCTTGTCAATCTGTCTTTGGCCAGTCTAATTACGGGGACCCAGCAGCTGGAGAACTAATGGGTAGAGAAAAGTATCTTTTTTCTTTCCTACGTACTGATTTTGTGATCTTGGGCAAGTTATTTCACTCTTTGAGACTCAGTTTCCTCATCTGTAAAATGGGGATGACAGTCCCTCATATGCTATCCTATGTATGGAGATTGTAAAGCCTGGCCCTTGAGAGTTTGCTCAAAAGTTAGTTACATTTCTCTTGCCATTAACTTCTTCCCTTCCCATCCCTCCAGGGCGTCAGACCACAGGTCAAATAGTCTCTTTTCTCTCAGGGGAGTTCAGTCCCTGGGGAAGGTAATCAGAAAAGAATTCAGCAATCAGGAAAGCAAAGACTTGTGGATAATAGAGCAGGGAGGGAGAGGAGAATTGGTTGGGAAAGGGAACGGAAAATGAGCCACAGCCTCTGAAAGTGTCTTTTTATTGTAAGGGTATCCCTGAGAAGTGGCGGGAAGCATGGAAGAAGCTGTGGGCTCAGAGTAAGGGGTATTAACACTGGTCTGCTTTCTGGGCCAGTCAGCGAGCAGGAACTAGAGCCTGCCCCATGCCAGGCAGCCCTCCTACACCCAGCAGAGGAGATGAAGGAGGCAGTGGAGAGAACAGAGGCTGCCCTCAATTTACTTACAATCCAGGGACCCATGGCCAGGCTTCAAGCTCGCTCTCTAAGAATCCTTCCCTGCTGACCCTGGGAGCTGGGGGTGGGGGTGGAGGGTGTCTGGCCACATCCCCAGGCAGCTCCGTGCATTCTGCTCCGTGATGATGCATTCTGCTCCATCTGGCACTGGAGCATCCACACAGCCTCACAGAATGTGCTGGCCAGAAGGAGCTGCGTGGAACATCAGGTCCAAAGCACTTGTCTTACCAACGAGGAGAAGGAGGCCTGAGAGTCCATGGGATGTGCTTCATCTCACACTGCACCTGAGTCCCAGGTCAGAGCTCTCTCGGCTGTTTCCCATTGGTGCAGGGAGGGGTCAGCTCCCTTCAGCACTGGCTTTGGAGATCCTCTTACTGGTCAGTGCCCTGCCCAGGCAGGAGAAAACAACAGGGCCGTGGAAGCAGGGCAGCCACGAGATTTCCTCCCTCCCCAGGGTTGTCAGCTCCCAGTGGAAGTGGGAGTCTAGGCTCTGTGCTTGTCACCAAACGCAAGTTCATGTGTCCAATGCACAGTGCGGCCAAACAAAATGAAATGTTGGAGTTTGGAGCAGAGAAAGGTTGATTGCAGGGCCAAGCAAGGAGAATGGGTGGCTTGTGCTCCAAAAATGCGAACTCCCTGATGGTTTTCAGGGAAAAGTTTTTACAGGCAAAATTTGGGATGAGGGCTGCAGAGTGTGTTACTTTCTTCTGATTGGTTGGTAGTGAGGTCACAGGGTGGTGCTCCAGGAATCTTGTGCTTAGCCTGAAGTTACCATCCTCCACCTAGGGGGGGACCTAAGTTCCTGTAGAAGAACTCAAAGATATAGTTACGTATATCCCTTGATGAGGTACCAAGATCCTGCTTTAATTCCCTGCACTGTATTTATGGATTGCTCCTTCTTTGTTTCTGCATTCCCTTATTTCCCTGAGTAGCAACTGTTTGAATCTGCTCTTTGGGACTCAGAGAGGTCTAGGAAGCTGAAGATTTTATCCTGCAAATAAGAACCAGGGGACACAGAAAGGCTTTTGTTCCCAGGAGGGCCCCACAGGGTCCTGCTCGGTTACATGCTTATAGCTGTTTGCTGCCCAGATCTTTGGGGATACCTTCCTCTCCACTCAGTGACTAGTCCCACCATCCATCTTCCTATTAGTCCTGCTGGAATCCTGGGAGACTGTCGTGGTTCCATCCTCTCCTAGCCCCCATACCCAAGGGCTAGAGACCTGGGCTTCTCTGGAAGACCCCACACATCCCATAACTTCTCTGAATCTAGTCGTTTCCTTCCTTAACTCTCAGCACAACCTCGACATTCCCTGGCTTGACCAAAGCCTTCTAAAACAAACAGGCAGATTGGCCTGGCAACCTGGTTTTTTTGCCATAAAACACACAGATATTGTCAGTTCTCCCTGTGCGTATGAAAAGCCCAGGCCTCAGAGGCACGATGGCTTGGCTTCCCTGCTGGGGTGGGAGTGAGGAGGAAGAGGGGTGGAAATACCTTTCATTCTTTACCAAGGAGCCTACAATGGAGAAAACAAGACACAGCTAGTCTCTCAATAGGCTATTCTGCCACGTTACATTCTTAACAAACCACCCTGCTGCATTTCTAAGACAAATCTGATCATGTCTCCTCTCTGCTGAAAATCTTTCAGTGGCTCCCCACTGCCCTCTGGATAAAACCCAAGCCTCCCCCACCACAGAAGAACATCACGATCTTGGCTAGATCTTACTTCTCCAGCTGGTACTATCGCTCTCCTCCCCACTCCGCTGTGGCCAGACTGATCTAAAATTTGACTGCGTGTTTAACACTGCTGGCCTGGCCTAGAATGCTCTCTCTCACTTGGTTCCTTGGACCTGCTGTTCCTTCAGCCTGGAACACCTTCCCCATCTTCCTTTATTCCTCTTCATCCTCCAAGATTCAGCGGGTGGGCCTGGTGCAGAGTGGAGGCTCACTAAGGGTTAAGTGAATCCCACCCTCTGAGATGCCCCCAAACTTCAGGATAGGCCACACAAGTGTATCCAAGGCATCATATGGCTAGTTTATACTTGGTGATTTAGCTTAAATATCAGGACCTGCTCAACTCCTTTTTATGAGATTCATAGTTTCCTATTTTGTCTTTAAAATGATTTGATGGCGGATGTGTCAATTCAGAGGCAGCTGGGTCTGTAGCCTTTGTTCCTGGTGAGGAGGTGGGTGGATGCTCCCGTTACTGTCTCTAGTGAGAAACATCATGGAAGCCCAGGGGCTCTCTTAACCCCCAAGGGAGGCCTCCCCAGCATCCAGAGTCCACTGCAGTCCCCGGCCCTGGAGAGCACGGGGTCCAGCCTGAGGCCAGGCCCAGATTTGCTGGGAACATGGTGTTCCTGCCTCCTGGCGCCCAGATTCATCCAGGTCCGAGGGAACAGTTTCCCAAATTCTTTTCATCATCTTTGTCTTGCAATCCAACCCCATCCAACCCATGAGGACCCTGAGAGAGAAGCAGACGTGGAGCATCTGCAGGGAGGGCGCTGAGGGGCAGTCCTGTTTCACATAGGCAATAAGCCAAGTGGACCAGAATCCTGCAGGGAGGCCCTTGGGGGTAGGGCACAGTGGAGGGTCATTATTTAGTTACACTGTTGCCATTGAGATCAGCATCCTCCTTCTTCAAGTGCTTAAAGAAATCCACTACATTCTCTTTCTTTATCACATTTCTTGATGCTGGGAGGTGGGCAAGAGATGAAGGCCATGTCCGTGGCTGAGTATGGTTCCAGCAAATGCTGACTGTCAGCCGTGTGTGGTTGCCTTGGAGATGAGCTGCACTGTGGCCCTGCTGTGTCCTGCTTCAATGCCAGTTGATAGAACCTTTGCTGCTGGCCACATCACAGGGCTGACCCTGCATGGGAAGGAGCAGCTCATTTTGCCCTCAGCGACAACCTCATAGCCCCCGTGCACCAGATTAAAGTTGGTTTGGCTGGTCCGAGGGTCTTTAGGACACCATCCATCCAGTCATGAACACATCCTTGGCACTGCGGGGAAGGGGGGTGTGGCACTATGAACTTGAGAGCTCATATGCCTAGGTGTGTGGGAGGAGCCTGGGACAGAAGACCAGGCACTTTGGGATTGCCATTCTCACAGCACCTTCTCCAGAAAGCATTCCTGAACAACCCCACCAGACACACTTTACCCATCAGAACCTCACCAAACAGTGGTCTTAATAGCACTTCCCTTCTCCCAGCTTCCAGGGCCCAAAACCTTGGAGTCAGTTTTCTCTTCTTTTCCATGTCTCCATATTGAGTTGGTCACTAGGTCATTTCCATTTCTCCTAAGCAACGTGTTTGAGGCCATTCTTACTCTGGTCAACCTGGTCTGGGTTTACATCCTAGCAGGCCTTCAGCCTTCAGGCTCTGGTCCCTCTAATCCACTTTACATACAAATGTCCAAACGAATCTTCTTTGCATTCAGCTGTCATCCGTGCCTCCCCTATTATTAATCTTTCATGGCTCCCTCTTTTCTAGTACATAGAAGCCAGTGTATTATCTAATTTTCTTCTCTCTCAGCTGATTACCAATGACCTTCCCATACACAAATCAATGGTTCCTTTTCAGTCCTTACATTTGCTGAAACTCTTTTCACCCCAGACTTCCTTAAGACTACTCTATCCCATTTCTCCTCCTACCTCTCCTCAATTCCTGCCCAGTTTCTCAGATCGTTCCTGCTTATTTCTTTCCATCCAACTCTTAAATATTGATGTTTCCCAATTTTCCATCCTTGGCGCTTTCTTCTCTCTCCACGTCCATACTCTCCTTATGTGATTTTATCCAACTGCCGAGCTTCAGCCACTACCTATTTGCTGTTGATTTATAAACCTAGATCTTTAGTCTAGACTGGTGGCCTGCAAGAAGCTATGTGCTGCATGATCTCTTGAGGTATAAGCAGAAAATATTGTTTTAATTTTTATCTAAAAAGTAAGAAAGAGGGCTTCCCTGGTGGCGCAATGGTTGAGAGTCCGCCTGCCGATGCAGGGGACACGGGTTCGTGCCCCGGTCCGGGAGGATCCCACATGCCGCGGAGCGGCTGGGCCCGTGAGCCATGGCCGCTGAGCCTGCGCGTCCGGAGCCTGTGCTCCGCAACGGGAGAGGTCACATCAGTGAGAGGCCCACGTACCGCAAAAAAAATAATAAATAAAAAAAATAAAAAGTAAGAAAGAAAATAAGCTTTGTAAGTATATAATATACATATTGACATACATGCTAATTATATATGTTACTACATAATTTTGAAAAAAATTATGTACAAATACACATATATTGGGGGGGGTATGTGCTCAAAAATGTTTTACTAATGGGATATGTGGCAGAGATTGCTAGCCATCCAAGAATATATGTTTTTCCCTTCCTCCGTAGTAACAATAAACTGTGCACATGGCTGCCTGGAATAATATGTTGCCCAGCCTCCCTTTAACCCTGATGTGGGACCAGTTTCTGGGATGTGAGCAGAGTCGTGTGTGCATCTCTCAGGGTTATGTCCCTAAAAGGAAGGGGCTTGCCCTCCCCTTGCCCAGTGCCCCTTTTCCGCTGGCTGGAATGCAGATGGTAGTGAGTCGTCTTGGACCATGCACATACAACAAGACAGGGGGAGCCGGGTCCCTGACCCCTTCGAGCGCCACAGCAGCCCTGGATTGCTTATGCTTATGAGAGAGAGTGAAACCTCATCCTCTTTAAGCCACTTTTATTTTGGGTTTTGTAACAGTAGTTGAATCTGTATCCTATCAAATATAAGATATATGGTCTAGATTTCTCTTCTGAGCTCCAAACCTGTACATGCACCTGGTATCTAGGGCATGGTGAGCTCAAGAAGTCTGAGTCAGAACACATTAGATCCCCCTCTTACCACCATCTACTCCTCCCCTTCCCTGTTTGGGTCCATGCACCTCTGTGACCTGGAGCAGGGCTCCCAGGCCACTCCAGGCTAGGTGCAGGGCTCAGCTACTCAGATGTTTGGAGGACTGGGGCCCCTGGCGATATTAATTCTCCCTAAGCTTTTTGTTTTTATGCTAATAGAGGATGAGAGAAGTTCTTTTTTAAAATGAGTCTTCAGGGAGGTTGAGGGGACAAGTGGAAGGAGGTGATTGGGACAATTGTGGGGAGGATGGGTTATTGGGAGTGGGAACTGGGATGGCGAGAGGGTTGAGGCCTGAGGCTGAGGGAGCTGTTTCCATAAGCACAATGGTTTTTGAAGGAGCAAATTCTGCTCCGGTGTCTCAAAGATGGACGGTGGGGAGCATCAGGAGATTGACTGATTGATGATGGGGACCACTGGTAGGGCCAACTAGGAAGGGGCCTACGGCAGAAACGATGCTATAAAGGCACCCAGTGGGACTACATGTCCCAGCCCCCTAGCAGGTGATACCATTTTTCTAAGAATGTGGACAGAGTGATGTGCTCCACTCCAACGCCTCACCTCCCTCTCATTAAATTTAGTTTCTACACTCTCTTTCCTCTGCTGACTGGACGATGCTGGGGCGACTGTGAAGCCACAGAATGGTGGCAGCATACGGCCACAGCACCACTAAGAGGAGAACCTCCCAGGAGAGCTGCCCAGTCGGGAACGTCCCAAATGCGTGTGGTGAGCAGAAAGTAATTTTTATTATGTAAAGACACTGGGATTTGGAAGTTGTTTTGTTCTAGCAGCAACCATTAATTATCCTAGCTAACAGAGTTCTCTAGTGGCTTTGTGAGTGAAGGACACTGACAAAGGACAAGTGAAGACCAAGAAAGGAAACAGGGACATTGTATATGACTGGAGGTGGCAGACAGATGTCCAAGGGTGTGCGTGATACCCTTTACAGGGACATCAGGGAGGTGAGAGTTTATTAACCCCTAAGTCCAGACAATCTTTCCCATAATCCTTTTCTACTTTCCGTCACTTTGGAACTTGCAGAAACCCATGCATACTTCTGTCTTTGTGTATGCGTGTGTGTGTGTGTGTGTATAACTATAGACATTTTATATATATATATATACACACATATACAGATAATTTACACTTTTTAAAAAGCCCATATAATCTTTGGAGTTTGCACTATGAAATTATAAACAGCATGGGATTTAAAAAGTTAAATTTTTTATTCTGAGATAATTGTACATTCACATGCAGTAATAAGAAATAACACAGAGAGATCCTATGTACCCTTGTCCCCTTTACCTGGGTTCCCCCGATGGTAACATCTTATGAAACTGTAGTACAGTGTCATACCCAGAACGCTGGCACTGATTCCATCACCACAAATATCCCTCATGTTGTCACCCAGCATAATTCTCCAGGTTGTCACGTGAACCCAGCTTGTTCTGTTTAGTGTCCAGTTTTGGACTATGGTGAATAAAGCTGCTATAACATCCATATACAAGGTTTTGTGTGGGCTTAAATCTTTATTCTCTAAGATAAATGCCCAGGAATGCAACTGTTGGGTCATGTGGTAATTAATTGCACATTTAATTTTTTTGTTTTTTTTACAAAACTGACAAACTGTTTTGCAGAATGGCAATATCATTTTCAATCCCACCAGAAATATATAAGTGATCCAGTTTCCCTGTATTCTTGTAAACATCTGGTATTGTCACTGTTTTTTATTTTAGCCATTCTGATAGGTGTGTAGTAAGTCGTATCCTATTGTTACCGGCTCTAATTTACATTGTCCTAAGGGCTAATGATGTTGAGCATCTTTTCATGTGCTTATATGTCAGGTGCTTACATGTCAACTGTAGATCTTCTTTGGTGAAATGTCTCTTCACGTCTTTGTCCATGTTCTAGTTGGATTGTTTGTTTTTTCACTGTTGAGTTTTGAGAGTTCTTTATGTAGCCTAGAAACCAGTCCTCCGTCAGATATGTGGTATATCTAATAGTAAATATTTGCAAATATTTTCTCCCACTCTGTAGCTTGTCTTTTCATCCTCTTAACAGTATCTTTCATGGAACAAAATTTCCTAATTTTTTTTTTTTTTTTTTTTTTTTGCAGTACACGGGCCTCTCACCGCTGTGGCCTCTCCCATTGCGGAGCACAGGCTCCGGACGCGCAGGCTCAGCGGGCATGGCTCACGGGCCTAGCCACTCTGCGGCATGTGGGATCTTCCCGGACCGGGGCACGAACCCGTGTCCCCTGCATCGGCAGGCGGACTCTCAACCACTACGCCACCAGGGAAGCCCCCAAAATTCCTAATCTTGATGAAGATCAGTTTATCAATTTTTTTTTAATGGGTTGTACTTCTGGTATCAAGTCTTCAATCTCTCCTTAGGCATAGATCGTAAAGATTTCTGTCTATGATATTTTCTAAAAGGTTTATATTTTTACATTTTATATTTCGGTCCATGATACATTTTGAGTTGATTTTTGTATAAGGTGTGAGACTTAGGTCAATGTTCAGTTTTTTGCCTATGGATGTCATTTGCTCTAGTACCACTTGTTGAAAGGTTATTCTTTCTCCATTTAATTGCTCTCACATTTTTGTCAAAATCAGTTGGAGATAATTGTGTAGGTCTAATTCTGGCTTCTCTATTCTGTTCCATTGATCTATGTGTCTGTCCCTTTGCTAGTATCGCAAAGTCTTAATTATTATAGCCATATAGTAAGTCTTGATATTGGGTACATTGATTCTTTCCACTTTATTTTTTCTGAAAATTGTTTTTGGGGAGAACTGACATCTTTATTATGTTGAGTCTTCCAACTCATGAATATAGTACGTCTTTCCATTTAGTTGGATCTGTGATTTCTTTCATCAGTGTTGTGTAGTTTTCAGCATACAAGTCCTGTGCATGTTTTGTTAGCTTTACAGGTAAGTAATTTTTTTGAGTTATTGTAAATAGTATTGTATTTAAAATTTGGTGTCTACATGTGCATTGCTAGTATACAGAAATACAGTTGATTTTTTGGTATGTTTTTCTTGTATCCTGCAATATTTCTAAATTCATTTATTAGTTCTAGGAGGTGTTTTTGGTAGATTCCTTGGGACTTTCTACATAGACAGGTCACCTGCCAATGGGGATAGTTTTATTTCTTTCTTTCTGATCTTATTCTTTTCATTTACTTATCTCATTGCATTGGCTAGCTCTTCCAGCGCTGTGTTGAGCAAGAGTGGTGAGAAGCCACAAGCTTGTCTTGTTCCCAATTCTAGGGAGAAAGCATTCAGTCTTCTATGGTTAAGTATAATGTCAGCCGTAGGGTTTTTTTTGGCTGTGTTGTGTCTTTGTTGCTGCTCGCGGGCTTTCTCTAGTTGCGGTGAGCGGGGGCTATTCTTCATTGCAGTGCGCAGGCTTCTCATTGCGGTGGCTTCTCTTGTTGCAGAGACAGGCTCTAGGTATGTGGGCTTCAGTAGTTGCAGCACATGGGCTCAGTAGTTGTGGCACACGGGCTTAGTTGCTCTGCAGCATGTGGGATCTTCCTGGACAAGGGATCGAACCCATGTCCCATGCATTGGCAGACAGGTTCTTAACCACTGCACCACCAGAGAAGTCCCAGCTGTAGGTTTTTTGTAGATGCTCTTTATCAAGTTGATTAATATGTCACCTGATTTTTCTTCTTTATTCTGTTAATATGGTCGATCATATTAATTTTCAAACATTGAACCAGCTTTGGTCCCTCTAAAATATCCCCAGTTAGATCAGCTCGGTGCTTTGTGACCACCTAGAGGGGTGGGATAGGGAGGGTGGGAGGGAGACGCAAGAGGGAGGAGATATGGGGATATATGTATATGTATGGCTGATTCACTTTGTTATACAGCAGAAACTAACACACCATTGTAAAGCAATTGTACTCCAATAAAGATGTTAAAATAAATAAATAAAATATCCCCAATTTATGGCAATTCCTTTTATTTATTGCTGAATTCTATTTGCTAATATTTTCTTAAAGATTTTTATGTCTGCACTCACGATTAATATTGGTCTATAGTTTTCTTTCTTTCTTTCTTTCTTTCTTTCTTTCTTTCTTTCTTTCTTTCTTTCTTTCTTTCTTTTTTTTTGGTATGGTTTTTGCCTGATATCAGGATAATACTAGCTTCAAAAAATAAATTGGAAAGTATTTTCTCCTCATCTATTTTCTGGAAGAGATTCTATAAAATTCGTATTAATTCTTCTTTAAGTATTTGGTAGAATTCTCCCATGAAGCCATCTAGACCTAGAGATTTCTTTTTTTGGAGTTTTAAAATTATGAATTCAGTTTTCTTAGTAGTTACAGGGCTATTCAGTGAAATTCTACTTCATATTGGGTAAATAGTGGTAGTTTGTCCTTTTCAGAGAATTGGTCCATTCTGCTTAAGTTGTCAAATTTATGTGTGTAGAGTTGTTCATAATATTCCCTTATTATCTTTTTGAGGTCTGTAGGATCTTCAATGATATTGCCTGTTGCATTCCTGATGTTGGTAATTTGTGATTTCTCTCTCTCTCTCTCTTTTTTAATATGACAGTCTTACTAGAGGTCTGTCAATTTTATTGATCTTTCCAAAATACTTTTTGTTTCATTGACTTTGTCTATTATTTTTCTCTTTTCAGTGTTATTGACTTCTGCTCTTATCTGCGTTATTTCCTCTCTTCTTGTTTACAGTTTATTTTGCTTTCCTTTTTCTAGATTCGTGAGGTGGGGGCTTAGACTGATTGAGCTTTTTCCTCTTTTCTAATGTATGCATTTTAGTGGTATAAATTTCCCTCTCATCTTTAGCTGCATCTCATAGTTTTTTCTATGTTGTATTTACAGTTTTCATACAGCTCAATATACTTTTAAAATTAGCTTTGAGACTTCCTTTATTGCTTAGAAGCGTGTTGTTTAGTTTCCATCTGTTTGGTGATGTTCCTGCTCTCTTTCTGCTGTTGATTTCTATTTTGATTCCAGTGTTGTTGGAGAACACATTGTATGATTTCAATTCTCTTAAATTATGTTTAAGAGAATTGAAATCATATTCTGTTAACTTTGTCTTATGGCTTAAGATATGGTCTATCTTGGTATATGTTCTATGGGCACTTGAAAAAAATATGTTTTCTGCTGTTGTTGGGTGGAATGCTCTATAAGTGTAGATTTACATCACTTTGCCCTCTCCCATTTATAGTATCATTGTCTTAAATATTTTATTTACATACATGCAGAACCACATCAGTGTTATAATTTTTGCTTCAACCATAAAACAATTTAGAAAACTCAAGAAAAAAAAGGAAAACCGACCCATGTCTACCCATGCTTATCATGTTCTTTCTTCTTTCCTGATCTTCCAAGGTTCCTTCTTTTATCATTTCCTTTCTGTTTAGAGAACTTCCTTTAGCCATTCTCTTAGGTGGCTGCTGCTGACAAATTCTCTTAGTTTTCTCTCATGTGAGAATGTCTTGATCTCCTTGTTATTCCTGAAGCATAGCTTTCCCTGCTGTAGGATTCTGGGTCGCACTTCTTTTCTTTCAGCACTTTAAAAATATTCTGCCACTTCCTTCTGGCCTCCATGGTTTCTGATGAGAAATTTGCTGTTATTCAAATGATTTTACCCTATAGATAAAGTGTCATTTATTTTTTCTGTCTGCTTTCAAGAATTTTTGTCTTTAGTTTTCAAAAATTTAATTATGATGTGTTTGCATCATAATTGCTTTGAGTTTATCCTGTTTGGGATTCACTCAGCTTCTTGAATTTTTAGGTTGATATCTTTTGTTAAATTTGGAAAGTTTTTAGTCGTTATTTCTCCTGGTACTTTTCAGCCCTGTCCTCTTTCTCCTTTCCTTCTGGCACTCCAATGACATGAATGTTAGATCTTTTGTTATAGTCCCACATGTCCCTGAAGCTCCATTCATTTTTAGTTTAAATCATTTTCTCTGTTGTCTGTAATGGGTAATTTCTATTTTCTATCTCCCAGTTCACTGATTCTTTCCTCTGTCCCCTCCATTCTTCACTGAGCCCATCACTGAGCCTTTTATTTGGATTATTATATTTTTCTGTTCAAAAGTTTCCATTTGGTTATTCTTTATATCTTTGATTTCTTTACTGAGACTTCTAATTTTTTATTTGTTTCAAGCGTGTTTTTAATTACTCATTGATGCATTTTTATCATGGCTACTTTAAAATATTGGTCAGATAAGTCTAACATCTCTGTCATCTTAATTTTGACATTTATTAGTCCCCTTTTTTCATTCAGTATGAGATCATCCTGGCTCTTAGTATAACAAGTGGTTTTCAACTGAAACCTGGATGTTTTCACATTATGAGATTCTGGATCTTATTTAAACCTTCTGGATCTTATTTAAAGCTTCTTCCACATGGAAGTGGAAGTCCAGGTTCCCCACTCAGCCTTTGTCGACACCTGATATGGGTGGGGGGAGGGGGGAGGAGCTCCTTGTTTCTGATGGTTGGGGTTGAGATTTACACATCCCCACACAGTCTTCATCAACACCATGGTGGGTATGGCCTTGTTACCAGCAGGCAATGGTGAATGTGCTGACTCTCCAGTAGATCTCTTCTAGCAGGGGAGGGGAAGGGCACCTCATTACTCCTCGGTGGGGGTGGAAGTGCAGGCTCCCATGTCATCTCCACTGACATTGCATGTGCTGGTGGTTGGGGGATGGGGTGTTTGTTACCAGCTGGTGGGATGAAAGTCCCAGCTTCCTACTCGGTCTTCTCTGGCTCAACCCCAGCAGGTGTGTTGGGACACCTTGTTACAGTCTTGCAAAGGTGGAAGTCTAGGTTCCCCACTCAGCCACTCGGCCTCTGCTGGCATGAGTGGGTGTGGGCCCACAGGGGTTTTTTTTTTGTGTGTATGTGTGGTATTTGGAGTAGAGCAGTTATTATTATTTTTTTTTAATAAATCTATTTATTTTATTTATTTATTTTTGGCTGCATTGGGTCTTCATTGTTGCGTGCAGGCTTTCTCTAGTAGCGGCGAGCGGGGGCTATTCTTCATTGTGGTGCACGGGCTTTTCATTGTGGTGGCGTCTCTTGTTGCGGAGCACGGGCTCTAGGCACATGGGCTTCAGTAGTTTTGGCACGCGGGCTCTAGAGTGCAGGCTCGGTAGTTGTGGTGCACAGGCTTAGTTGCTCTGCAACATCTGAGGGATTCTGTGGGATCTTCCAGAACCAGGGTTCGAACCCATGTCCCCTGCATTGGCAGGTGGATTCTTAACCACTGCGCCACCAGGGAAGCCCGTGGAGTAGAGCAGTCATTGTCTAAAAGTTTTCTTCTAGAAAGAGCAGGCTTCTGTTGTTGTTTTTGTTATTATTATTGCTGTTGTTGTTTTGGTCTGTGGGCATTGGTGTCTCCAGTTTGTCAGCCTCTTCATCTCCAAGAATATATAAGATAACCCAGAGAACTCACCATTGTGTCATTCCTTGGGTCCTGGGGTCCCTAGCAAGTCTGTCTTCTCTCCACCTTTTGGAGTCTGCTTATGTTTGTTTTATATATAATGCCCAGCGTTTTCAGTTGTACTTAATGTGAAGAATAGAGAGAAGCTCATTTATATTTACTCTATCTTCCCAGAAGCAAAAATCCCCCTACTATACTTTTTAGCCACTTGACATTTAATTCACATGCCATACAACTCAGCCATTTCAAGTATACAATTCAGTGGTTTAAAATACATATAGTTGTGCAATCATTAGTATGACAAATTTTAGAACATTTTTGTTACCTCTAAAAGACACCATGTACCCTTAGCCATTAACTCCCGCTCCCTTCCCCACGCCCCACTCTTCTAGCTCTGGTAACCACTAATCTGCTTTATGTCTCTGTAGATTTGCCTAGGCTGGGCATTTCGTTTAAATGAAACCATACAATATATAGCTCTGTGTGACTTGCTTCTTTTGCTTAGCATAATACTCTCATGGTTTATGTCATAGCATGTACCAATACTTATTACTTTTTCTTTATACCAGTATGTTACAAGGGAATTAGAAGAGTAGAAAATGATAGACCAATCCGTCTCACAGATATAGATGCAAAACTCATTACATAAATATTAACAAATGGAATCTAGTAAATATATAATCACCAGTGGAATTTATTACCAAAACACAGGCTAGATAGAATCAATGTATTTCATGTGATTAACAGATTAAAAAAAAGAGAAAATCTTTTTATGTTCCCTGAAAGATGAAGGGAAAAAAGACTTATTTTTTATGGCTGAGTAATATTCCATTGTATGGATATATCACATTTTATATATCCATTCATCAGTTGATGGACGTTTGGGTTGTTTATACCTTTTGATTTGTGTGAATAATGCCACTATAAACATTTCTGTGGGAGTTTTTTTGCTGTTGTTTTGGATATATGCTTTCATTTCTCTTGTATATTTACCTAGGAGTGGAACTGTTGGATCATACAGTTAATCACTGAATGAATTGTCAGATTGTTTTCCAAAGTGGATGCACCTTTTTACATTCCCACCAGCAATGCGTGAAGGTTGCAATTTCTCCACATCCTTGCTAATACTTATTATTACCTGTTTTTTGTTGTTGTTGTTTGTTTGTTTTTTTATTATAGCCCTCCTAATGGATGTAAAGTTGTATCACATAGTGGTTTTGATTTGCATTTCCCTGATGACTAATGATGTTGAGTATCCTTCTGGCGTTTATTGGCCATTTGTATATCTTCTTTTTTGGGGGGGGTCGGATAATTGCTTCACAATGTTGTGTTAGTTTCTGCTGTACAGTGAAGTGGAGTTCCCTGTGCTATACAGCAGGTTCTTATTAGTTATCTCTTTTATACATATTAGTGTATATATGTCAATCTCAGTCTCCCAATTCATCCCACCCCCCATCCCCCCTTGGTGTCCATATCTTTGCTCTCTACGTCTGTGTCTCTATTTCTGCCTTGCAAACATGTTCATCTGTACCATTTTTCTAGATTCCACATATGTGTTAATATACAATGTTTGTTTTTCTCTTTCTGACTTACTTCTCTCTGTATGACAGTCTCTAGGTTCATCCACATCTCTACAAATGACCCAATATCATTCCTTTTTATGGCTGAGTAATATTCCATTGTATATATGTACCAAATCTTTTTTATCTGTTCATCTGTTGATGGGCATTTAGGCTGCTTCCATGACCTGGATATTGTAAATAGTGCTGCAATGAACATTGGGGTGCATGTGTCTTTTTGAATTATGGTTTTCTCTGGGTTTATGCCCAGTAGTGGGATTGCTGGGTCATATGGTAATTCTATTTTCAGTTTTTTAAGGAACCTCTATACTGTTATCCATAGTGGCTGTTTCAATTTACATTCCCACCAACAGTGCAAGAGGGCTCCCTTTCCTCCACACCCTCTCCAGTATTTATTGTTTGTAGATTTTTTGATGATGGCCTTTCTGACTGGTATGAATTTTATGATGATGGCCTTTCTGACTCATTGTAGTTTTGATTTGCATTTCTCTAATAATTAGTGATGTTGAGCATCTTTTCATGTGGCTCTTGTATATCTTCTTTGGGGAACTATCCACATTCTTTACCGATTTTTAAATTGGATTGTGTTTTTGTTATTGAGTTGTAATAACTCTTTATATATTCTAGATACAAGTCCCTTATTAGATATATGATTTGCAAAGATTTTCTTCTGCGGGCATCTTTGTACTTTCTTGATGGTGTCCTTTGAAGCACAAAAGTTTTAAATTTTGATAATGTCCAATTTATCTATTTTGCTCTTTTTAAAATAAATTTATTTATTTTTGGCCGCATTAGGTCTTCATTGCTGCGTGCGGGCTTTCTCTAGTTGCTGTGAGTGGGGGCTACTCTTCGTTGCAGTGTGTGGACCTCTCATTGTGGTGGCCTCTCCTGGAGCACAGGCTCCAGGCGCACAGGCTTCAGCAGTTGTGGCACATGGGCTCTAGAGTGCAGGCTAAGTAGTTGTGGCACATGGGCTCAGCTGCTCCATGGCATGTGGGATCTCCTGGACCAGGGCTCAAACCCTTGTCCCCTGCACCGGCAGCTGGACTCTCAACCACTGTGCTACCAGGGAAGCTCTCTCTTTTTTTTTTTTTTTTTTTTTGTGCTATATAAGAAACCATTGTCTAAGCCAAGGTCATGAAGATTTACGCCTGTATTTTCTTCTAAGAGTTTTATAGTTCCAGCTCTTTCATTTAGGTATTTGATTTATTTTGAGTTAACATGGTATGAGGTAGTACTCTGACTTCATTCATTATAGATATCCAGTTGTTTCTGTACCATTTGTTGAAAAGAATGCTCTTTCTCATTGAATTGTCACCCTTGTTGAAACTCAATTGACTATAAATGTGAGGGTCTGTCTCTGGACTGCCAATTTTATTCCACTGATCTGTATGTTCCTTACTATATTTTGAGCTCCTTTAAAAGATGCCTATTCATTTTCATATTCCTGGCATATGTTTGGGTCTGTAGGTAAACCTAAGTACTGTCTGTTGAACTGAATAGAAAGCAGGAGTATTTGCCTGGCATCTGGTGACAGATGAGAGGCAGAAGGATGAGGCTGCCCCAGCTGAGCATCAGCTGCTCAAAATGCAGCAGCATCATGCCTGGCAAGTACGGGTCAGTCTGAGAAGTTAGCCAGACTTCCTCTAAGTGAGGGCCTGGCAAGGGACAAGAGGGCAGTGTGGGCTGTTCTCTTCCTGTGTAAGTGATGTTTGCGAGAGACAGAAACAGACATGAGGGTTAACCTGTGAGAGGATGGAGAGACCCATCCTGTGTATGGGTATGATTGAATGGAGAGCGTGTGCAGGGGATATTACTCCCTATCCCCAGAGAGAGCCAAGAGGCATGATAACTGTTTCTCCTACAGTGATTTCTGCTTGTTGTTGCTAAACAGTTATTGTGAACATTTGTGGGACAGGTACAACAGCTAAGCCTTGGCTGGACACACACACACAGAGCGCCTCCCTACACAGGTGCAGGCCCCTTTGCTGGGAAGCGCTTATAGTATAAGGGTACTTGGCATCTTTCTCTGTGGCATCCCTGGGTTTCTCTTAGGCTTTCACACGTTGTCCATTCTCTGCTCTGCTTGGGGGTAGAGCAGTGGGGTCTTGTGAAAGCGCCTCCCTGAGATGCAGCTTCATCATCTTTATCATAGAGATGTGAAATGCTTGCCCCCAACTTTTTAACCCATGGGCTTTTAGAAAACTTTGACATCCAGTGTCAATGGGAGAACAAGAAGGATAGATGAGGGGGATTGCTAGGGAAGGAGGGCTGAGATCAAGCAGAAGGAGAAGAATGGGAGGAATCATGTGTAAGGAGCTTCCAGTGCCTCCCAAATTGGGCCCAAGGTGTTGTTATTATTTCTGGTGGAGGCCCAGACAGCATTCTTGCAATGCAATAATATCAAAAGGCTCATGAGTAAGCAATTGTAATGGTTTTCATTGATCAGGCCTTTAAGCTCGCTCATTGCCTTTCAGGAAGTTCAAGTCAGGGTTGGGAGCAGGTTCAGGCAGAAGGAGAGAAGGCTGGGAAGTGAGCTCAGAAGTCAGTGCATTCTGAGTGGAAAGCGGGCATGACCTGGGCATGGGGGGCTGTGTGGACATGAAGCCAGTCTTCCTTCTGCACAATTCAGACGTGCTAGTTAATTTCATCCCCTCTGGGCTGTAGAGATGGGCTTCAGGCCTGGAGTCTCAGAGTCCCAGAGGCTGGAATGGATCAGAGGAAGGTGAATTTACCATCTCCTGCCTCCTTGGGGAGGTTGGGAGGTTTTCAGCCCAGTTTCTTCCACCCTCCCAGGCTGCAACACTGAGGCTTTTACTTTCTTCCAATTAACAACCCTCAGCTGTGAAGATATTTAAACCCCAGGTTCCTTCTCCACCTCCCTGTTTTCCTGTGGGCACGTGGTTTCTGGGCCACAGGGCCTAGTGATGCCATCTTGCATGTCTCTAGGGCTCTCTGCCTTTCACTGCCCCTGCATGGAGCATGTCCTTCCAGGCCTCTTGACAAACTTGCATGCCTAGGCACAGAGAAGCAGGTCACTGTTCTACAGAGCAAACTGGTAAGGCCATTAAGACCAGAACTCAGGGGTCTGGGTGCCCAGTTTCTACTTTTTCCAGTACATCTCATTTCCTAAACAGAATAAGTGCTCAAGTAACCCCTGTCCATTTTATCTCACTATTCTCCTTCACCTCCCTCCTCATCCATGGGGTCTAGCGGAGATTTCTAAGAATGGTGGGTGGACTGCTGGAGAGAGCCCCATTTGTAAACATTTCCTTAGGACTTGGAATTCTGCTGGGAAGGGCTCCCGCTGGCAAAATCTGGAACAATCTGAACATTGAAAAGAATAATGAGTACTACTGATTGTTAAACATTGAACAAATAGATATCCACCAGACCATGGTAGATAGATAGATAAGCAAGTAAATAACTAAATAAATAACTGTCTGAGTTGAGAGATAGAAACTCATTTACCACCATTGAAGGTGACTACTGAACCAATTCTTTATTCAGGAAATTCATAATTAAAAAGAAGGAACTAAGCATTTACCTGACTTTTTAGGAGGAATTGTTCTTAATTCCTGCTGATGAGGGAAAACCCTTCTTTGTGAATAACATGAACCAGTGAGTGTGAAAAGAATGATATAATTTTAAAAAATCATCATTTTTCAATATTTAAAGGAATAATTGACTCAGGCCAAGAGCATCAGGAAAGGTTAAATGCATCAGGTGACCGAGTTGAAGAACGAGGTATTCCAGGGGGTCAAGGTATTGTCCTGCAGATTACTTGCTGATTGTAAAAAGGGAAAATAAACCTTTCAATGGATTTGCAGGGGCCGCCTTAACCAAATGATGAAAATTAGTGGGACAGCTTGGTGGTATATGCCTTCTGATGCGATGAAACATGACGTTGATAGCATCCCCTATGAAGCTGTATTGATTATCTATTGATTTATATATTAGTCTGCTCAGACTGCCGTAACAAAATCCCACAGACCAGGTGGCTTAAGCAACAGATATTTATTTCTCACAGTTTTGGATACTGAAGTCCAAGATCAAGGTGCTGGCTGATTCGGTTTCTGGTGAGAGCTCTCTTCCTGACTTGTAGACGGTCACCTTCTTGCTGTGTCCTCACATGGTGTGGAGAGAAAGATCTCTCCCGTTCCTCTTCTTACAAGGCCACAGTCCTATTGGATTGGGGCCCTGCTTATGAACTTATTTAATCTTAATTACTCCCTAAAGATCCTATTTCCAGATACAGTCACATTAGGGGGGCTTCAACATATGAATTTGGGTCAGAGGGAGACAATCTAGTCCAAGGCAGTGCATAACAAAATATCCCCAGACCTAGTAGCCTAAAACAACAAACGTTTATCATCTCACCGTTTCTGTGGGTCAGGAATGCAGGCATAGCTTAGCTGGCTCAAGGCCTCTCCTGAGGTTGCAGTCAAGCTGTCACCTGGGGCTGTGGTCTCACCTGAAGGCTTAATGGGGTGGAGGGAGACCTGCTTCCAAGCTCACTCACGCGGTTGTTGGCAGGTCTCAGATCCTAGTCACATGGACCCCTCCACAGGGTGCCCCATGTCATGGCACCTGGTTTCCCCCAGGATGGGGGATCCGAGAGAGAGAAAGAGAGAGAGAGAGAGAGAGTAGCCATGACAGAAGCCACAGTTTTTCATAATCTAACCTCAGAAGTGACATCTCATTATTTCTGCCATATTCTATTTATTAGAAGCGAATCACAAAGCCCAGCCCATGCTCAAGGAGAGGGGACTACACAGGGTGTGAATGCCAGGAGGCAGGAATCAATGGCGGCCATCTCAGAAGCTTCGACCACTGACGGATTCTTACCTGAAATCTTTAACTTGAATCGAATCAAGCTGAGGATCTAATGTGCAGTTTACAGGAAATACAGGGAATCAAGTGACAAGTTGAACAGCACCATAAGGAAATAACCAGGCAAGCTCAAAGAGTGGGACATTTTGCGAGATCATCAGCTCAATCACTTCAAAACGTTGATGTCGTGGCAAAAAGAGGGCTGGTGTAGCGGCAAGGGGACTGCTATTTTAGATAGAAGAAGACTCAATAGACATAACAACTAAATGCCGTGTTTGACCTTTGGAGTCTGCTGTGAAAATACAGCTATAAAGACATTTCTGGGACAACTGGAAATTTGAATATGGGCTGGATATTAAATAATATTAGGAAGTTATTAATCGTTCTTAGGTGTGATAATGACATCTTGGTTACGTAGGAGAACGTCCTTTTTAAGAGATACAGGCTGAAGCATTTAGGAGTGTGCTGTCTTGACGTCTGCAGCTTACACTCAAACCGTCGAGAAAAACACATAGATAAAGCAAAACTGACTAACTGTTCATTGGAAAATGAAGATTTTGGTATATGGGCTATTATTATCTTATTCTTGGAGATTTGCTATACGGATGAAATCTTTTTGTAGTAAGAAGTTGAGAGGAACAATATTCAGTCTTCTGAACGCACGTATTCAACTCACAGAGATGAGCCCCATTACATTCCTCAGGCCTCGTGAAAAATGTCTCCGTTTTTCTCATCTAGACATTTAGAGTTTGCCTGGTTCGTGTCCTATCTTGTTACGGAAGAAATTTAAGGTAACTTCTCGCCCCACCTCGCCTGGCTTCCTGGAGGAAGGAAGCAGAGGAGCTGGGCCAGCGCTGGCTCTACCTGGGTCTCTGGTCATTCGGGGGCAGATGGCCGGGCACAAACTGAGGCAGACCCGGACTGGATTCCTGGGCAAGCTTTTTTTTTTTTTTTTTTTTGTGGTACGCAGCCCTTCCACTGTTGTGGCCTCTCCCGTTGCGGAGCACAGGGTCCGGACGTGCAGGCTCAGTGGCCATGGCTCGCAGGCACAGCCGCTCCACAGCATGTGGGATCTTCCCGGACCGGGGCACGAACCCGCATCCCCTGCATCGGCAGGCAGACTCTCAACCACTGCGCCACCAGGGAAGCCCTGGGCAAGCTTCTTAACTGCTCTGAGCCTCCCTCGCCTGAGTTGTCTGAGAGGAGAATAACCTGTCCCAGGGTTGAGGGAGGGGTTAGAAGCAGGACATAGCAGGGAGCTCAGGGAAGGCTGGTTGAGAAGAAGATGAAAAAGATCCAGGAGCGTGAGGCTTCCAGGTCCCGGCATCCCGAATGCTCTCGATGGGACTCTCTTAGGCCCCTGAAGAGCAGAGGAGAGAGGGGGCCAGAGAGCGTGTTTTAGGGATACTGCGAGTGTGGGGAATGAGGGGTATTCGATAAGCAGGTGCCCTAGGGCTCTGGGCCCTGTGGCCTTATGTATGTATGACCCACAAGGCAGACCCTGGGCCCAGGAAATAGCTCTTCTTTTCCCCTTGCTCACCAGCACCTTTCCTTGGGATCAATCACTTGGAAAACATTTCCACGGTCTTGTCCACCGGGCATAGCTTGGGGTCACAGTGGACACCCCTCTCCCGTTCATCATGCATCTCCCCCCTCTTTCTCACCAGTCCAGCTCCTGTAGGGGTGGGGCTTGGCTGGGTTACCGACATCACCTGCCTGCCCACCACTGTCTCAGGAACAAAGTCTCTCTTTTGTCCCAGGAAGCTCGATGGCCAGGGAGATTATCTGCAGAAGGAGGGAGCAGGTGAGATGCACCAATACAGTCATCAGTTCAAAACCCCCAGAAGTGAATTTGCTCCCCTCCATCCCAGAAGTCTCCTGGAGACCCCAGCCAGGGGCGGCCACTGGTCTGACGAAGACCTCAGAGAGGCTGCTGAATGAGGCTGTCAGGTTCCCTAGCTTTGCCCATGATCTAGAAATCTGTAAGTTTCAGAGTCACAGACAATGGAGCCTGGGCTTGTGTGCAGCTGACAGGCGGGGGAGAGGAGGGGAGGGAGGCGAGCGGCTCCGTGGTCAAGGGGAAGCACCGGATCCACAAGGAAGCAGTGAGGAGGCTGGCGAGCCCTCAGAGGGAGTAAGCGGTCTCAGGGCCCCTCTGAATGGTGTGGTCAGGACGGGAAGGCCAGGAGCCCCTCCTGAGCAGGCGGGGCCCTGACCGCTGGTGACCTGAGAAGGCTCAAAACCCCACCCTTTACCCGTTATTCCCCTGGGTTAAGCATTGCCTTCAAAACAGAAAATATCCTTAAAAGAGTAAGGAAGGAAGTCACCGAAGCAACCCCTCGATAGACTATATGCACAGACACAGTCAGCCCTCGGCGTCCACGGGTTTCCCATCAGGCTGTGGTGGAAATTGGGAGCCAGTGTTTGTTTTGTTCTGCGACTGTCTGAGGCTGAGACCAGGTGGGGAGAGGGTGCCCGATGGGGAGAGGGGAAGGGAGCAGGCAGCAGAGGGCTGGGGTGCCCAGGGGTCGTCTGTGTCATTTTGCCTCTGTGCTGAGGGCTGACGGGGCCAAGCTGGTGTGGAGAAGACAACCTTCGCCATGGACAGGCTAAGGAAGCACCGGGCTAGAAGTCAGAGGACTGGTCTCTAGGCTGGCCTCCTTCACCAGGGGTCTGGGGCGGTCACTTCTCCTCCGATTTGGGTTCTCATCTGTCCAATGGTGGTTTTCTAGGACCCACCATCACAGAGGTTCTCAACCTTTGGGATGCCTGGCCAACCCCAGACTCACCCAACCCCATCTATAGGGGCGGAGCCTGAGCATCTCCTTACCCAAACGTCTCCTAGGTGATTCTGCCCACAGACAGGGCAGCTGAGGTTCAGGAAGGCAGCAGGGGATGGCGAGCGAGGAGGGAATCCAGGGAGACAGAAGCTTCTTCAAACCTCTGAAATCCCAGGACTTCTTTAGTGAAAGCTTTTGAGTTCAGAAGGTGACCTGAGGACATTCAGACCTCCTGCTGATGGGTTAGATGGGCTAGATGACGTTGCCAGGCCCACAGCATTTAGCCTGAGCTCAGTCAATATGCATCTTCCCTGCTCTCACTTCAGTGCATCCCTACTTGAGTGGCTGGGGCAGAAGAAATCACCTGAGAACTGAGAAATATGGCAAAACCTTGTGAAATATCTTCCAGGAAGGAAATGCGGGGGGTGTGGTGTGGGGGAGGAATTCACAAAAATCCCCATGAGGTCTCTAGGCTTCTTTTCTTTGAGGCCAGTGACAGAACTGGTTTGCCGGATCTGGAGTAAAGAGGCCTTTGATGGGGTGACCCCTGACCCCACCCCCAGCATCAGAGAAGACTTCAGAATGACACTGGAGGTCTCAAGGGCCACCTTGGTTTCAAGGCTCCACCTCTCACTGGAGGAGCAAGGGCCACCCGGAGGAGGACAGGACTTCCAGCTTCCCCCGAACTTGAAAGGACAAAGCAAGGAGGCAGTTCCCCCGCGGGGCTCCTGGCCAGGGCCGTCCCACTGCTGTCTGGAGGACAGCCCATCCATCCGAGGCCTTGCTCCACGCGCTTTAGGGTGTGGTGTCCCGATGCTTCTTTTCTGTCAGCTTTGGGCCCTAATTTCCTACTCTGGGGTCGCAGCGAGAGTCCCACTCAGTGCCCTTTAGACTTGAACCCAAATATCTGAGACCGCTGGCTCCGCACGGCACAGGGATGGCCCGGCTCAGGCTCTGCCTGGACTCAGCTCTCCCGCCCCTACCGAGCAACAAAGGGGTCCCTGATTTCCCACCCTCCTCGGATGAGCAGTGAGGCCTGGGTAGGTCAGAGATGTCTGAAAAGCCAGATGCTGCCAGTGTAGCCAGTGCGTCCATCAGCCCTGCTGCCCTGGCCTGGGCTCGTCCTCCTGCCCCAGCCTTCTGTGGTTTTTCTGCCAGGACCACCCTCTGTTCTTGGCCTCCAAGACTTTCCTCCCATCCTTAATCACACACCCATTACTTTCCAGAGCTCCCCGCTGCCGTCCTTCTCCCTCAGCGGCTCCTCTTCCCCCCGAGACCTGAGCTCCCTCTGGCAACCTGTCCCATCCAGCTGAACCCAGGCCATTTCCCTGAGGGACCAAGGCGCGGGTGTGGAGAGGCTGCTCTGTACGGCTGAGGCTCCTCGCCGTGGAGCACGTACCCAGCCCGTCTGGGTGACGGTCCTTCGTCTGATGTACCAGAGGCTCGCGACCAGCCTGGCTACGCCGGCACCAAGCTCAGCCGCTGTCTCTCTCACACAAACACAGACGTACACAGAGGAGGCAATACGTGGGGATGGTGTAGACGGGGGGAGGTTTGTTTAGAAAGCAGTGAAGAGGGGATCTCTTTTTCTAAATTAATTTATTTATTTTTGGCTGCGTTGGGTCCTCGTTGTTGGGCGCGGACTTTCTGTAGTTGCGGCGAGAGGGGGCTACTCTTCGTTGCGGTGCGTGGGCTTCTCTTTGCAGTGGCTTCTCTTGTTGCGGAGCACAGGCTCTAGGCGTGTGGGCTTCAGTAGTTGTGGCACATGGGCTCAGTAGTTGTGGCTCGCGGGCTCTAGAGAGCAGGCTCAGTAGTTGTGGCACAGGGGCTTAGTTGCTCCGCGGCATGTGGGATCTTCCCGGACCAGGGCTCGAACCCATGTCCCCTGCATTGGCAAGCGGATTCTTAACACTGTGTCACCAGGGAAGTCCAAGAAGGGATTTCAATTTCCTTTGAAAATCGCAGCACAATGGTCCCATGGTGGCTTTTGCGGGAGCCATGAGATTCTGCTCTCAGAGCCAGAGACTCAGGACATCAGGAGTCAGGGGAGGTTGTCAAGAGGGTCGTGTGAGGAGCTTCAGGCATTAGTGAGGCTGCCTATAGGGTGCAGGTGGTTGGAGGGAGCGCTGGAAGGCTCTGTGTGGGAGGGGTCAGGAAAAGTTGCAGTGGGGGCAGCGTGGGGAGGACTTGAGGGATGGCCAGATGATGGGGACATGCTCGTACACTGTCCTACAGGCCTGGACAAGGTGAGGCCAGCGAGGCACCTCGGGTATAGAATGTAAGAAGCATCACTCTCAGGTTTGTGCAAGTGGATCCTGATTTGCACAGGGTGTTGGCTGGGATTCGTACCAAGGGGGCACTATGGACTTAGGGCCTTGCAGTCCCCCAATGGACAGGTGATGCAGATGACAGATGGAGGGACGATGGGCAGAGAACAGGCAGCAGAGCACAGCAAGTGTGTTTAGTAACAGGGTGGTGTCCTGTCCAGGAAGGTAAGGTTCAGGAGCAGATAACTCTCCTCTATTTCTCTGGGAAGACTTCCTGGAGGAGGAGGTAGGGATGGTTTGAGGAACTATTTGATTTTTGGCAGAGCGGAGGGGGTGTTGCTTCTGTGTGTGTGTGTGTGTGTGTGTGTGTGTGTGTGTGTGTGTGAGAGAGAGAGAGAGATACTCTGCCTGTGGACCACGGCATGCACCTGCTGCTGGAACGCATGGATATACAAGCCTGCAAGGTCAAGCTCAGCTGATGCGGCGTCCGTGCTCCTGGGAGCTGGTTTTTGGGAGATTCATGGCAGCATTTGAGGAGCTTTCCCCACTCCCTTTTGCGTCAGGCTCCTGCCTCAACAAATACCTGTTTGCTGGCTGATGAAATGGAACATTAAGTGTGGAGAACACTGAGAGGGTTAACTGAGTGTGCAAGCAGGGGCCTGGCCCTGCTGCCAGTGAGATGTGTGGCCTTGGCAAATCTTGACCTTCTTTCTCTTGTGACAATAGCTTACATTTTTATAGCTCTTTAGGTGACAGGTAGTCTTTTATTTACTGCTCACCAACTCCTGAGGGGTAGCCGTGGATAAGCCCATTTTACAGATAGAGACACTGAGGTACAGAGGAATGGTCAATATTACAGTTTACTCCTGTATAAAATGAGAAAGTGGGGCTGAGTGATCTCTAATGATTCCTTTCACTGCCCAGATTTTATGATCCTGGGGAAATCTGCCACCAGAGTAGACTCCTAAACGGGCAATGTTCTTGTTTTACCTCATGTGTTAATTTCCTCTTGTTGCTGTAACGAATGATCACGAGCTGAGTGGCTTAGAACAACACAGATTTATTCTCTTAGAGTTCCTGAGGTCAGAAGTCCCAAACCAGTGTCACTGGGCTCACATCAAGGTGTCAGCTGAGCTGCCTTCCTTCTGCAGAGGCTCTGACGGGAAAATCCACTTCCCTGCCTTTTCTAGAGGAGAGGCTGCCATCGTTCCCTGGCTCATTTTCTCCATCTTGAAAGCCAGCAATGGAGCATCTTCAGATCTCTCTCTGACCTCCGCTTTCATCGTCACACTCCTGCTTTCCTCTTCTAAGGACCCTTGTTAACCCTGATAATAACCCTTTATTGGGTCCGCCCAAATGATCCAAGATCATCTTCCCATCTCGAGCCTTATTTTAACCACATTGGCCAAGTCCCCTTTACCATGTAGGGTAACAATCACAGGGTCTGAGAGTGAGGATGTGGATTCCCCTGGGGGGGCATTATTCTGTCTACCACATAATCCTCTCCCCTCTCCTCTCCTTCCTTCTTCCCCCACGTGTGCTAAAACCAACATTAAAAGTGTATCTGGAAAAGGCGGTGGGCTGAGCAAACATCTGCCCACTAGTGAATGAAGCTTATTGTAAAGGTGGACTCTGAGAGAAGAAGTGGGTTTAAGTTACAAATCAAGGGCATGAATATAGATGTCAGAAAGCACTTATACAGAGGACTGTCTAACAGAATTGAGGCAGCCTCGGCTGAAAGGCAAAGATGACAGCTTGGTGGTTAACGGCACTGACGGTCAAGCCAGACAGACTGGAGTTTGAAACCCAGCCCCTGCTACCTTTTAGCTATGCGACCTTGGACTTCTGTGGGCCTCCTCTCTAAGATACCAATAAAACTATGAATTGCATCAGTTTTTTTGTGAGAATTATGAGGTAACATTAGGAAGTGCTGAGATTCTCATGACATCAGAAGGTATGGTCCTGCCCAGAGAGAGGGGTTGGAAGAGATGACTTTGGAGTAACTTGGGGGCTCCTTGAAGGTGGGGCTGAGTCTATATATGTTGAGGCCCTGAGTATATATGCAACCAACTTTTGGCCCTCCTGTCTCTGGCTTCTGCAGACCAGCAGAGCAAATCTGTGGCCTGTGGAAGGGCCCTACAGGGACGTAGATAAATCACCTGCTTACCCTGTGGGCCTAAGGAGCTGGGTGGGGTCGCTGGCCTTGGGCCCCTGGAGGGGCCAGGACTCCTAAAGATGGAGAGCAGGGCAGGGCCCTTCCCCTCTCGGCAGTGGAAAAACACCTGCCCCTTTGCCAGTGCACATGCTGGCCTCACTCTGTGTCAATATGCTTAATGATTTGTGACGTGACTGATACAGAGAGCGAACTTGCTCTAATCCATCTGTTGAGGACGAAGCTGTAGCAGAGCCAGACATTCAGGGGAAATCAGGACGTTGTGCCCTGCTTGTCGCTCGGGCCCTGGGCGAACAGGAGGGCCATTTCCGGCAAGTCACACTGTCTCCAGCCTGGAGCTGTCTGGGGAAGATGGAACCAAGGGAAGACCACACACCAGGAAGGGACTGAGGTGGCAGAGCTGGAGGCAAACATCTCAAAGTGAGGAACCTGGGAGCTGGAAGCCCTCACTTCCTCTGTGCCTGCACCCGGTCTGTGCTTTTGCACCTTTAGTGGACACAGGCGGTGCCCTGCCCCGCTCCCTTCGTGTCCCTCTCATGATCTATGTGTGTGCTTCCCTGCTCAGGGACTGATCAGACAGCCTTCAGAGGGTTGCTCCAGGGCTCCTGGAGCCACCTGACCAGCACGTGCCTGGGAGGTGCCAACCCCGGTCACCTCCACCCACCATTTCTGGGGGTTCAAGAGCCCAGTACCTTTGCCTCAAATGGGGAAAAAATCTGACACTGCAGAGCTTTCCATGGGATCAGGCTGAGGCTGGGACTTCACTTGAAATCACACCCTCCCTTTGTTTCTTCCCCTTCTCTGTTCCAACGGGCCTGCTACCTGATCAGTTTCTCCAGGTAGCACTCCCCTAAATAAATAAATACCCCGCCCAGGCTTCTTTTTCTCAGGATCTGCTTCTAGGGAACCCCACCTCAGACAGCCCCTGAGCAAAGCCGGAAGAGGTCAATAGGAAGCTGCAGGCGGTCCACACATTGTTTAGTGTTATATCAGGTGCTAAGGTGTGATCGCCCCGCCGGGACTGTCAGGTCCCGAGTATCCACACCAGCAGCTGGAGGTGGCAAGGCGGATCCTCCCAAAGCACGTATGAGGTGTGTCCTCACGTGCATGGAGGTGTACATCCAACTTCCTAGGTCTGGCGCTGGAGGATCTGTGTGATCTCCCACCCCAGCCCCACTGCCTGCCTGCTCCTGCCAAAAGCAGATTTGCTTTCCGATGTCTGCTGTGCTTGGACGGATGTTAAAATGAACTCACGTGCCCTGAGTACACGCGGTGTGATGCCTGGAATATGGGAGTCTGAGTCAGCTCGGGCTTCCCTAACTAAATTTCATGGAGCGGGTGGCTTACGTAACAGACATGTATTTCTCACAGCTCTGCAGTCTGGGAAGTCCAAGATCAAGGTGCTGGCAGGGTTCAGTTCCTGGTAACAGAGGTCTTCCTGGCTGGTCTTCCTTGCCTTCTTGTTATGTGCTCACATGGCCTTTCCTTGGTGTATGTGTGGAGACAAAAAGCTCTGGTCTCTCTTCCTCTTCTTATAAGGACACTAATCCTATTACATCAGGGCACTACCCTTCTAATTCCATGTAACCTTAATTACATCCGTAAAGGTCTTACCTGTACATACAGTCACATTAGGGTCTAAGGCTCCAACATGTGAATTTTAGGAGGACACAATACCGTCTATAGCAATGGGATAAAGCCTTTTTGTTTGAAGGGAACTTGAAAGTAATTTAGTTTGGCCTCTGAGTTCTGCTTGGAACCCTGCAGCGCCAGGGCCTCTGGCCTAAGGTTAAACCTGTGACCTGGATAATCCAGAAAGAATCTACCACATATTGATAACTGAGAATTCACTGTTAACGTAGAAAGATTCTCAGAACACATTCTTCTTTTCGCTGGCTTAGACTTCCTTGAGTGAGGAAGAAAAAACCTGTGCGCTTTCTTTCCAGAATACTTTCCCACTCCTGTTCAGAGGGTCAGTCCCTCATCTGTTCATTCACAGGGTAAATACTTACCGAGCATCCGTCGTATGGACTTCTGTTGTTTTGGTCTCCCATGCATGCGATCAGGCCTGGCCAATCAGAGCGCTGCATCTCCAGGGAGATGTAATTAGTTCAAGGATGGACAGATGACCAATCTGGTCCAGCGAGAGTGAACTCAGCGTTTTTGTTTGACTGTTGGAGAAGAAATAGTCTAACTTTAACCTGCTGGACATAAATTGGTGAGGATATAGGTCTGGAACTGTAGGCAAGCATGTTGCTAACCACAGGGAACTTGAGACAAAACTAACGTGGGTGAGAACAGACCTAAGAAACAGAGACCGGGTCCCGATGATGTTGTTTTAGGCCCCGAAGCCTGTTGTGCCTGGAGCCAGACCCTGGACTTTCAGACCTACGAGTCGACACATTTCTTTTCACTGAAGATAGTTGTGTCTCTTTTGTTACTTTTAAAAACTGATGCTAGTTCCAGTAGCGGGGATGTGCAAGTGACAGGCCACCCTGAGTGGAGGGAGCGTGCGGGGCAGTGAGGACGCGTGTACCCTGGGCTGAAAGGTCAGAGTCCTCGTTACACGGAAGGGACGTGCTGCAATTTCCTATTAGAAAGTGACAAACTTGGGTTGAAACGGGCTTGCTTGAAAGCAGAGGGCTAAAAGCCCTAAAAAGCCCCTCGAGCTTGACGAAGAGAGCTACTTCCTGCCCATGACCTGAAATCCGAAACGGCCAAGAATCCAGGAATCCGGAGGCCGGCAGGACTGGAACGCTAAAGTAGCCTTTCCAAGTAAAACTAGTGTGAATAAAGACAGGAAAGTGGGAAACTGCAGAAATCAGATAAGGACCTGGGAAAATTCTGGTCTCCTAGGCCCTTCGCCATCACCTCCAGTGATGAGCTCCTGCTCAGTGAAAGCGATGCAGCCGGGGCCGAGGAGCCAAATAATCCCCTCCCACCCCCAGGCCATTGTTTCAAACGACCTTAGGGATGCAGGGTCTGGGATGGCGGTCAGGAAGCTCTTGGCCTGGGGGATGGGCAGAGGACTGGCCAGGCTATGCCTTCAGGGACTATGCCTTAGCAAGATTTCTGGCTTCAGGTACTAAGCCCTGGAGCAGACCAGAAGCAAACACCAAGAGCCTACTAAACACCAAAGAGAATGGCTCTACCATAGAAACACCCAATCTAGCCAATGACCTGCGTAAGATGCCATCATCTAGGGCCGTCCTCAGGTCCCCAATTCCTCACTGAGTAGAAGAGCTCCTTTTTGGGTGTTGCATCTTCCCCAGGATCCATCTCAAACGTGGCTACGGAAGGCAGTGGGCTAGGGGGACCTCTCAGAAAACACACTGAAGGACAGAGGACCTCGCTCTCCACAGGCATGGAGAGAGGGCTGAGCTATGGTCTGGTATCCTCTGTGCACGCTGTTCCCCAGTCTCTTCTTCACTGCACACGTTCTGTTCTCTCCCCACCATTATCCACTGTGGACGTCATAGGGGCAAGCAGGCGATGTTACTGTATCATTTAGGCCAAGACCGTAAGAGGCCACGTCGGGACTGACCAAGAAAAAGGCACTTCTCAAGGGGGCAGAATGTTGTAGTGTCTAATGCCCGGACTCCGGAGACAGGCTGCTTCCTTTGTTCCCTTACTCCTTCAGTTCACAGCTATGTGATCAGCGTAAGTTACTTAACACCTTTGTATCTAGGTTTCCGCATCCGTATGAGGGGCTAATGATGGTACACACATCTTGGATCACCTCTCTGTGGCCACCGTCTTGCTACCACATGGATGTTGAGATGGAGGCCACTGTGCAGAGGGCAGTAGAGCTGGGGGGTGGCATGAGATCGGGTGCGGATGACATTGGGTGAACCCCTGACCCAGTCATGCCTGAATCCAGCCTTATGCCTTCCTGGGTTACTTATGTGGAGAACACACTTCCTTTATACTAAGCTAAGCTGATGGATTTTTGTCATTTGCAGTCAGAAGAGGCTAGCAGATATACCTCTGTGTGTGTTAATCCCTGGGCATACAACCCCCGCCAGCACCCCACTCTCAGGAGTTCTCAGATAAGTAATGCAGTGTGGAAGGTATTGGGATAGGGAAGCATACATGAGGAGCAGCCCACCTAAGTATGAGGGATCAGGAGAAGCTTCCTGGGGTAGGTAGCATCTTGGCTGAGGCCTGAAGGAATGGTCGGAGCCAGCTGCAGGGGGTAGAGGAGAGAATGCACCATCCCGTAATGGAATGGTCAGTCTCTCACTCACTGCAGGTTTTAAGGATGGGCTGGAGAGCAACTTTCCAGAAATAGAGGACTTGTGCCTTGACTGGGAGGTTGAATCCAATCTTTCTCGCAGGGAATACAGCCCTTGGACACCACCATGGGAGCCTCTCAAGCAGTATCTCAACTGGGTGTTCAGTGCTTTGGCCTGAGCACGTGTTTTGTCTGGCCCATACCATGTTGAAAATTTTTAAAATTTGTTGCCGGTATTTAAAATTGAGACAGTTCACATAAAAGTTCGGATTTGGAGCTTCTGTTGAAAGATCAGAAGGCCTGACAGCACTGGTCCTGCATTCCCACTTGCTAACAGTGGGCTGGCTCTGAAAAATGATGCTCCACTCACGTAGGACTCATGTGTTCCTGGGCCCACCGCAGTCCCCACCACTCCATCTTGCCCATTTCTTTACCTTACAGGTAGGTCCCTGTAGGAGTTTGAATTTGTGAACCCTGTTACAGAGTAAGGATGTACTGAACATGGATTAGGCTGCATGTGCTAGTGGGTGATGCCCTAGGAAATGAAACAGACCTGAGTAGGTGTCTGAGTAGGTGCCCCTTTTTGGGTCCTTTCCTCTGGGTGCTGGTGGGGGTGACTTACAGGGGCAGAGCAGATTTGGAGACTCCGGATTTGAGCACTGGGGGGTAGGAGCACGAAGTTGGAGGAGGGGACTTATTTGGTTTTATACCACTCAAGGCCACCTGGGCCAGAAAATGGAACCTTCCACACACTCCAGTCTAGCCTCCGAGGCTTCTGCAGTGGGGGCCGGGGACAAAGCCATGGCTGATAAAAAACTTATTTGTCTTGCTTTCCTTCTCTGTATACATTCCATTTCTTTAAGGGGTCTCCTTAGGGAGAGCTTTCAGGCATTCCTGGGTCCCCAGGTCAGAGCCCATCATAATAGCATCTTTTTGTGTGTGTGTTTGTGTGTGTGTGTGTGTGTGTGTGTGTATACACATAAGCTTATCTGTGTGTATGTTCTTTGAATGTTTATTTGACATTTATTCTTTTTATTCTAAGTTTGCATTATATTTCAATGCTATTAACTTAAAGGTGTCATTTAAACCTAAAGTTAAGGTTGTTCATAATAATCTTGTATGTAGCCTTTCCCCCAATTTTATTGAGGTATAATTTATGGTCCTATTTGGAGCGTACAGAGCTCCGTGAGTTTTGACAGATGTTTAGCCGCATGTAACCACCACCACAATCAAGATACAGACATTCCCCAAACCCCAAGGTTCCCTGTGCTCCTTCCTCGTCAATCTCCACACCCCTCCTGGCCCCAATCACTGATTTGCCTTCATGTCATTTTAGATTAAATTTCTTTATTTTTCTAGAGTTACATATAAATAGAATTAATACTATATACTCTTTTGTATCTGTCTTATTTCACTCGGCATAATGTTTTGAGATGCATCCATTTTGTTGCACTTATGAGGAGTTCATTCTTTTCCTTTTTCCTGAGTAACATTCCATCGATTGTATAGTGACACTGTCATTTGCTGTTCTAGTCACCTGTTGATGGACATTTGGATTGTTTCCAGCTTGGGGTATTACAAATACATCTGCTATGAACGTATATGTATGGGTCTTTGTGTAGACATATGTTTTCATTTCTTTGGGGCAATACCTAGAAATGGAATTGTTGGGTCTATGGTAGGCGTATGCTTAACTTCTTAAGAAACTGCCTATTTTTCCAAAGTGGTTGTTGTGCCCTTTTATGCTCCCACCGGTAATGGATGAGAGTCCAATTCGTGGGGCCATACAGAGTGTACGTGTACTGTTCCACATCCTTCCAACACTTGGAGTTTCATTCTTTCAGGGTTTAGCCATTCTAAGGGGTGTGCGGTGGTATTTCATTGTGGTTTTAATTTGCATTTCCCTGATGACTAAAGATGCTGAACGTCTTTTCATGTACTTATTGGCCATTTGTACGTCTTTTTGTACATAATAACATCTTAATACCAACTCAACCTCTAGTAGAGGCAATAGGAGATTATACATAAAATTAGTTCACAGTATAGCAAATCAGTTCTATGGAAAGACCTGATACAAGAATGTAGGTGTGAGAGGGAGGAGAGGTAACATCTGATCTCTGAGCTGGAACTGGGATGCTGGGATTTTGACTTTTTCCCAGAACTGAGCAGCTGGGACGAGAGACAGGCAGGGATCTCAGACCCGTTTCTGTGATGGGGATGGTTCAGTGCATGGCTAGTGTCTACCTCTCTGTTGCGCTCCCCTGCTGGGCAAATAACTGTGGGGTGGAGTGCTGATAGATAGAGTAGCAGACCCATGGCCTTGCCTCCTTTTGATAGGTTTGCTTGTTCCTGGATATACGTTCTGAGCCTGCCTGGACTCTCCAATCCATTGAAGCCACATCTGCCCTTGGCTGCAGGGTCAACCTGAACAAGTCCTGGCCCTTGGTCTCCCCCTAGTGGCAGGGGCAGGGCTGAGCTCTGCCTGCTGGTCAAGGTCCCAGGCAGCTGGGCCGTAGGTGAGTTGGTCCATGCTCACAGGTGGCTGGACCCTGTCCTGTGAGATTTCTACTGCGGGGCGAGCAGATCTAATCCCGACATCACTCAAAGCTTTAACTCAGCCTGGATGAACTGTAGGACCTCAACTCATCAGGTCCATCCACTGACCAGTGTGTTCAGTGCGAAAACTGCTTTGATTTGAGTGTTTTCAATGACTAAGCCTGCTGTCTGACTGCACTAATCAAAATGAAATTTGACTCAGCATAAGGATGGAATGTCTTGTTCTTTGTCAGTTTGGCTTATCTTCTCTTCCAAGAGCTCATGGGTTTGTCATCTGCATCAAAGTGCCCACGTCTTCTGCCACTGATTGGCTGTGTTATCAACAGGACACAGCGAAAAAGTCAATGGTTTTGGAATGTACTGGAACCCAGGTGTAGTCTCAGCTCTGTCACTTATAAGCAGTGTCACCTTGGGCAAGTCTAAGACCACAGTTTCCTCTGTAATATGGGGACAGTAAAATTTACCTCACTCACTGTATCGTTTTGATAATTAAATTTGACAACGGACGTGGTGCTGAGTTATTTTGTAGCTTGTACTGGCTCTGGGTTTCAAGCTTTTGCCTCTGCAGAACAACTTAGCGGGACCAGGTAATCTCCCAGGGCCATCCTACTCTGACGTATGATTCTCCTATTTACAGAAATCCCAATTTCTGTAAAGAGGAGGAAATTTTAACCTTAATGACAGCCAGTTTAATGCTTACACAGTACTACCCCCTGGGCTAAACTACATTCTTCTTCCTGCTCCCTCTCCAGGCAGCAGCACCATCCGGCAGGCCCCTACATTTGGGTAAATAGTCTACAAAGTCAAAACCAAGTCTCAGATCCAGTGGTCGCCTCTGTCACAGACTTGGAGGGGGTACCTTGTGATACCTCAGTTTCTCTTTCATCCCAGGAGTTCTGCAGGGCTTACTCGTTCCCTCCTGGTGTCAAAGCTGTGATTTATTCTCTCGAACGCCCTCCGGGTCCTCCAATAGGAGTTGGCAGGTTGAGTAGCAAGAATTATTATTAATTAGTGAAAATATGTATAATCACATAATTGGAGTGTATAATTGGTGCTTCACTGCTACAGGCAGAAATGGTGGGGATGCGTAGATGAAAGCCAGGGAGCAGGAGGCCGCCCTAGATCCCACCTGCTGTCAGGAATGAGAAATATGGAGGGTTTAGTGCTCCTGGCACCTGCAAAAGGTGGACTGACCAAAGGTCATGTGCTGGGGGCTTAACGATCATAGAGGCAGTGCACAGACAAGCCCCTAGTGTTAGTAGCTGATGTGAATAGAGCTGCTTCCCCCAGGAGGTCGTTTTAAGCCCACATTTTGAGCCAGCAGGTCTGTGTTTGTTTTACAGCAGTGTCAGATTTCTAATGAAGAGCTCAGCCGATATCTGCAGTAGCCCAGGAAGAGATGATAGCATCTCACCTGTGGCTGGCTTCCGGACTGTCCCCTGATTTCTCGTAGTTTTGAGCCTGTGTTGCTCTGTCAACACCCAAGCAGAACTTCCAGCCCTTCCCTGGTCCCAAGGGCCTGGTTTATTATAAATGAGTCGTGACGTCTGGGGTCTACTTGTTTCAGGGCTCATTGGTTGGAAGAGGGGGAGTAAGGCAGCAACTGAAGAGTCTCTTCTCGAAAATACGCACTCGTATTTTCCTCTGCCCCCTGAGGTTGTGGAAGGAGGTGTGTGTGTGGAGGTATGTGGGGATGGGGAGCTGGGCCAGGAAGCAGGTGTGGGTCATTCTTGGAAGGAGGAAATAATAATAACAGCAGGCACCGTGTGTTGAGTGCTTCCAGCGTGTCAGGCACTGTGCCGGACGTGTGCTGTCTGCTTTAGTTCATGTCATCGTCATGCACTTCTGTGATGTGGGTGCTGTAATTAGCCCCAGTCATTGGAAGGGAAACAGAAGCCAAGGGAAGAGAAATAACTCGCCCAAGGTCACCCAGCTGATAAGGGATGGAGCCAGGACTCCAATCCAGGTCCTGCTCCGAGCCCACACCTGCATCCGCCACCTCTGCTCCTCCGGGCACACACAGCACTGTCAGCTCTGCTGCTGCTGCCACCTCCACCTGTGTCTCACCCCCAGCAAGCCCCCATCAACCCCACAGGCTCGTCGTCGGGATCAAATGAGCTCATGCTTATTAACTGCTGAGAACAATGTTTGGTCCTTATTATTATTATTTTTCTAAATGCTGTTTTTTCTCTGTGCCAGACACTCTGCCGGGTGCTACAGGGCTACAGAGGTAAATCAAACATGCTTCCCATCCTCCGGAGAGCTCCCATTATAGCTGGGAGGTAGGACAGACACACACCGGTAATAAAAGGCAATGTCTGAGACATGTCAAACATGGCTCATGGAGAAAAGGCAATAGAAATCCAGGGTGAGGACGGACGCTGCTTGGGGCGAAGAGGGATGGCTTCATGGGGGAGCCGAGGTAGGACCTACAGCTGAAGGAAGGGCTGGATTTTTCAAGTTTAAGTTGGAGTGGGTGAGGCCAAAGCCTTCAGGTAGAAATAATGACACCGAATGTCAGCTTCTCCCCCCAAGAATGAGGGTGGGGATTTTTTTAATTTAAAAAAGTTGTCATACAATTTTAAAGGTTTCTTTTTCTTGACAGTTATTACAAAATATTGGCTATATTCCCCGTGTGGTACAGTACATCCTTGAGCCTGCCTTACACCCAGTAGTTTGTACCTCCCACCGCTCCACCCCTATGACACCCCCGTCCCCCACTGGTAAGCGCTAGTTTGTTCTCTATCTGTGAGTCTGCTGCTTTTTGCTGTTGTTGCTATATTCACTAGCTTGTCGTATGTTTTAGATTCCACATATAAGTGATATCATGCAGTATTTGTCTTTCTCTGTCTGACTTATTTCACTTAGCATCATAGGGTAGGGATTTTTGTCTGTTTTGTCTGCTGTGTCCTCAGTGCCCAGAAGAGTGCCTGGCACCGAGGAGCTTCTCAAAAGATATAGGTTGAAAGAATGGATGAGACAAAGGAACGCGGGAAACTGTAAGGTCTGTTTGGGTAAACCGGCAGACTGGTCTGGCCAGAATAGAGAGTGGGCGGTGGTGGTTGGAGGAGAGAGGCTGGAGACAGCATGTAAGTGGATCTTGAAGAATGAGTTCGATTTTGATAGATGGAGAGAAATGAAGGCGCTACAATAAGGCTTGGCGTGCCCTCAGACGAACGCCCGGGAGAACGAGTGAAAAGGTTCACCACGCACAGACCTGGAGTTCTTCCCCACCCTGGGCACCTGGAACAGAGGAGGTAGAAATGAGAGCAGGGAACAGAGCAGAACGCAGACCCCGGGCTGGGCTGCAGCACAGAAATAGCAAACGCAGCACACAGATGCCTGGTCCCATTCCCCTGCCCCCCATTAGCATGAATGTCCCCGTCACAGTTTGCAGCCCACAATCATCACCTGCTCCAGTTTATGACAGTGCCTTCACTTGCCAAAGGCTGGTCTCAGCTGCCTCCTTAAACCGACTGCTTGGCATCTCTAATCTAAGCAATTGCTCAGTGGACTTGGTGTTCTTACTTTCCAACAGCCTGCCCAGGGGTGGTACAAGGATGGACTGAGCATTTCTTAGTAAGTGCTGGAACAGCTCACACGTATATCCAGCTCTCAGCTTAGGCCTTTTGCTCTTGGAGGAGGAGGATGTGTTTTCTATTTTCTTTGCTCCCAGGTGCCTGACGTTGGCCTGAAATGAGTGATACTAAGAAGTTGAACATTTGAAAAAAAGTTCCTGTGGTCTCAGTGGACCCAAGTTAATGCTTTCAAATTGAGAATGCGTAAACTTGGAGAGTAAGACGTTAGACTTGGAGCAGGGTAATCTACTGGTTGATCCCAGTGACACATGTAAAGGATTAAATGTTGGGGTAGGGAATGATAAAAGCAGAAAAAAACATAATGACAGTCTCATTATTTTCCCATAAAGGGGCAATAGAAAGAAAATTCTTTTAAGTTGACAGATCTGAGTTTAGCCTCTGTTATTTAGGAGTGGAGGGACTCTGGAAAAGTCCCCTAACCCAGTGGTGATTTTTGTCCCCCAGAAGACGGTTGTTGGCTTGGAGTGAGGGTGGGGGGTTAGTCCCTGGCACGTTGTAGGTCCTCACTTTGGTTCCTGCTGTTTCGCTCTCAAGTGTCTTCTTCATTCTGGGTGTGGAGAAGTTGAAGAGAATTCGCAAGCATTGCCAAGGTAATCACAGGGCAGGGAGTAACATTCTAAAGGAACATGAAAAGAACTGGGATTTTTTTTTAGCTTGAAGAGGAAAGGTGGCTCAAAGGTGATTTAGTACTAGTCTTAAAGACTAAGAAGTGCTGTTATTTAGGAGAAGATAATCCACTGCTTTCCATCTCCACTGGAGAATGAAAATGGACCACAAGCAGGGTGGAATCAGGCTAGAGAGAAGGCAGAACTTCCCGTCTACAAAGGTCAGCTGAAGAAAGAGCCTTCTGCAGCATCGTAAACCCAAGGACTATCCCACATTGGAATTCATTCAACTGAGATTAATTAACAACTTCCTGTGTGTTGGGAGAGCGGTGGGAATGGTTGGGGTCCGGTGGGTGCAGGGGAGGTGCAACAATGACGATGGAATCGTCTCCGCCCTCCCATCTGAGGCCAGACCGTGGATGCCCTGGAATGCCAGGCCGAGGGGCGTGTCCTCAACTCCACAGGGACAGGGCTATGGGCAGGGAGAGTCCCTGGCTCAAGCTATGCTTGGGAAGGTTAATAGGTGAAGGTCTGTAGTTTGGGCTGGAGGCACCCTGGGGGGCAGGGCGGTCAGTTGAGGACCCAAACCTGAGGACTAAGGTCAGGTGGGAGGTAATGAGGGTAGTGGCAGCTGGGAGGGGCTGGAAGAGCCTCTCTTGAGCCCTATTTCCTGGGTGGGCCTCTGGTCTCTCCATTAGGGTGGACTGGTTGGCTCCAAGCTGGGCCACCTGTTGACCTCAGCACCCTAGAATCCATCCTGAGAGCTGGATCCTTTCTCTTCCACTCTGCAAACTTGCAGCGTGGCTGGATGCCCTGCCAGCCATGGGCTCAGCCACTGCTGAGGCTCTGCTTGTGGGGATGCATGAGGCCCACTCAGGCTGGCCCGGACACCTGCTTCCCCTCGGTGGTTTCCTCTGTGTATCCTGTTATTCCCTGCCTGGTCTCACTCTGGGTGGTGCTGCTGGGTGGAAAGGGAGTGCAGAGGAATGGCAAGCACTGGAGGGGTCGGGCGCGGGGAGCAGAACCATCCAGGCCTAGGAGGAGGGCTGCCGATGGAGACCTCCATCCTGCCTGCTGCTTGGCTTGCCTCTGAGTCTGTGCAGAGTCCCCGTACTGCCAGACCCCTCCCAGGGCCATCCCTGCAGCCTGTGGCAACAGGAAAAACAGCTGCTCCCCCTGGGGTCCCACCCAAGCAGCAGCACAACTTAATAGTCTGTACAGCCCCCGGCAGGAAGCTCCCGCAGGGGGTCTCCACGGGTAAGGGTGTGGGAGGGTTGCATTACAAGGCCTGAAGATTAGGGCTGACCCAAGGGAGGACTTCCTGACCTGAGGTCGTGAGGTGCTGCCAGGCGCAGTGAAGGGAGCTTCAGAAAATGCAGGGGCCTCCCTTCCAGGTCGTGCATGGGAATCACCAGGGGAGACTGGGAAACAGAGAGCTCCCCAGGCTCCAGCCAGACCTACCGAGTCAGGATTCAGGGGCACTGACCAGAGCCACACCTGCCCTCTTCCCAGTGGTGAGGCCTCTCTCCCTTCATGTTCGCAGGGGCCTCTGCAGCCCTAGAGAGCTGCCCTGCAGAGCTGCCCTGACCTGCCCTGACCTGGGACTGCAGACACACACGGCTGACAGAGGCAGTGCCGTGTAGCACAAAGAGCTAGGACTTCAGCGTTAGGAGGACCTGGGCTTTGAGTTCCGCCCCTATGATATTAGTTCTGGGACCATCCACAGGTACAAAGCTCAATTTCTTCATGTTTAATAGGAGGGTGTCGGTACCTGTTTTTAGGGCTGCTTTGAGGAATAAATGAAATAATATATTGCCTCTATATGGTTGGTTCTCAACAATTAATATGCTTTCCTTTTCTGTGCCTCATGGCCAAGGGCAGAATGAGCCCAGCCAGGCAGCTTGAGGCCTTCTCTGGAGGTGTTCATTCTCAGACGCTGGCCTGGGCTTGCAAGAGCCCTAGGGTGGGCACCTCCTTCAATGTTGCACCCTGGGGGCCTCACTTGCTCACCCTAGTCCCAGCCCTGCCCTGCTTGTTAGCAATTTGTCATCTCAGGTGCAGGCTCACTCAGGTTAACAAATCCTGGAGAGGACCCTCAAGGTCCTCAGAATCTCCTGGGTGAGGTGGAGCAGTAAACACAGAAAGTGCACTGTGATAATCAGAGATGGAGATAAACCCGGGGTGATGAGGGTGCAAAGGCGACGTCCAACCCAGACTGGTGGGGTGGGGGAGGGGCGCCAAGGAGGGGGTGGGGGAGGGGCACCGAGGAGGGGACAGCAGAGCGGAGGCAGGAGGGTTAACCAGCATCATGGACTCTCCTGCAACGGGATCCCAGCCCAGTTAATCTTGTTCTACTATCAGGAGGACAATTTGGCCCTTGCCCGCTCTGAGATCTTACAGTTGTGCCCACAGGACACCAGCAACCTGTACAGAAAGTGTAAAGCCCACCAGATGCTTCTGGAGCTCAGAGGGTTGGCATCACAGAGGACTGGCCCCCATCAGCCGGCACAAGGCAGCCGCAGAGGGGTCTGGGAATATCCCCACCGGGAGGCAGATCTCCCCGCCACTCTACAGCAAGGCCACTCGCTTGAGGAGTGAAGGCACTGCAATCATGAATCTCACCATTCCCCAATTATTTTGAAAGGAAGCTTCCGCGCTGAAGGAGGAGAATTACAGAGAGCAGTGCCAGCGTTGGGGAAACATGCCCAACTTCCATCGGCAGCCGTCACTTCCTTTCTCTTTGCTCGAGGTGCGTGTGACAGGAGCTTCCAAACAGCTTAAGCGCCGGGAACTCTGAGTGTGTGTGTTTGTCTCTGAGTGACTTTCATCCCTCCAGAGGTTCAATCTGTCTGCAAAAGCCCTCCCTTGTCAGCGGCTGTTGAGGCAGCTCAACAATGGAACGAACTAAACTTGTTTCACCGTCTCCAACTGAGAGAAACTCCCCCAGCTCTCTCTCCCTCTAGCACAGAGACTACATCTGTACACGGTAATTGACCCACTGGCTGAAGGTGGGGCACTCGGTATTGTTTCCCCAGCTTGAGTCCCGCCCCGGGAGAGCTCTTCTCTCCACCTGCCACCACAGAGCCATCCTCCACCTCTGGCTGCAGCTCTGTAGAAATTCCAGCTAGCTCCAGTGAAAATCCCTGTGTGGGTGATAAACTCTCTGCCGGACAGGGCCGCCCAGGGACAGGGAAGTTGTAGAAAATGACCTCTGGAATTTGCTCCAGACTTTATGATGCTGTGATTAGGAGAAGTGTTCCTGGGGGCCTTTGAAGTTCCTTGCTGTTTCAAGCCATTGTCCTCTATGGTAATGACCAGATTCTCCATGACTGGAAAGACTTTAAAAGTCATCTGGTTCCCTCTCCTCTCCCTCCCCTTCCCTGCCTCCCTCTCCCCACTTTCCATGCTTAAATCTCCTCTGCAAGTTGGGCATCAACCCACTTGCATGCTTCTAGCAACAGGGAACTCAGTATGTCTTAAGGCCCGGGGCCACCTGCATGGTTCCCTGGTTCTTCTTCCACTGAGCTGAAGTCTGTCTGCATTGAGTGGACAGCCACCCCACGGAGCACAGAGATGGAATCTAATCTCTCAGCTCCATCACCCTGGAAGGTGGCTCTCATGTAAACCTGAGGCTTCTCTCCTCCGGGAGAACAGCCCTACTTCCTTAAGCTGCTCCTCTCTTTCATGTCCCTCTGATTGGAAATGAAATCCATTCTGATTCAGACTTTTTCCTTCCTGGATATTTAGTGGGCAAACACGGCCAGCTCTGAGCCCAGTACGTTGGTTTATCAAACTGACATCATATCTGCTACTCCCAGAGTAACTAAGCCCTGCAAACTTTGTCTGCCTGGTGACGCCTAGAGCCCGGGGAGTCTCATTCTGTCCAGAACCCGGGCTTAGAGAGGAGTTCCGAGGAAGGAGGAGACTCGAGCCGGCTCTATGGGGCTCTCAGAGGAAGGCTGGCTCGAAGAAACAGGAGAAAGAGACTTAATGACTTTCGCAAAGGACCCCAGAGAAGTACAGTGAAGAAAGTGCAAATGGTGGAGGAAACGCCCAGGTGTCCCGGTGCCAAAGCTTTTGGGGGAAGCAGGGTCACCATGCAGGAGGGAGCTGAGAGCAAGAGGAAGAGGAAGGCCCTTCCTGGCCAGAGATTCAGTCACATGTGGGGGCTGGAAAGCCTGAGGGAGTTGAAAGGCTGTGCCAGGGGTAATGAGAGCTTAGAGGGCTGCGTTAGAGACGGAGACTGTACAGGCAACTCCAGCAACCTGCGCAGAGGGCTTCGCGAGAGGAGCCCTGCACCTGTGAAAACAGTCCTTTAGCAAGGATGCTCCTTTTCTGTTTCCAGTTGCTGAAGCCCCAGGGGACTCTCAAAGGACAGCGGACCCTTTAGATGTGGAACTCAGTGGAGCCCACACCTGCACGCTGGCTTCTTTGCACACGTGTACAGATGTGTCTGAACTCCAGCACTTTCACTGAAGTCAAGATAAATATTTTCAAGGGTACCCAGGCAGCCCTTCACCTTACCAGGAAATCCTTATATAAGAGAGAGGTGACTGTGTCTGCTAAGTTGATGTTCTCATAGAACAGGAAGAATTCCTGGACAGGAGATGCCTCTGATGCCTCCACTTGGGCCACCTCTTTGCTGGAGCAAAAGCAGTGCAGTGGGTTCTCCTTCACTCCAAGGAAATGCTATTCAGACCTGCTGGATCTCAGGTCCTCTGCAGAAAGACTAGCCCTTTGGGGAGCTGCCTCCCTGCTTGAGAGTGTTCCAATTCCTTCTACCGCCTCTGTGTCTGATTTCTAATTCGTTGGTGTTTTCCATTTCATTTCCCCCTTTTGCTCACGTCTCCTCCCTGTGGAATCTTTTGGGGCTTTGATTTTCCTTTGTCAGAATGAGCATTTCCTTCATATCACAACTGTTCCTCCCTCCTCCCACCCCCATGACACTGTTTAATTCGGCTGCTTCCTGCACCTGGCTTTGCCTCACACCAACCACGGGGGAAGAATCGCAGCCCGCAGCCCCTGCTTTTCCTCCCTCCATGTGAGACCTGGGCCTCTCCAGTTACACTTGCTTCTGCTGGTGTCAGGAAAGAGTGAACTTTAATTACTGACACTGCTGTGCCTGGAATGGGGGCTTGGCGAAGGCTCCACTCCATCCCTGGTGGTCTGCCCAGTATCGTGGCAACAGGATGCTAGGATATTCCCATAACCCTCTGGCTGGTGGAGATCCAGTCTCTTTCCCTGTGCTTCCAGATAGGACTGTCCCACAGCCACTCTGCCAGGTTTGGGGGGGTGGGGGTGAGGTGTGGGAGAAGATGTAGCCTCTTATAAGAACTTCAGAAAAGGAAATTCTATTATCTGTCTCCCATGCTCTCCCACTTCTGGGGTCTTCCTGTGGGAATGAATTGCTCTAACCTAAATCCTACCCACTGTCGTTTTAGATTTTTGCCTTTATTGGTGACCAATCTGGCTGTGTTATCTCTCACTCCCCTGATCTCCGAGGTTGGTCTGGTGGGCGAGGTGTTGGGGTCAGGGTGTCCCTGTCTCCTTCATGGCTTTACTCATCTCTCTCCATCTCACCTCCATCTTTGGTTCAGGCTCCACAAATGGCTATTTTCCTGTTAGCATCTCCTTCGCATCATGCACGATTCCCAGTGGTGATGGAATTGAGACAGAGAAGGCATAGCTCTGTGGGGCAATTGTTTACTGGATGTTGAGACCATCACACCAATTTCACTAGGCCAAGATTTTGATTAACGTACTCCAACCTGTAATCCATGGCCATGGGGATTTCTAAGTCAGGAAAGGCCCTGGTCTGCTGAAGTAGTCCATTCATCCATTCATGGAATTATTCATTTAACAACTACTTTCTGACTGTCTTATCCCCAGCCAGTCACTGGGCAGAGCACAAGGAGAATGAGCTAAGAAAACATGGTTCTTCTTTCCAAGGGGAAAGACGTATGTACCCGTGTACATGTTACAGTGTCATGTGATGAGCGCTTTACACGTACCAAGTGGCATGGGAAGAGAGCGGCTGCACCTGGGGACTCAGGAAAGGTGTCGAGCAAGAGAAGACTCTTGAACCGTGCCTTCGAAGGAAACACAGAAGCTCTATGGACAGTCGAGAAAGTGGAGGGAAGACTTGATGTTACATTGTTCAGGCAAGCAAGGCACTTTCAACTGCATTCCATGGGGTTTGCCTCAAACTTACAGAGACTGTGAAATTATGAACTATATCGTCGATTCTTTTAATCTGGGACGGTATCTGTTCTCTGGAGCACCTTGCATGTGGCCTTAGCTGCTATTCATAAAGCCGAGGGATACCAGGCCACACAGAGAGCCCAGGCAGTAGGGCCTGGAACCAGGTCAAGCCTTCCACGCCTCACGGAGGCTAATGCAGACACCTTCCAGGAAAAGCGTAGAGGGCTCTGCTTATAGCCTGAGCCCTGAGTTCCTAGGGGTGCCAAGTGTGCACTAGCTCAAGATTTAGAGGCAGGGAGAGCGTAAATCTGTCCAGCCCCAGGGCCAGGGGAGTTCTGATTTCGGTGTCTGCTCTTTAATCAATAGCATTAGGTTTTCCGATTAAAAGGTCTTAACTTGATAGGCTCCCAGAAGAGTCATTGGTTCTGACGTGGACGTATTACGTGGCTTCCTGACTACCAGGGAGATGCGGCCGGCTTCCCAAAGGAGCAGGGATGCTGCTCTCTTTATGTTCTCTTTGGATCAAGAACCAGAAATGAGCTTGGTTTTCATCACAACTTCAAAGATGAATGTTGGAGCAGACCCTGGTTAGTTTAACGCTTCTGCCCCTGAAAAGACCACAAAGGTCCTTGGGGGACCGCATTAACCAGGTGAAAATAGATCCTACTGCCAAAGAGAATCCATGATTTCCCTGCCAGAGGACTCTGAAAGAAAGCCCTTAGTTACATTTAAATAATTCAAGCTGTAGTTTAGACGTTTCCCCATTTGTTCTTCCAGTTTCCTCCACATTTCAGACCTGACAAGCTTATCACTGAGGAGTTAGAGGAAGCTCTCAATGGAAGGTATTCTGGGTGGGTTGGTGGCCGTTGGCATCATTGCTGGGAAGCAAGGGAGTTAATGTGCTCGAGCTGCAGCTGGAAGGAGGAATGGCCTGTGGAATTCATTCAGCTCAGTGCCCATGACCTCTCCCCAGAGAGGCCTCCCCGGTCACTGTACACAAAACACCCCATCCTACTGGCCTGTTTCATTTTCTTCATAGTCCTGCTAGCTACAATCAGCTTAGTTATTATCCATTTCCCCCTGGAACGTAAGCTCCACAAGGTACAGCATCGTCTTGTTTACTGCTGTATCTCCTGGTGTATTATAGGTGCCCAATGAATATTTGATCAAATAGCTGATTAAAAAATATGAAAAGAAAAGAAAAAAAAGAATATGAAAAGTTTTTGTGTAGACTCTGAAATACAAGCTAGATACATGTTTTTCTGGACTCACAGTTAAAAGACCAAGTAAATGTAACCCTATGTCACAGGGTCACTGTGAAGACTACATGAGATAATATATGTGGAACTCCTTTCTAAACTTTAAAACATTATATAGACAGGGAGTTCCCTGGTGGTCCAGTGGTAAAGACTCTGCGCTCCCAGTGCAGAGGCCACGGGATCCATCCCTGGTCAGGGAGCTAAGATCCCACATGCTGCACGGCTTGGCCAAAAGATAAAAATAAAAAACATTGTATAGACAAAAAATGCAGTAGATACATAATGTTTATCTATTCGTCCTCTCTTCCTTTTGGGCCCCCATGGTTCCAACTGGCCTGTTAATCACAACAACAGGTTACAGGGATAGGCACATGATCCAGGCCTGGACAGTCCCACTCCCTTGGGACAGTGATTGGCCCAAGAATTGAGCACATGATCCAAATAGAACCAATTAGAGTTCTTCCCTGAAATTTATATATTTGTACTAAGAGGATAAAGACAAACAAACAAACTATAAATCAGGGCATCTGAAGGCTAATCTTCCTTGTCAAAAGGGAATAAAAGTCTTTCTCCGCTTGAAACAAACAGAAATGAGATGTGAATGTTGAGATGCAGGTGTCTGATGACCCTGACTCCTAACTCTGGCTCCTGATTGTTGGATCCCCGGAGCTCTTCATTCTTTGAACCCTCTTAGTTATTTTCCGCTTCGCAAGCCAACATTTTGCCCAATTAGTTTGAGAGGGTTTTCATTTGTATGCAGCTGAAACAAGTTATTCCTGGTCATTCATTTATTGGTGTTTTCATTTATGAATTTAGTCATTAATATATTTAACAAAGATTTATTGACTATAAAACACCATCGTTGTATAACAAAGAATTTGACTGATCTTTGTTTTTGGTTCCTGGGAGGGAGCTTCTAAACCCTTGGAAGGTGTGCCTTTGTTATTCATGGTGGGCCCTGGGACCACACCTGAGTTTGTACTAAGGAGTTGACTCTGGATGGGCGTTGGTCCTGCAGTATAGACAAACCTTGTGATTATAGGGTTGGGCTTTAAGCTATGTGATGTTGGCCTGACCTCCTCCAGAGAAGGGAAGGGGTTGGGAGATTGAGTTTAGTCACATGGCCAAGATGGATGTCTACATAATGAAACCCCAGTAAACATTCTAGGCACCAACTCCTGGCTGGTGAACACATTGCTGTGTCAGGAGAGCCACATGTCCTGGTTCCAGGAAAAGAGGGCATTGGGTCTCTGCATTTGGGGTCCCCCAGACCTTGCCTATGTGTCTCTTCATCTGGCTGATCCTGATTTGTATCTTTTATCATAAATTGTAAGTATAGTATTTTCTAGAGTTCTGTGCGTTGGTCTAGTGAATTACAAAACCCAAGGAAGTTGTAGGAACCTCCGAATTTGCTGCCAGTTGTTCAGAAGTGCAAGTGGCTTGGGGATCCCCAAACTTGTGGCTGGCATCTGAAGTGAAGGGAGTCTTACCCTTAATCTCTGGAGTCTGCATTCATTCAGATGGTTTGTGCAGAATTATACTGCAGTATTGTAACCCTATATATGACCCAGTCATTCCATTCTAGGTATTTATTCAAGAAAAAATGAAATAAATAATTTTTCACCAAATGAAAGCTTTGTATATAAATGTTTATAGCAGCTTTCTTTGTAATAGTCCCAAACTGGAAGCAACCCAAGTGTCCATCAATAAGTGAATGGATAAACTGTAGTACATCTGATCAATGGAATACTACTCAATGATCAAAAGGAACAGATTATATACCACATCTTTATCCATTCTCCATTGATGGACATTTAGGTTGTTTCCATGTCCTGGTTATGTATACAATGAAATACTACTCAGCCATAAAAAGGAACAAAAGAATGCCATTTGCAACGACATGGATGGACCTAGAGATTGTCGTACTGAGCGAAATAAGTCAGACAGGGAAAGACAAATAACATATGGTATTGCTTATATGTGGAATCTAGAAAAATGGTACAAATGAAGTTATTTACAAAGCAGAAATAGAGTCATAGATGTAGTGAAAACAAACTTATGGTTACCAAGGGGGAACGGGGTGGGGGGAGAGATAAATATCTATACACATGTAAAGAGATACATATCTATAAAATAGATAACTAGTAAGGACCTACTGTACAGCACAGGGAACTCTACTCAATACTCTGTAATGACCTATATGGGAAAAGAATTTTCTAAAAAAGAGTGGATGTATGTACACGTATAGCTGCTTCACTTTGCTGTACCCCTGAAACTAACACAACATTGTAAATCAACTATACTCCAATAAAAATTAATTTTTTAAAAAAGAACGAATTAGTGAAACAGGCAACAACATGGAGAGTCTCAAAATAGTGGTACCAAATGAAGGAAGCCACCCAAAAAAGTATACACTGTGCGCTTTCATCTACATAAACCTCTAGAGAACACCAGCTAATCTGTAGTGACAGGTCAGTGGTGGCCTGAGAGAGGAGGTGGGGACGGGTGGGAGAGAAAGGTTGTGATGGGCAGGAGGATAATTTTGGGGTGTGGGTGTGTTCACTATTTTGATTGTGGTGGTAATTTCTCAGGTATAGATCTATGTCAGAACTCATCAAACTGTACATTTTAAATATAAGTAGTTTATTGTACATCAATTAAACCTTAATAAAGCTGTTACAAATACCATTGTGGTAGGTACTATGAAAGGCTGTTCCTTCCAAAGATGTTCCTTCCAACATCTCCCGTACCTCCGACTCAGTACACCCCAGTGGGACTCCTCTTCTGACCTACCTCCAATTTACCCTTGCTCTTGACATATGCTCTCCCTGTTAAGGACACTACCCTCTAGTCAGAACCCAGAAACCTAAGAGCCTTTCTGGACTTCTTCCTTTTCTTCCACCAACAGCCAACTGGAAATTAAGTCCTGGTGATTCTCTTTCCATTTTAACATCTCTTAAATTCGACCCCTCCTCTCCAGCCGAGTCTAGGCCATTATTACCCCACATGTGAAGTGTTACGATCGCCTCCTAACTGGGTTTCTAGTTTCCAGTCTTACTGTCCTGCACACAGTCCCAACCCCCCCTTTATAAGGCTCCCATAGTATCCATCCTCTACACTGCTTCCAGTGGGAGCTTTCTAGAACCTATGTGTGATCTCTACAGGGCCTTAATACATGCAGTTTCTTCCAGATAAAAAGTAGAAACTAGGGACTTCCCTGGTGGCGCAGTGGTTAAGAATCCACCTGTCAATGCAGGGGACACGGGTTCGAGTTCTGGTCCGGGAAGATCTCACATGCTGCAGAGCAACAAAGCCCGTGCGCCACGACTACTGAGCCTGCGCTCTAGAGGCCGTGAGCCACAACTACTGAGCCCACGTGCAGCAACTACTGAGCCCACGTGCCACAGCTACTGAGCCCGCATGCCTAGAGCCCGTGCTCCACAACAAGAAAAGCCACCCCAATGAGAAACCCGTGCACCACAACGGAGAGTAGCCCCCGCTCGCCACAACAAAAAGAAAGCCAGCACGGAGCAATGAGGACCCAACACAGCCCAAAATAAATAAATACATAAATTTATTAAAAAAAAATAAAAGTAGAAACTAAATATTTCTCTCCTCTCTTTGCTTAGATAATACTTACTTTAAACCACTGCTTCTTCATAGAGACCTTCTCCACCCCCAGTCTAGTTATGTCTCTGTTAGCACCTGGAACTCCTCCTCGGTAAGAGTCTGTGCTACTCACAAATGCTACATTCATGGTTAATTTACTGTCTGTCATCAGACTGTACTCTTCATGAAAGAATTATGTCCATTCCGCAGTGTCTTGCTCAGTGTTTGGTCCAGACAGGAGTTCCATAAATATCGTTTTACCAACTCAAGGAGAGTTCAGTCTACTAGGAACCTAGTATGACAGGGACACCAATATATATATTAGGCAAATGTTACGTGCCTTAAAGCATGGCCCAAATAAAACACTGCAGTGGATCAGAAAAGGGAGAGAGGTCTGGCTGTGGAATAAGGAAGGGCTTGAAGAAGGAAGGGACAAAGGGAGCTGGGTCAGGCATTTGATAGGGAATGAACTTGACAAAGGAGAAGATGCAAGAAAGTCTACAGTGAACGTGGAGACTAGAACAGTCCACTTTATTCAGATTATACATTTACTGAGTGAAAACAGTAGGAAGAAGGAAGGCTGGAAACGCCTTGAGGCCAGAGCTTGGAGGGTGTTAAATACTCAATTATTTGGTGGCCTAGGGGGACCACTAAGGGTTTTTAAACAGGAGAATGACTTAGCTGTGCTGCTACCAATTTTCTTCTTCTCTCCTCCCCTCCCGTTCCCCCTTCTCTTCCCCTCCCCGCCCTCCTTTTTGGTGGGAGGAATCATGGTAGCGACGAATCACAGCACAGATTAGAAGGAGATAGAAACCAGAGCTGGACACCTACTACTTGGACTATGGTCCAAGCCCTTGGGTGTTAGCCTTGAAAATAAAGGAGCAGCATCAGATGTGAAAGAAGTGGTAGAAATAGACTTCGTAGGCCTTGGCACTTGATTACTCAGGAGGATGAAAGAAAGAGAACCTTCAAAGATGAATCAGTGGTTTCAACCCCCCTTCGCCTGGAGGATGATGGTGTCTTTATTAACTATCACCAAAGAGTTGCTTTGGTGGGGAATCTGACTGGGGTAGAGAGTGGGAAAGTATTGGGAATGAATTTGGCCTGCATAGCCAGATGAATGCAGTTCCTGGCAGTCTTTGATCAAGAAATTCCACAGGCTTCTTCCCTGTTGTGCTCAGTTCGCTGGGAACCTCTGCCAGTCAAGTGGACGGGAGATCCGTCTTCACGAAGAGATTTTTTTCCCCTTAATAAATAACAATGCTAAACTGCAAGTGTGTGGGGGTGTATCAGGACATCGCTCCTCTATCCTGCTGTTGTGTCCAAGCTCTGGATAATTAGTGTCTGATAGTTTTAAATAGATGGGTCTCTCTGGCAGCAGGGATTACAGCTTGAAATCAATCCTGAACAAATATTATATTAATTTCCCAACTCCCTCTCTCTGTGGACAAGACCTGTTCTTTTCCTCCGAGCGCTGTAATGACGAGAACATTAATCTTAGATCATTTAGAGATGAAACGGGAGTGGTAGAGGAGAAAGAAGGAACTGAACTTAGGAGCCAAGGAGGAGGTGGATGCTGAAAGTTTCACGTGGCTAGATGCAGACTGGAAGCAGGAAAGGACGTTCTGAGAGTACACGGGGCGGGGCTGGGGGTCTGTTCTGCGTTCCGGCATTCCCCCAATGTTCAGCTTGAGCCTGACATTGGCACCTGCTCTGACAACAGCCTGGGTAGTCTCTGATGTTTATTCAGTCTCTGAGAGGAGACCGGTTCTACATAAATAGGTCTGCAGGGGGCCTGGCTAGACTTCTGACTTTCCAATCAAACTGGGCAATCTACAATTCAAAAACAAACCGGGCTGCCTGGAGTGAGTCTGGGAAGCACAGCCTCTTCTCCTGGACGGTTAAAAGGGAGAAACCCACCACCTACAACCACATCCTTGTGTAATGGCAGGTGATGAGGCCCATGCTCCTGTTCCCAGCCTTGGGTAAAAGCTAGGCCTGGAAATGTTTAAACCTCCAGGCAGTCAGCCCTTGATTATTAACGCTAATGTAATTCCCGAACAATTTCTCTTTGGCTTTGCAGGTTTTTCGTTTGTTTGTTTTTTGTACTTCCATCTGGCCTTACCTACCTAATCATGCTTGGCCCAGGTTGACATTGAAACATGAAACTGAGCAGCAACTGGGGTGTTGTGAAGAGAGCAGCGATTGGGAGCTGGTCCGGTCCTGCTCGTGATGAGTCTTGAGGTCAGAGCATCTCAGTTTCCCAAGTCCGTAGAATGGGGACTAAATCAGCCCTCCCCCATAGTGTTGTTGGGAAGGTCAAATACAATGACAAGTGGACCTAAGCATCTGTGAAAGCCCAACCCCAAGTAGGATTATGAAAATATCATCGCTGCCCAAGCCCTGGATTCCTGGGGATGGGAGGCTTCGAGAAAAAACCCACCTGCAGATGAATGTGAAGGGTAGATGCAGAAAACACTGCTGCAAAGTCCTGGAGAGGAGTCTGTGACCACTGGATATTCCAGAATGTGAATTGGAGGCGGGGCTGGTACAGTTTTATGTAGCGGGGGAGGGGAGGAAAGCCGCTAGGAGAAGCCACTGAAGGAGGCAGGGGTGCAATAGGATGGGAGAGTGTTGAGGATTGTGAAGGGTCTGGTATTTTTCCCTACTTGCAAGCTAACAAGTTAGCCTGCCACGGTTTCCGGGATGCTGGCAGAATACATGAGACTTCTGAGTCAGAGACAAAGGTCATCACAGCAATGACAGTAGCCGGAGTGCTAGCATTTGCACAGTTCCCAGATCCCCAGTTCGTACAGGGTGACTGGAAGAGGGCCGTGTGACACCTGCACACTCAGGGTTGCTCTTCCGAGAGCAGTCCTGAGCTTAGGGAACCTGAATCTTTTTTTAGTGAGAAGTAGGCCGTCCTGACCTTTGCCCCAGAAGGAGACATTATTGTACTGGACTCTAAGCCAACTTTTCCTTTGCTCCCAAGAGACATTGTCTCTATCATCCAAGGCTGTTTGCTTTACTAACATTCTTAAAAAGATAATTCAGAACAAAGTCAGTTAACAGCAAGACGTGCAGAAACGCAAGAGGCCTAGGGAACATCGTCGTCCTGCAGACTTCTCTCTCTCTAACAAGAGCAGAACTCTTTCCGAGCTGAGTCTACCCCTGATTGCAATGGGAAGCGACCGGAGATGCTGGGGTCCCAGCAGCTCCCAACAGGCACCCACTCACTCCACCACAGTCACCCTTTGCCCTGCAGCCAGGTGAGACCTCTGAAGGGCACATCTGACTGCTTCTCAGCTGAAAATGCTTCATTGCTCCCCTTTCTCTTAGAGCCTTCTCCACTTAACATGGCTTGGAACAGAGCAGTGCTGGGACCAGCCAATCAGCATCACCCAGGAGTTTGTGAGAAATGCAGACTCTCAGGCCCCACCCCAGACCCAGTGAATCAGACACTCTGGGAGGGGACCCAGAGCGGAACAAGCCTTCTCGGTGACCCTGATGTGTGCTCAAACTGGAGAACCACTGGATTGGAAGATCTTTCAGTATCTGGCTCTCGCTTGGTCATGTTTCAAAAGTTCTAGACAATTCGTCAGATCTTCTAAGGCACAGGGTTCTCTCTCACCTACGAGCTTCTACGTTTATGTTTGTTCTTCCCCTTTCCTAGAATGTCATTCAGTCTCTGGGGAGTTTTTCTAGATAATTCCTACTTATCCTTCAGTTCTCAGCTAGTGGTCACCTCCTCCAGGAAGTCGTCCTGATCTCCTCCAAGTCTGAGTGAAGTATCCTCATTAGCGTTCCCAAAGCTCCCTCTCTTTCCCCCACCAGAGCACAAACACCCTGAGCTGACATTACTTGTCTAATGTCTGTCTTGTCACCTTTTATCTCTGATCCAAAGTAAGTACTCAGTTGGTACTTGTTGAAAAATTAGTTAATTATTTCACCTAATTCCAGGTCAGTGGCCATGAGGGATGCCACACGTGGGGCTAGAGGGGCCAGGTGGGAACTCTGAACCTTCTGCTCAGAGGCTTGACCTTGCGGGAACGTTCCTAACGAAACTTGAAGGAGCTTGACCCACCCTTTCTACTATAACCCAGGGGATTCTCTTGGGGAAAGAGCAAGGTCCTTAATCTCCCATCCTAGAGATGCTTGGGGACACACATCCTACACTGGCCCAGGTCAGCACAGCTTCTAAGAGCCAAGAGCAGTGGCCCTGCCTGCAGGAAGCATCATCTCAATTCTAGGAAAGAAATAGGAGAAGGGGAGGGAGGGGTGGAGAGTAACGTTTGCTAAACTCCTAGTATGGCCCAGGTACCTTAGACACATTAGCTCGCTTAACCATCACCTGACAGCCTTGTTTGACTGTTACTCAAAGACATCTTTAAAGACAAGTGGAATACAAGCTCAGAGAGGCAGAGAGGGTCTTCAAGGTCACAGAGCATCTATATGGCAGGGTCAAGATTCAAGAACAGGTCTGCTCACCTGGGTGCTACCACGACTCCTCCTCTCCTCTCTGTCTTGGTCAATGTACTCAGGAAGAGGTTTCCAGAAGCCAAAAGGTTTTGCTGTCCTAGGCCCCCATGTTTCAGTGGCAGGGCTGGAAGTCCTACAGAACCAGAAGCCCCAAGAGAGACATTATTATATAAAGGATAAGGCCCAGACCTCAGACAAGTGCTCAGTGACACTAGTTAGATCACACCCTGATCTCCTTTGTGTCCTCACCTGTACAACTGGAGATGGTTGACCTGTATGGCTTCCAATAACCCTCCCGTATCTGACATGATCCCAGATGCCAGTGGGCTGTTTCCATACCCTGCAAATCCCGACGTAGACCATCCCGAGATCAGGCTCACCACGCCTGGGGGAAAGAAACAGTGGCATTCTTAACTTGACCTTCATTGTTGGCCATCCCTTCAGCACCTTCAGGTCTAAATTGAGGGGTGGAGGTGAAGGCAGCAGTGGCAAGGGTCTTGAGAAATATGGGCACCCTTGACCCAATCCCCCGGCCTCCACATGTCCATTGGTAGGTCTAGCCAATTAGAACAGTGGTTTTGCACTTTGGTTCTGCAGTGAAATCGCCCGGGGAGCTTTGAAAACTGTTGATACCTGAGATTCTGATTTCATTGGTCTGGGGTGTGGCCTGGACACTGGGATTTTTAAATGCTTCCTGGGTAATTCTAATGTGTAGGCTGAGAACCACTGAGTTAGAATAAGATTAGCATCATCCTTCCTCCCTCTCATGGTGATATTTTGAGAAAGTGATAGCCTATACTTTTGATGGGAACAGCTATGCTTTCATTACTCGCCCCAAAGACAGGCTTCAGGATGGCTGTGTGCCCCTGCTCACTCCAGGTTGCACTGTATCCTTGGTGTTGGGTCAAAGCCCTCCCCAAATTTTCATTTTGGCTTTTCCATCTTCCTAGGTTCCAAGTTTGCTGGCTGTAGGGTCGCAACCAGGGAAGACAGAGGTATGTGAGGAGGTGATGTCCAGGCAGGCAACACCTCTTGTTGGTTAAACCTGCCCCATCTCCAGCCCGGCTTAGGGAAACTGGGCCTTGGGCTGCAGGAGCGACAGGTGCAGACCTGACCAGTTCACCCTAAAGAAATGCCGCTGACCTGGACCTGGGTAATCAGTGGGGCAGCTGTTGGGCTGGGCCAGAGCTGGGACTCATCCATTCCAACGTTGGGGTATTGAGCCCTGCACTTTGCCTTCCAAGCAGGGCTGTGGGAAGTAGCGGTGGAGAGGCCAGTGGTGGAGAGCGGTGGAGAGCGGATGCTGGAGGCTGTCTTAGCTCCGAGGCTCCACTGCAGCTCATCGGCCACTCGAATCCGTGCAACAGAACACAAAAGATTTAAAATCTCAGCCCTCAGCGGCCCAAAGTGTGTTGGTGGGAGAGGACAAACTAAATCCCTATTTTCATTCCATCTGCCAAATGGAGCTCACATAAAGCCTTTAAACTATCAGCTTTTATTTGTTTTTAGTGTCCAATTTAGGGCTTTGCACGGGACTCCCTCCAGGGCTTTCTCAGTGGATTTATATCACAGTCAGATAACATCTCTGAAAGTTTGTCTGAGCTGGAAAGTAGAGAAACATCCTTCTCCTTTGTCAGGTGACAAGTGATGGTGCCCAGGCAGCCGGCTAGGGTGCATGGGGAACCCATTCTGTATTCCGGGGCTGGGCTGGGTCCTGTCTGGAGAGGGGGCTCCGAATTGCCTTTCCTCTTCTGGGTGCAGAGACTCCAACTCTGAAAGCCTTTCAACAAAGCACTGGCTGTCCTCTGGGCCTGTCCCCTGCGGGCACGAAGATGTCAGCTCCCTGGCCAACCACCCAGTGTCATTTGCAGAGACGTGTACGTTGGGGTTAGAGGGGAGAGCGCGGAAGCCTGCTCTGGCTGGCCCGGTAGGAAACAACAGCTCTCTTCTCCACGGCTAAGCCGCCTCTTCCAGCTTCCACCAGGAGCTGCATTAACCCCCTCCTCTCTGCCTACCTTCCCTCTCCTAGCTGGGCACTCATCGTTCTTTCTTCCCATACACATTTATTGAACATCTACTATATGCCAGGCAGTATTAGGTATGGGGGTTCCCGTGCCTAAGTTGCTCATGGCAAGTGTGAGAGGCAGAGAGGCAAGTAGGTGCTGACAGGGCAGAGATAACTGTGAAGAGAGACGGAAACATGAGGATTTGAGATGGTTAGAGGAGGAACAGAGAGCCGGCCGAGGGCTCAGGAGACGGTCCTAGAGCAGAGACCCGTGGAGTGGTGAGCATCCCGGGCAAGGGTGTGGGGCAGGAGGCTTCTTTACCCTAAGAGACCGTGGCCCCGATGAGCGTTCCTAGGAATCCAGGGCATTCCTGGTTTATACCTGTTGTCCTGGCAACACTTTCATTCTAAAAATGTCACTGGATGACAAACCGTCATAAATGAGAGCTGTTCCTGAAAATTCTATGAATACCACATTCACAGGGCAGACGTAACCCGGGATTGAAATCCTATTTTGTGACAGAGTCGGCGTGCCTGGCGTGTCCTTGTGTGTGTGTGTGTGTGTGTGTGTGTGGCAAAGGGCTGTCAGGCAGAGTGTGTGTGTTGCCTCCATCGAGTCACTAGAAATTTCAAAAAACGGCCGGGGGGTTGGAGAAGGTGGTCATGAGAGACAATAGGAACCATTTTAATTCACTTCTACCTTTACAGTTTAGGAGACTGAAGTCCAGAGAGGCGATGGGAGGAGCGAAGAGGAGAGGAGAGCCGTGGTTGTGTGCCTGCTGTGAGCCGCACACCTTGCTGCACAGTCTCCCTGTGAATCAGAGGTAGGTACGTGCCCATTTTCCAGATGAGCATGGAGGCTTGGAGAGATTCTATAACTTGCAGCTACAAGGTTGTTCAGCTCCAAGGAGCACATGACGTTTCCCAACTCGAGGCCAGTGCCCCCTCCGTGACATCTCAACTCATGGGAGAATGGCTTGGATGGCCCTGGCCAGGGCTGTGCTAGCTCCAGTTGGCCTCTTTTCTAGTCTTGCCACTGTCTCCAGTCCCCAAGGGCCTCTCCCACTCCTTGAGAGGCATGTCTTCTGGGAAGCATTGGATGGAGTCTTCCTTAGCCCCTGACCACTCAGCCCTTGCACGTCACATCCTAGGACCCTGAGGGACAGGCAGGAAGAGGGGCCTCAAGCAGGGAGGAGCTGGAGACAGGCTGGGCTCCCGGTGGGATCGGGAACTGTTTATTCCAGTTGTGTGCCCTTGGGTACCCCTGCCCCTCTGGTCTATGAGGGATGTGCAGTGAATGGCTGGAAAGATACTCCCAGCTGTGATGTGGCTGTGATTCCAGGGCTGCTGGCCTCACGTGTGCCACAGGAGCATCCTGATTCTGTGGTTAAACAGTGGGAAAACTGCATCTTCAAAAACCTTTCCACCTTCTCATTACTGATTGGAAAAGCAGATTTGCTGGCGGTGGTGACGGCTGAGGGAGGGCCCCAGAAGCTCAGAGATGAGGCCGAAGGTGGCCACTGTGGGGAAATCTGACATGAGTGTGCTGTACGGAGCGACGTCTGCCTGCTCATTGCTTGGTCCTGAGCCCCAGGTCCCTACAAGGGACGTGGGGCTTGGCTGAGAACCCTAAGGGAGCTCTTTCCTGGGGCAGAGGTGGGAGGAGGCTGGGGCTGTTTTTCCAGGCAGTTGAGCAAACAGCCCTGCCCAGACTTGCCTCCAGTAAGTCCCATTGGCATGAATCCCCTTGTCTGGCGTCCTTTCCTACGTCAGATTTCTGCCCTGCCCCCTCTGAGAACAGCTCGCTGGCTCCAGGCCTTAGAACACCTGCCGCCTTCCCTCCCCCGACATGGGGGCCATGGTTCCCGCTTATTGGCAAGGGGCTCAGGAGCGGCTGGAAAGGGGAGAAAGCAGTGAAGGATGGAGATCATTTGCACACCCAGACTTGTTCTGCAGAGCTGTTGTCAGGGTGCCCAGAGCGCTGAGCTCCCACCTCGCCTCTCCCAGGTGTGAGAGCCGGCGGCGGCCTGCGAAGCCCAGGTGAGGGCTCCACCTCGGTGCTCCGGGCTGGGGGGCGGGATATCCACAGACCATAAGAAAGTCAGCCCCTACTGTCTGAGGGCCGCACAAGGGATGGAGGGACCCTGTCCTCCAACTAGTGCAGGACCACTTCCTCCCAGCCTGTCTTCTCCCTACCCCCGACCAATGGGGCCAAGGTCACTGAGCTTACCTTCAGCCCCCCCTGGCTGGGTCACCAATCTCCTACCAAAGTCCAGGGTCCCAGTTGGGACCGTGAGACTCTCCCCACTTCAGGGACTGGGGGAGCCACAGAGCCCTTTGGTGCATTTCTGTGTATGTCTGTGATGTTTCCTCCTATGACTCCACTCTGACCCTGCCCTGCTCCTTACCCTGGCCCATGCATGGCCTCAGGGTCAGAGGGTGCCTCTCCCAGAGCATCCAGGGTCATCCCAGCCCCTAGGAAGGAGCTCCTATGTAGGGGGATGGAGGAAGGAGCCGGGCCAAGCGTGTACACATGACTTTAATAACTGCATCTATCTAGCATCTTATGTGGTATTTTCCCATCTGTTTGCTAACTCAAGGGTTCTGTTGAGTCCTGTGAGGTGGCAGGGCAAGTGTTAGCACCCTTCACCTTGTAAGTGTGGAGTCCCAGGACCTGGGAGGAGCAGGGACTTGCCTGAAGTTAAGAGCAGGCCCAGGGTGCAGGCCGGGCCTCCCTGTGCAGCCACCACTGGCTCCCTCCGCGTGTGGGTCTAGCCTGGGGCCCAGCTGTGCCCTGAGCCCACAGGGAGAGCTGGGGTGCTGAGCACCCTGTGTTGTGCCAGCCTCTGCCTCCTAGGAGCCTGGAGCTGCGGGAGACCCTGGAACCCCATGGTTCGCAGCCAGAGGGCCTGGTGGGAGGAGGCTGGTTCAGCAGACAGGCTGCCACCAGGTGTAAAGCGGGAACAGGGAGACTTGGTGAGTGAGCACCAGGGTGGAGGGAGCAGGGTGACGGGAACACGGTGCTGGCAAAACGAGCCAGTTGGTGCAGATGCAACTATTGACTAAGTCCTGCCCTGGTCCTGCCTGCAGGTGCGGGACTTGGACAGTGAGAGAAAGCATGGGCCGCGCGTGGAGTGAAGTGAGCAGGCATTGGCAGGGGTACGTGAGACAGGCCCACACAGTGGGTCAGTCTGCGTGGCTCCCCTTTCCCAGCTCCTCTACCCCCAGAGACCCCAACGCGCCCTCTGCTGGGATCCATCCCTTCAGACTTCTCACTGGCGTCACGGCTCATCAGCTTGGAGTCTCTCTCTCTCTCTCTCTCTCTCTCTCTCTGTTTCTCTCGCAGGCAGGCATCTTACCCATCCTGTCCCTGGGCTGTTACATGCCAGCGTCCTCCTCTAATTCTTGCTGCCCACCAGGCCCCCTCCATCTTCCTCCCTTCCGCCCCCTCTCCATCCCCAGCACAGCTTAACTGTGCTGCTCTGTCTGAGGTTCTCCCTTCTAGCATCTCCTTGCCTTCTCAGGGTGTCACGCTCATCCCGGATCCTAACCCAGTCCTGGCCTGCAAGGCCCCTGGGGGCCTGCTGCCCTCTCAGCTCACCTGAAGGGCTCAGTCACCAAAGGTGCTCGCCAAGCCCTCCCTGCTCCACCCCCAGCAGGTGGGCAAGCAGTCACCTGGTCACCAGGTCCCTCCCAGATCTCCACATCACAACCCAGATTTTCTCCTAATGGTGTTGATTTCCTCGGCCACACTACTGGGATCAAAGGCTGCCCCAGCAACTCGGCAGTTCATTAGGTCCTGGAGGTCCCAGGGGACTGGCTGCAGATAAATATGTCAGGCCAGGGCTGAGGGGCAGGTGTGGCGCGGAGTGCAGGACAGAGCAAGGCATCGGGCTTGGTGTGGATAAAACAGGCAGGAAGGGAGGCCCCAGACAGACCTTGCCATGGCTGCAGTGGGAGCTAAGGCTTCAGGCCTCTCCTGGGACCAGCAGCGACCCTGTCCCACCTGATGCAGCCCCCGGCTCACGCCCATCCTCCCTGCTATCTTTCTGACTGTCCTTCCAGCAAATACCTAGCAGGCCTTGTTCTGGGCACCCGAGATGAGAGCTTCCCAAGATTATCCCTGCCCTCAAGGAGCTAGAGGAGACAGACTCAGACAGAGCAGGTTGGCTGTGTTCATTTCCGAGTGACCCCTGAGCCAGGGACTCAGACAGACCTGGGGCTGGGGCTGAGCTGGGGCAGCTGCTGGATGAGGGCATTTTGGGAAGTTTCCACAGTGCACCATAAGAATCACTTCCCTTGTTCCAAAGCTGTGTCACTGGCGGTCGGAGTCTACACTCACGCGGACACTCCCCCTCCTCCTCTTCTGGAATCACTCAGTCATCCCATCAGCAGCTGTTTACTGAGCGCCTACTGTGTACCGGCACTGTGCTTGGCCCTGTTGCTACAGTGGCGAGGATACAGACACGTCCCCTTCCCTCTTGAGGACTCTGAGTCTGGAAGTGAACTTTCGTTTGTCAGCCTGGAACCACACCGGAGCTCTGGGATAGGGCACGCTGGCCCAGAGAAGAAACTGAAGTTTGAGTTAGGACTGTCAGGGGGCCCAAACTGAACCTCTCCTCCTCCATTGGGCAAAGGTCGACCATGCCCCTCAAACACCCTTCCCCACGGGAGACTCCAGGGAAGGGGTCTCGGGATAGAGGACAAGCACTTGTTCGGTTCCTGGGTGTGTCTCAGTCCTTTCCGGCTGCTCTATCAAAAACACCATAGGCGGGCTTCCCTGGTGGCGCAGTGGTTGAGAGTCTGCCTGTCGATGCAGGGGACACGGGTTCGTGCCCCGGTCCGGGAAGATCCCATATGCCGCGGAGCGGCTGGGCCCGTGAGCCATGGCCGCTGAGCCTGCGCGTCCGGAGCCTGTGCTCCGCAGTGGGAGAGGCCACAACAGTGAGAGGCCTGCATACAGCAAAAAACAAACAAACAAACAACAAAAAAACACCATAGGCTGGGTGGCTTACAAAACAATTTATTTCTCACAGTTCTGGAAGCTTGGAAGTCTAAGGTAAATATGCTGGCAGATTTGGCATCTGGTGAGAGCCTGCTTCCTGGTTCATAGACAGCTGTTTTCTTGCCGTGTCCTCACATGGCAGAGAGGGCAAGGGAGCTCTCCGGGGTCTCTTTTATAAAAACATGTATCTCAGTCCCGAGGGCTCCACCCTCAAGTCCTCCCAAAGGCCCCACTTCCTAATACCATCATCTTGGCTGTTGAGTGTCAGGATTTCAAGATATGAATTGAGGGGCAGGGGAAGGGGGAACATAAACATTCTGTCTACGGCACAGTGCTTCACATTTCATATCTTAAGCCTCATCAAAACCCTAAGAGATGGGCTTCCCTGGTGGTGCAGTGGTTGGGAGTCCGCCTGCCGATGCAGGGGACGCGGGTTCGTGCCCCGGTCCGGGAGGATCCCACATGCCGCGGAGCGGCTGCGCCCGTGAGCCATGGCCGCTGAGCCTGCGCGTCCGGAGCCTGTGCTCCGCAGTGGGAGAGGCCACAACAGTGAGAGGCCTGCATACAGCAAAAAACAAACAAACAAACAACAAAAAAACACCATAGGCTGGGTGGCTTACAAAACAATTTATTTCTCACAGTTCTGGAAGCTTGGAAGTCTAAGGTAAATATGCTGGCAGATTTGGCATCTGGTGAGAGCCTGCTTCCTGGTTCATAGACAGCTGTTTTCTTGCCGTGTCCTCACATGGCAGAGAGGGCAAGGGAGCTCTCCGGGGTCTCTTTTATAAAAACATGTATCTCAGTCCCGAGGGCTCCACCCTCAAGTCCTCCCAAAGGCCCCACTTCCTAATACCATCATCTTGGCTGTTGAGTGTCAGGATTTCAAGATATGAATTGAGGGGCAGGGGAAGGGGGAACATAAACATTCTGTCTACGGCACAGTGCTTCACATTTCATATCTTAAGCCTCATCAAAACCCTAAGAGATGGGCTTCCCTGGTGGTGCAGTGGTTGGGAGTCCGCCTGCCGATGCAGGGGACGCGGGTTCGTGCCCCGGTCCGGGAGGATCCCACATGCCGCGGAGCGGCTGCGCCCGTGAGCCATGGCCGCTGGGCCTGCGCGTCCGGAGACTGTGCTCCGCAACGGGAGAGGCCACAACAGTGAGAGGCCCACGTACCGCAAAAAAAAAAAAAAACCTAAGAGATACACAATCCCAATCCCAATTTACAATCCCAATTTACAGACCAGGAAGCTGAGGCTCAAGGGAGCAAATGATCTCATCCAAAGTTTTCATGGGCAGCACAAAACCAGGTCTGGCTCCAGAGCTCATGCTTTTCCTCAGCACCATGTTGTCTCTGAAACACACAAAACCTCCATCCTCCGCTCCCGTCTGAGCACTGCAGACACACCAACACCCTGACCTCTGGGAGGATTGCTCCACTCAAGGCTTTGAAGAAAATTATAGGGAAAGTGCCAGAGTGAACACTCGCTTCCCTTCCTTAACTTCTACATCCCTGCGTCTTCCTAGTCCTGGCAATTCCAGTCTCCCTTGTCTACACTGCTCTTGCCCCAGAAAATCCCAAGAAGGCTTCACGTGGCTCTATTTAAATCCCCTTTCAGCACTCAGAAGCGGCTCTGCTTCCCTGGTGCGCTCTAGGTCTCCATCTGGTTCGGAGGCTATTTTAATTCACCGGATGTAGATTAGCTGTGATCTGGGGCTGAGCTGCTGGAGAGATGCCTTTGTCTACAGAAGGACAATTTAAAAACTAACTCAAAGCATAGAGAACAAATAAATAAATTCTTCTTTCTGTCTCCAGCACTCTCCATCTCATTTTCACAGGTAATTGCTGAAGGATTTTGCTTCCCACAGGCTCTTGCTTGTATGGGGTGTGCAGTGCTGCAGCGTGGACCAAGGACAAGCAGCTTCTGGCCAGAAATGCCAGGTGAGGGAGAAGGCGGCTCTAGTGGGGTCAGGAGAGGGCATGTCCCAGCCCGTGGGCATGGAGCAGGGGGTGTGCCCTTCCACGGCGTGCTCTAATGTAAATGTTCCTGGGGCAGGAATCACTTCCCCCTTCTCTAATCATTGAGAAAGGGGCCTTCAGGTCTGCCCCGGCCAGAGCCCAGAGAATGGCTGATGAATTACATCAACAATGTCCTAATGTTTCGGGAGTTCGTGACCCCTGAAATCTGCTTCTGCATCACCCAGGGTGGTGGGGTGAGCGTGTCCTGGTTTGGGAGGCAAAGAGGGGCCCAGAGGCGGGAGGGGAAATCTTGCAGCTCCTGAAAAGCTGTGGATTCATAGAAGAGGAAGAGAAGAAGAAGAAGTCTGTACCTCTGCCAGTTTCTCGTCTACTCTTCCCAGTGAGCCTTGGAGGAGAGCTGCACCATCGCCCTTCATAGATGAGAAAACTCTGAGGAGGGACGTCCAGCTTCATGCAGCAAGTGCAGAAGCTTTTCAAACACGCGTCTTCTACGAGAAGTTCCGGGTCTCTCCTCTGCACCACTGCTGCCTCTTGAAGAGTTTCAAAGAGCTGGTGAGGGTTTAAATGAGCAGGGAGGGGATCTTTTCCTATCTCCTCCTCCTTTCCTCTCCTTCCCTCCGCCCCCCGCCCTGATCTCACCTGGGGCAGCTGCCCCCTCCTCTCTGGACTGTACAGGCCCCTTATCATGGTCAACAGCAGTGTTGTCCACAGTAGGTGACCAGCCTTGGTCCAGATCCATGGAGGACGGGTCTGTCCTTTCAGTGACATGGGGCTCAGGACGACATTGAGAGTGACCATCAGAAAGCAAAAACACCTCAGGAGGGCAACTCTGGGCTGAGTGTGGGGCAGTGTAGATGGGGAAGGGGGCTTACAGGTGAACCTTGAACTTGCCCTATCCAGACTTGCCCTGTGCCAGCTGGGCACGTGGCCTCCCCTCAGCCCAAGGTGGTGGTTCAAGGCATTCAAGACCTTGCTTTGATATCCTCGCCTGAGAGGCCACTATTATCTCCCCTCTTTATGGATGCGAAGGCGAGGCTCAGAGATCACGTGCATAGCAAGCTGTAGATCCGGCATTTGAACCAGGCCTGCCGCATTCCAAAACCAGAATTTCTACCAGAAAAAACAATAATAACTCCAAGTAGTGTTTCTGGAGGGCTAACTCTTTCATCCTCTGTGCTGATAACTGTGCAGACAGCATCTTCACGTAATCCTTAGAGGCTCCCTATCCTTCAGATAAGGAAACTGAATCTGAGAAAGGTCAATACTTTGCCATGATGACACACATCTTAAGTTGAGGCCCCAAAGCCTGTGCTCTTCACCTCTAGGAAGCTGCCACTCACAAGTGGACCCCAAATAGACAAGATGGACAGCTCACACCTTATGCAGGGCATGTATAGGCACTGTTCAAGTTGAAGGGGGAGAGGAGGGAGTTTGCGGAGGGAAACTATGCCGCGTCCTCCCCTTCCTGCCCTGGGACCACCCGCTGGAGCTGGCACTCAGCACTGTGCAGCGTGCGCCTTTATCATGTATCTGCCCCATGGCTGGAAGGGAGCTCCAAGAGGGTAGGGTGGGGTCATAGCCCTTTTAGTGTCTAGCTGAGGTTTACCAAGTGTTTACAGGCGAGGAAACGGAGCCCAAATGGTTTAGGTGGGCCTGAAACCCAGAACGCTTACGTTGCCAGTGGTGACAGATCAGGTGTCTCACACAAGTTTGGAGGCGTTGCTACTTTGTAGTCCAAAGACTTTCTTTCTGAAGGCCCTCCAATCACCACACAACCATCCTTTTTTGCTTCCTCTCCATAAGTCAGTTCTGCTCCTGCCCCTGTGTTGATAAGAGCTGGGGAGAGAGGAGAAAGCAAGCTCATACCACCAAGAAGTCCAAGTTGTGACTTTTGTCTCATGATACCCATTTTGCAGGTGTCAAAACTGAGGTTCAGAGAAGGACAATGCTGCAGACTTAGTCCCCCTGAAAGGACAAGCCTCCTAAACAGTGAGTGAAAAGACAGTTCCATCCTTCAAGACTTAGACCCTCCCTGGGTTCTTTCCTGTAGGAGTGAGTGGTGTGGGTCTGCAGTTTGACCGGAGGCTGTTAGGTGTCAGGATCACGCTTAAGGAAAGGAGGAGCTGCCTGGGAGAGAAGACTGGAGCTGGTGTGGTCTGTACACTGCTGATGACGCAGGAGATGAATTTAGATGGTAAAATTTTTATTGTTGCCTTCGATTTGTGGCAGGGGCTATGGCTTTCCATATATAGTAATGATGTAAGATTTAGTTTCTAAAAACATTTAAGTAAATAAAGAGAGTCAATTTAAAGGCAAGTACGAAACAATGTGGTTTGACTTTTGAGAAACTGACAAGGGGTCCTGAAAAGGTACTCCTGGCCCTGAATTTCCTCCCAGACAAGCTTGTGGCAATTCATGGACTTGGGACCAGGAATTGCCCATTTTGGGAAACCTCTGTTCAAGCCTCAGGCGGCCGGAGCTAGAAGACATTTGAAGGACCGCCTGCCTGATCCAACATTTCCTATCAGAGATGAGGAAATGGAAGCCAGGGCTGAGGTTGTAGAAGGTGTGTCAGCACACACTTTCTCAGAAGGAGCCTTGATCTGATTCGCTTTCCGTCTGAGACCCCTGGGGTGCAGGGCTGAGCCAATGGCCCAGGTTCACACCCCCAAGAGCAAGGTGGAGAAGCACAGGGTGAGGTTTTGAGCACAGTGGGCTTCAAACTGACCAAAGCAGCTTTGAAAACATACAGATGCCTGGGCCCCATTCCCAGAGATTCTGATTTGGTGCTTTGATTTGGGGGCAGCATTCAGGGAAACTGTTCTTTAAACATCTCCCCAGCTGCCCACCCTAAACTGGACACCGAGGACCCGACATGACATTCTTAGGGAGGACAATCCTTGAGTTACCCTTTCTTCTGCATTTTCTAGGCTCCCCCAATACCTAACGCAGAGCGGGGTAGGAGAAAGGAGAGAGACGGGGAAAAAGAGAGAGAGAGAAAGGAAGGGAGGGGAAAAGAGAGAGAGCGTAAGTGAGCAAGTAATCATGGGCTCTGGACCTAGAGAGGTCCGGCTAACAGTACTGGCTGCACCACTAATATTTACAAGATGTGTTACCCAGGGCATATTTCTCAACTTTGAGACTCAGTGACTTCATAGGTAAAATGACGATAATATTCATCAGTGCCTCAATAAACTGCAGTGAGTTTTCCATGAGATGCATCATTTAAAGGGCTTAGCACAGTGCTGGGCACATGTCGTGAGCCCTCGATGAATGCTAATTCTTAGCCTCATCATCTTTATCATTACAGCCAGAGGCCAGGATGATCTTGTTGTTTAGAGGAGCCAGGGACTCACGTGGAACATTCTTCAGGGCAGAGAAGAGTTCATTAAATTGCTCAGAATTAAGATGGGCAGGAGCTAAGGAAGAGCGGGACTTAATTCCCTGGCACACCCAGGGGAAGGGGCTTTTGGAAGAGATTTGCATTGGCTTTAGTTGATTGCAATTACGCTGTCCTTCGCTGTGCTGAAAATAAGATGAAACCCTAACAAAATTCCAGGTTTAATTGAAATTTCCTGGGATCTGTTATTACATCGCCGTGATTGTTCTGTGCCACTAATGAGCTGTGCTAGCTGATTATCCAAGTGTCTCTCCAGTCACTGTTCCATTATTGCATTATTAAAGATTAGATATGATTGTCATAGCCGGCAGTGTGAACATCAAACAGCAGAGACAAATCAGAGAGCCTAGCGATGGACAGATGGACAACGTTGGGTGGAGTGGGGCCAGTGGGCTGGGTGTGCTGGCCAACTACTTGGTACCCAGAGTAGGACGGGGAAGGGTTATGGATGCTAGTGTGGTGAGGAACCAAACTGAGGGATAGGGGCCATGCTGGAGGGGGTGGTGGGCTGGGCATGGTGACCACTCAGAGGTCAGTATCTAGGAGCTGACGAGGGGAACCGTTGCCTATAAGTTGGCCAGTGGCTCCTAATTCTCCACTTACCTGGAGTAATAGCCAATGACTCATGATAAACATAAAGAAACAAAAACCATTTCCAGATGAACAAAGTCTTGGGGGACTGGGAAATGGGAAAAGACCAGTGTAAAGGGCAGGGGTGGGGAGAAGGCTGAAAGGGTCATTCTACCTACACAAGCCTGGGTGTTCATTTCAAGGAGCTAATGAGCACCTTTTTCCCCAGAGCAAGGCTTACCTTGCAGTGAGAGGGTTGGTGGACCCTGGAGGGGGCAGTCATTTGTCCTGGACCCTGCAGGGGAGACCTGTCTGGAGACTGGGGCTAGGCAGGATGACCTCAACAGAGCCCTCCCAGCCCAGTTTTTAACCAGTCACCTCCTGGTACCCCGGAAGTTAGAAGGGAACCTGCATGCTGGTGCTATGAGAGAAAGTTTGAAGGGTTTTCTAGAAACTGCCAGATGCTAATAGTCTTCCCCAGAGATGGTAAAGAGCTGGGCTCCAGAGGTCTCCGTGAGCCCCAGGCCCCACCCTGCATGCCCCTCATGTGTGGGCGGTGGCCCATTTACATCTGGAGAGCCCACAAGGCCCACAGCTGGTTTTCCTGGCCTCTGACCCTGTGCACACCTCCCCCGCCCCCAACTCCCTGCCTTTCAGGAGGCGTCTTTCCCGAAAACACCAGACAGGATGAGGTCACACTAGGCACTCGGTTGTTGCCAAATTTCATTCTTCAAAGATCAGTGTTGCGCGAACATGAAATGCGAGCCAGGAGCGGGGGAGAGGAGGGGGATAGACTGACGACACGGAGGGAGAGAAACCCACGCGCAGGAGAGAAGGAATTGACATTTGAACATGGTTGTGTAATCGGAAAATTGATCCCAAGGCCGCCCCCTCCCCCAGTAACAGGCATGGGGGCCGCTGTTTCCCCGAAGCTCGTGGTGGGGCCCGGTTCTGTTACCCTCGCTGCCTTCATCTCGCTGTCTCCATGGCAAACAGGCGAATGGCTGGGGGCTCCAGCAGCCATGGTTTCCCTGGCAACCCTCAGGCGGCAGCCCACCCTAGGTTGCACAGACTCGTTTGTCCCCGTCACTGCTGTGCTGTCGAGTTATTTCCGAGCAACAGGGGCCCTCTGCCCACGTAGCCACCCATCGTCCCACCAGCACGCACGCGGTGCCTTCCGCGTGCTCCTGCCCCCGCGGGAGGGCTCCTGGCCGCCTGTCCACCCACCACACACATTCTGAACCTGTCCAGCTTGTAGGGGGCTGGGCTGACCGGCCAATCACAGAGACGCGCTTGGGGTGTGCGTGTGGAAGGCAGGGACGCCTGGGGTAGGCAGAGCCTGAACACCTCCTTCTCAATCCTCAGGGAGGACTAAACAGTAGAGGCAAGACCTCTAACTAGGAGGATGCCCTGCCCCTTCACTTCTCCCTCCAGGACCGTGCGCCAGTCAGTCATAAGGATGATGTTGAACACGATCATAATAATCCCACCTTGCAGATCTTTCGTCCTCCTTAAGGAAGCAAAACAGTTACTATTATCATCTTCAACTTACAGAAGTGGAGGCTGAGCCCCAGAGAGGAGATGGGCCTGTGGCTTCCCCAGCACCTACTGGACAGGTGATGGAAGAGGGGTCATCGGCCCGGGGCGCAGCCTCTGGCAGTGAATGTGCCGACCCCATAAACACACTGGAGCCCAGCACTGGCTCCAGAGCAGTGACTGTGCAGCCCAGTTGGGGGTTCCCAGAGACCAAACCTCCGGCCCCCTCCCCCGCACCAGAGGAGGACCCCCCAGGACCCCCCGCACCTTTCCTTAGAAAGGAGCATCTGTCTTGTTCTTAACCTTCTCCCAGGAACGAAATTTCACTCGACACCTGCTTTCCACATCGCCCGGTCTTTGTCAGGAAATTTAGATTTTCCAGAGTCTGTGCTTTGCCAGGTAAAGCAATTTACATATACATTGTCTCAGGTGAGGCTCACCGCGGACCTGCAGGGCTGGGAGGGCAGGACTAGACCCATTTCACCAGGAAACGGAGGCTCGGGCGCTTGGGCTGAGTCAGTTCCCCACAGGGACCAGCTCCCAAGGGTCAGAGCCAGGATGTGAACCCTTGATTTTAAGTCCTGCCTCCTGTCTCCCCGACAACTGGCCACAGTCCCAACAGCGGTGCAGCCGCTCTCCTGTAAGGGTGAAGTAAACAGCTCTGCAGCCCCTGGAAAACTCTGCAGCCGCCCTCTTAGGCCAGGGACAGGCCAGAAGTTCGATGGAGGAGGCCTGGCGTCGCTCCACTCGTGCCCCGCCAGCCCACTCACAGGGCCACCCCTTAGTCAGCTGCTCAGCTCACAATAAAAGATATGGAAGATTCCTCAGTCCTTGTCATCTGCCTGTCCCCACCCCTTCTGCTCTGGTCTGAAAATGTTGAGTTGATTATATTCTGTGCTCAATCACCAGAAATAATCAATCTGTAATTACGAGCATCCTCCAGCCCTTTCCGAGCCCCCACCACTGCCACCGCAACCACCACTGCCACCCCTTCACCTCCCCCTCCCACCTGCCTTTTCAGCATGGAATCGTTTTAATGAGATTTCTCTGTTACAAAAGACCAGTTTGTAATAATTATATCTTGTGCGGCAATTGTGGTTTAAAAATGATTTAAAGCAGGGAAGTCTCCAATTTATTAGGCATCAAATTCTCTGTGGTGAACTTTTTAACTGGAAGCAGCCGCTCAGACACGGAGGGGCCCATCTCTGCTACCCTGGGCTGAGCAATAGTCCTGAAATATGAATGGCTTCAGGATGGAAATGTAGCCGAGGAGATGTAACTTGGATTAAAATAAATGAATCTCGCAACAACAGCTGGTCTGTCCTGGGTGTCCCAGCCCCTCCTGGGTGGCAGATGGAATGGGGAGCGGGCAGAGGAGGGTGAGAAGGGCTACCACCCAAAAAAGAGGAGGGATGAGGAACGCGAGCTTCTGGACTCACTGCCTGAAGCATTCCCATGCCGGACGTCTCCAAGGAGAGTCATCATGGTGTGTTTTTTTTTGTTTGTTTTATTTTGTTTTGTTTTTTGTGGTACGCGGGCCTCACACTGTTGTGGCCTCTCCCATTGCGGAGCACAGGCTCTGGACGCGCAGGCTCAGCGGCCATGGCTCACGGGCCCAGCCGCTCCGCGGCATGTGGGATCCTCCCGGACCGAGACACGAACCCGTGTCCCCTGCATCGGCAGGCGGACTCTCAACCACTGCGCCACCAGGGAAGCCGCACGGTGTGTTTTTTAAATTCTATAAAGAGCTTTGGTGGCAGCCAGAGCTGGGGAGTGTGTGGGCTTCTGACTTTAGAATGAACCTGGGTTCAAATCTGAGGTTTGCTACGTTCTGCCTGTGTTGCTAGTGCTTTGCGTTTATTAACTTACGAGGGCCTCACAACCCTGCGTGTCACCTATTGTAGGTATCATCATCCCCATGGGGAAATGAAGGGGTCTGGACAGGTCAAGTGCTGCCCCAGGGCTGCACTTTAGGTGGTGGAGCTGGGTCATAGCCCCCAGGCCCCTTTCCAGCCCCCAGCCCCGGCACCCTTTCCTTGGTATACACCCGTAAGTAGAAGTTCCCTGGAGGAAGCAGGACTGCCATGGTGATCGAAAATAGCAGTGTATTATTTCAAAATATAGCTAGAAAGGTTCAGGTCTGATATCAGGAAAACCACCTTGGTGCAAAAGGTATTGGAAGAAAGGAGATGGCTGAGGAAGGCTAAACAGACCCTTCACCTTTCAGAATGTGGAAGTTTCCGTGTGTCGTGGGCACGGCCTCTTTGGGCCCGGGCTGGTGTCCAGGTTATATACCCGCCAGAGCCGTCCTGGTATGGTGTTGCGTGTGCGCTCTGTCTTCCGCTGGAGCATGAGCTCCCCAGGGCAGGGGTCCTATCTCACTGCCCGCCTCCAAGATAGTAGGTGTGCGAAAACCTGAACTGCACACTTCCTGCGGGCAGGTCCCGTGCCTGTTTGGTTCATTCCTGGAGGCTAACCTGGCACATAGTAGGTGCTAAATAATCATTTATTAAAGGAGTGAATGGGGCTTCCCTGGTGGCGCAGTGGTTGAGAGTCCGCCTGCCGATACAGGGGACACGGGTTCGTGCCCCGGTCCGGGAGGATCCCACACGCCGCGGAGCGGCTGGGCCCGTGAGCCATGGCCGCTGAGCCTGCGCGTCCGGAGCCTGTGCTCTGCAACGGGAGAGGCCACAGTGATGAGAGGTCCGTGTACCGCCAAAAAAAAAAAAAGAGTGAATGAATGAACAGACACTTTTTGTTGCATTAGATGGAACGGTCTCTCCCCTTCTGACCCCGCTCTCTGGAGGGCGCAGTAGTGTCCATCCTTTCTGACAGAGGGGCAGTGACCCCACGATGAAGGTCTACAAGGAAGAGAGTTCACCCTCCCTGGCCTAGTGGGACTCCATCGTGGACTCTGGGACTCTGGCTCCTACACCAGGAATGTGAAGACTTACAAAGCTCCTTATCCATCGAGTTCTGTCTCAGGGATGAATCGTGGGACTGGGTTGGGGGTCAATGGCCCGGTGGGAGTGGGGAGAAGGAAGGAGCAGAAGGCAGAGGTGAGGGCGCCCCCTTCTGTCCATCTCTGAGTACACCCGGCTCGGGTCTGTGCCTCGGGCCCTTGTCTGGGCCTGGGAGGATGGAGAGAGCACTTGCTGGTCCACCCCAGTTGCGTGAAAAGGACGCTTGCCACCAGGCTGTAGCCCTGCGAGATTTCCCTCCAGGTGGCACACGCGGAGCGGCAGTGGTACCTTGCTTCTCTCACTGCTGTCTCCCGGGAACGGGTTTCAAACTGTTCTGGGGACCATTATGGAGACAATCAGGGATCTCTTGAAGGGCAGGGCAGCACCAGAGAGCTGTACGGAGGCTGGAGTCCTCAAGCAGGAGACTTGAAGATGAAATACAGTGTTGCGCCGTCAAACTTTTGAATTTGAATTCATAGGAGTCCTTGTCCCCAGAAGGTGGTGGCCTCCTTATAGGCGCGCCGTGGCCCCCGACATCCCACATCAGGCTTCTCCAGCCACATCTTGGCGCTCTGTCACTGGACATCTCACCATTTGGTGACCTCAGGAAGGGTTTTGCCAGCACAACTTTGCTCTCCGGGGGCCCTCCTCCAGAGGGGCGGAATGATGTACTGAAAGCCTTGGCATCTTTATCAGCAAGACACCAACTCTGAGGTGCAGCTTCGCCCCAAGCTATCTCTCAACTAGTCACAAGGTCCTGGGACTCAGTCTTATCCTCTGTAACACGGGGCGATGACTATAATTCTTGCTCTATTGGCGTTCCTGGCCTGGGAGAGCCTGGTGAACAGGGGCCAAGGCCATTCCACTTGGCTTCCCCAGTGGGTCCCTGCACAGTGCCTGGCCCAGGGTGAGTGCCGACTGGAGGAAGGACTATCGGGAGAGGCGCAGAAGCTGACCCCTGGGGGAGTTTGTCAGGGCTCCAGTACCCTACAGACACGAGGAATCCGTTCCTGCCCTGGCCTGCGGTTCTCTTGGAGTCCTTCTATTCTGGGCGTCCCTGAGTCGAACAGATCTGCGTTTCCCACGTGCCTGCTCCCTCCCCTTCCCCAGGCACCTGCTTTCTGTCCTCCATCAAGCTGGTGATGTTCCATGTCTCCATAATGGAGTTTTAGCCCTGTCTGGTCCCATCCCGTCAGTTACACCACACTCTCCCCCTAGGCCCATGGCTGGGGGGGTGGCAGCACCCTGCCTGCCGTGCCCCTGCACCCACCCCATCAGCCCCCTCCTGGACACAGAGTGGGCCTCCAGGGCAGGTCCCCTCCTAGCCAGCCCCTCCCCCTGCCTCTGTCTGAATTGACAACTGACCCCACAATGCCCTAGCTTACAATTCTTCAGAGGCATGGCATTATCTTTTCTCTGATGACAGTAAATATTTATTTGGTACCTACTGTGCACCGGGCACTCTGGGTACAGTCCTGACTCCCGGGCCTCCATACCAACCAGGTCCTTGGGGATCGGGCCCTGCCCTGTGCACCCGCCCCAGGCTCCAGGCACGAGAACTGCTTGCAGGTCCCCGAGGGTGCCACACGCTCTCACACCCCCGTGCCTGTGCATTCGCTCTCCACCCCTTTCCTGTGACACTCTGCTTCTCCCCCTTGCTCCACCAGCCCTCTTGGCTTCATTAACTCACCTTCTACGATCAGTTCTGCTGTCACCTCCCGCAAGAGCTCTTCCCCGCATCTCCAGGCTAGGGTCCCATGCCGCCTAACGGTACCACTTACCACCCTGTGTTCTAAGCGTGTGGCCCGGCCGTCCCGCTGCCCCTCTGTGAGCACACTAGCATGGCCACAGCTCATGCCTCGTCATCTCTCTAATGTCCTGCACACAGTAGAGTCTCAGAATAGGTGTTTTGAATATCAGCTATATTCTTTAGCTTTTATAAGCTGAAAGCTTTCTAAGCTTTTGCTTCTGTTTTTCAGTTTCTTTCTAACTTGTATGTTCTGCAGCAGGGACAGGCCTAGTGAATAATAATGACAGCCACAGTTCCTTAAGTGCTCACTATTTGTCAAGCATCTGCTAAGCTCTTATCATCCATTATCTCATTAAATCCTCATTACCAGAGGTAGATACTATCAAGCATTATTATCTCCATTTAACAGATAGAGAAACTGAGGCTCAGAGAGTTAACTGCTAATGCCGACACTTGAACCCTTGTGTCTAATTCCAATGCTTGGACACTGATCACTGGGAAACCCTGTCACCACCCACCCCTGGGATTAACCTGCCTGACCTAACCCCTGGGGAGGAGGCTCGGGTGCCCCAGTCCCCTAGTCGAGGCTTGGCCTTTGTGGTGCTCTGCGGTTGCTGTCCCTCTGTGCCAGATATCTCCTGCACCGAACAGCAGAGGGAAGGCGTGTCACCCCAGTCCAAGGCTGGGAGCAGCCCATTCGCGGCCCTGGAGCGAGGTAAGTTGGGGCGGGGGGCGGGGAAGGGAGGGCCAGCCAAGGCCCGCTTCCCACTGCCCATCTGCTGAAGGACAGCGAGCCGGAGAGTTTGGGTGGGTGCGGAGCTTTGAGGGCCCATAGGAGACTCTGTTAATTTTGGCTCTGAGTCCGTGGTGGAGCTAAATAACTGGAAGACTCCCTTGAGGGGGGCGCGTGAGGCCAAGGCAGCTGCAGCTCCGACAGCCCAGCCACGTGCCAGCGCCGAGATCAAGTCACTTACTGGAGCACCCTGGCAGGAGTGGCTTCTGAACCTGTACTAGAGGGCCACACAGCCAATCACTGCCCTGTGGGGGGCCGGAGGCAATAAATGGGGGGGAAAAACACTTCAGAGTCTGCCCGGGCCCTGGAACTCACACATCCTTCCCAGCTAGAAACTCATTTGTGGAAGTAAGTTCCAGAACTAACAAGGCAGGCTTTCTTCTGCCTCACTTCCAGGAAGGAGAATCGGCCCAGGCACAGGATGGACCAGTAGATGGCTGTCCAGACCGCCCTAGCATGTCCTTCAAGGCAGCCCAGTTGGGCCTGTGGCTTCTGACGTCCTGAGAAATTGCCATGGAGTGTAGGATTTGATCCCAAGAAACAGGAACCAGAGTTTCTCAGAAACCTCTCCTGGAGGGAGAGTTTACCCCAGAGGTTATTATACTATTCACAACGTCCTGTACTGGGGCTTGCGTTTGAATACGTGAAAATCAGCGTGGTGTAGAACAGGTAACTGGGATCTTGATAAAATGCAGACTCTGATTCAGAGGTCTGCCATGGTGCCTGAGATTCTGCATTTCTTACAAGGTCCCAGGTGGCGCTGTTGCTGCAGGTCCAGGACAGTGTGGCCCCCACGATTTACTGGCTGTGAGACCTGGAGCACCTTACTTAACCTCTCCAAGGCTCGTCCCCTCATCTGTAAAATGGGGATAAGAACAGCTACCCAGAGAGCCACCGAAGGGATTAATGAGATCAGGGGCGTAATGTGCTCAGTAAGTGGGGGAAGAAGCATAGGAAAGCACCTGGTATGCAGCAGGTGTTCAATGCGTTATGTCTTCTCTTTCTTCATTCAAAGTGATTTTGCACTTTTTCATCTGAGCCCACAAAGCAAGAGCAGCAGATACTGATCGTCCCATTTCACAGATGAGGAATGGCTAACACAGCAAGTTAGTGGCTGAGGTGGACCATAACCTGGGATTCCTGCCCCCAATTCAGTGTTCTTCCCCCCATCGCACATTTCTTTGCAGTCCGGTTAGAGATGTATGTGTCCACCAGATGAGGAGCACGTTGATACTGATGGTGAAAATCCTAACAATACGGTAGAAATTTGTGCGGGGCTCTTGCTGGGCAGGCAGCCATGCTGGCCTTCTGGAGTCCTGGGAGAGAGCTTGGAACTTGGAAGACGATGTTCCCATTACATGGCTCCCCTTTGGGTCTGCCAGCACATTGATCTCAACAAGCATTTCAAGAAAGAACAAATGCTTGGACCATCTTCCCCCATGGGCAAGATAGCAGCAAGTGGATCAGAGATAAAAGGGAGCCGTCCTGCCGTCTCCTTGGTGACGCAGGGATCATCTCCTCTGGGTGACCCTGGTTAGCAGAGACATCTGTGTAGGCAGGGCTCGGAGCAGAGAGTAGGAGGGCAGGCCAGGCCCCTCATTTGGCTGCCACAGCTCTGCAGAGGGGTGGGAGAACAGTTCAGCACATTCTTCCCTTCCCCCCCGGCCCACTCCTCCACGTATCGCCCCCGCCTTTCCCTGCCCTGCTCCCCTGTGCTGGACGAGACCCAGGAAAAGCTGGCCAGGACTCCTGTAGTCCCCTTTACATCATTTCCTTCACCTTCCCAGAGCAGTCCCGTTGCAAGGTTGTTAGTCTCATGAGTCAGGAAAGCCAGGGGAGGCCCAGAAGCCGGCAGAGGGCACATTTGGTTCCTAGTCCGTGGATATGGTCTCTTGAACTGCAGGATGTGTGGGGGTCGAGCCCTATTTGAGGAAAGTCTTCTGATCCCCATTTGGGTTACTTGTCCAAAGGGAATTCCAGATGGCATTCCTGGGCTTAACATTTCCATGCCAGCCATTTGTGAGCGTCGCCAGAGGCCCTCCACATGTAGCCCTTTGTCATTTTGCTGAGGCAGGAGTGAATCCCGTGTACAGCGAGGCTGCTGAGTGGCAGCGAGCTCCCCGGTCAGTGGAGGGCCAGGCTCAGACCCTGCTCTGCCTCCCATTCTGGGGTGGCCTTTCTGGGTGAATTTTCCCAGCTTCCCTGAGAGGTTGATGCTGTCCTTACTTTACAGATGAGGACATAGAAGCACTGCATGGCACTGTGCAACTGGAAATTTGGAGATGCAAGAGGATCTAGTGTTTGTACTCCTCAAGAAAGTCCAAGTCTCCTGGACCTTATTGGCAGGGAATCCAGAGACTTGTGAGAAAGGAAGGAATAATGAAGACTGGATCTGTTGTCAAGTCAGTGGGATCGGTGGGATTTCTAAAAGCAATATCCGGCTTTGCCCTTTCTGGTCATGAAGTCCAGGGACGGAATATCACAACGCCACTGAGCCTCTTCCAGCAGGTCAGGGGCTCGTTGCCACTGGAATTCTCGAATATCCCGCTAGAAAGGCACGGGTCCCGCTGGGCAGCAGGCACTCCTGTAATCCTAGATTGCCAGCACCCCAGCCGTTGTCCCGTTCTCTAGTTCGTTCCAGCACCACCTGGAAGAAGGCCGCTTCTCCCGGTCCCATCGTCAACAGAGCAATCCAGCCAGGCGTGCACTTTACAGTTAAATAACACTTTTACATGCCTGGTCTCGCTGGATCTGCATGACACCAAGGTAGCGTCGGGTAGGTGTCAAGAAAACCGAGGAGCAGAGGTTAGGCATTCTGCCTAAGTCCCAAGAAAGTGGGGACTCAGCCAAGGTCTTCCAATTTTGCATGACAACCTGAAGTTCTCTTAACAGTCTACCTGTATGTTCCATGTTCATGGACACGATCTCTTTTTAATTTCATAACAACCCTCTGAGGCAAACAAAAGTAGGTAATATTGTCCCCATTTTACTGATAGAGAATCTGACATGCTTGACTTGTGCCCAGATGGTTCTCTTAGGGGAGGCAGGGAGGGCAGGTTAGAAGTCAGGAGATGCAGACACGACTTCAGACGCTGTGCATTCAGCCAGACCTAGATGCCTCATTTACAAACATCCTTCCTAGAGTAATCTTACCACTTTTAGAAAAGGTTGTTTATTTAAGTAATTATCCTTATTAATAGGCGTTTTTTTTTCTGGCCACGCGGCATGCGGGATCTTAGTTCCCCGACCAGGGATCGAACATGTGCTCCCTGCAGTGGAAACACAGAGTCTTAACCACTGGACCACCAGGGAAGCTACCCCCCTGCTTTTCTTTTTTCCTTTTTAATAGGCTTTGGAGGGTTTCCTAGGGCACCACAAAGATCTAGGCAAGATGCCGGAGGGAGCAGTTAACATCTGGAAAATTGTGATGCCCCCATCTCCCCTCACCAACAATTGAGGTGCCTACTCACAGCTTAGCCATCTTCTCTGGCCTCCCTGGAAACAGCTCCATAGCCAATGAAGGTAGTTTGCCGTTGTCCTTGACCTGTCGGGGCAGGGTCTCATGTGGAGCATGTGGAACGTGGATTGGGCATCCTATGGGCTTTATGTGTCCTGTGCCTAAGAAAGAGCGTGGCCAGCACATTCCCTACACATATTGCTTGTGTGTGCGTGGCACTGCATGGGCGGCCACACGTGAACCTGTGACCAGTGGACATGGCCCCCCACCCCGGCCCCTTCTCAGAGAGCCTACAGCTGTCTCCTTCAGCCCCGGTCTGTCTTATCCCCGCAGCCCGCTGTTTTGGTGAGTTGTCAAATGCAAACATCCACTCCACAGCACCTCCTTTATGGGGAGGCCAGGACAGACAGGTAATTTATCAAACATTATTTAAAATAGTCCTTCAGCCTCTCGCTCCCTCTCTCTTGTTGCTGTCTGATTCTTGACTGTTTCTTCTCCTTTCTGTCTCTTGTTTTTCTGCCTGGAGATCGACAGCCCCCTGCTAATACAGCCTTGGAGATGCCAGGTGCTGGTGGAACCGACACCTCGCTCTTCCTCAGCCTCCATCCCAGAACTAACTGCTCCGCGGCTGACTCAGGCGGTGCTGCGCTGGCTCCTGTCTGCGCACCAGCGTGGCAGGCTGATGGATGAGGCCACATCCCCTGCACTGCAGAATGTTCAGGAACCGGGGGCACATGGCCTGTGCTCTGCTGAGTTATGGACTAGCAGAGGAGACTCCTTTTGACACCAGTAAGCCCTCGACTGCCCTAATTTTGCCCTGTTCCTAATTCTCTAGCCTTTTAAGCAGATCCATGGCTTGTGACCTTATGTACCGGTCTGCTGTGCTCTTAAGAGATTTCAAGAGAATGAGATGAATTACATTCTCTGTCATCCTCACTTCCAAGATGAAGCAACCAAGGCCAACCAAGGGAAAGAGAGTTCTATTACTGGGAAATAACACTAAGCATCTGCTGTTGGCCAAGTACTATGCTCGGTGCTTGATATGTTATTGTCTTCGAGTCCATGTAATAGATATCATCCCTATTTAGAGGTGACTGAGAACAAGAGAAAACAGACTCAGAGAAGGTAAGTAGCCTGTCCTAGGTCAGTTTTTCAGTCAGAGATCATGACTGCAAGCAACAAAAACTGACTAGCCAACCCAAACAGAAAAGGAAATTTGGGGCAAGTTATGGAGAGTTTGCAGAATACACGTGAAGCTTAGAACACGTGCATGAATGGAGATGACAGAGTGAGGGTCAAGGCCACACCAGGAGGAGTCTGTTAGTCCAGTGACACGCTGGACACTGGATGGGGGCAGTTTGGCCAAAATGCGCTTCAAACTCTGCCTGTGCCTTCACATCCCCATCTGAGACCCAAATTCCCACGCGGTATCGTCTGAGGGTTAGTCGGCCACGTGCTCCTGACTCCTACAAAGAATCACTTGATTCAGGGGGTTCCCACATTGGTGGCCAACAACCGATGAACTGGCAAACCAGACCAATGTTCCCAACCATCACACAGCTGGTGAGAGTGCAAGCAAGTACAAAGGCAGTCTTCCTGGCTCTGAATCATGGGCTCTTTCCGTCACCACCAGGGGTGAAGTCCAAAATATTAACAACTGGCAGGCCACTGATTCTGGCCAATCGGAATAGATGCCTCTACACACAAACAAAGCAAAATTAGAACCCAGGGCACCCAGCTGCCCAGGCCTAAGGGCCTTACTCTTAGGACCGTGCTTCCCAAACTTTTCCATAGAAAATGATAATACTTGGTGGCATGCTGGGGTAAGCTTGAGAGAGGGAGAGAGATGGATATAGACCTATAAGAAGATATATCGTTTGGAGGAGAAAAGCCCATTACATTTTCTTTACATAATACTATTCGGATAAAAATAAAATAAAATCCCCCTGAATGCCAGGCTTTTATTTAGTTATTTAAAAAATTTATTTTATTGTTTTGGCTGCGTTGTGTCTTTGTTGCTGCGCCCGGGCTTTCTCTAGTTGCAGTGAGTGGGGGCTACTTTTTTTTTTTTTTTTTTTGCGCGATACGTGGGCCTTTCACTGTTGTGGCCTCTCCCGTTGCAGAGCACAGGCTCCGGACGCACAGGCTCAGCGGCCATGGCTCACGGGCCCAGCCGCTCCGCGGCATGTGGGATCTTCCCAGACCGGGGCACGAACCCGTGTCCCCTGCATCGGCAGGCGGACTCTCAACCACTGCGCCACCAGGGAAGCCCGGGGGCTACTTTTTGTTGCCGTGCGCGGGCTTCTCATTGCGGTGGCTTCCCTTGTTGCAGAGCACAGGCTCTAGGCGCATGGGCTTCAGTAGTTGTGGCACACGGGCTCAGTAGTTAAGGCTCGCAGGCTCTAGAGCACAGGCTGAGTAGTTGTGGCGCACGGGCTTCGTTGTTCTGCGGCATGTGGCATCTTCCTGGACCAGGGCTCGAACCCGTGTCCCCTGTGCCACTAGGGAGGTCCTCACCAGGCTTTTATATCCAACGGCCTTCTTAACATTTCCAATTAGATGCATAATAGATACCTCAAAAATAACATCTATATTTGAACACCTGGTCTCCCCACCGTCACCACCAACTTGCTCTACCAACAGTCTCTCCCAACTCAGTTAACGTCTGGTTTATCCTTCTAATTACTCAGGTCAAAATCTTTGAAGTCATCTTTGGATCTTTCGTTTATATTCCGCATCATCTACATATTCTACATGTGTGTTATGTGTTATGTATGTACATATGCTACATCAGGAAACCCTCTGATCTCTAACTTTAGAATATACTCCGTAAGTCACCCTCCTTTGGACTCGCAAGATAGTGTCCTAACTAATCCCCCTACTAGTTTTCTCAATACAATGGCTGGAGTAATCCTTAAAAGGCATGTCAGGTAACATCACTCTTTTGCTGCAAACCCTATATGGTTTCCCCAATTCACTCAGAGTCAAGAGCACTGTTCTTAAAATGTCCTGCAAGCCCCCTCATAATGTGGTCTCTGTCACCTCCCTGACCTCCACTACTCTCTTCCATGCTTACTACTCTCCCGCCCAAAAGGCCTCCTTGCTCTTCTTTGAATGAGCCAAGCTTGCTCTGCCTCCGTGCCTTTGCACTTACTCTACTCTGTCTGAATACTTTTCCCCAGATGTCTTTATATCTTAGTTTCTCACCTCCTCCAAATCTTTGCACAGATGTCACTTTCTCAGTAGGGCCTGTCCTGACCATCTTATTTTCCCAGCCTATTTCATCCTCCTCAATTTTTTCTATAGTACTCATTACCTAACGTGCTATAATATTATTTATTCCTTGTCTCTCTCCGCTAGCATGTCAACTCCACAGGGACAGAGGTCTTTGTCTGTTCAGGGGTATACTCCCCAGAGCTAGAATATTATCTGGCTCTCAAATTACTGTTGAAGGAGTGAATAAAAATACAAAATATTAGAGTTAATATTAAAAATTTAAATTTGCATAGAATTTACATTTTGGAAATTGGAAGGCGTCTCTAATTTTTAGATGATAACTTAATGTTATTTCCATGAACATAACGTTTAATATCCGGTTTTATGTTTGAAATGGCTCCGTGTAATCCTTATTCCAGGCTTTCAATACTGATCTCTTCAAATTCTTAATAATCTCCATTGACAAGAAACTTTATGTGCAAAAGTCAGCAGCACGTTCAAAGTTTTATAGCTGAAATTATATTTAAATAGTTGAAATTATATTTAAAGACCCTCGGAGCTCTTCCTTTTCTTTCATTGACAAATGTAATGTTAAAATATCTTGTGATAACGCTAATGGCTTTGAATGCTATCAGCTTTTTCATATCAAGTATTTTGCTGAGGCTCTAATTTGTAGCAGGTACGTGCATTTTTAGAACAGTCACCCTGCAGCTAGCTCGGAGGCCACTAAAAGGGCACAGGAGCTGTAAATGTTTAGCAGCATTTGATACTTGTGAGGATAGAGAGCTGGGCCACCTCCTGGAGCTGCATCTACCAGCAAACCCACCCAGCCTCCCTGCTCCCACCCCAGCACCATGCACGTGGGCACTTAGAGCCAAAAGTCCTCCTGCAACTAAAGGGCAGTGGCCTGTTCTGAGCTGGTAAATTCAAGCAGACATCAGGCGCAGGAGCATCTCCTGTGCCATGCTTAGCACATCACCGGGCAGCAGAGTGTAATGGAGTTGCTCAGGGTCACTGCCAAGGGGGACCAGAGGACACACCATCATACCCTGCTCCACTCCTGCTGTTCTCCAAGGCACTGTGCCAAGGGTACTCAACAGTCCCTGTCCCCACCTGTCAGTTTGCAGAGCTTTGAGACCCCCTAGCAGCCCATCAATAAGCCATGACCCACCATTTAGGAAGCTCTACTGTGGAACCCTTGGGCAGGATTCCCACTTGTATACTAACCAGCTATGTGTCCTTGGGTGGGTCACCTCACCTCTCTGAACTTAGTTTTCCCCATCTATAAATGGGGGATTTGAATGAAATTAATGCTTGTCAAGGAGCCCTAAGATTCTGGGGAAGTGCCTCAAGGGATACTTTGGGATGGAGTAGGAATAGAAAGGGTCCACAGGGGAAAGACTTTTCTTATCTCCCTCTTCAACCAGAACACCTCCACTTTTATCAATTTTAGATCTTGGTATCCCATAGAAGATTTTTATGGAAAGAGAGGCTTCCACTGCTGACATAAAAGTTTGAAAACCAGCGTATCTGCCAGGGGTCTCACCTCTAGCCCCTCTTCCCCCCACTGTCCCTTTGTTCAAGTAGAAAATCATTCTGAATGGACTTTTATTATATTTTATTACAATAAAGAAAAACCATCTTTATTTAAGGAAAGTATGATGAAGAACCTCCAAAGTGGCTATGGGAAGGGATTTTCTTGATACATTTGGTGGATGGCCCATGTGTCTTGTCTCTGTGTCTAAGAGTCATCCTCCCTTTGGGATCTTCCTTTATGACTGCTGCTAACACTAGCTTGCTTTCTCTTAATACTCAGCCTCAAGGGAGGAATGGAATTCCCCTCTTTCTTCCCCATGGCACAGGGATGACAAAGCTGAAACTTGGTTCACATAAGACTTTACAAGAAACTAAGGAATAGCAAAGGGGAAAAACACAGAGAAAGTGATGCAGCTGGGCCATCTGGTTTACCAGCTGTGACTGGCCTGCCAAGGGCTTGGAGGCTCTATCCCATCCTCATTGGTCCCAAGAGTTCCATATCTCTGGACTTGCCTCCATGGGGTAGACACCATTTAAAGATCACCACCCAGCAGAGCCCAGGTAAGACAGTTACGATTCTCAATATCCAGACCCATCTCAGGCACCTGCGTCTCCCTCACAATTGCAGGTTTCTTGTAGGAAGACCCCCTTTTTCTTTGATAGCAGCACTATCCACCCTCTCCTGGTAAGATTCCACCTTCTTACAGGCATCCCCCACAGCTTAACTCTATGACAACAGTACAAATAGTTGCAACAAAAGATGCATCCAGTCATTGACAAGGGATTGTTTTTTGTATAGATGCTGATGCACAGAGGGGTACAGTAATTTTTTTAGTGATCCACAGCCTGATAGGGGGTTAGAGGGGATTCAAATGTGAGGCATTGGACAGGACACCGGGGCTTTTGGTCTATATAAGTGCCTTTCCCAGTGTGCCTGTGGGGAAGGGAAAGAGAACAGATGGGGCCCGGAGCTCTCACCTACCGCTGGAGACACTCAGAGCAGGGAGTCAGGCAGAGGTGGGGTTGAGCACCCCACCAACACTCCCAATACTTCTGTTCAAAATTCAGACCCCACAGGGATGGCTTTGTCTTGGACAAAGGCAATCTGGCCCTCAACGGACAATTATAGCTTACAAAATCTTAGGGACAAAAATGCAGAGAATGTCAGCGCCCAAGGCCTCCCCTTCCCTAAGACTCTGAGATTTGCATGAACCCTTTTGTTTGCTTATTTATCCTGTTGCCTCAAATTAGAAGTGAAACCAGAACAAAGAAACAAGAGACATTCCTCAGGATGGAATTACCCATGTAGCCTTGGGGTTTGATCTTGACAAGACAACTGGGAGTCTGTTACACTGTTGCAACACATCAAATACCCTAAGGTTTCCCTTTCATCCGCTGGCTTCTACTGCTGTGCGAAGTCCAACGCAGGAGGAGGGGGAGCCAGACCTTCCTGGGTTTCTGGGGTCCCTGCAAGTCTTCCCAGGCTGCCACAGGAAGATTTTCATACTTAGGAAATTATCCTGAGGGTCCTCATCCCAAGGGGGATGTGGCTGGGAAACAGGAGAAGGAGGCTGCTGGGGGTGGCTGCTGACCTGGGGCTGGGATTCATCTCCTATCATCCTTTTATCCCAGCTTGAGGCCCCTGGCTGTAAGTCCTGCCTGCTCAGATGTTGGCTGGAGGGGAGCAAAGAAAACTCATGGCATCCTGTCAGGCGACTGCTTATTAACTGTCTGCTCTTGGGCAGGGTGTTTCCATTCTCTGAGCCTCTGTTCCCTTCTATGTGAAATGGGGATAATAGTATCCCATTTAATCTCCTCCCATGGTGATGGGGTGGGGATCAAATGACATACTACCTATTAAAAACCTTGTGAAAAGTGTTTTTCGAAAAGTTTCCCCGGGGTGTGTTGTGTGTGTGTGTGTGTGTGTGTGTGTGTGTGTGTGTGTGTGAGACATATGATCCATTGGGGCAGAGAGAGGAGTGGCCCCTCCCCCCAGGGTGTCACTCCAAGGTTCCCTGGGGACTGGAGACAACAGAAGAGCTCAAATACCTTCTGGTGAAAATTTATCAGGGTAGGAAGAGGATCAGAAGGAAGGGCAGCCTTTGAAGGAACTTTGTTCTCACTCTATCTACCCTGACATCAGAAAGAAAGTTGAGACACCAGAGGTGTCGCCTGTTTTTGACACCTGGGGGAAGGAGGTTGAGGGCAGAGCCTGTGCCTAGAAGGTGCACCTGGAAAGGAGCTCCTCCAACTCACTGCCTTGCTTTGGCCAAGCTTCCTCTAACCTCTCATCACTGTTCTAAGGTGCCCAAGAGGAGCAGACAGCGCCCACCTGCACCCCATCCTTTCTCGCCCCTCCCCCACCCCCATTCTCAGCTAGGTTTCTGAGAAGGAGAGAATTTGATTCAATTCCACAAGGATTTCTCCAGCCTCTCCTACAAGTGCTTCCCATTTTTTATGGCGTTCTCTGGTTGACAAAACTCTTTCATATCAATTACGTCCTTTTGACTCTCACCGTAACGCTGAAAGTCAGGGAACAGATAAATTATATCCTTAACTTCCCAGAAAAAGAAAATGAGACGCAGGAGTTAAGTGATTGCCCAAAAGGCACTCAGCTCATAAGAGCAGAGCTAGAACCCACATGGGAGCTTCTGACCACTGCTGGGAGACCTCAACATCTCAACTCCTTACCAGGGTTACAAAGCTTGTAGTGATCTGCACTCACCTCCCTCTACTATGAAGCCTTCCCTAAGGGGGAAGGGGTTATGCCCACTGCCTCCTTGCCCTTTTCACATGCTCTCCTTTGATTGCTATTATCTGTTTACCCCCTGAGGGCTCCGCTCATCCTTGCATCTCCAGCATCTAGCATAGAGCCTGACACATAATCTACGTTTATTAAATAATGAAAACATAAAAGAATGGGCATTTTAAGTAGGGAAATGATGGAAACAGCCTAAGTGGCTAACAGAAGTAGAAAAATGGTTAAATAAAATCATGATACATCCCCTAGATGAAATATTATGCAGCTATAAAAAACTATACTGATAAAAAATTAATATTGACTTGAAAAATTCTTCAGATATAATGTTATGTGAAAACCCAAAATAAAACACTGCACATACATTATGGTCATAGCTATATAGAAGTATATAAAAGCAAGCTCTTAAAAATCATGCAGGGAAATAAAAAGTTGAGACAGTGGGTGTTTTTCTTCCTTCCACGCATTATTTTTATAATGAGTACAACAGCAACAAAAATGGTAAACAATAGCTATGGAACTATTAAGGGAATTCTTAATTGCTTTCACAGTTCACAGCTCCAGGTTCAAGTGACTTACTTCTCTGGCGCTGAAAACTTTCTAATAGGATGTCAGAGACATTGTCTAAAAATCTGGAGACCTGGAGGCTGGGAAAACATCCAGGAGACAGGCAATCTATCGTGTTGCACCCAATTTTAGAAAAAAAGTCGTGGTCATTAGGAACTCTGCCTCAGGTTCACCAATAATGACGCATTACAAATTCACCATTTTCCCCTTGGATGGGATTATTAGACTGGTAGATAAGGAGAATGTTACCAACATCATGTGTATCGATTCTGCAGTATATGGGACAAAGCCTCTCCCGTCCTTAAGCACAAGGTGGAGAAATGTGGACTGGACAAGGTGGACTTCAAGGAGATGGAGCGACAAATGCAAGTAATGCAGGTTAATGGATCCGAGGCTATTCTGGGGAAGGGACGGCAATTCGTGACACCTCTACCGCCACTGTCCTCGTCCCAGCCCTCAGGCTGGCATTGCTAATTAACTGCATCCCTCTTTTCTCAGAATCCAGATGGAACTTCAGAATCCTTCTCAGCATAGGGCTCCAAGCAGCCTTTAGCCAAGGGCAGAGCAGACATGCCCTTGGAAACCTATTAGCCAAACGTGACTTTTAAGGAAGTCTCAGGCACACGCCTCAGGACGATTTTTAACTCAATCCCATTCAGCATGTTTATCAGTGATTTAGAATGAAAATGAAAATGAATGAAAATCTAGAATGAAAATCTAGAAAACATGTGTGTACAGTGACTTAACGTTGGGAGGGAAAGATGACAGGGTTAAAATTTTAAACTATCTGACCAGATTATAATATGGAACAGAACCCAAGGAGTAATTTTTACAGTAGCGCATATAATCCTATACTTAAGTTTAAAAGTGAATTGCAAGAACAGAACAGTTGATAATATGACTTGATAGCAGCTCATGAAATGGAGGAATGAGGGGGACACACCCGAGATGTTAACTGACCACAAGCTCAACTTGAACCATAGAATGATAGTTGGGCTTTTGATAATCAGTACAATCTTAGGCTTCGTTAATGGAACTACAGGCTAGAATGCAAGAGATAAAGAGGACTGTTTAGAGCCAGAGTGGAACTGAAACTTCAGAGACCCTAAGCACCAAAAGTACAACGATGCACCACCACCCCACCCAACTTTCCTTCGTAACTCAAATCAATCCTACTTTTCCCCATGATAACTGTTCTGATTCCATTTGAAGTGTAAAAGATTGTATTAGAAAAAGGTAGAGGCTTTGTTTTGCTTTGCCATAAGGTTTTGGTCAGTTTGTACATTGGATACACTGGGTGCATTCAGTCAGCCCTGGGAGTCCCATTTCAAGATGGACTTGGCTGTACCAGGGTCTAGATCTGATTGGTCCCTCCTGTCTTCCAAAACTTCCCATGGCTCTCCTGTGCATACAGAATAGAATGCAATCTCTTTAGTCTGGAAGCATTCGAAGCCTGCCAAGGCCTGAAAAAGGAGGCTACTTTTAAAAATCAAAATAGGACAAATGATTTAAAAGCCAAAAGTACCAAAAGGCTTATAAAAGCAATACAGCAGTCTTTGGTTCTACCCCTCTCGACAATTTCAGTCCTGCTCCTAAGGGCCCACCATTTTTATCTTTTCAATTGATTTATTCTGGTAATGACTTTTGTAGCTCTAAATAATATGTTTTTTCTGATATATCTGGTTTTATGTGCTTTACACATTATCTACTGATTACCTGCGATGGTGGTTGGGTGTTTATTTTATTACACGACACCCATCTCCCCTTCCCTCATCCTTCTACTATTACTATTTTTTGGGGGAAAAAATCAATAAATAATGTTTATTGCTTTCTTATGGAAAGTTTGTTTATTGCCTCATCAAATTAGTTGCATAGCTTTTTTTTTCCCTAGAGCTTCTAACTCCTTTCTTTTTTTCTTGCTTTATTTGCCTTTGTAGAATTCCTCATGTTTTTTATTTTCCAATGTTTCATCACATCAGGCGTTCTGTAAGTCTCTCTTGTTTTTCCTGAAAACCTCTTTCCAAAGACCTCAGTCCTCCTGTTCCGGTCTGGACTGGTTGCTCTTTGGATGACCAAGACAGTGATCAGTCCTGGGATTGTTCTTTACTGCCTTCTTGGGCTAAATTCAGTGCCTTCCTCTGCCCATATCTTCCTATCTCTTGATTTATTCCATTTTTCAGGAGCACACCCTCAAGTAAATGCCTAAGAAACAGTGAGTGAGAGATAAATTATCTCAGTCCTGTGTTCCTGAAAATATATTTGTTTTGCTGTTGTACCCAATTAGGTATAGGATTCTAGATTTCCAGGTTGAAAATTATTCTCCTTAAGATCTTTGAAGGTTTGCTCCAATGTCTTCTTTCCCGTATCCAATGTTACAGATGAAAAAAGTGATGCTAGTCTGATTCTAGATCTTTGTAGATGACCTGTCACTGTCTCCTCCCACCTGTATCACCGTTCTCACTACCCCATCTTTCTTTAGCGTTCTCTATTTTCCTTCATTTTCTTGAACACTCCATAGAACCATTCAATCTGAATATTCTATTCAATTCTGGGAAATTCGTTGGTAGTGTTTTGGACATTTTTCTTCCCTCTATTTTCTCTATTTTCTTTCTGGGATTCTCTTAACCAGGTGATGGACCGCCTGAATTGACCCACTATGTCTCTTATTTTTTCTTTCATATTTTGTTTCTTTTCATTCTCTTTCAGGAATATTTCCTTGACCTTATCTTCTTAACTATAAAATTTTTTAAATTTAGGGAAAAAAATATATGTATATATAAAATTTCAAGAACAGGACACTATGAAAAAAGTAGCAATCAAAGCACGCAAGGTCTCTTAATTTCCCTGAGGATCTGATTTGAATCTTTTTAGTGTTTGTTTTAAATTATCTTCTGTTGTCTGAATTATCTTCTTCAGGGATCATTTTTTCTGTTGTTGTTGCTTTTTAAAAATCTCAAGTATTGGGGATTCTTGGGTATCTTTACATACATAAGAATGAGAGGATAAAAATCCACTTAGGAGATTTGTGTTCGTGGGTAGGACTGGCTGACTGATGGACTTCGTCTTGGGAGGATTGGGTGGTGAGCCAGCCATTTTACTGGGAGTCAGCTAGGTGTCAGAATAAAGCAAGATCTTTGTTTTAGGGTTAATTGATTTCTTTTTAGAAGAAACTTACTTTCTTCGTTTTCTTTTTTTGGTCTGGGGGTAGACATGTGGCTGTCAGGAATTCTACACAATGTGGAGATTGCGGCTACTGTTTGGTACGTGGATTTTCCATCAGCTTCCGTAATTGAGTTCCAACTATCCCCTCTACTCTCTGATGTCCCGTACATCTGAGATCAAATCCTGCTTCCCTGGGCAGGTTAGCTGCATTCTCTGTAGCAGCCGCCTCTTTTCTAGCTTCATTAGTGACCGTTTCACCATCTGCTGTCTTCAAGACATTTAAAGATCTCTCTCATTTGCTGATATGCCCTCTCTCATTCCTTTTGTTATAAGCCTTCTTTCTCCTCCCCTTCTTCCTCTGCCTGCTTCTTCTTCTTCTTCTTCATTATTACAACATACAGGAAAGTAAGGGGGATAATGTCAAAATATTCATATTCCTATCTCCTCAGTTCTGTTAAATCATTCATTCATAACATCTGGCTATATTTGCTTCCTACCTTAAAACAAAAGCGATAGATTCAGTTGACATTTACCCCTATCTCATCCTATTTCCCTACCTCCCCAGTTGTAACCACTGTTTTGACTTTGGTGTTTTTCACTCCTTTGCAAGCTTTTATACTTTTGCTACCTATATGTGATATACAATATATGCTATTGCATTCAGTGTTTTATATTTTTATATAAAGGTATCAGTGTATATCTATTAACCTTCCAATTACTTCTTTCAATATTTTTTGAAGTCTATCAATGTTGTACCTGTAGCTTTACTGCTGTATAGTGTTTAGTCAATCATTCTCTTGTTAATGAAAAGTTAGATTGTTTCCACTTTCTCACTGTTACATACAGTGCTAATCGGAACATTCTTGTAACTTTTTTCCTTGAACACATGTGCAAAAGTTTCACTAGTCATGCATGCTGTGTCATAGCATATATGCTTCTTCAACTTTAATGCATATCGGCAAATTGCTTTCAAAGTTGACGTATCAATTTATCCTCCCACCCATCAGCAGCATTAGAGGGTTTTCTTGCTGCATATGTTTGCTGGTAGTCCATATTGTCAGCAAACCAGATTGGCTAAACTGGTCAGTGCGAAACAATATCTTACTTTTAGTTTGCTTTTGATTATAACAATCAAGTTGCGCATCTTTTTATTGGCATTCAAGCTTCCTCTTTTGTGGACTCAATGTACAGAAATTTTGCCCAATTTTCTGTTGGGTTATCTTTACCTTAGTGATTTATAGACGGCTTTATATCTGGCATAATGGGGGAGCTTGTTAGAAATGTGGAATCTCAAGCCCCACCTTTGACCGACTGGATCGAAATCTTCACCTGAACAAGATTCAGGTGATTTGATGGCACATTCAAGTTTGAGAAGCACTGATGTAGAACATTTTCTCTGTCTCTTGTATATTTGGTAGAAGTTCCCTGTAAAACCACCCAAGGATGATGTTTTGTGAGTCATAGCTATTGTTGCTGATGTAGGTAATTTTTTACTTATTCACTTTCTTTAATGATTATAGGCTCCTTGTGATTTTTAATTTTCTTCTGGGTAAGTTTTAGTAAGTTCTTTTTTTCCCCTAGAAAACTGCATTTTACCTATGGTTCTTAGTGTATTTATAAAAAGATGCTCATATTAATCTCATGATTTTAAAATTCTCTGTTGTATCGGGTTATAACTTTTTCCATCTTAAAACTTTTTATTTGTGTGCCCTTCCCCATCTTGCTCTCACATCAATCCTGCCAGAGGTTTGTGTGTTTTATTGGTCTTTTCAATGGACCATATTCTGGTTTTATTGAATTCTTCTCTTATAACATTTTCTATTTCATTATTTTCTGTCTTTATCTTTACTATCTTCTTCTTTCTACCGTTTTTGGGTTTACCCTGTCTCCCTTTTTCAACTTGTTGAGTTGAACTCTTAGCTCATTAACTTTTTAATCTTTCTTTTTCATGATTCAAGCATTTGAGGCTATATATTTCCCACTAATTACCACTGTAGTTGTATCTTACATGTTTTGATATGTCATATTTTTATTATCTTTTAGATCTAAATGTTTTCTAATTTTCATTATTACTTCTTTGATCCATGAGTTATTTCAAAGTGTGTTTTAAAATTTATGCCTGGAATATTCTAAAAAGATCCTTTTTTTTTTTTTTTTATAAATTTATTTATTTTTGACTGCATTGGGCCTTTGTTGCTGTGCGGGCTTTCTCTAGTTGCGGCAAGCAGGGCTTACTCTTCGTTGCAGTACGTGGGCTTCTCATTGCAGGGACTTCTCTTTGTTGCCGAGCACGGGCTTTAGGCGTGCGGGCTTCAGTAGTTGTTGCATGCGGGCTCAGTAGTTGTGGCTCGTGGGCTCTGGAGCGCAGGCTCAGTATTTAGGTCACACGGGCTTAGTTGCCCCGCGGCATGTGGGATCTTCCCCGACCAGGGGTCAAACCGGTGTCGCCTGCATTAGCAGGTGGATTCTTAACCACTGCACCACCAGGAAAGTCCCTAAAAAGGTCTTTAAAATGTATTTCTAACTTAATTACACTGTGGATTGAGTACGTGATCTTTATGATATTAGTTCCTTGGTGTTTGCTGTGACTTGTTCTTGGATGTCATACATGGTCTATTTTTGTAGATATACAATGTGTATTTGAAAAGAAATGCATTCTCCTCTAATTGTTAGGTGCATCTCAATCTTGTTGTTTATATTTTTCAAACCTTTTGTCCTTACCCATTTTTGTTTGCTTATGCTATCAGTTGCTGAGAACTATGTTACAATAGTCATTATGATTTTAGATATGTAAATTGCTCCTTGGAATTTTGTCAATTTTGACTTTATACATTTTAAGGATATTTTATCAGCTTCATGCAAATTTAGAATTTCTATATATTCCTGGCAAATTGTTCCTTTTAATATTATATGGTGTCCATCTCTATTCTTAATATTAAAAGCTATCCTGATATACAACAAAATACTCCTACACCAACGTTCTTTGGATTGGTATGTGACTGGTGTATCTTTTTCCAATTTTTAATGTTCAACTTTTCTGTGTCCTTTCTTTTAAGATATATCTCTTATAAGCAACACAAATATATATTTTTTAAATCCAATCTGTCAATCTTTTTTTAACAAGTGAGTTTAGTCAGTTTACATGCGTATGATTATTTATATATTAGGTTTTATGCTACCATTTTATTTTGTGCTTCTTTCACTTAAATTGTATTCAGTTACTATGTCTGTATAACAAAATTTTCCAAAATTTAGTGATATAAAGCAGACATTTATCATGCTCACAGATTCTGTGGGTCAGGAACTGAACGGGGCACAGCTCCTCCATGTATGGGGACTCATCTATAAGACTTAAAGGTGGGACTCATCTCAAGACTTGCCCAGTCACATGTCTGGGTATTGATGCTGGCTGTCTGCTGAGACCTTAGCTGGGACTATTGGTCCAGACAAACTATCCATAGCCACTCTGTATGCCTGGGGGTTCCTCACAATATGGTGGCTAAGTTCCAAGGGCAAGAATCTTGAAAGAGAGAGTGCCAGATGGAAACCATATTGCCTTATGGGATCTAGCTTCAGAAACCACACAGCATTACTTCCACCAAATTTTATTTGTCAAGATAATATTAATAACAAGGTCCTTCCCAGGTTCAAGGGGAAGAGGAGTAGACTTTATCTCTTGGTGGGGAGTTTAGCAAGGTTCTGGAAGAGCTTGTGGGATTAGAAATATTGCTGTGGACATTTTCAGAAAATACAGTCTACCATACTCTGCTTTTTATTTGCTTCATTTTCTTCTTCCCTGCCTCCTATTGAAACAATCAAGGCTTATAAAAAATTATGCTCTGGGCTTCCCTGGTGGCGCAGTGGTTGGGAGTCCACCTGCCGATGCAGGGGACAGGGGTTCGTGCCCCGGTCCGGGAAGATCCCGCATGCCGCGGAGCGGCTGGGCCCGTGAGCCGTGGCCGCTGAGCCTGCGCGTCCGGAGCCTGTGCTCCGCAGTGGGAGAGGCCACAGCAGTGAGAGGCCCGCGTACCACAAAAAAAAAAAAATAAATAAATAAATAAAAATTATGCTCTTATTCTGCTGACAGTTTTGGAAGTCATACATTCTATTTCAACTTTTTAGAGTAGCCTTAAACTTTTTTGTATCTATATGTAACATAAAATCTGAATTTAATCAGTGTCTCTGTTTTCCTCTCAAATAAAACAGGGATCTCAGAATGCCTCATTTTAACTCCTATCACCCCTTTTCCAAATTATATATTCTGTGGTTCATATTTTAATTTCACTTTTATTTATACCCTCAATTAGTCATTATTATTTTACGTATGGTCTTTTTTCTTTAAATAACAGCTAAGTCATGTTTCAATTTACTGATATGTACCATGTTTTTTACTATGTTTTTGTTACGTTTTCTTGCATTTATTCCATAGTAGTACTTTCCACAAAGCTCTATAGTTAAAAACTCTCAATCATTCTATATCTGAAAATATCTTTATTTCACCATCTCAAAAAACTTATTTAGTTATGAGTAAACTTCAAGGTTGACAGGTATTTTCTCTCAGAACGTTAGATATAGTCTACTACTATTTTCTGTAGTCAGCACACATGTTCTTTTAGATAATCTGTGTCTTTTATCTCTGCTTATTTCAAAGCTCTCCCTTGGCTTTGGTGCCCTGCGGTTTCACAGCAGTGTTTCTTGGCGTACATTTAGTTTTATCTGTGCTACTTGAGATTCTTCACAAATATGAGAATTTCCAATTCTGGCAAATTCTCAATCATTGTCTCTTGGAATATCGTCTCTTCCTGGTCTCCCTATTCTGTCCTCCTTTAACTACTATGAGACATATTATGAACATTCTCATTCTAGTCTGCATGTCTCTTAATCCCTAATATTTTCCATTTCTTTATATTCTGTGTTGGTTTATGAGTAATTTCTTAAGAGTTCCTTTTTGTTCACTAATTCTTCAATTATGTCTAATATATTATTTAAACTTTCCATTGAATTTTTAACTTCAATAACTACATATTTCATTTCTAGATCTTTTCTTGGGCCAAATCTACCTTTTCACATTTTCATACTGACTTTTTATGTTTTCAATTCCTTCTTTTATGTCTTCAATTGTTTCAAGAAATAGACTATTTCCAGCACCCAGAAGTCCTTTTTATGCCTTTCTTAGTCACAACCACTCCCCTTCCAAAGAAAATCATTGTTCTGACTTTGGTGGTAATCATCTTTCCTCTTCTTCCTTCTTTTACAACCTAAGTTTGAGACAAACTTCTTTGTCATCCTTCCGGACTAGCTGAGGACTTTTTTCTATCCCTTTCTTTGGTGGCAATGTAACTGTTTGAGCCTCAAGGCTCTATGCAAAGATCTCAGTTCCAACACTTCTCCTCAGAAGGCCCAGAGCCTAGGCCTTGGGCCCCACACGAGCACTAATCCCCATGTACTTGGGTTGCAAAAGCTGGCAAAATAGTGCAGCAGCTACTGCGCCACTCGCAGTGCTTCCTACGACAGAGTCTTTGCATCTGGCTCCAGGGTGAATGTTCTTACTTTCTTAAAGGTCACTTAAGCACCTAAAGAATATTTGCCTTTCTAGGTCTTTGTCCTGGGCATGCATCCTGGTCATCTTGGCCACCACACTGCCAAGCTGGGCGTCCCGCCTTTTCTTCCTCAGCCTTGAACCCCACCATGACCCACCTGCTACATCCTTCTCTCCAGCACATGAAGCCTCTGGTCTGCGGTTGAGTCCTTCCTGGCCTGTTCCTGAGCCTGAGTGCCCTCTAGTTCCAGTGCCTTTGGGGCTCCATGGTGAACCCCCAGCCTTGCTGCCAGTCCTCCTGCAGACCCTGACTTTTGGCTTCTTCTACCTGTCACCCCTCGTCCATCCGCTCTCTGTCTTATGGAAATCTGTCAATGTCCTTTATGTGCTGCTGTCTCCTCTCCTGTTCTTTGGGTTCTTGTGAGCTCTTTATGCCTTTCTTTTATTCTTTATTTTCATTTTAGTGGGGATTCAGAAGGGAAAGGAAAGAAACACATGTTCCACCCTCCACATTTAGTAGGAAGTCCAAGCAGTACCTCACCTAATCTTCGTGTTTCTTTAATTACAAGCGAGGTTGCACTTTCTAACAAGTCCATTTTTAAGAACCTTGTTGTTGTGTCATTACTGTGCACATCCTTTACCTGTTCTGTGTTTGTTGTCCTCACCCACCTCCATCCCATCTTGACTCTTAGAATGTTCCCTTCCATTCATGTATCAATTATTTATATTAAAACATTAACAGTTGGCCTGGAAGTTTGGAAGCAAATATTTTTCTTCAGTCTCTGGTTGTTTTTTTTTTTGTTGTTGTTGTTGTTTTTGTAGTACGCGGGCCTCTCACTGTTGTGGCCTCTCCCGTTGTGGAGCACAGACTCCGGACGCGCAGGCTCAGCGGCCATGGTTCACGGGCGCAGCCGCTCCGCGGCATGTGGGATCCTCCCGGACCGGGGCACAAACCCGTGTCCCCTGCATCGGCAGGCGGACTCTCAACCACTGCGCCACCAGGGAAGCCCCCTGGTCTTTGTTTTTTTATAAAAGTGTTTTATTCGTTTGTTATTCACATAAATTCTTAATTTTATGTAGTTTGATCTGCCAGGTTTTGCCTTTTGTGATTTCTTCTATTGCTCCTGCATTGAATGGGAGAGTGGAAATGCTCTCCAAAGACTCACCTGCTACTACTATTGTTTGGTTCTATGGGGAGAGAAGGCCTTGATGGGAAGCAGAGGGAGAGAAATAGGAGAGTTTCATTACAGTTTTCATCCGACCCCAGTTGTCTGTCAGTACATGGATAACTGAGAACTGACTCCAAGTTAAATTGATAAACTGACCTTTTTAATTACATGCCAATATACCCTATCATTCACTGTGGGCAGGAAAGCAATCTCCAGGCTCACCCTCATGCCATGTACTCACCCACCCTCTTCCTTGAGATTTTGCACTTTGTGACCTGCCCTTCCAGTGAGTTCCCTTTAAGACCCACTTGCCTCCTGATGCCAAAAGAGCTGAAAGATAACAACATCCAGTCTTTATTGCTGCCTGAATTCCAGTGCCCCCAGCTAGTGTGTAAAGAGGAAGCAGCATATATCTCAAGCGCCTCTGATGGTAGCTGGCATGATGCTTGATAACAGAATTTCTCAGATAACAGGCCCAGGCTGGGGAATTTTAATATTGTCTTTCCCTACAAGTAATTTCCAATGTTTATGCTCTGTGGAGCCCCTTTCGAGTTTCAGAGCAGAACAAATCCCAGTTTTAATGGACTTGCTAAATCATAAAAACTGCTTGCAAAATTGTGTCTGATTAAAACAGGAAAATGTTCCATTATTCAGAAAAATCTCCCTGCAGAGGCTCACGAAGGCAGTTGGAGGTGCAGAAATGCAGGGAGTTCCCAGCTCCTGTGGAGTTCTTTCTCCATGGAAAAGAGTTGGCTCCTTTTATGGTCCTTTTCTCTCCCCCAAGTCCCCTGTTTTCTGCCTTCCCTGATGAAAAGGAAATTGACATGAGTCATTTCATAATTAATTTATGCGACATGTTATTAGCAGGGGCAGAGCATGAATGACAAGGTACAGACAGTTAGGAGATGGTGGGGTGAGGGGGACCCATTCTGAAACCTCTGAGTTACCTATGATGGCTTCCACAGAGCAAAGACCAGTACAGCAAAAGCCAAAAGCCTGCTCCCTTCAGCTGGACCAAGCTCTCCCAGCTAATAACTATATATAAAATGAAATTGAATTATCCCACCGATATAAGTCACCCCCTAGAGAGCCACTTCCAGTGGATTATCAGTGGAATTTGACTGGGCATTTAACCTATAGCCAGTGAGACAGGTAGACTGATGGACCAACATCATGACCAAGTACCCTTTGTAGAGAATTGTCCCTAAGTCTGGAGATAAAGCAAAGCGAAGTACTGCCCTGTCCTCGAGGTAGGCAACAGGACATAGAGGAGGATGGGGCAGGGCAGGCACAGTCCTAGATTTAGAGAAGTGTCTCTCCAGATAGACCAGAAGATGATGAGTGACAGCCAAGTCGCTATAGATCCCTCCTGGTTGGTGTCATTCAGTTATCAGTGCCAGGAAGGCGGCCTGGGCAAGTCCTTCCAATATCAGGACCCCCAGGGACGCTGGAACTAACTGAGTGTCTCAGTTATGCAGCCTGGTGCAGGAAACAACCATGACATTATTTTCAGCAATTTCTGGGATAGCTGGGCTCTGCTGGGCAGCTCTTCTGCTCCATGCGGTGTCAGGTTGGCTCATTCATGAGGCTGTAATTAGCTGGGGTTGGAACATCCAAAATGGCTTCACTGCCACATCTGGCACCTGCCATGGCTGGAGGGCTGCCCGGCTTCTCCCTGTCCACGTACCACACTGAGCTGCGTGATCTGTCGGCAGCCAATGGGCCAGCACGTCTCTGCGTGGCTACTGGATCCTAGAAGGCATCAATGCATTCCATTGGCAAAAGCAAGTCTCGGGGCCAGCCCAGGTCCAGGGGAGGGGAAATAAACTTCACCTCTTGATGGAGAGGGGCGGATGTATTCAGGGATGGGAGACATTTTGGTGGCCATCTTTGCAGACGATCTACCACACTGAGGCTGCCTGAGAAAAGGGTTGGGTTTGAAGTCAGATGACTGGAGTTTGAGTCCCGTTTTCCCCCTTCCTTTTGAGAGACTCGGGCAAGTGAGGAGACCTCTGAGTTGTGGCTCCCTCCCCTGTAACTTTCCCTCCACCAGCTGTCATGAATGTGGATTTAGTGAGACCATGCATGGCAAAGCACTTGGCCAGTGACAGCCTGCTCCCAGAGGGGCAAGGGATTATTCTGGCCTTCCCCATCTCCCGCCCCATGACCCACTGTGGCCTTGGCTAATCAGTAGACTTCTCTGCTTCTGGATCTTAAAATATACTTTTGTTTTTTCATTTAAAATGCTTTCATTCCTCTTGGGCTGCATGGCTTCCAGTTTAGCTCTCAGGCTCTGCTTTCCAGGACTTCCCCAGCATGCATCTCCATCTCGCCCCTGTGGTACGGCACCGGCACACCTGGCCAGAGGGCATCTGGGGGCTAAGATTCAACTGTGCCTTGCATCCAGGGCAGAGCTGCATCTGCCCAGAGGGCTCTGCTTGCCCTAATGCTTGCAGAGCTCTGTATGAACTAGGGGTGACTATACCCGGTGCTGGCCCTGGTATGACTTGAGAGGCCAGAAGTGGGGACCTGCCAGCCATCAGCCTGCTGAGCGCCTCCTCGCTCCGGGCTTCTTAGCCACACCCGGCTGCATGTTATGGAGCCTGTCTGCTTAACGTCGGGGTTAAGGACTCTGCCCTGTTTATCCACCAGCAATGGTCTCCAACCTCCTCGGCTCCCTTCCTGGCCCTCTCAACCCCACGCCCAACCGCTGCCTGTCACCCACTGTCCTCCCTGACACAGAAATGAGTTTTATAAACTCCTCCTTGACTGAAGAGCCACTTTAGAGAATTTAAAACACCGCCGCTCTCTCCTAATGAGAGGGGAGAAGAGACGCAAAGGCACTAAATTCTCTAGAGCTTTCTTGTTGCGTTCTGATGTCACTCCCTCTGGAAATATTTCTCTCCCCGCAACACACAAAATATTGGTTGGGGAGCATCACTACCTATTTTAGAATCATCCCCTTGAGCACTTCTAGGATTTCCCAACTCTACACAGTGTCAATACCACCGGCTTCAAAAGTTGGGGCTGGGGATGTAAACTGGAGCTGGTGCTGGACTTCATGTGTGCCAGATACTCAACATGTCCCCACCTCTGAGCTGGGCCCTGGCGAAGGCAGTGAAACCACTCAGGACAAGGACACTGGCCATGTCAGCCCACCCAGATGGAGTCACTGGTGCCCTGGTCATCAAAAACGATGTCAGCTGGCCCAGATGCGTCATGAGGCCAGTTTGCCTTTCCCCATGGAGCGTCCCAGGCACCCCTGAAAGTCCAAAGTTGCAACGCTTAACACTCCCTACCCTGCCTGCCTATGGTGATCCAGTTAGTCTTTGTTTTCTGGACCTACCCCTCTGGCTCCCTACTATTTGGAAACCAGCCTGCCTGGTAGCGCCTTATGTCCACCGGACCAAGGAGCAGAGCTTCACCTGCAGAACCTCCAGGCCATTGCCACTGCGCTCTAAGCTTCACCCGCCATCCAAACACCCGCCATGTCCCTCGCCGCCAGAGCCCCTCCTGCCTCTCCTGCACCCTCCCCATCGTCCGGAGCCAGCCTCTATAACTGGGTCCCTTCCCTGCCCCACCCTGCCTGTCCCAGCTCCCTTCTCCTCCCCACCAGCGTGCGGGGCTGGGGTCCCATCTAGTCTCCCTCCCAAAATGTTCTCTCATCTTTCACATCTCAGTGTACGTGAGGCCTGAATTCAGGCAGCCTGCATCTCTTGCTTAGATTGAGAAAACAGCCTCTGACACATCTCCCGACTTCCAGCTATGCCCATGGAATACATCTTTTGTAATGAAGCCAGAGGAATCTTTCTGAAACCTCAGGCTGGCATGTCCTTCCCCACCTGGACCACTTAGATGCCTGTCTTTCCATGGCCTTCATGCCACCCCTGACCGGCCCACTCACCTCACTGCTCTCACCCCTTCCTGCACATGCTGGGCCAGACTGAGCCATCCCCCCTCTGCCCCTGACTTTCTCTCACCTCTGGAGTGTTAAGTACTGGGTTCAAATCCCATTACTAGCAGTGTGACCTTGTCATTTGGTGAGGTTAATCAGAAACCTAATTGACCAAGCAGATGCAAGCTATTTTATATATAATGGATAAACAACAAGGTCCTACTGTATAGCACAGGGAAATATATTCAATAGCCCGTAATAAACCATAATGGAAAAGAATATGAAAAAGAATATATATATACATATGTGTGTGTGTGTGTGTATATATATATATATATATATATCTGAATCACTTTGCTGTACAGCAGATATTAACACAACATTGTAAATCAACTATACTTCAGTAAAATAATTTTTAAAAAATAAACCTAATTGACCAGAAGAGGTGAATTTAGCCTTGGAGGTTGAAGATAATAATAGTGATGATTATGATAGTAATAATGACAGCTAATGCTTAGATTGTGCAAATTAATTAAGCGAAATATTTAACCTCTCAAAGCCTCAGCTTCTTCATCTGTAGAATGGGGATGGTAGGGTTGATGTGAGGCTTAAAAGAAATAATGTCTGCACAACCTCTATTTCGTGCCTGGAAGTGGCAAATATTCAATAAAAGTGAGCTATTGTTATCATCTTGCCAAATCGACTACCTGGAACTCTAGTCAGCCTCCCACTATTGCCTTGGCTGGACCTTCCCCTCCTCCACCTGCCTGGATACTTCCCGCTCATCCTTCAAGTCTTATTTTAGATGTCACTTCCTCCAGGAAGTCTTCTGGGACCCCTTTGGTTATGTACTGCTGCTCTGAGCCTGTTGTGGGATGGACCTCTTATACTAAGTCCTGATGGTAGCTTACTTGTCTGCTCCCCCTGGTAGCCTGTGAGCCCCTTGAGAGCAGGGTCTGCGTCTTCCTGGCATGGTCATATCATACCTGGTACAATACCTGTAGCAGGTGAACAGGAAACATTGACCTAGCATGCTTCATGTCCACGCATGCTGGTCCTCAGGGCAGGACCAGCCCTGTCCTTGAGATCTTCTTCTTTTAGATGGGAAGGCAAGAATAATAAGCGTAAACACTGGTGAATGGTATAAGATGGTGTACACGTGCGTTACAGAGCGAGCAAGACAGACAGTCAGCCGGCCGAGTGCTCAGAGAAGGGAGCGATCATCACTGTCGGCATATTGAATATTGTTTGAAATAAGCGGACCATCGACTGGGACATGGAAATTGCTTTTGTCACACAGAAAGTTTCATTGCCCTGGTACTTGCCGTAACAGGATTTAACTATAATATGAAGCACTTATAGGACCTTTGTGATTCCCAAGCACTTACCATACATTTATGAAATGCATAGTGTAAAAAAAAAAAATCCCAATTGTTTGGAGATTGGCAGCTCCAATTTTCTGCAGCAAGTCTTCAATTGTTCCCTGATCAACCTTCCAGTGAGGGCCTGGGATTTCAGCTTCACAGGCCCATCCAAAGTGGGTTCGGGCCTCTGGTCAGAAGGAAAGAGTGCCTGCTGGGACACAGGTGGGCCCACCTGCCTGGAACGATGCCTCTGGTTTTTCTGAGGACAGGAGAGGCTGGTACATCTCAGCACTGACTCTGGGTAAAGGTAGATTCCCATCCACCAGTTCCTCCTCCACTTGCTGAGGGATACACCATGCTCCAGAAAGAGGCTGCTACTCTTCTGTCTCCTGCAGGAAATGAACCCCATGGGCCATTTCAGCACACCTCTGCTGGGGACTTCGGGGGCACCAAAATGCAGGCAGTTCATACTCCAGATCAGCTGCCCCTGGGCCAACGGGCACTCAGTGCCCAACCTTACCATTCTGTTTGGTGTGACTTGTCACATGCTGCTGGCCCAGCAACCAGGCTTTCTTGTTACCTAGCTTGGTCTCAACGTGCTGTCACCCACAGTCCATATTCTGCCCCCTTATAGATCCGTGCCAGGCACACAGCAAGCACCGCCTAAGTGTGAGCTGCCACGAGCACCGTTATCATCACCATCTTCTACAAAATCCAGATCTCAACCATCTCTTCTGAACAGTTTCTGAGTGACTTCCCCTAATGATAACGGTTTATTCTTATTTGGAATTTTTAGTTTGCAAAGCACTTTCACATATATTATCTTATTTCAGCCTCACAGCAAATCCGGGAAGGTAAAGAGCTGGGACAGGGAGTGTCATTCACATTTTCCTAATGGTGACAAGAGTTTCTGAAAAGTCAAGTGCTTTGCTCGAGTCACACGGGCCAAAGCCAGTGACTGTGCTGATCTCAGACACAGAGCTCTGACTCTTGAGATGCGCACTCTTTTTAGACCACGGTTCACAGTAGGAAAGAAATTTTATCAAGGCCCAGTACAAACACACACACACACACCAAAAAACTGAAACAAAATTTCATAAAACGATACTTCTCTTACTACATGCAAAGTACCCTCCTCCCTTCCCCCCCACCCCCTCCTCTCCTCTCTCCTCCCTTCCCCTCCCATCCTTCTCTGTCTATTCTCTCCCCACTAGTAGGGCAAACCTCCTCTTTTACTCCATATCTAGGGCTCTTCCCACCCCTTTCTCCCACCCCCAGGTCTGCTTCTCACCTGAATTTTTTTCTCTTCACCCACTTCCTCAACCCTGATTCACTACTTTGCATTTGTCTGTATGTTGCTTTGCAAGTATTTTAAAGCCTGATCGTGTCACTCCCAATATAGATTATAGAGGAGGTGAGGTCAGGGACTGTTTTTTGTTTGTTTGTTTGTTTTTTTGCGTTATGTGGGCCTCTCACTGTCGTGGCCTCTCCCGTTGTGGAGCACAGGCTCCGGATGCACAGGCTCAGCGGCCATGGCTTATGGGCCTAGCCGCTCCGCGGCATGTGGGATCTTCCCGGACCGGGGCACGAACCCGTGTCCCCTGCATCGGCAGGTGGACTCTCAACCACTGCGCCACCAGGGAAGCCCAGGGACTGTTTTATACTGTCTCTGCACCCCTCTCGATGGCAGCTCGGGCCTGAGCCCACAGAGAGGGCTCCACGCTGTCTGGTGGGCTGCAGCCCCTCCTTATTCCTCAGCACGACGGTCCGTGGAGAGCCCACCCGGCCAGTCCAGCTCTCCTCCAGGGCTCTTTGAAGGACCTTGGCTAGACTCTGACAGGTGTGTATCTCACTGATTAATTTAGGCCCCTTTCAAACCTTGACACCTACTGGCAACAAATGTTTATCGAGCAGAAGATATTGGAAATGCAGCATCTAGCGATAGCAGGACTCTGACCGGATAGAGAAGGAGAGAAAGGACAAGGGAGGGGTGGGGGAAGGGAGGCGCCAGGCTGAGTTTCAGCTTCAGGACGACTCTCAGGGTGCGATACAGGCGGTTCCGCGTGGGACATTCACCAAGGTGATCTTCCTGTGGCCTACTCAGCAGAGCAAACTTGGGTGCGCCCAGCGCTCAGCTTTGCCCCCATGGAAACACTCACACGCCCCCACCTCTTCCCCAGCCAGCCTCCGCTAGGAGGGTCCCAGGACCAAAGCTGCTCATCTGGGCAGGGCTTCCCAAAGGCTCCCGCGAAGACTTGTGCCCCTTCACCGCAGCCTGGTGAGGGAGGTGTTAGTACCCTCTTTGCTCAGACAGGCAAACTGAGGCTGTTCGGTGATATCAAAAAAGCAGTGAAGAGCAGAGGTCAGGTGCCCTTTGCTCTCAGAGCTACGTCTGCTTAGAGCTCTGGGTCTCAACTTGGGGCAAAGACAATAATTCTACTGCCTGGGTCCGACCCCCAGATTTTCTGACTTCACCCATGTGCGTGTGGCCTGGGAATCCGCCATGTGTAGGAACCACGAATATGCAGCAAGGTTAGGAGTGATGATTTAGATGCTATTAGAATGTGTGTGTGTGTGTGTGTGTGTGTGTGTGTGTGTGTGTGTGTGTGTGTGTGTAAAAGCATCTTCCCAGGCTGATACCAGCACAGGTGTAGCCAACGGATTCAGTGACCTTGGGCCCTCGGGGCACCAGGTGAGTTGAGATGGCTCTGGGGTCTTGCCCCTGGAAGGGAAGAAGCTGCACCACCATATCCCACACTGCCTCTGGAATGCCATCCTGTTTCTGTGACTGCTCTTATGTCCCCGGTGAGTCACAGTCACAGTCACAGTCACAACCTGTGCAGGAGAACTACAGACCCGATGGCAAGCGTCCTTCTTAACACCTTAGCTTCTTCCTGCAGGAAACTCATAAAGACAGTAAGCTCAGTGAGGGCAGAGAACCAGTCCCAGTCATCATTACCTGTGTCGTGGCACCAAGGAGGGGCTCCGCAGATCTTGGTGGAATGTTGAGTGGAGGAAACCCAGCGGCCAAAAAACCTGCTTAGCCCTGTTTAACAAACAGGGAGATGGATCTGGAGAGGGAAGGGTAATGATGATAATAATTTGTGGAATAATTGATGGGCCAGCCACAAAGTGAGATGCTCTTCCTACATCAGCTCCCCTAATCTTCCAACTGCACTGTGCATAGGCATCATTAGCTCCCATTTTACAGATGAGGAAACTGAGGCTCAGAGAGGTCAAAATTTTGCCAGAGGTTATACAGCAAGTAAGGGGTCAGATACACTGTGCCAGGCTGCCCCAGGGCTTTTATTTTGTTATTTATTTATTTATTTTGGCTGCGCCAGGTCATAGTTGCGGCACGTAGGATCTTCATTGCGGCATGCAGGATCTTTTAGTTGTGGCACGTGAACTCTTAGTTGCAGCATGCATGTGGGATCTAGTTCCCTGACCGGGGATCGAACCCGGGCCCCCTGCATTGGGAGCTCAGATTCTTACTCACTGGACCACCAGGGAAGCCCCTACGAGCGACTTTAAATTCTTGGTTTTCCCCTTTTCACCAGCTTCTGAATGATTAACAAATTTCAAAGCAAATCATGCAGGGATCAGTGTAGACCTCTTATTTCGATAAACAATGTCTTCTCTGGAAACAGCGGAGCGTGGTCTTCAGGGAACAGTCGCCTGGGCTGCAGGAATAAGGGGGAGTCTATTACCGAGAAGAGCCCACACGCAGCCCCTGGGGACCGGCTGCCTTTTTCATCTCTAATTTCTGTGATTCTGGAATTCCGCTTAAGCCTCATTCCTCATGCAGTGCCCTGAATCACTCCTGAGCTGAACTTTCGCTCAAGAATGTCAAGGTGTTCAATCACGCCCGGTGGTGATTAGGAAGAAGGCGCGGAACAGCCTGTTTCTGAGTCCCTGCTCTCCTGGGTGCAGGGCTGGAAAAGGATGTGAGGACATAGTTGGGTCTTGTCCAGGACCTGTGCTTGCACAGCCAGAATCCCAGCACTCTCTTGACCTCTCGGAGCCCCCGTTGACCTGGCCCAGGATGTGCTGACCAGCAAGCAGGTGGCCCCTGCCCTGGAAAAGTGTTATTTTTCACTCCCTGCTTGTTCTCTGGTTGCCTGCTTTCTCTTAGGCTCTGACTTATCTCTTGTAGGTCAAAGGCTAATGAATTCAGATTCAGACTGAGATTAAAATGTATTTTAGAAACCAGACAGGGAAGGATTTAAGTTGAATTCAGGACTGTGTGGAGGGAGTAGCAATGGCATTTTCTACAATCTGGGATCCCCTCGGGCTCGCTATCCAAGCTTTGAAGGTAGGCAGTGGCCAGGCCTGCCGACTCGGCAGGAAGATTCCTGGAGTCGAGGTTAGCCTTGAGTTCAGAGCTAGTCGTTACTTGGGTAACCTTGGGAAAATGACTTTGCATCTCTAAATCTCAGCTTAATTATCTATAAAGTGGACTTAATAATAAATACTACTTCAACTAATTAACATGGGAACCACTCAACACTACATATGTGACAGCACTTTGACAAGTGAAATATACTATCCAAATGTTAGTTAGGCTTTGTACTTTCAAAATGCCTCCCTTATTTAAAAAAAAAAAAAAATCCCTTCTCCTGGAGTGGGGTGAGGGCGTTCCCCCATGTTGGATTCCTTCTCCCACTTTTACCAGGATCCTTGTCCGCCGTGAGTGTTCAGGTAAGAATGAGGGCGTGGTAGGGACAGGGGCCAGGGGAACCCTCAGGTCATTCAGGCCTCCCTGCAACCTTAAATCGCAATCTTCCTCTTGGTGGAAGAGACTCAAATCACGTGAGAGGCCCTGGAAGAGAGGGGGCGTCCAGAGCAAGGAGGTGTGGGGTCCCAGTGGCCGCTTAGCCCCCATCCCAGTCCAGCAGAGGCCCTGGCCAGAGCCTTCGGAAGCTGCCGCAGCTCCAGGAGGGAGGCCTTCCCAGCACTGCGTAGCTGGGCCCTGAGCCTCTCTCCTGAATAAATGCCCCCCATGAGGTTACACCTGCACCCTTGACCTTTGGAGGGTCCCAACAAGTCTGAATGGATTCCTGAGGGGCCAGTAGCCAAGGGCACCTGCGTGTACATGGGTGGGTGTACTCGGCTAATTCCAGACACTCTTGATCTCTTGTAGTTCATGCACGGGTGCCAGCTCCACACCAGGTACCAGGTGTGCTCCCGGGGCAGAGGGATGGATGGGCTAGAGACCCATCCCAGAATGGGTTTCCACCTACAAGTGGCCTCCTTTGTGGCTGCTGGGGTGGAACGCAGAGAGAGCAGGTATAATGGGGAAACACCAAGTTATGAATGACTCCAGAGGCTGTAATTAACTGGTTCTCAGCTGCTGTATTTTAAGACACAAATATTGTCACCAGACATTTCACAGCCACCCCAGAAGCTTGCTTCTCTCAGGAGCCCCCTCTTCCTTGAAGGTGGGACTTCCCTGCTCAGGTAGAGCTAGGCGTCCAGGACGACCTGGGTCTTACAGCTCCCTCTTCGTTGCTGAAAACTGGCTGAAGAGGTATCATGGGGCTGGGAGCCTGGATCCCCACCCTTCACAGACCTGCTGGGTGACTGGAGGCACCTGGCATCCACGGGCCCCTTCTAAAGCCCAGAAACAGCCAGGATGGGCTCCTTCCTGCTGCAGAGCAAGAAGGGGCACACCTTGGTGGTGGTGAGTTCTTTTCTCAGGCAGAGTGTGAATTCATGAGTCAGAGAAGTGGAAGAGTCTTTAATGCTCCTGACTCTGCTACCTCATTGTGTAGGTGAGAAAAATAAGGCATAGAGAGAGCACTGACCTGCCTGAAGCCAGACGGCTGGTGTGGACGAACCAGGAAGCAAACTCAGGGCCTTTGGCTGAGGGCTGGCTCTCAGGAAGCTGGGGATCATTCCCACCTGAGGAATGTGGGGCAGCCATGTAGACACACTGGGCCCAGGATAGCCTTGAACTTTGAGATTCTGGACATCACGAGAGATGTCCAGATTCATGGAGATACATGGTGTGTTTATCACCCCAACAACAAGTTGCTGGCTTAAAACAATTTTCTATTATCTTCCATAGTTGTGTGTGTTGACCAGGCTCAGCTGGACGGTTTCTGTTGGGGCCTCTCACACAGTGACTGGCAGATGGAGGCTGGATGGGTTTGGCCACCCCAGACGGTTTCTTCACTCACGTCTGGTGCCTCAGTCAGGATGGCTGGAACAGCTGGAACAGCTGGGGACTGGCTGGGCTTCTCCACACAGCCGGCTTGGGCTTCCCCACAGCATGGCCGTCTCAGGTTACTCAGACTACTTACATGGTGGTTGGCTTCCCCCAGAGTGAGCACTCTAGGAGGCCCAGAGGAATCAGCAAGACTGCTAGGACTCAGCTTCAGAAGTCACATGGCATCACGTCCACCACAATTCACTGGTCAACAGCAAATTACGGGGCTAGCTCACATCCACGGGAAGGGGCCACACAAGGGCGTGAACGCTGGCAGGGATCACTGGAAACCAGCTCTTGCAATAAGAAACACACAGGCTAGAATAAATAAAAAGAGAGCGGCCTTTTGTCTCACCAGGGAAAAGGTTTTCTACATAACTTGGTTCCCTAATTGATATCTTGCTCAGGGCCTCCCTCTTTCTACTCCTAACTTCCCCTCCCCCAGCCTCCTGTCTCCTTCTGCTGTCCCCAGTGCCACCTCATTTGGCTTAGTGGAAAGGAAATGGACTTTGAAATAAGACAGCTATGCTTTTGAATCTCAGTGCCATTACTTATTAGCTGTGTGACCTTGAACAGTTCAAACCTCAGTTTATCCATCCTGAAAATGGGGAAAAAATAATTGCAGTGACCATCTTCTCTCCTTAGAAAGTGGTTGAGATAGTGAAGGGCACTCACACAGGGGCACAGTCCCAGCACAGGTAAATCCCTCTGTGAGGGTCCCCTTCCTCACTGACTCATCTCAGAGGACCCAGAACCTGGAGGCAGCAGATTCACAGAGGTCCCTCACCAATGTACCCACAGCTCTTTCTTGACGGATATCAAACAGAACCTCCTCCTCCATCGGCTGCCCCCCAGTCCCTGCCACCAAAAGCAGCCTGAGGAAAAAGGGAAAATTCAGCCTCTTCACAGGTTGTTTGCTTCCCTCCATGTCAAACAACCCGGTTTGACAGACTTCTCCCCGTCTGAAGCATCAGGCTATCTGAGAGCTGCATTAGACCCAGCTTGAGTAAACGTCATTTATTTTGGAACTACTTCCTGCTTTCTTTTCATTCAGAGGAATCTAGTCTCGGTGTCAGAAAACCTGGTTTGAGTCCAAGCTCTGCTAGCAACTTGCGCTGTGGTCCTGGTCAAATCTTAAAGCTCAGTTTCCTTATCTGAAAGGTGTGGATGCTAATAATTACTTCTTTCAGAAAAAAATGAGATAGTGTATTTGAGAGGGACTTGGGGACTACAGAGTGCTCTATGAACACATGGGATTTTTTACTATCAAAACCACTGTTTGGGCCCAAGCTGACAAGAAAGAGAGGAAGGAGAGAGGGAGGGAGGGAGAAATCATCACAATAACCTTAGAAAATAAGTTACTGTGGGAATTCCCTGGTGGCGCAGTGAATACGAATCCACCCGCCAATGCAGGGGACATGGGTTCAATCCCTGGTCCGGGAGGACCCCACATGCCGTGCAGCCACTAAGCCCGTGTGCCACAACTACTGAGCCTGCACTTTACAGCCCGCGAACCACAACTACTGAGCCCACACGCCACAACTACTGAAGCCCATGGGCCTAGAGCCCATGCTCCGCAACAAGAGAAGCCACCGCAATGAGAAGCCCGCGCACCACAATGAATAGTAGCCCCCGCTCACGGCAATTAGAGAAATGCTGTGCAGAGCAAAGAAGACCCAACACAGCCAAAAGTAAAAAAAAGAAAAAAAATAAGTTACTGAGATTATTCCCATTTTACAGATGAGAAAACTGAGCCACAAAGGCATGCAATAGCTTCCCCAAGTTCACACAGCATGTGGTAGAGTTCCAGAGCTAGAATACCCAATGCTGTCCCTGTGGGTCCCACCTGTGCTGGGCCCTCAAAATAGAAGACGAGAAAGACCCTGTTCTTGTTCCCAGGCAGCTTACCTCCTGGGAGAAGAGGATTCAAGCTGGAATGCTTGTCTTGGACTTGCTATTATAGACAATTCTGGCCTCCAGGAGAGCTTTTCTTGGCAGTGACCCACTGAAAGGAGAAGTTATCAACAGAGAGAAATAGCCATTACGGATTTGACCAGAGCAGAACATTTTTAAATGTATCCATCCACAAAATTACATTTTTGGGAAGATAGTCTGTGTTTGCTAAACAGCTGAGAATCTGAAAAAAAAAATACTACCCATGGCACAGAAGAAAAATATTATGAATGTGTTTGCAGTGCTCTATGATTTAAAAAATGACTCCATCAATTCTCATCATGTTTCACATGAAATGGGAGGAGAAGGGAAGCTGTCTTTGCAGGAGCCTCTTTGTGTAAGGAGCACAGGGGTGCTGGGTGCTTCCGCTTTACTGTTCACTGCCCCTCCTTCAGAGCCGGAGCCCCATCCTGGACCTTGAGGGTCACCCTCCTCCTACAGCCCCTCTCTGCACCCCGAGCTTCAGGTTTCTTCCCCTTCGCTTCTTATCACCGTTGTGCACACTGGCTTTAGCCAACAGAGAACAAATCACTTTTTGCACGTTTCAGCCTTCCTGCTCAGACCATCCACAGGAGTGGTGGGAACAAGGGACAACCTCCCACGGGAACTGAGTCCTCCTGTGTGTCAAGCACGGTGTGATGTGCTGTGTATTCATGATTTCATTTCATCCACAGTTAGTGCTATTACTATTTCCATTTTCAGATGTGGAATGGAGGCTTGTAGACCTTAAATAATTTGCCCAAACCTACATAGCCAATCAATGGTGGCACCAGGATTCAAACCCGGGTCTGTCTGACTCCACGGCTCATGCCCTTAACCATCATACTACACTGTCCCTACTCAGAAGAAGGCAGACTCCAATTATTTTTAAATGTTTTATTGAAGTCTAATCCACTTAACAATATTACATTGGTTTCAGGTGTCAGAATAAAACTGTTTTAGAAGGCATCAGTACATTTGCCTGGTGACACAAGGCATAGGGTAACTTCATTCACTCAATCATTCTTTTCATTTATTGGTTCATGAATCCATGTATTGATTCCTATGACATATAACAGCTCTACATCTAGGAGTATATTTCTGCCTAGTGCCTGAAAGTGTGGGCTCTGGGGTCCAACCACAAGAGTTCAAATCCCAGCTTCACCATTTACTAGCTCTGGGACTTTGGGCAAGTTCCTTAATCATTTTATGCCTTAGGTTTACTCGTTTGTAAAATGGAATAATACTAGCTTCCTCCCAGAGCTGCTGAATAGATTAAACAATACATATACAGCACTTAACTTACTGTGTGCCCAACACTTAACACAGTGTTCGACACACAGTAAATATACTAAAATGCTAGCCTTCATTTTTATTCCCCATAATAGGGGGAATAAAATGTGCTAGGCACTGCCCAGAACCAAAAGGCTGTGGCACAAGAGTGAAAAGCGACTTTATTCCCTGAGTCTTAGGGTAGCACTAAAACTTTGGAACGATGGGGTGCTGACTGGATTTTGTTTTAGGGTTTTTCATCTGGTTGCGCATAAGTTGGATCGAAGGACAGGGAGACTGGCTAAGAGACTGCAGTAACAGTGCCAGTGACAGCTCATTCCAATATGGCAGCATAGACAGAAGACAGGACAGGACGTGGTGACTTATTGGACTAGGGCTGTCATATGGTGGGGAGCAGTGTCCTAGAAGAGTGAGGCTTCCAGCCCAGAGAAGTGGGAGAACTCAGAGGCCACCAATAGAAACAGGGAACAGAGGAGGAGAGGCCACTGGGAGGAAAGATATTGATGAAGTCTCTACCTTTGCAGAACCAGGACGGGGAGGCCGCCCTTGCCTGTTCAAGGCTCTGGACTGTTGTCTGGACTCTTTACCTCTTGGGTATTGGTCAAAAGATGACCCCGCTCAGAGGTTGGGCCATGACCAGAGTCCCCCTGGAGCCCCCCAGGGTAGACCCAGTTTGGAACTTGGCTTTGGCGCCACTAACCCTGTGTTTCATCCAGGTAGCCCAGCTGTCATTTTCTTGCTCCTTGCTGCCCTGTCTGCCTTTCATATTTTTGGATCAGAAGCCAATAAAGGGAAAGCATTATTGAGACCTCAACCTGCCCTACTAGAGTGAGAAGCCCCTTTCAGGCCCAAGGAGGTACAGGGGCCAGCCCTAGGAAGCCCAGTAGGGAGTGACCTGCAGCTCCACCCCCTTTGCCCCCCAAAGAGAAAGGGCTCACACCCTGCTGGGAGAGGTCCGGGGTGTCACGGACAGTGGGTAGTCAGGTGTAGGGTTGGGGCTGAAGTTGGAGCCGCCGAAGGGCTAAGGGCTGAACCTTCAGGTCCAGTGCAGGGGATGGTAGACTGAGGACACCGGGGAGAAGCAGCTCTAGGTTATTGGATCCCCAGGCATGGTGAGCAAGGGAGCTAGCATCTGAAGATGCCCTCTCCACTTTCTTTATATCCCCAATCCCTAGGGCAGCCCCTGGCACTTAGTAAATGCTCGATCAATCTATCGACTGAATGAAGAAATGAATGAACAAATGCCAGATTCCCAAGCCTTTTCCACTTGTGGTGGGAGCAGGACTGACTGCCTACTTGGCCCTGAGTAGGGAGGGAGGCGTGAGAAGCAGCCTCTGACTGTTGATGAGCTAGAAGCAGAGCCTCCATTCTGAGGGGCCCGTAACAGCGGAAGGACGCTGCAGCAGTGTCCACGGCAGGGACGGCCGGGGTGGGGCCGCGCCAGGCTGCCTGCCAAAGAAAGTCAGCTGCTGGCCAGCTTGACTCCCCAGCCAGAGGTTGCAGACCCTGGGATAGATGGCAGCATTGGATATGCAAATCTATGCAAATGGTGTCACAGAAATGCTCTCAGGTTCCCAGAGAAAGGCTGTTAATATCCACCACTGGGCAGCTGGCCTCTGGCAGCAAGTCATTATATCACCATCCTGTGGCAAACATCCCCAAACCTCCCTAAAATCCTGCTGGATGTGGGTCTCACTTCAGGCCACTGGAGACAGAAGGATGGAGCAGCAATTGAATTTCAAATGTGCTGTACTGTTTGATCTACGCTGATGTTGTCTGAGATGAGCCAGTGACCTCAGATCAGGGGCTGAAGAGCTAGCCGTGGGCAGTGTGAGCTCTGGGCTTTTCTCTGAGGATGAATGAAGCTTGGGGCTTCGGGGTTCCGGACTCCTGAGGGAGGATGAGACAGAGGAAAAGGCGAGGGAGGCTGGGGTTCAGAGCTATTTCACCCCAAAGCCAAAGAGGAGGTGGGCTTGAGGTCAGAGCCAGGACCTTGCACTTGCAGAGGCCAGAGAGGACGAGGTGAGATGGCTGAGCTGAGGGAGTCTTAGCAGAGGAGGAGCTAGAGGCTGGAGACGGCAGAGGCCGGGAGAGGTGGGTGTGCAATGAGCCCCACCATGCAGGTAATGGGGGGCCCGGGACTCCCTCATGTGCACTCACTCTCTCATTCATTCTTTCCATGGCTGTCACTGTGCTCACTGCTGGGGAAAGTGCAGCGAACATGTTGTGGACCTGCGGGCTGGTGGGAGAATGGATGTTAAGCAAATCGCTAAGAGTACTGGGTCAAAGGGGAGGTGGGATGCCATAGAGAACAGGCATGTCCAATCTAGTCTCAAGCGGTGAGGAGGGCTTCCTGGGGGACCTGAGGCCCAAGCTGGGACCTGGCAGATAAATCAGAGTTGACTAAATGGGAGGCTGAGATGAGGGTCGGGTGGGGAAGCATTCCAGGCAGAGGGACATAAGTGCAAAGGACCTGGGGTGGGAAGAGGCAGGAGGCTCCCTGGAAGCTGAAAGAGGACCCAGGTGGCTGAGCGAGGGGGAGGGGTACAGGATGAGGGTCAAGGGTAGGCAGAGGCCAGGATACACTATAGGCGATGCTCAGGACATTGGGCTTGATCCTAAGGCAGTGGGAAGCCATTCAAGGGTTTTTTTAAATCAAGGGGGTGCTGTGATCAGACTGATGACTTCAAGATGTCCCTGTACCTGCTGGAGAATGAATAGGGGGCAGGAAAAGCTATAAAAATCGTGCCCTTGAATGACCTATGCAATGTTGCCGTGGTCATTGTAGGATGAAGTGCTGCTGGATGTGAGACATAAGAACTTGGATCTTAGGAACAAGGTCCTGAGAAAAACCTCTTCTTCCATGTCCCCTGGTGGTGGCATAAAAAATTAACCACGGTCCCTAATCAGAAGACAAAATCCGCTGTCCTCTTCTCGTCTTCTTTGTCCCTGCTCAGGGTAGGAGGGGAGGGGGGACTTGCCTGCCTGTCTGGCCCCCTGCCCTGCCTCCTGCCTGTTCTCTTCCCGCAGGGCACCTCCCTGGAATTACCCTTCTGACACTCACCTGTGGTGGAAATCACCCCTCCAAGTACCCGTCCCAGTGTCACACGCAGCCGTGCCAAGACGGACCTGGGAGGTGGGAGGTGGGGGGAAGAAGAACCAGCCCAGATTGACCTCCATTGCCTGTGCTCCTTCTTTTGTGATTTGGGTGTTTATCCTTCCCAGGGTCAGCCCTGCTGCCCCAGGTACTTTCCACGCTCCTGCCAACAAACAGAGACTGAAGGGGGGCAAGACAGGCTTTCAAGGAAGTGCTCCCTGGCCAGCAATATCTTATTCTGTAGTTACAGACAACACAGACAGGGGTGTCTATGGGCCATATAAAGCAAGAGGCAACATGTGACACTTAATTCAAGATTAAAAGGAACCGTCAACTGGAGCTGACTGTGCTCATCCAGGTGTCACCAGAAACAGCTGTACGCCGTCTGCCAGTGGGTACCACCAGCTGCAGCAGCTCTCCCCAAGACCCTGGCTCTGCTTTTCTCCGTGGCAGGAAGGCAGCACTGAGGTTGGAGGCCAACCCGTGTGACAGGGATGATGGAGGCCGAGGTGGCAGCTGAGGGGAGCAGGCGGTGTCACCTCCCCCTCCCCACCCCCCAGGCCTTGTTTATGCTAACAAAGGCGAGGAATGAATTACTGATAAGTGGCCTCTTTTAAAGGGAAATTATTCAGGAGAGCAGGTGAGATTCCGCAGACATTCATCTTCCCAGCTCTGTGAAGCTGGCTCGGAGATGGGGAAAGGTAAGGGAGATGATTCACGACCATGGCCCTCCATCCATCACTCGGGGTGTCCTCAGTAATGGGGAAGGAGGATTGATGGCCCCGGGTCCCAGGTTGGCAGTGTGCTGGGAATCCACCGGCTCCATCTCATCAGCTGGGGCAACAAGGCCACGAATCACTGGGACTTGAGAACCTGGCACCCAACTTGATGCCAAGGGACAGTCACCGGGAGTGGCAGGAGGAGATGGGTTCACTTTGCCAGAAAATGCCCTCAGCCCTGTGCAGGTTGATCCTGGAGAGGGGGATGCCTGCTGAGGGATCGTGCAGGAGACCACGAATGCTCACTGGTCTGGGAGTCAGGAGGCGAGGCCCGGCTCTGCCTCTTTCCCCTCCTGGCCCCAGTTTCATAAAATGAACAGATTAGAAATCACAAACCACTGGGCCCCATGGGCTATATTCAGGCTTGTTTTCTTGAACCTGCATGGCGTAGGACCATATCGTGTTTGAAATCCTATTTGGGGGAATTCCCTTGCAGTCCAGTGGTTAGGACGCCGCGTTTCTGCTGCAGGGGGCACGGGTTCGATCCCTGGATGGGGAACTGAGATCCTGCACGTGCGGCGTGGCAAAAAAAAAAAAAAAAAAATCTGAATTTGTTGTCAACTTTAAAAGAAAACTCAGACAACTGGCTTTTTGGGGGAAAATATCCAATCTAGCAATTAGCTGGGGCTGAGTACAGCTGCCCCCCTGATGAGGGAGGCACCCCTCCCCCCACCTTTGCCATCCAGCCCCCATTCCCTCATCTCTGATTTTGTACCACGGTCCATTCTCTCAGCCTCATCTGTCTCCAGTTTCTAAAGCCTTTGCTGCTCCCAACCCAGGGGTGGCCTCCGCCAGACGTCACTCAGGTAAAGCCAGACAGTGCGTTGCTTGATGCCTGCCCTGTGTGCCGTGGGCCCCCTGCCCCACGTCCCTGGGCTTCCCCCTTGATGTTGAGGTGCGGACCCCTAAAAGGGCTGGGGAGTTAATGCTCAGAGAGCCGAAACTTGGATCAATGGAAAGTGGAGGCTAGTGGAAGATTCTTCCGTCCGTCTCCCTCCCAGGAGATGCTCCTGGGACATATAACTTCTTGAAATGGTCTTGCAGGATTGAGCGGTCAGTTGCACGTGGCAGACGCCAGCTCAGCCGTGTGTCCCCATAGTGGCTCTCCCCTTCCCTGCCTCCCTCTCCCCCCCTCCCCCAGGGATTGCACTCCCTAATAAAGGGGACCACACGGGCCTCTGCCTCAGGCCCTGCCTGCTGGGAAGCCCAGGTGAAGACACTGGTATCAGGTGGGACCCTGGACAGCAGCCCCTCTAGGTGGGATTTTAGAAGTGGATTACTGGCTGGGGTTCTGGCATTAGGAAGGCCATCGCTAGGGATCGGTAGGATGGTAATAACCCTGGCATCACAATGATGAAAGCTCTCACCTGTGGAACCCCGGGCAGAGGTGCAGGTGGAAGGTGAGACCTCGGGGTACGCAGTGGCCATGGTGTCTGGACAGCATGGCAATCATAATGATGGTGAAGCATGAGGCTTTTGGTCAGCTGCATTTCGAAAGCCTTGAAAAGAAAGAAAAGTTAGGCTCTTGTTAACTCGAGAATGGGCCCTGGAAACCTGGGATGGGACTGAATGTGTGGGTGAGACTGAGAATCTCAAACCTCCAGGGCCCTGGACCCTTCAGGCTGGCAGATGCAGTCATCTTCCCCTTGACAGAGAGAGAAAACTTCTCTGGCTTGGAGAACGTGCAGTGGCTCCCTGAGGCAGATGCCTCCCAAGATGATTCTTGTTCCTCAAAATCTGCCCCCCCCACCACCATTTGTTGCCTCCAGGGCAACGACCTAGATCAAGTCTCAGTACTCAGAAAGGACAGCCCTGTTTCAGAAGGAAATAGCTTATATGGGGAAGTAATTGTAGGCTGTGACCCCTGGGAGCCGCCAGAACTAGGGAAGCACAGGACACGTGGACTCGAGGGTGTAGGGCAGAGGAAGTGGGAGGGGAGAGAAGGCTCCACGGGAGAATTTACTGATATGGGAACACTCACCTTTGACTCAGGATCAAGTGTTAGGACCCAGAGCTGATCATAACAGTATGATGGGATGGCTTCTTAGAACCTGGCCATGGCAATGGGCTATGAAAAATGAGTAGAAATGCCAGAACTTCCTCGGCATAGCATTGAAGAGGGGTCGGAAGGGTTCAGGAAGGTGAGGTTTTTAGAATGGGCTTTCTATGTACGACCTGGGAATTTACCAGTTGACAATTGTTATAGGTTGAATTGTGTCCCCCAAAAGGTATGTTGAAACCCTAATTCCCAGCACCTGTGGATGTGATCTTGTGTGGAAATAGGATCTTTGCAGATGTAACCAAGTTAAAATGAGGTCATTAGGGTGACCCCTAATACGACTTGTGTCCCTATAAGTAAAGGAGAGGACACACAGAGAAGCAAAGGCAGAGACTGGAGTTATGTGGCCACAATCCAAGGAACTGGGAGAGGTAAAGAAGGATCCTCACCTAGGGCTTTGGAGGGAGCTTGGCCCTGCCAACGCCTTGAGTTCAGATGTCTGGCCTCCAGAACTCTGAGAGAATAAATCTCTCTTGTTTAAAGCCACCCAGTTGTGGTACTTGGCCATGGCAGCCCTAGGCAACTACTGCCGCTGTTTTCTCCAGGGGTCCCGAGAGGAACCTCCCTCACAAAGGCAATAATAAGGGATGCCCTGGTGGGGCAGGGGTGAGGGGGCACCAGCACTTAGAGAAAGTCCACGGTGGCTGCCCTCAACAGGCTGGGACTGATGGTGGAACCCGGCTCCCTGTCCCCAATGGGCCTGATAGGACTCTGCACCAGCAGAGGCCAGGTGGTGACACTTCAGCGTGAGAGGCACATGGGCCTCAAGGTGACAGTAGCAACCAGGGTACCTTGACGTGCAGGGGTTCTTGGCAATGGCCAATCAGCCATGGTGTGAGAAAGATGGACAACCGGTGAGGGTGTTGCTCAACTTGTTTCATTTTTCAAAATATAAAGAAATGGTGAACAGAAGGATGACATCGAACCCTCACATGGTTTCCAGATGTAAGTTAGTTCACAGACCCAGTGTCCATTGATAGAAAGGGAAGAGGGTCCTCTTGAGGAAGGACCACACAAGGCCATCACAGTCGAGATGATAAATATTCCCCCAAGCCTTTCCCAGAGGACCTACAGCCATTTGCTAAGGTAACTACATATGGAAGGAAGGACAGTACCTACATTTCCAAGGACTGTTAGTTGCAGGTGCTGACCTAACACTGACAGCAAGGGATCCGACCCGCCATCATGGGCTTCCAGCTAGCAAGGAGGCAGCTTGGAGCAAAGGTGGCAAAGGTACATTGGTCCAAGTCAGTCTTCTGGAGGATCCATGGGCCAACCCTGGGGTTATTTCCCTGTCCCTGAGTGCATAACTGGAACGGCTATACCAAGGAGCTGGCAGAAACCTCACACTTGGCTTCACAAATGTGAATGAGGGCCATTATGGTAGGATGGGCCAAGTGGGAGGCCCTGAAACTTCCCTCCAGCTCAGTGACAGCCAAGATAGTAAATCAGAAGAATTATTGCCACATTCTGGGAGAAATTGCAAAGATTAATGCCACCATTAAAAACTTAGAGGATGTCGAGTTTGTGCTCCCCGTCATAGACTCATTCAGTTCACCATTCTGGCCCTGCTCAAACCAAATTGATCACAGGGAAGGACCGTGGCCAAGCATACACTTAACCAGGTGGCGACCCTGATTGTAGCTTCTGTGCCACATGTGGTCATTTTACTAGAGCAGGTCAAATAGCTTCTGACATTTGTATGAGGCTACTGATGAAGCAAATGCCTTCTTCTCCATCCATAGGGAGGCCAAAAGCCATTCATTTTCACAGGGTGGGGACGGATTTGTTGTCTTCCCTGAGGGCTGTGCTAACTCTCTTATTCTCTGTCATAGTGTAGTCCAAAGGGACTCCAATCACCTTGAATTCTGTAGAACATCACACTGGTTCACGGCGTTGATAGCTTCATGCAGATCACACCTGGTGAGCACAAAATGGAAAACGCTGAACGCCCTAGAAAGATACTTGTGAACTGGAGGTGGAAGATAACCACGTGGAAATCTAGGGACCTGCCATGCCACGCTGGTGACATTTTTAGGGATCCAGCGGTCTGGAGCATTCCAGGATGTCCCCTCTCACATAAAAGACACATTGTTGCATCGCATACCTCCTGCCACTAAGAAAGGGACACAGTGCTTCGGCGGAGCCTCTTTGGACTTTTGAGGTAGATTACAGCACATTTGGGAATCCTTCTCTGACCCATTTGTTGAGTGACTTGAAAAGCTACAAGGTTTGAGTGGGGCCCAAAGCAGAAAAGGGTTCTGCATGGGGTTCTGCCTCTGGTGCAAGCAGCCTGGCCCTGGGACTGTATATCCTTACAGACCAGAGAGTGCCGCAGGTACATGGTTGATAAGGATGCTGTGAGGAGCCTTGGCAAAGCACCAGTAGGAAAGCTGCAGGGCACACGCCCTGCAGCCCTGGAGTACAGCTGTGCCTTCTGAAGCTCTTTTTGGTGTGACCTCAGGCCCTGGTAGAGACCAAGGCCACGCAGTACCAGACGCCTGTGAGACGTGAGCGTCTCGTGAGGGGCCAGCTTCGTATCAGATCATGGAGTCGTGGAGTCAAGTGGGCAGAGTCCATTGTGTGGTGGAAACGGTATATTTACGAAGGGGCCCACATAGGATCAAAGGGCACAAATAAATTAAATGAACAGTTGAACAGATCCCCATGTCATTGACCTGTAATATACCAACACACCCCGCCCAACTCGCACTCACGAACACATGGTGGGTTTCCTATGACTGACCAACAGAGGGGGAAAGAACTGGGGCCTGGATATCGATAGGCCAGCACATAGTGTTTGTGATAGAAAATGGCCCTGAAGACCAGTGATGCTGGGGAGTCCTATCGGTGCAGAGCCATGAGTAGTATACTGGCTTGTCCTCTTCTTACAGAGGGAAATGAGGCCTGATGTATGGATACACATGGACTCCTTGGTGGTGCCAAGTGGCCTGGCTGCTAAGTCCGGGGATTAGAAAGAATAATATCGAAAGATCAGAGATAAGGAAGCCCTGAGAAGAAGTCTGTGAATGGAACTACGGTGGGCACAAAGCACACAGGTCTTTATGTCTCCCATTTATGTCTCCCATTAATACCACCAGAAGCATCTATGGCAGAGCTGGTTCTCCCCAGTCAGGTGGAAAGGATGATGCCTCCACAGGATGTCAGTCAGCCTCTCTCATCTGGTGCAGATGCAGAGTGACGATGGTGGCAGGAATGGAGGCTATGAGTGGCCCACAGCACGGGCTCCCTCTCACCAAGGCTAACCTTGCAGCTGCCAAAGCTGGATATGCAAACCGGCAGCAGCAGAGAGGGACACTGAGCCCTTACTATGGCACTGTTCCGTAAGGAGACTAGTCAGCCTCCTGGTGGAAGGTCAGTTGCGCCAGACCCCTTCAATCCTGGAAGTGAATTGATACTACTCTGGTCTGCCCTCCCTGTCCACAGAGCCTCCACTGGTACCAGCATCTGAGAGTGTACAAAATACCTGATATCTGTATGACATTGTCTCAGACCAAGAAACCCAAGTCACACAAGGAGGTGTCTAACCGATTCATGGTCATGGGATCCATGGTCTTCTGTATGCGTCACCCTATAGCAGCCAACCTAAGAGAATGATGAAATGTCCCGTTAATCTAAGGTCTCAGCTTAGGAACAACACCCTAAGGCTTGGGGCACTGTCCTCTAGGAGGCAATATATATGCCGTGATAATGATCTACATGTGATGCTGTGTCCCCAACAGCTAGAATGCACAGAACTGGGAATCAAGGGGTAGAAGTAAGATTGCCCCTCACACCATTATTCTTAGTGACTCACTTGAGAAATTTGTGCTTCCTTATCCTGTACGTAGGCTCTTCTGGGTTGGAGGCCCTGGTTCCTGAGTGGCAAATGCTTCTGCCAGAGGACAAAGTAAGGGTGCCATTAAACTTGACATTGTAATCACCTAGACACTCTGGGCTCCTTGTGCCAGTGAACCAGTAAGTAAAGAAAATAGTCACTATGGGGGCAGGATTACTAACTCTGGCTCCCATGAGGAGCTAGGGGTTCTGCTACACAATGGGAGCAGGGAGAAGGATGTCTGGAACTCAGAAGATTCGTTGGGGTGTCTCTTGGTACTCCTATGGTAAAGACAATCGTTACTCAACAAAGTCAAGGTCATTAGGAGCCCGGACTCCTCAGGGATGAAAGGCCAGGTCCCACAAGGCAAGCAACTCAGACCAGCCGAAGTGATGGCCATGGGTGAGGGAAACCTACAGTGGAGAGGGGAGAGAGAAGATGCTGCGTGTCAGCTGCAGCCTTGGGACCAGAGCCAGCAATGAGGACTGTAGCTTGTTCCACTAATCTTCTTGCCTTACATCTCTTTAAAGTGATGTCTGGCTCCATCTTTAAGGGGACTCTGTGACTGACTGTATTTGTACCTCCCCCTTCAGAACAAAGGTGACGTTCTCTGCTCACAAAAAAGGACGCCTTGTTTTGTGCTTTGAGTGCCAGACACGATGGAGAGTCAGGGTGGGTCAGGCCAGGGATGGACGGTATGGACATCTCTTAGGCACCACTTGGGGTGCCCTTGTCCTGACCCACCTCTTTTCCTGCTGCAATGGTTAGGGTGAGCAGCTCTGCATCGGCTCCAACAGGTACTCCCTGTGGGGGCCTTGTCTCTTGTCTGTGTCGCCTGCTGCCTCCCTCTCACCTCCAGCATCATTGACACCAAGACATGGGTTGCTGAGGGATCTATTTTGGCTCTCATGAATCACTCCAGAAGGGAAGGGAAGTCAGTGCTCAGTGCGGCTAACCTTTGACAAATGGAATATTGAATCTAGTGGCTAAATCTTCCCTCTTCCTCTGGACAGGTAGTTTTTGCAGCTTCTTGGGGGTAGTTCCACGAGACTGAGCAATAAGTTGCCCTTGATAGTGGCCAGCTTGCTGATGCATCCTCGTATTGGATCTGTCTGTCTCACTGCGGTGGCTTCTCTTGTTGCAGAGCACGGGCTCTAGAGTGCAAGCTCAGTAGTTGTGGTGCATGGGCTTAGCTGCTCTGCGGCATGTGGGATCTTCCAGGACCAGGGATCGAACCCGTGTCCCCTGCATCGGCAGGCGGACTCTCAACCACTGCGCCACCAGGGAAGCCCGCCTCACTCTTCTTGCCCCTTACCCTTGTACCCCCTGGTAAAATCATGGCATGCAAGCTTTGCCTCAGGCTCTGCTTCCTTGGGAATCTCCAGTATTAAAGTGGGTGTCCGTTGTCATTTACCATCCAAACCCCACATTACTCATTTATATCCTCTTCCTGGTCCTTGTGATATCTGAGTTTGGGCCCCTGAACAAGATGGTCTCTTAGATACGCTGCTCAACCGATTGACGGGCTTATCTTTCCAGGAATCAAGGATACAGATTCTTCCGCAAATTCATTGGCCAAATGCTTCTGTCCCCTCGGGACTATCTCCTGCTTTGAACTCTAAAGGATGAGAGGTTTCAGTTTGTCTTGAATTGCATCTTTAGGGCTGCCCCTTTAAGGATTCCTCTGCTCTCAGATGGGAAGCTCCTTTGTACCTAGACATCAGCTGAGAAAAGGGGCCCAAAGGAAAGAGACGAGAGAGGAGAGATCTGGAGAAGAGTTATGGGAAGGACGATGGGTTAAAAGAAACTGTACCACCAAGAACTTGGATGGACTCTAGGAAATCTGCTTTAAGAAATACAAGCCAGGCCCTAGAATGCTTCTGGAATCTCTGCATGGGGTCTTGGAATCAAGGCTCTGAAAACCACCCTCTACGTTTGGAAGGCCTTCAGAGACAAAGGGAGGCAGGCCTCATGGCACCAATGCCAGCAGCAGTCATCAGCTTTGGCCCCAAATCAAGCATTTGATCAGTACATGCTCTACTCCTACTATCTACGAGGTACTGACAATATCTTGGGCACGGGGAGAAGAGAGCAGAGACACAGATTTGGATGTGCTTCCCGCCAAACTTGAACTTGCAGTGTACTTCGAGGCAAAAAAACAAGACAAGGCAACGTGAACTGGTCACAGAAAGAGCGACGCGGAATGTGGGTGACACGATCGGGAATGAGTTCCCCAAGGAGGTACGTTATGCTGCTGAGCAGTCAGTTTTCATCCAAAAAAATGTTTATTGATTACCTGTGATGTGTAAGACAGTGTTCTAGGGTCTGTATGGGGTGGGGAAATAGAGGGCATTGTTGGTGGGGATGTAAACAAACACACTGACCTACTCTCTAGGGCCTTCTAAGCAGGGGAGTTTGGAATCAACCACGACTGGCTGTAATACCAGTCACAGGGTGTGGGGGCGTAAATAGCAGATGGATAACAAACATTAATAAATCTAGGCGCACATAGGATGGAAAGGGTCAGTGCCAACTTAAAGAGAGGACATTCCCACTGGGGTTGAAAAGAGAAATTTCCTTTGGATAGATGAGAACGGGGTGGAAGAGGGACAGGAGAGGAGGACAGTCCAGGCAAAGGCTGGAAAGTGCGCCGTGGGTTTGGAGAGTGGTGAGCCGGCCTTCTGATCCTTCGTCAATCATGCTGTCATGTCTCCCAGGCACCAGGAGCTCTGCCAATGCTGGTAATTGGTTTTGGTTAGGATTGTATTCAGTGGTGGATCACAGACACATCACTAGAGAAGCTTAGCCTAATAGGAGGGACGTGTTCGTTTGTTTCCACATCACTGGAACCCAGAGTTTAGGCTCAGAACCTCCACGATGGCATCAGTTTCCTTCCGCCCCTCTGTTCCTCTGCCTTTAGCACGCGGCTTGCTGTTCATGGTCACAAATGGCTGTGTCATCTCTGGCTTCATATTACGGGAAGGAAAACAGAAGTGGCCGTGGTTATCCTAGGAGAGCAAAACTTTCCCAGGAACCCTCGGCGAGCACCCCACGGTCCAGGACCGTTGGCAGGGCTACCCCTGCCCATAAGAAAGCTGAGGAGAAAGCTGGGACGTTGCACCCTCAACCAAGACTGGGGTCATGTTATAGGAGAGAACAGGGAATGGCTGGTGGGTAGGCAATACGCAGAGTCTTCCCTGAGATGCCACTGTGAGGGACAGCATCTGCCTCGAGGAGCTCACAGTCCCTGGATGGACGTGCAAGCTGCTTGTTTCTGCGGCAGAGTCAAGCACTGGGTGTGCTGAGCTGTAGGAGGGACCTCTCCCCTCCCCTTGGGAGGGGGTGCAGAGGTCCCTGAGACCTGGAGAAGTAGGAGTAGCCAAGCAGAGGAGGAGAGGGAGCGTTGCTGGGCTCCTTGGCGGGGAGGACAATGTTCAGAGTCTGGAGGGCAGTGGCAGCGTGATGAGTTCGCAGAATCCCAGGATCGCGAGAGGGCAGTGGCAGCGCCAGGCTGAGAGTGAGGATGGAAAATAAAGGGAAGGTAAAGGGTGTGGGGCAGAGTCTAAAGGAGCTTTTCTGCCCCCATTTAAGGTTGGGGACTTCATCCTCCAGGCAGAAGAGAGTCACTGGAGGGCTTAAGCCAGGGAGCGCCATGTCAAGGATGTGCTCTAGAGGTCAGAGGAGATGTAAATTTGGACTTGTCACTTTATAGATTGCATTTGAAGCCAATTTAAAGCCAGGTATCTGGATGAGATTACCAAGGGCTGTGTGTAGAGAGAAAAATTGAAGAGGTGCCCGGGCTGAGTCCTGGGGGCCTCCAATGTCAAGCAGTTGGTGAGATGAAGGGGAGCCAGCAAAGGAGACAGTGGAGAAGGACCCATTCCCAGGAGCACGTGGGGTCCCAAACTCTTGGGAGGAAAGTATTTCAATAGGAAGGGAGTGATCAGTGAAGCCCAAAGCTGCTGACAGTCAAACAAGATGGGAGCTGAGAACTCACCACTGACCCTGGCACTCTGGAAGGCAAGGACGACCGGGATAAGAACCCCTGGGTGGAGCAGACCAGCAGATGAGACACAAATGGAGGAAAGGAATGGGATGGAGTGAAGGTAGACAGCTCTTCCCAGGACAGTTGATATAAGCTGCTGGAGGAAGAGGTGGGACACAATGTTTTTTCTTTTCTTTTCCCTTTTTTAAGATGGGAGGAATCACAGCAGGTTTGCCCACTGAGAGGAGAGGACCAGGGGAGAATGGAAAACTAATGATGTAGGAGAGATCTGGGGTGCAGCTGGGCAATGTCCCTGAGTAGGAGAGGGGTGGGCACTGGCCTTGGCAGGAGTGTGGACCGTCTGCCCACAGCACAGGAGAGAAGGAGAGAATTTGAAAACGGATGCGGTGGGAGGGCAGTTGTGGGGATGGGAGTCTGGAGGTTTACTTCAATTCTTCCCACATTTTCAGCGAATAGATAGCAAGGTTTTCAGTGGAGATGAGGATGCAGGGGAGGTGTTGGAGGTTTAAGGAGAGAGAGGATGGTATGAAATACTCATCGGGGAAAAAGGAGGAGAATGAATGGAGCAGAGAAATGATGGATGACGCCAGCCGGCAGCCAACACCCACTTCAGTTTAGGGATCACAGATTTAAAGTGAGACCATCAGCGTGCTCTGTGGGATCCTCTCCAGCTCTGCTCTGCTCGCAAAGGCGCACACACTGAGTAGGGGAAAGTTGGAGGTTTTGCTAAGTGACCCGGAAGGGAGAGAGGGGTGAGGGAGTTGAGAGCACTTGCAGTGGATGATAATGATGTTTGATCAGGAAACTGCAGCTGGCTCAGGGGGTACGCTGGGATACCAGGAAGGGGGCAAAGAGGTAACAGGACCAACAAAGTACAGGTTCGAGTGGGACCGGAAGATGAAAGTTGAGGGGCTGGAGAATAGACGGCTTGAGATGGAGATTGTGGAGAGATGGGACCTGCTGACGGTGACAGGGTTCAGGCTGAGACTACGGGGGGTGGCTGGAGACCAGCTGACCGGAGGAGAGGAAATCAAAATGCCAACAGGCCAGACCCCCACTAATCACTCTGGGGTGGATCGGAGAGAACCACCGTGATCCAGGAGCCAAAATGTTCAAGAAAGGAGAGGAGGGCCAGCGGTCCATAGATGACTCCAGCAAGGAGGGACAGAGAGAGGTAGAGTCTTGGACTCAGGATCCGAATCTGGGTGTTTTTCAGGAGGAGGGATGGATATTGGCAGGAAACTGAGCAGGGAGGAGCCAGGAGGACCCTATTCCTCCTCCAGCCCCGGGCACAAGGGAAAGAAAACAGCCTCCGACCTGTGAGTGTAGGGGAGACGTGGGGGGAGAGTGGGGTTCAGTTAGAGCAAGGGGGTAAAAAGACCATTCAGAGGAGAGGCAGGAGGGAGGCTGGTGGGGGACTGAGGCAGCTGATGGCGGCATAGAGGCAGGAGCCCTACCTGGCACGCAGGTATTCCAGGGAGGGTGTGGCCCAGGCCTTCTTAGTTGCCCTCTTTTCTCCAGCTCTGTGTGAATCTCCTCAAAACCGCTGCTTAACCAAGTGCTGCCCACGGCTCTGTGTCTGAGGAACCTCAGAGATAATCATCTTGGAGGCGCTGAGGTGTTCAAACTGCAGCAGGATCAGAGTTTGCTAATATCGCAGTAACACAGCCCTGGGGAGGAGCTGTTCATTCACAATGCCACTGAGGCCGCTTATCTTGCAACACATCGCGCTCTACAAGGGACGCCAAATGCCTACAAGATGGAAATGAAAGAGGACAAGGGTTGAGGTGGGGGCAGAGACAGCGAAAGAAAGAAGTCAGTATCCGGCCTTAGTTCTAGGTCTACTAAAGGAGAAAATATGTGCTCAGATGATGAAAAGCCAAGCACGAAGCCAGCCCCACACTCAGGGAAAGGCCGGGGGTCCCTGGCTGCAGAGCCTCCCATTCATTACTTTTGATTTACTGCAGAGCAGACAAGAGGCGCTCACATGATACATAGCTTGTATGTTCTTCTATCGATTTCCAAGACTTTGTTTTCTAAACTTCCCATCCGTCAGCAGCATCTGTGCCTGCCCACCCCCAGAGATGCAATAGGGATGAACCACCCTGTCTTGCAAAGAGTGGCAAGTTTTATGAGCTTCGAAGATTGGAAACCGAGTCTAGACTGATGCCCGTTTCTGCCAACAGGTGAGGTTGCTGCCTCCCCGTGAAGTTGAAAGGGCAAGGGTGTGGCTGCTGGGAAAGGGCAAAGCACCCCTAAAGCCCAAACAAACAGGGCAGAGGAAGAGCGAGGTAGTATGGTTACGAGGAGGCATGTTCTCCGTGGTGGGCGTCCCCGGTAGAGGCCATCTTGGACGCTACTACTGTAAACACTTCCCGAGCTGAGTAACCAGCGTGAACACTGCCCACATTCACCATCAGCCTCTAACCCACCACAGAAGGGTGCGAATGGTGCCCCTGCTGCCAGCCTGGGACCCTGAGAACAGACAACCGCTCCCCACTGGCTGCTGAGAGAGGTTACTGTGACCCCAGCGGAAGACACACTGTTCTGCGCATATAAGGAAAGTCGGGTACCCACATACCACCTTCTCCTGCCAATATTCTCAGAATGGAAAAGGCAAAGCATCTGTGGTATTACATCCATCCCCAGCCCTCCCCCACCCCATTTACAAAAAAGATTCCTTCAGCTTTCACAAAGCAGATCTCAGTACCTGGGGGCACTGGGAGGCAGGAGAGTGGGAAAGCTCTTCACTGCATCCCCTTGAGGCTGGAGCACAAAGGTGGGGAGAAGCAGGGCCGAGGGCTGCTAGGGCCTTTGGGGAATAGAGGCAGATGCAGAGCCTTCACTCTGCCTTCATGGGGCACCGGGGAGTCTTCAGCTGAGCTGAGAATCTCAACTGATCCCGGAGCATCTCAGCAGGAGGGGGAGACATGACATCAGGAGCTGGGCGGGGAGCAAGTGTCAGCAGGCAGGGGCTGGTTCTGCTCTATGGCCTTTGGCCAACTTCTCATTCTGTCTGTGCCTCAGTTTCCCTCGGAGAAATAGTCTTCCAGTTCCTCCACCTCTCTAAGGTATTGGAAGGCATCCGAAGAGTCTCAGAAGTGACAATATTACAGATAAAGGAATTACAGATGTGACCAATGGTTTCAACGGAGCTTTGGGGTCCCTGTTATTTAGAGGATGGATCAATAGTAATAACAACAATAAATAGAGAATAACTCAGGAGACAGTCTATAAAGGACCCTGCGGCAACAGGGGAAGATAATGCAGAAGCAGAGGAAGCCCTCCCGTGCTGTCCACGTCGGCTCGGTCACAGGCTTGCTCTGGGGAGCGGCTGCCCTGCTGCTCGGCCAGCCCGCCCAGGGGCCACTGCTGCTCCAAATGGCATTCCGAAGGAGCCCTGGCTGCGCTAGGAGCTAGGACAGGGAATGAGGAAATAGGGTGAGCTAAAGGGGCTCCCCAGAGATAAGTGCATGGTGCCAACCAGCACAAGATGGAACCAAATAAAATACCATCCACGGGTCCACTCACCCGGCCACGCGTGTGAGCCCAGGAGGGGTGACGGAGCAACGGGTCACAGCATGCGATGGACCAGCCACAGGCAGAGCCTGTTCCTGGCAGCTTCCAGGAGATGGCAGATGTGCTGGAAAGGGCATGGGGTGTGGAATGTGAGGACCTGGTTTGAAGCCCTGGCTGTGGAACACCCTACCTGGTGATGGGCTGGTCACATGACCTCCCCAAGCCAATGACAGCTGTCTAACTTGCTGTTATAAGATGTCACCTGAGAGAAGATAGGGGAAGCTTTCTGCAAAATATTCAGAGTTTCTGTCACCCACACGGGAGGATGGGCAGTATCGCAGGAATGCCTCCTTTCCCAAGAGAGCTTTGCCACATCCAGGCAGCCACAGAGCCAGCACTCCTACGTTCATCCTCACTGAGGCCGAAACACAGCTAGGGCTGGTCCTAGGAGCGAAGGGCTTGCCCACGCCCTCCCTATTCCCCACGCCAGCCTCTGCACGGGGACTGTCACATTTTTTATACTTACTGGGTTGTCTGCCGCGAATTTTCTGCTGAGTTGTAAAGCCCTCGTGTTAGCGGTGGTAGGCAACCGTCCTGACACACACTGGTGCACCGGGGATGAGTGAGTGGGCCCCATGGGTAAATCTGTGCCCCTTTAGGTATTAACTGTCCAGGACTGATTTGTCTGTCAATGGATTGGCTTCTCCTCTAGGAGGGAGGAGCTGATGTAACAAGTTGGCCTCAGGTGGATCAGAAAAGCCTCTCAAAGGGGACAAAAAGTCTAAAAAGGGAATTAATCAATGGGGCTAAAACCAAATTCCAGGTACTTAGAGAATGATTTTGGAAAGGCCAGCCCAGGGTGGGGTCCTCAGCACAAGCTGTCAAGTCCCATCCCACAAGCCTGACCCTCAGTAGTTGGAAAGAATCAACTTCCCCTCCAAGTACAAACATCCCAGAATCAACAATGGGTCGTGTCTCTGGTGAGTAGATTTGGGCGAGGAGCTGAGATGAACGTGGACCTGGGTCACGGCAGAATCTACTTCTTATCGTGCCAACAAATGCCGTGTTCTCACACATGATAGCTGGGTGTCTTCTAGAGGGGGGCACGGTACGATGCAAGCACAGGCACACACCCATCCCCATGTGTCCAAAGGCACAGATATGCATAGAATCCCGCATATCTGTGGACCAGCACAGGTGTGCACAGGCACCCACGTGATGGATTTGAACAGTAATTCACACGGTGAAACTTCTGGGCCCTTGAGCCAGCGGGGAATTTCGATCCCAGTAATAGATGACTGTCCCTGACCTGACCAGAAGCCTGGGCTCTTTTAATGACTTAACATCAGGGAATTAGAATTCTAAGGGGCCTTAGAAATCAACAATTTCAACCTCCAACCCAGAGCATAAAAATTCCCGGCGTGTTGACATATAGCCTCTGCTTAACGCCACGGTGATGCAGGACCTATTGCCCTGCTTGGGACCCCATCTAATTGTTGTTATTAATAATAAAAAGAACTATAATTTATTAAGTGCAGACTCTCTGCCTGCTGCCGTGCTAAGCACTTCCCTGGACCAGCTCAGGTAACCCAGTGAGAGATGTCCATTTAATGGAAGCTTAAATTGAGTCTAAGAAAAACTGACTTGCCCACAGCGATGCATCCAGTGTGCGGCAGAGCTGGGGTTTGAACCTGGGACTGACTCCACAGCCCTTAGGTCATATTAACTTGCCCTAAATTCTACTGTATAGAAAATTCTTCCTCGGAATGAACCGAACTCTGCTTTCCTGTAACTTCCATGGACTGATCCCTGATCCGGGCTCTGGAGTGTTGCAGAGGCTTCTTCCTGTCCCTCGGGCCCTTCCCTTCTCCTTCCCATGCTGTCCGTTTCCCTTGATGCCCCCTGGATGCCCTTGTTCAAATACAGGCCCCCCTCCAAAATTCCATTCTCAGTGGGATATCACCTCCATGGTTTGGACCCTGTATGTCAAGTGAGCTTTGTTTAGATGCCATTGGCCTTTTGGTCAGTGACATTACATCACTGTTTTTTTTTTTTTTTTTTGTGGTACGCAGGCCTCTCACTGTTGTGGCCTCTCCCATTGCGGAGCACAGGCGCCGGATGCGCAGGCTCAGCGGCCATGGCTCACGAACCCGCGTCCCCTGCATCGGCAGGCGGACTCTCAACCACTGCGCCACCAGGGAAGCCCCTACATCACTGTTTTAAAGGAACTGTGGAGCTTTATTTCATTTCAGTTAGGTAGCTTATGTTTTTCTTGCATCAACTACTGTAAGCTGTTTTTGCAGTTGAGATGAAGAATATGTTTCCAGCTTATCGTTCCAGCTACGTTCAAGATCATTGTGAAGCAGAGTTTGTCAGCCAGGGCTTTAGCTGGCCTTGTAGCTTTGAGGTGTCTGCAGATTGGGTAAGCTGACTTTCTGTGCCAAGTAGTTGATCCAGGCCAGGCCAAGATTCGAAGGCTGAGTTTTGCATCACCCACCAGAGACCGCTTATCCGGTGACACTGACCTACGAAGCGTTACCCTGGTTCCAATGTCAAATGCCACCCACAACTGCACATTTGGACTGAAACTAGAGATATGCTAGGGGTCACTTTGGAAAAAGTAGAGGGCAAAGGTCATTTCCAACCCAGGAGATAAGGATAAGGTCAAGGGAGAAATGCCAGTCGGTAAATATCACACCCGTCCAGGAGGCAAGGGTACCAGGTGGAGGCATCGGGGCTGGAAACATCAGTACCTTAGCTGGAGTTTGACACTTGCACCAAGCTTAGGAATACGCAGACACAAATGGGGCATTTCAGGCAATGTCCCAGTGAATCCCAGAAGGTTGAATCCTGCTGGCCTGTGGCTCCTTTTAAAAGCCCGGCTATGCAACCTTTCTGAGTGTGCACCTAGCTGCCTTAAAAGTACCACCTGGCTTATACTATCGGTTTCTGATCAAATTTTGATCCACCGGTAGTGAATCTTCTTGATGATAATAGTTAGCCCTAATTTCTCCATTTTGTCCATAAGGATGAAAACAAATGTGGTCAAATAACTTTCTGAAATGGGAGTGCATAATATGTAAGGCATTCCCTTTGTATCAGTTGGATTATTTTCCCCCTGCAGGTTACAGAAACCCTAAATCAAACTGGTTTAAACAATAAGGAAACTGATGGGCTCATGTAATAAGAAGCTCAGAGACAGATGCACCTGCAGGGTTGGTTGGTTCTGTAGCTCGATGATGTCCTCTGAGGCTTAGATTCTATCTGTCTCATCTACCGTCCATAGCGTTATTAGCTCCTTAAGTCTGGTCCCCCTCATGCTCAGAAGGTGGCTGCCAGAGTAATTGGGGCAACAGACTTCTTTATTTCCATCCAGAGAGAGACTGGATTCTCTTTTTTCCAAAGCTCCAAGGAAGTCTGACTTCATGTCTCATTGGCTCAGTTCTCTTCAGCCTGCCTCCAACTGAACCAGTCCTCTGGGGGTGGAATGGGTGTTGGGAAATGTTTGTTACATTTCTGGTCCTTTAGTCCAGCCATGCTCTCAATAAAGAAATGTGATCGGGACTTCCCTGGTGGTCCAGCGGAGAAGACTCCGCGCTCCCAATGCAGGGGACACGGGTTTGATCCCTGGTCAGGGAACTAAGATCCCACATCCCACATGCCACACGGCGCGGGCAAAAAAAATGGGATCATTTTGGCTCGGCTTACGTTTGGTGAATCCACGTTGGTTCCTGACATTCACCATCTCCCTAAGTGTCCACAAACCATCTATTTAATAAGCAATGTTAGAGCCTGACCAAGGACCACAGTCTCTGGGATCTTATTTTTTCCCCATTTTTGAAGTTGGAGACACCATTTACCTCTTCCATTCCCTGGGATTCATCAGAGCAGAGTTTACAGATACAAGCATGCAGGGGGCTACCTGTGGAGCTTGTTGAAAGTCTACAAGTGGCTGCATAGCCTAGTGGTTAAGAGCATGGGTTCAGGGCCCATGTTCAAGTTCAGACTCTGCCACCTGCCACGTACCCTCACTCAACCTCTCTGGGCCTCAGTTTTCTTATCTCTAAAATAGAGGTAGCAATAGGATCTCCCATGAGGAATTGTTATGAAGATTAAAGGAGGGGTATGGGGCTTCCCTGGTGGCGCAGTGGTTGAGAGTCCGCCTACCGATGCAGGGGACACGGGTTCGCGCCCCGGTCCGGGAAGATCCCACATGCCGCGGAGCGGCTGGGCCCGTGAGCCATGGCCGCTGAGCCTGCACGTCCGGAGCCTGTGGTCGGCAACGGGAGAGGCCACAACAGTGACAGGCCTGCATACCGCAAAAAAGAAAAAAAAAGGAGGGGTATGTGCCAACTGTTCAGAACAGTGCCAGTGAGGGGCATACATGTCTTGGCTAAATAAATATATGTTCTCAGTCCCCACCCTTAGAGACTGATGATTCAAGCTGGATGCGGGAAGGCAGTGGGGGAATCTGCTCTTGACACGCACGTCCTGGTGGATTCCGATGTAGGTGAATCAACCACCCGGAGATGCCTGGCGACAATGTGCCCACCGTCCTGCTTAAAGCTCTTCCTGAGCGTTGGGATGAAATGCAGTGCGCCCGGGCCTGGGAATAAAAATCCCAAACACGTAACAGTGAGCAGGCTTTCACTACTGCCTCATCCTATTTGGGTTTCAGTTCTTTCAGCTATATTTTTCTTTCTCCAGATTTGGGAAAGTTTTCCTTGATAGGAGACAAGCAAAGTGAGAATGATGCTTGGGCCTCTCTCAGCATTATAACATCCTCCGTAAAGAATGGAGCTCACCCTCTTGTTCTTGCTTCAAAATTCTTTAATGTACCCGCTGTTCCTGGCGTTCCCAACTCGCCATGGACTGTAATGCCACTGGTACCTTCATGTGGGCCTGTGTCGTGTTCGTGTTTGCCTGTGATGTGAACCTCCCACCCCAGTTTAGGGATGTGGCCCTTTACAAAGCTGAGCTCACCGCAGAGCTCACTCGTGATTCCCCGGCAGATTCATTTGTGCTTATGGCATCAGAACTCAGCGTTCGAGAGCCTCTCAGCCCTCCTGAGCCATCTTCCCTTTCAAAGCCTCTGCCCACGGAATTATAATTGTTTTCTCTGAAGCTGAACAATTCTGCCTTCTGAAATTCTAGTCTACTTGGACTGTGCTCAGCTTTCCTCTTTTATCTCTTATAAACTCTAAGATGACTTTTCCCCAAGCTTCCTGTATCATCTATCTACGGCTGCATAAAGAAACCAACCCCAAACTTGGTGGCTTAAAATAGCAACCATCTATCTTCTCATGATGCCGCAATCTGGGCAGGTCTCACCTTCGTGGCTGCCGTTGGAGGGATGCCTGGGGGCCGGCTTCTTCCAGGTGCCTCACTTATAAGCCTGGAAGTGTAGTGGGATGGCTGGGTGGGGTGGGGTCACCTGACCTCTGTCTCCACGTGTCTCTCAGCCTCAAGGGGGCTGGCCTGGACTTCCTTGTATGGTAGCCACAGGGCAGCAAGAGCCAAAGAGTAGAAGCTGCAAGGACTGGGCTTGACGGTCAGGTGGCATCCCTTCTGCTGCATTCTATCGGTCAAAGCAAGTCGCATGGCCAGCTCCACCGGCCAGGGGAAATAGACTCCACCACTTGATGGGAGGAATAGTAAAGAGGCATGGCCGTTTTTCACTTGCCACACTTCCTTTCATGAAACCTATTTTGAGGACCTGAACTGAGGAGACAAGGAAAATGATGGTTCTGATCTCTGGAAAGAGCTCACAGTCTGGTGGAAGAAACAGAAAGCTAAAGAGAACATTACAACATAATGTGATAAACAGTAATGATGGCTGCCAGCCCTTGTGCATCTGCCGTGTGCCTGGCACCGTGCTGAGTGGTGGTCTATTTGCTTCGTCTCACTGAGTCTTGACTGTAGCCCCGGGGGTGGGGGTGGGGGCGGGGGGGGGAAGGTAAAGTTAATAATTATGCCCATTTTTCAGACAGGAAAATCAAGGCACAGAGACGTTAGGTATCAAGAACACGAGGCAGGGTGTGAACTCAGTCAATGCCCAGCTTTACAGCCCCTGCTCTTACCAGGTACTGTGACTCCCCTGCAAGGCCAGCCATCAGCATGGAGAGTATCTTGCCTGCGGTCTTAGCCACAGAAAGAGCTCCATCAATAAGCAAGTAGATGGAGGAGCAGGAGAAAGACGAGGGATTGCAGCGGATTTCTTTTCACAGAACACAAGCAAGAAGACCCCCACCCTTCATGCTCATCTCGGGGCCCCTGGCAGGCTGCTGTGACTTTCACCTGACTCCTGACTAAAACGGCACACCAAGACCAAAGCCCACGGTGGCCTGGGGCTGCATGAAAGGTTTGAGAACAAAGGAGTCACCTCCTCTCCATCTGTCCCAGTGACACATGATCGGGGGAGAAACTGTTTCCAAAGCCACACAGGAAACCACGTCTCTGTAAACTCACCCATGACGTCAGCCCCGCATCCAGAAAGGCCCTTGTGCCTGCTTCCCACTCGTCCCCGCATTAAGCAATTACTGAAAACAGCTCAAAATAGCACCTGCCCCTTGGCTGGGCCTGCTGTAGGAATACTGTTTATGATTCTGTGCGAGAGACAGAGAGAGCATCTTCTGAAAATCGGTGCAGTGAGAGAATGATCTGGGCTCTTCCTCCAGCACCCGGCTTTGACTCTGACCTGCCTGGAACAGGCTGGGACGCAGAGTTCGTGTTCCCTGCGAGACATTTGTGGTGCAGTGTGGCCTCTTGTACCCAGCTGCAGTCTGGGCCTCAAGGTGGCCCTGGGGAACAGCAAGGGACCCAACCCCCTGAGACACAGGGCATCAGAGGCTCCAGGGTGGGGAGCCACCCCAGAACCCACTGGAAGCAGCTGCTCTAGAAGCTGGCTGAGGCACTCATTTGGAGGCTGTTTCGTGGCCCAGCTTTGATCACAGCTCAGTTTCTCCACACTGCAGTCTCCCCCAAGGATCCCAAGGGACTCCTGTCTCCATCAGTCCCTCCTAAGCCCATTTTTAAATCTGTCAAAGCCATGAAAAGGATACTTATCATAAGTAATAAGAAAACCACAAAATGAACACCCGTTATAGTCTACAATTAAACTATGTTACCACTTAACCAATGCAACAGTCGGATGGAGTGGATCATTCCACACTGGCATGGAAATCACACCAAGAAGTGTTGTCAAGTGGAAAAGGCAAACCATATAAATACCTGTCTATCTAACTGTCTCTCTCTCTCTCTATTTATCTATCATGTATCTACCTATCTATCATCTATCTGTCTAGCTATCTATCATCCATCTATCTATTACCTACCTGTCTACCTACCCACCCACCCATCTATTTAAACACTAAACTGATGATAAATGATTTCCTTCCAGGAGGGGAGAGGGATTGGAGGGGAAGATGGAGCTAGATAACGAGCACTTTTGCTTCACTTGTATTCTTTGAATTTTTACAAGAACGTATTCATGTTTTACTTATAAAATTAAAAATTAAACACATTTCCCAGCAAAGCAAAGCTAGAGAGAGTGATCCACTAACAAACTATAACCCAGTTCATTCCTCAATCCCGTCTTCGTCTGTCTGAATTTTTCTGCTGCCTGGGCACCTGTCCCAGGTGGCAGAAAAACTCAGCAGAAATGGCTGGTGTGGCTCCTTGCCCCTCCCCCAGGGCCCCCTCCTCCTTCCTTGGCTGAAGGCTCTCGACTTCACCTGCATCCCAGCCTCACGCCTAGGCTCTGAAAGCCAGCAAGGAACGTGCAGGTATCTTGGTTGCCGAAGTTCTGACTTGGACCTTAGCCGCACAGCCCGTGCCCCTGGGGTCCACCCCCTGTTGCAGACCTGGAGTCTCTTTACCTGGATCTGCCCAAGTGCCTCTCCTGACGCCCCCTCAGCTTTGGCTGTCTAGTCTGGCCCCACTGATACAACAGCACCGACCAGTGGCCCCGTCCCAGCGGCAGCGGGCAGAGTGTGAGGTCTGCTGTCCGGCAGGCTGGGCCAGGCCTGCAGAACCTCCGTGCTTGGCCTCCTCACCTTGGAGCCTGAATGAACTTTTCAAGGACATGCCTGGGCTCAGGGGCGTCACCGACAGTGGCTTGAGTATTGGCTTTAGTCTCCTCTGAGGGACGTCATGGAAGCAGAGCCAGGGAGCACCCCAGCGGGGAGGGGGAGTCAGCCTGAGGCCCCTCACTGGGCATCACCGCCCCCACCTGTCTGCTCAGAGCGCTCTGAGCATCTGGTTCTTCTGGCGAAATCTGCAGCACGAGGCGCTTTGGGGAGGATTTCAGGAGTGGGGCTGCCAGCGTTGTCGTGCATGACTGCATCACCTCCTCCCGAAAACTCTAGAAGGAGGAGCGCCAACCAGCTCTCCCCGACTAGCTGGTTTCCCTCAACTAGCTTGGCTGAAAAAAGCTAGTTGAGGGAAACTAGCTATTTTATTGGTCGATGGGCCTGGAGGCAGGAGAACGGACTAAATGACTCTGATGATGAAGCCATGCCAGGACCCAGTCAGATGGGGACAGTGTTGTAGCTGTGATAAGCCTGCTGTTCCCTAGAACTTGCCCTTCCTCACCTGGCCAAGAACACCAGCTTCTCAGGACCGTGGACCTGACGCATTCAGGTCTCAGGTGCCACACCCCTCGAGGCTCCTGTGATGTCCACGAACTTAAGGAGCCACCTGCTTCTCCGTGGGGTTAGGAGGGCCCCCCTCCCTGACAGCTTGCTTTAATATTGATGGAGACCACCTCCCTCCAAGACCATGATGGCTTACCTTCTCCACCGTTATCAAGGTGGGGTGTGCCTGGAATTCAAACAGACCCCTCCTCCGACACTCGGCAATGCCCATCTATTCCTCGTCCTCTCTCAAGTCCTCTGGTAGTAATGATGATCCCGTCCAAGGCTCTGAATAATCTATTAATAACTAACCATCCCTGAGATCACACAGTCCAATTAACAGAGTCTTGTATTAAATAGCATGGTGCTGGGTGTGGGAGATGGGACATTCTTTGACATCATCGTGCTCAGGAGGTGAAGGTGCAAGATTGCAGCCGCCAAGGGCCCTTCTGAGGGGACCAGGATCCTCCTTAGAACGGAAAAAGCCTGTGACACACAGAGGCCCAAGGGAAGGATGGTAACAAAGCTGCTCTGAGAGCCAAGACGTTTCTTGGGTTCGTAACAGCCGCCAATATCTTCCGCATAAGCACTGTTAGGTGGGTGTCTGGTCGAAGCCGAAGTGTGGGTGGTGGAAGAAACAGTCAAACTGACGTGAGTTAAGAACTGAGGGTTATTTTGAATTCTTTCATTTTTAATTTGAGCTTCCTCCTTTTTCTTGGGAAGAAAAAAAAAAGGTGTTTTTCCATGGGCAGGCCAGGAAAGTGAAAAGAGGAGAGCTGGTGGGGGAGGACAAACATAGGAATGAACCTCAATTCATTCCTGACCCAGTCATGTCCCTGAAATCCTGCCTAGAGACAGGGGCAAGGTCGAGGTGACCTTTTGGCATCCTTTCTCGGGACTGGAAGAATCCTGGCTGGAGGGTTCTAAGAGGCAAGAATGATGCCTATGAGGATTAAGGGAAGACTTGTAGTCATGGTAACCATGCAATCCAGAGTTTCCCCATGTGAGTAGGTGGTCCAAGTTTATGAGAATCAAAATCCGAGGTTCAGGAGACACTCAAATCCGGGTATTAAATGTCCCCGGCAAAACCAACGTGGCAACTCATGTTCTTGGTGGGAGGGTCATCCACCGTGACCCTCCTCTGGGAAAGGAAGGACCAGCACGGAGAAGGAGCTACTTAGAGGCTCCAGCATGCCAAGCGTGGGAGAGCCGTGAAGATGAAGGGGAGAAAGCAGACACACCTGGTCAGAGTGGACCTAATGAACATTTCCAGAAACGTCAAGGGTGGACAACACCATCATCGCAGAGAAAATAAATCTAGTTAGCAACAGGACCTATGTAAGCAGGGTGTGAGTGTCTTGGAAGGCAGAACAACCTTGTAAACTGTTCTCAGAACCCCTGAGAATCAGATCCCTTTGTAGTCAGGGCGCATGCACAGTGCTGGCCCTATTCCCCAGTGTCCCAACCCAGGCTCCCCAGCAACAACCCCTCCACACCCTCCTTGCTCCCCAGACTGTGGGAGCATCCTCCAGATGTGGCAAGCCTTGGTGTACCCCTGGTGCCCTGCGGCCCAGCCTCAGTCACTTAGGCGCCCACCTAAGCCACCATCTCACCTGGCTCGGAGCAAAGCACTCTTCCCTTCAGAAGGCAGGGAAGGCAGATTTTAAGTCAGACAGTGTTTAAGATGCCCAGCAGCAGAGACAAGCTAATGTTTGCATAAAGGCCCTCTCACTGAACCTACTGCCTGTCCATCTGCCCCCCGGCTGTCACACAGCCGGGCCGCCTCTGTGGGTAAATAAGGCGGTCCCTGGAGAAACCCGAAGCTGCCCAGCCCGGCCTCTGCCTGCCCCTCCGCACTCGTGCTCCGGCCCCCCCACCCTGTTTCTCATTCCCTTTATCTCCTTCCTCTCCCTTCCCATTTCTGGCCCTGGCTTAGCCCTCTATAATGACTTAATCTTGCCGACAGTGTGACAAGCGGATGAATCGAACTCCGCGGCTTTTTCCTCCACTCCAGATTCATTTTGAAGATTTCTCCCAGATGCGGCACTAAAACCCCAGATTCAATTTCCCTTTGACATAATAACTGAATTAGTCTCATATTGTCATACATAAATTACTAGCCAGTCAGGGCGCCACCAGAGGGAGGGAGAGCTGGAGAGAAAGGAAGGCGTGAGCCTCCGAGGGGGTGTGACTGTGACAGCGGGGACCTGGATAACAGTGGGAGACAGAAGGGTGACAGCTAATCGTATCTGACGGAAGGACGAGGAGCATCCCCAGGCGGCAGCGAAGGTAAAGATTACTTACCTTCCTCCCCACGCCCCTGGCCATTAAAACGTCACCACAGGGAGCCTTGCACCTTACAAGAGATACACAGATCTAAACATCTGCTCCATTAAGTAATGTTCTGTTAGCAAAGGCTGCTTTCAAAGAGGAAAACTTAATTTTGTGGAACACTGCTGCAGCTTCCAGGCCTAGAGACAGAGCTGAGCGGGGCAGGAGACCTGCTTGAGGCCCTGTTGGGGCAGAGATGCACATCCTGGGCCCTGTGAACATGGTGAGCACAGACGCAGCATCCTAGCCTTCCCCACCTGGGCCGTGGGACCAGAAGTGTGGCCAGACCAGAGCCAGCTGGAATGAGGCCTCCTCACCCGCCCACCAGCCACTCGGCCCAGGCCGGAGCCCTGGGGACCCTCCTTAAGCCTTCCTCTCTATTTCCCCCAGCCCATCTGTTAGTTCTGGTCAATTCTGAAAGCTCTTGCCTCTGGCCTCGCTTCTGCAGCCCATGTCTTGCTGGGATTATAGCCACAGCCTCTGGACCAGATTTCCCACCTTCAGCCCGACTTAACAACCCGTGCTCCACTCGGCCACGAGACCATATCTTTCCAAAGTACATATCTGATGGCAGCGCTTCCCTAAATTAAAACTTTCAGGTAGCGCCCAAGAGAGTACCGTCCAAATCTCTTAGCTTGGCCTGAAGAGCAGCATGAACTGACCATTGCCTACTGCTCCAGGTTTATCCCTTGGACCAGGGCCTCACATGTACCATTTTGCAAGTAAGCTCTGGGATTTTCCTGAGCTGTTCCTTCAGCCTGGAATACCCTTCTGCTCCTTCACTGTCACCTTAAGCATCATCTCCATCTAAAGCATTTCCTGGCCTCCCTAGACCCATCACTGCTCTTGCCAGGCTCCACTGCCTCCCAGCTTTCTTCTCGCATGGCACCTAACATGCGTTATTGCTCTCAATGGCTTACTTATCCATCTCTCTTGCTAGATGTCAAGTTCTTTGAAGGCAAAGATCATATTCATTGTTATAGTCCCCCATAGCTAGTATAGAGTAGAAATTCGAGAGATATGAAAAGAAACATGCAGGAAGGTTCATGAGGCCAGCCCAGAGCTAGCCAAGGGCTCACATAGACCTTCACATCCCTACATAGAGGGGTATAGTTGGTGCACATCACATCTGTGCAGTTAGATTGAAGTTCTGATCGCGTGTCTGCCATGAACCCGGCATTGGCCCGGAGCTTTGTAACATTTGTGGTATTTCAGTCCCCTCACTGGCCAGCACAGCACTTGGCCTGTGTAGACATTCAGTAAATGTGTAAGTGATTATCCACTGGGGATTTTGTTCTCAGGAGTTGCCTACTTCAGAGGATACAAAGGAAATAATTATGGAGCAGATATGATCCGATCTCCCACTGGACCACGAGCTTCTAGAGGTAAGTATTGGGTTCGTTTCTGCATCTCTGTCCAAGGCACATACATCCCCCACTAGTGCCCTGAGTAGCCCCTGCTCACTCAAAGTTGTGAGAGCTGTGGAGATGAATGTGGATTTGTTCTGCAAAACAGATGTGACCCAAGGTACAGGCAGTGACCTGTCACTTTGCCTTCAACTTTTATTGACATCACCACATGTTCTATTTCAATCCTGTGTTGGAGAACGATGTCCCTTTTATATTTTTACTTAGACTGAAGTCCTGCAGAATACCAAAGATGTAAGTGGCTTTAAAGCCAATTTACTAAATGGCTAGGCTTCGTGGGAGTGAAATCAGGAAATGGTCTTTTTTCGCCTGCCTACTGCCATTCGATCCTGCTCTCTCAGACACTCCTCTCTATGCCCCCTACACCCACCCCACCCACAGGAGGCAAATATAATTGTATATATTTAAACTGTACAATGTCATGATTTGATAGACACATATGTTGTAGAATTATCAAGACCAAGATAATTCACACATTCACTAACTCTGTGTGTGTGAGCGTGCGTGCGCGCGTGTGTGCGTGTGTGCATGCACACGTGTGCATGCACGTGTGTGCGTGTTGGAGGAGAACACGTAAGATCTACTCTCAGCAACTTCCAAGTACACAATACTGTATTACTAATTGTAGTCACCATGCTGTGCTTTCGATCCTCAGAACTTAATTCTCCTGTGTAACTGAAAATTTGTACCTTTGACTTACATCACCCCATTTCCCCCTCCCCCCAACCCCTGGCAACTGCCCTACTATGCTCTGTTTCTATGAAATTGGCTTTTTTAAAGGTCCCACATACGAGTAATACCGCACAGTATTTGCCTTTCTCTGCCTGGTTTATTTCACATAGCGTCATGCTCTCTAGACTCACCCATGTGGTCACAGATGGCAAGCTTTCCTTCTTTCCCTTGGCTGAAATAATAGCTGAATAATATTCCCTGTGTATATATCTACACATTTTCTATGTCCATTCGTCCATTGAAAAACATGTAGGTTGTTTCCATATCTCAGCTATTGTGAATAGTGCTGTAATGAACATAGGTGTGCAGATACTTCTTCGAAATACGGATTTCAATTCCTTTGGCTATATACCAGTTAAACCAAAGAGCGTCTGCATCGCCAAGGAGACGACCAATACATTGAAAAGGCAGCCTACAGAATGAGAGACAATATTTGCAAACCCTATATACTATAAGAGGTTAATATACAAAATATATAAAGAACTCATAAAACTCAGCAAAAAAGCAAATAATCCAATTTAAAATGGGTAAAAGACCTGAATAGATGTTTTTCCAAAGAAGACATACAAATGGCCTCTAGATGTGTTAAAAAGTGCTCAACATCACTAATCATCTGGGAAACACATATCAAAACCACAATGAAATGATCATCTCACATCTGTCAGGATGGTTACTATAAAAAGACAAGAGATAACAAAGGTTGGTGAGGATGTGGAGAAAAGGGAACTCTAGTGCGCTGCAGGTGGGAATGGGAACTGGTGCAGCCACTGTGGAAAACGTTATGGAGGTTCCTCAGAAAATTAAAAATTGAGGTACCATATGCTCCTACAAATTTTCAATCACTCTTCATGATTAACAAACAGTCTTTACTTTCATTTATTAAAACTTTCAGTTCAACCTAAGTCAAAACTTCAGTCTCTCATCGGTTGAAAGGTCCTCCTGATTCCCCCAGCGCCAGCCCCCCCCCCCAGGCTGAGGACCCCGCCGCAGGGAAGGGAAGCAGCTCGCTGCCTGTTCTCCCCCCTGTTCTCCCTCCTCCTCCTCCTCCTTTCTCCATGGTGCCTCTGGCTCCTCCAGGGTCACGGCAGGGAGAAGGTGACCTTCACACATGGGTTGAGCTGTTGGTGGTTCTCTTTGGCTGTTGAATGATCTGGTAAATATTCAAATGCATGCCTTCTCTCTTGTGGGGGATTTTGTGGGTTCTTTGGGCCATCCTCTGGGCAACCTTCACCAGGCGGTTCCCTGATGGGGGCAATGGGCTCCCCACTGACCTCTCCTGACTCCCTCTCATCTCTGACTCCAGGGGCTACCCACACAGCCTCTTTGGTCTCCTCTTCTAGCCGGTTCCCATTGCAGCCCCTTTCAAGACAGCTCGAGCTGGGCCTACCTCTAATGGTCCATCTGCCCCTCAGCACGTAACCCGGCATCTCCAGACTCTGTCCATGCAGGCAGCTCCCAAGAGCTTTTTTGAGCTTCACTCCGGTAGAGTTAGAGACAGGTCTCTGAGTTTCTATGGCTTAAGCATCCAGCAATGGGGATGTCTGTCTTCCCATTTGTAGATAACTTCCACTTTCAACATGTGATCTTCTGAAGCTTCCTTCCCTCGTCTTGGGGCAGACAGAGAAAGGGAAACACAGAGTTGTCCCCAGAAAAGATTCTCAATCTCAGGTCTCCTCGTATCTGGATGGGGGTGGCTGGTGGCGTGAGGGCTGCAGAGCCAGTTTCCCTATCTCTTGGACAGTCCAAGGCTATGTCTGGCAATGTGTCTATTGGGCAAGGTCGTGACAGGAAACACATGGCACACTCAAAGGGGTAATTAAAGAGAGTTGTAGAGACTATAAATGTATGGGGCAGGGTTCAGGTAACCACAAGGGAAGAGGAAACATCTTGAGTCTGAAGGACAAAGGGAAGGAGATGTTTCTGGAACCTTGGGAGATCCAGAGTTATCAGACTGGTGCTGCAGCCTTTAGTACAGGGATTCAGCCATCCTCAAACCATGACCAGGCAGAGAGGGAACCAGGGGAATAAATACCCTGGGCTTTCTCCTCCTGCCCTTGGATCTCCTGCAGGTGCCTCCCATTGGCTGAATTCAGACCAAAGCCCAAGGGCAAGTTCAAACCATCTTGTAGAGGTCAGCCTGGCTGGACTAGGGTGGAGAAGAATGGCACTGGAGTGGTATATTGGGGAATATGCAGTATACACCCCTCTCGTCACAATGTGCAGGAACTTGTCATCCACCGTCCTCAGTTGGGGGTCCCAATGAAACGACAGTGAGAGTCCATTTGTCAGCTAATAACCCATCGCGCATTTGTCTGTCTCTGCTCCTCTCCACTACCCCTGACGGCATCTGCATCCCTGTAGAGACTGCGGAACGGGAGTGGGAGGTCTCGGAGCAGAGATGGCAGCCTCTCATCTTCTGCAAAGAAGGGATTCGTCCTAAACTATGTCAACACCAAGGTAACCCATGTCCGGATATAAGCTGCAAACCACACAACCACAGCGCGAAGAAGACTTGGAGTGAGTTTTTGAGGATCTGCCATTTTAGATTCTCCAGGCCACAGCACTGCCCTTCTTAGCACACTTAACTAAGAGCTGGCTCAGGCTGGCTGGCCGAGGAGCCCTCTAAGAGATGGTGGCCAGGGGTGGGAAGGAAACAGTTGGGCCAGGGATGCTCAGGGTGGACACAGCATTCCAATTTGATGTGGGGACACAGGGATGAGGCCCATGGTATGTGTCCTCTCCCTCATCTGCTTCTCCAAGGATGCTTCAGGTGGCGTCCAGCCCAGGTGGCATGGCCTTGGAAGAGCTGGCTTCTCCTGAAAGTGGGGACTAACTGAAAGACTCATCAATGTCAGGGCTCCTGCAGGGAGGACAAGGCCCAGTGTTGCCCAGGCTGGAAGGAGTAGACTCACCAACACATCAGCTCCTTGTCACACAAACAATAGTGGATCAGACAATACCAGTGTTTATCTTTTCCAATCCTGCAATAACGCAGGTTGGAGTTGGGGGCTTGCGGGGATGGAAGATATGAAAGTCCTCAGCTCCCCGGGGAAGATGTTCGTAGGTCTGCCGGGGTCCCCGGCCTGGCCAGGGACGGCTGGAAATTGTAGTACAAGTCATACTGCATACTGCTGGCTGCTGTGTGGGATATCCAGGGCCACTGAGTACCAGCTCCATGCAGGTTAAGAGCACAGACTTTTCCATCAGACAGACCTCCATGCAAATCTTGGCTCTGCCGCGCCCTTATCTTGTGGCCTTGGGCAAACCAAGGCTCGGTTTCCTGACCTGAAAAATGGTCATGACAAATTTCACAAGGCTGTGCTGAGGATTAAAGGAGCTAATACATGGCAACTGCCTGTCACAATGTCCCGTGCATGGTTTGCATTCAATAAATGTCAGCCGTTACTGTTATGGTTGGCACTCCCCCATTATTCTTGCTTGGCCAAATCCCACGTGGTAGCAAGTTTTAATCATTCATTTATACAAAAACTATTTACTCAGCACCTCCCATATGGCAGTGGAGAAAAGGAGGCCTCAAGGTGCTCAAAGTCCAGTGCAAGAGACAGAGGATGGAGCTAACAGCGGTGATATGGGGTGAAGGCTGTGGGCGCACAGAGTCCAACAGCCTGGCCCAGGCTGGGATAGTCAGGGAAGCCTTCCTGGAGGAGATGGCAATCAGGCTGAGTCTTGCTGGATAAGCGGGGCTTAGTCAGGCAGTCACAATGGGGGAACTGTTCTAGGCAGAAACAACAGCCACAGCCCTGACAAATGTGACAAGAGACAGTAACAGCTTTGGGATGGCCAAGTGTCAGTGATGAGAGCAGAGGTGGAAGATGAGCCAGAGAGGAAATCAACATGCCGGCTGGAGGCAACTGGATGGTATCCTGCAGAGCAGGGCGATCCATCAAAGGACGGCCAGGAGTTTCTGTCATCAAATAATTCTTCAGAACTTCAAGACTTCGGCTGAGGCGACTCAGGCTGCAGCCTTGGAGGCTGGGCAGGGAGAACCCAGATGTGGCCCCGCTCTACTCCTTGCTGCCTGGTATCAGGTGCTGCCCGGGAGTCAGCCCTGGGGGGCCCAGCCCACCACCTCTGTGCTACCATCCCCTGCCCCATCCTCCAAGCTGCCCCTGGCTGGGCTGACGCCTATGCCCTGAAGGAGAAAGGGTCCCAGCCATCACCCTGCTTCTACCGCTTGTGGAAGCAGGAGGCTAAGCAGAGGCTGTGCCTTGGTCCAGGCTGCCAGGGACTTGTGGACCCTCCACAGGGGAGCCCCCAGGCCTTCCTGGCAGCCCCTCTGTGTTCGGGACACCCAACTTGCCCAGGCCCCTGTGACTTTGATGATTGTCATTCTTGGACGCAACAGCTGAGTCTACAATCCAAGTATATGTAAAGGGAGGAACGGAGGCTCCGTTTCCTCTGAACTTCCAGCTGCTGCTTTTAAGTGACAGGTCAGCTGTGTGCTGTCCCTGCTGCTGCAGGGACACGATGGGGGTGGGGGGAGCATCTGTAAACTGGATGTCCTGGACGGCCTCGTAGTTCCACGCTGCTCCTGTGAGTGACAAGGGCTGCCTGCCAAATAGGAAAGAAAAATACTTTAATTGAATAGCAGGGGAGGCATGGGGTTGTGGGACTAATCTTCATCCAAGTCCTGCATGATCTCAAAAGAGTCATTTAACCTTTGTAAGCCTCAGTTTCCTCACCTGCCCTATGGTCACGACTGCTTTACTGGTGAAGATTCATTGTAATAATGAGTGTCAATGTTTCTCAAACAGGGAACTCTAACCCAGGGTCTAGATGGTGATATGGTGGGAGGTACCTCTTTTCCTAAAGCATAAATTTTACCCAAAGATTTTAGAGAAAAAGATTCTATTAAACAGATAAAGTAATATTCTGGAGAAGCATATGCCACTTTAATGAATTATAAAGACAAAAGAGGAACGATCAAAGCAATTCTTCGCAGCGCTATGAACTCTTTGGCTACAGCCCCAGATCTTCGGGTCCTGTTTCCTGCCTCTCTGTCAGCTGAAACAACCACGAGCGCAGTGCAGGGGAGGCTCTCTCTCCACGACCAGAGGCACAGGACAAGCGTGGATGTGAATCCACTGTCTGATGGGTCATCCTAGGCTTTGCTTCTTTGGAGCACACTTTGCCCATGAACTTAACTTCTGCTTGTAACCACAACCATTTGGTCCATCTATCTATCTTTGATAGAACCATAGGAAAACGGTGGGCAGCCAAGGACACTTTCCACCAGACAGTAACTATACTGGAAATAACTTGGAGAGGAGACCTGGAGGAAGCCAGACCCGTCTAGAGGAGGCAGGAGCAGATGGCAACAGCTCATACAGGGGACAGACCTGCAGAACCATGGGGCTGGGAGATGTGGGATCGGAGAGCCCAGGAGAAAGGGCTAAGGAACAATATACTGAGAATCCCCCAGGGAGGACTCAAGACCCAGAGGCAACTGCAGGCCAAGCAGGGAGCAGGAACTGCAAGGAGGGGAATGATGGCCCACCACTGAACGTGAAAGTGACCTCTTGAAGTCCCCGCCACTGACTTCTGCCTGACACGTCATTGCAGGCCCAGTCTAACAGTCAGTTCTCTGTGGTCCACTGACCAAGTTCTGCCAGGTTTATGAACGAGCTAGCCCAGCCCAGCCTTCTGACCATCCTCCCTCCTCAAGCTTAACGTTGCTCAGATGTGAGGGCACAGCGATCTGCCTGTTGGCATCACGTTAGCCCCGAGACGCCCAGGTTTTTCAGTTGCCCTCTGCCTGTAAGAACGGGCTGCATGCAGTTTTAGTGAGTAACAGTGGTGAAGTATATTTAAAGGTATAGATTTTTAGCAGCAGTACAGATGTTGAAGGGCAAAAAAAAAGCCAACACCCCATTTACTTCATTTTAGTCCTTCTGAAGTGCACAGTTTTCAGCCTGGCGCTTGTCATCGATCAGTTTTGATTAAGTGGCTGAGAATATTTTTTTTTTTTAATGCCTGAAACTCTTAAAAGAACAGTGGACTGTGTTCATTTCTGCCTTCAGGTTTAAGAAGATGCTTTCCTAGAACTTGCCATTGCCCGAAGATGGGCCTCAGGGCCACAAGTTTGGGTCCACAAATTCTGGGGATCTGTGGAGCCACCAAGATTTGACATTCAGAACGTCCCTGCCATTGGACCCCAAACAATGACCTCCAAGCCTGAGAGAAGGCCTCCTGTTCGTCCAAATCTGTGAATCACTTTTGAAACTGACTTTATTTCTACCAAATAGCTCTGCAATTCTCTAAAATAGGGATTCTACTGAGCTGGGACATCTCATCAATGGGAAATGAGTCTCTGGTTGTCATCTGCTCCATCCTCATGGCCCGAATGAGTCTGAAAGTCTATGTGTCCTAGAACAAATCAGAATGTATCCTCCCCACTCCCCTCCCCCAAAGCTTCGAGTTCTCCACGTTCAGCTTTCTTCAGGAAAAAAATTTCAATGAATCACAGGGCATCAACATGTTGGCATCTCTTGGCACTGAGAAAGTATTTCAGTGAGTCTGTTTGACAAGTGTCTTCCACCCAGCAATGGGGTAGACACAAGAATGAAGAAAAGAAAAGATCTGGATAACATACTCTAATATATTCTGCCCTAAACCAATCCCGCAAAGTTTGCAACGCAGACTCTTACGTTGGTTAATGCTCTTTTGACTTGAATAACTGTTGAAACCTCCTTCCTCCTTCTTTCCCTGCAGGTACATCATCCAAAAAAGGCCTTAGCTTTTCACATTTCAACAAAGATTCTCACATTCTTTACTGGTAGGGGACAAGGCCCTGTGAGACTAAACACACAAGATCATTAAATAAAACAAAATGCTTGATTAAAAATGTCAAGTGGACTGCTGAGGTCAGGTGGGACCTATCTGGTCTGAAAGCTCTATGTACACACTTATAAAAAAGAATCCATAAAGAGCCCAGCTGGGGAATTGAAAACATACGTAATGTAGATTGCAAATTTCAGCCACTGCGTGAATTTCTTTAAGCTTGTTTGATGTCTTTCAGGCCGGAGATGCAGGCATTAGGACCAGTACTTCTTTTCAATGCCTGGTCCAACCTCAACTAACATTGAGACCTCTGGGCCCCAGGCACTCTGTTTAGAAGTTCCCTTTAATCAGCAAGCAACCCTCTGAGGAAGGGATTATTAATCCCCCCCCCCTTTCTTTTTCCAGGTAGTTTTAAGCTTTAATCTTCTTTGTAGGTAACAGAAGTAATGAGTTTTGAAACAGAAGAGAAATTTTTTAAAAATGTTTAATATGTTCTGTACAATAGCAGAGGTTGAGTGTTTATTTATCCCGGAAAATCCTACTGTTCATTTTTCTCTTATGATTTTTCTGATTGCCGCAAAGGACAAAATCACCTGCCGGTTTCACATTTGCTCACATCTAAGGCCGCTTCGCATGGTGCGTAGTGCTATTGGGACAGACACTTAATTCCCTTTTACTGATGAATAGGTTGGGGGATGAGAGTGTGTTTCAGCTTCAAGACCAGCATCCTTGTTTTTTAAACCTCAGTACCTCCTACTACTGCCAGCTGACGTTGTTTAGATACGTACAGTCTTGGGGAGAAAGTTTCCTCATAGCTTAGTTCTCAAACTTCAGTGTGCCTGAGAGTGGCTCGAGAAACATGACAAGCAGGCTGGGGTTCCCACCACCCAGGAGTCTGACCCAGGAGGACTGCAGACAGGGCCCTCGGTGGTGCTTTGGGTTCTTCAGACCTGAGATCTCCCGGCAGCCATTCCTCTGCCCCACAGGCAGACGTGCCTCACCTCCCCCCAAACCCTGTTTCGGAAGCTCCTTCCGGGATCTTCCGATCCAGGGTGAGGGAACCCGGAGGCAACCCTCACAACTTTCCAGGCCCGGCAAGAGAGAGAAAAAAGAGAATAAAGAGCACGCGGAACTCCTCCGCTCCTTCCACATCCAACGCGGCAGGATTGACCTTCGCAAGCCTCGCCTGTAACGCGGCCCATTCCCACCCTCTCTGCCGATAGGAGCGGGAGTGGCCGGGCTTAGCGCTCCCCAGCAGACGCAGCTGTGGCCATAATCCTCCAAGAAGGAGAGTTTACGAGTCTGTCTCTGGCATTTAAAATTAATATACTTATTAAGAGAGCAGGAGAGTGCTTGCAGGGTAAATGTCTTTTTATTTTTTTCCCCAGGGCGAAGGCTACTTAACGCAAACTCAAAGTCAGCTGACTTCAAGGGGCCTTGGCGTATTCGGGGCTTAACTGTACAGGATGAGTGTGCTCACCATGCAGCCGGGCTGCATTTTCTCACAGTGGGTTCTGGCTCCTCCCCTGAGGGTCTCAGGGAAGAGGGCTGCTGAGCCCTTGCTGACCAGGAATCCAGCCTCTTTCAGCCGTGCTCTCCTTGCTTCTGCTCTACCTGGTCACTCATCCACCCGGTCTCCTCCAGCCATTCCTCTATCCTTCCACTCTTCATTTATCTAGTCAGCCATAGTGTTCATGCTTTCGTTCATCAAACATTTATCGAGCCCTTTCAGCATCCCAGGCATTGGGGAGCCACAGGTGAATAATATACCTCCAGCTGTTAGAAGCTCACATTTCAGGACATCTGCTTCAAAGGCTGAGGGAGATAACATGCTAAAATTCTGGTTGAGCTTTTACTCCCTTGTCCAGCTATCAAACTCCTATGCATCAGTCAAAACCCAATTTAAATATGCTCAACAGGGCTTCCCTGGTGGCGCAGTGGTTGGGAGTCCGCCTGCCGATGCAGGGGACGCGGGTTCGTGCCCCAGTCCGGGAGGATCCCACATGCCGCGAAGCGCCTGGGCCCGTGGGCCATGGCCGCTGAGCCTGCGCGTCCGGAGCCTGTGCTCCGCAACGGGAGAGGCCCCAGCAGTGCGAGGCCCGCGTACCATAAAAAAAAAAAAAAAAAAAAAAAAAGCTCAACTTACAAAACTCCTGCCCACTGGCCCCCAGAGATGATACATTTCCCCTGTGCTCTTACAGCACGTGGCTGTATTTTATGGCTCTATTTCAGCTCTTGTCATTACTGGTAGTATCTTCTCCTCCTCTACCCTGGGAGGGTTTTCTAAGTGTGTGTCCTGTGCTGAGCCCAGCACCTGCTGTAGAGCAGGTTAGTGACTTCCCAACTTTTACAAACCTAAGGACCTCCTGGGAAAGCTGCTAAAAATACAGACTCCCCAGCTCCACCCCTAGGCGATTGGATTTAGTAAGTATGAAATTGAGGTTCAGGGATTTGGGTTTTTAATAAGTGTGTCAGGTGATTCTGATGCAGCTGATCTACAGACCACACTTGGATAAATCCTATGCCAGCACCTCAATAAAAGTTTTCTGAATAAATGAATGAAAACCCCAAAATTTAAAGGTCAACAAAAAGTCTGTGATTTTTTTTTGTTGTTTTTTTTTGCGGTACGCGGGCCTCTCATTGTTGTGGCCTCTCCTGTTGCGGAGCACAGGCTCCGGACGCGCAGGCTCAGCGGCCATGGCTCACGGGCCCAGCCGCTCCGCGGCATGTGGGATCTTCCCGGACAGGGGCACGAACCCATGTCCCCTGCGTCATCAGGCGGACTCTCAACCACTGCGCCACCAGGGAAGCCCAAAGTCTGTGATTTTAATAAGGCCTGTGGATTTTACCAAAGAGAATTTCCTAGTTTTGAAATTGTATACAGGTATGTAAAGTGTTAGCATTGGGGGGAACTGGGTAAAGGGTACGCGGGACCTCCCTGTACTGCTTTTGTAACTTCCTGTGAATCCATGATGATTTCAAAGTAAAAAGTTTTTTTAAAAGTCATCTGGTTTTCCAAAACCTCAAGGATGTACGGTTGTAATTTGCTTCAAATCCCTTATCTCTCGATCTTTAACCTTCCCCTCTGGAGATATCAACAATCCTCAGCTGTCTGTTGAGTACAATTAATCATATACCTAATTAGTATACAATTAATCCTTTATTATTAACAAAAGGTACTTCATTCTTCGCTTAATTTCTCAATATCCTCCAAAATAATCTTATCATTCCTTTTACTTACTTTTTAAGTAAGTCATGCTAACACTACTGGGGGAAGTTGAGGACAATGTTTGAGATAATGGGGAGGACAGCACAAAGCCCTAATCCAGAACCCTTGCTGTCTCTATGTGCCTGTGGACCCCAGTGGGTCTTACTGTCGCCCAGGGAGCTTTTAAAAATCTCAGTCTCCAGGCCACACCCCATTCCCATTAAAATGAGAATTTCTAGGGTGGGGCCTGGTGATTCCAACCAGTGGCACAGGCAGTAGGTGGAGGCTGGCCCCTGGATGCAGCTGTGGGCCTTGCTCAGGTGGAGAGCACCTCTGGAGCACTTTCTGAACTGCTGGCTCTAAATTCAGCTCCATGAGAACCACAGCCCTATCCAGGGGAGGGTGGGCCTATGACCTCTTCTCTGCCTTTTCTCATTCCTCAGAGCCAAGGCCTGGAGGCAGGCAGGACTCACGCCTGCTCACCTTCCAAAGGAGGCCTTTGTTTTATCTCCCTGCTCTCCACAGGCACAGATACCTTCTTGTCTGTGTGGCTGAAAGACTCCTTTCAAAGCAGATCGGCATTTCACATGATTTGGGTGACCCTCCATGTTCCCTGGAAGTTCCCCAGGCCTGACTGACTCATTTAGTTTCTGCCCAGGTCAGCATCCTTTCTCAAGAGGGTCTGCCAGGTCCGCGCTGGTCTCCTGACAGGGTGAAGGGTCCACTCTGAGGACCCTCGTGCTAGAAAGAAAACAGGCCTTTGCTCAGGTCTGGGGCAGAGCTCCAGGCTGAGGCGCTGATGGGATCCTGTCGGGTCACAGCAGGGATGCAGGATCCCTTTGGGGAGAGTCTGTTATCCACCGCTGATAGGTCTTCGGTGTTCCACTGAGGGGACAATTGTTCCAGGTCAGGGTTCTGGTTCTGGAGACAGCAGAGCAGGGTCACAGTGCCTGGTGGCTTGCAGACAGCCCAGGTTGCTTCTTCAGTCCCTGAGGGCTCCCCACACCTGCTCCTCTCCAGCAGCTGGGGGCGGGGGTGGAGGAGGGGTCCAGCACAGACAGTCGACGAACTGCCACGTAGGACAAGAGTGACGTGCCTGTGTCTCCAGGATGCCATTCACTCTGGAAGGCCTTCTGGAAGCCCCGTCAGCGATGGCCTAGTTAGCTAGCGAGGCCTGGCTTGCTGCCAGGGCAGCAAAGGCTTCGAACAAGCTCTGGTCTCCGCAGAGTCACCTGAAGATGGCTGAACATCTTCGCTCCAAGGACATCTTCCCTGTCTGTACCCAGGCCTGCCCGCTCACTCCAGGTCCCTCGTCCCTCCCACTGTCCCTCTCTTGCTTGGCATAGAGTTGCTGGCCAAGCTGGGAGATAAAGGCCTCACATGTTCAATGCACTGAACTTTATGACTGTTTGGAACAGAAATGTGAACTTTCCTGAGGATGAATCGAGTGACCCAAACAGGAAAGCAAAGGCAATTTGAAATCTTGAGCCTGGCCGCTGTCATTGTCAAAGTTTACTTAACCTGTGAGCCAGATCCTGCATTCTGCACATTAAATCCTCCCAATCTCCTAATAAGCACTGTTATTTCTCATGCCCATTTTACAGATGAGGAAGTTGAGGTCCTGGCACGGCAAACATTGACTTGAGTCAAGAACCTGCCTGTTTCATCACTGTGTTCTTCTGTGTCACCTCCAGAATCCTCCACACTGAGACAAGACAGAGTTCCAATGCCTGGGGAAGGCACCAGAGCCCCTGTTCCTGGGGGATGGACACTCTCCACGAGGAGCAGCGCCTCTAGAGTGGGAGACTGGGGAAGAGGTGACTTGCCCATGGTCTTCCTGACCTGTTGGATGAAAATTGCCTAGTGGACAGAGCCCCTGTTTGGAGCAAGGAGGTGGGATATATAGACCCAGTCCAGCTCTTTCTTTGAGGCCTTCCCCACTCCACCAGGACATTTGAGGAATGTCCCAGATGGGGTGGCCCAACTTCTCTTCAAATCTGAAAATGGGTCGGACCTCCCCATTTGAGGAGCATTTGAGGGGATGGCAGGTGAAGCAGAGCTGAGACACCCGCCGCTCTGATCCCCCAAAAAGGGAAAAGCTCGTGAATCAATTGATTCCATTTAGGATAAGCATCTTACAGTGCCTCTCTGTTAACATTTTTCTACATTTTCTTATCCCATTTCCACTCACCAGCTATGTGTCTTTGGGCATTTTCTGTTCCTCAGTTTTTTTCATCTGTAAAATGGGGATAATAAGAGTCCCCAGCACGTAGGGTCATAGTGAGGCTTAAATAGTTGAATGTGGAAAATAGGGAATAAGGAATAAGGAAATCCTTAGTGCCTGGCACATTGTCAGAACTCTATCAGTTTTAGTTAGGAGGAGGAGTAGGTCTCTTTCGAGACCAGAATAACTAACAAGTTCTTTTTCCACAGTAGACGCTGTGGTTAGATAAAAGAGCTTCTTGACTGTAAGTCATATGAGAATATTCTATAAAGAAATGCAGTAGCACTTTCTTCCCTAGACCATTGTAAGAACTACTCTGGCTGAGGTAAAAAGTAATAATAAACATTGTTTGAGTGTCTACTGGGCCCTGTTGAGTGCATCACCTCATTCAGTCCTTACGTCAGCTCCGAGGGTATTTCCATTTCTGGAGGAGGATGCCAGGGCTCAGAGAGGTTAAGTACCTTGCCCTTGATTCCAAGCACTGTCTGAGCCTCCATGCCATTGCCTCTACCAGTGACAGAAGACAGACTGGCATATGCCCTTCAGAAAAGCCTTGCAGCCCAAGGAGTCTCACTTGGGCTTGCTCAAGCCATCAACCAAACGGAGATCAGAAAATCATCGTGCAAAGTGTTTCTCTTCTCTCACAGTAATAAATTCTCCCGACATTAGCAGAAGCTGGGGCTGGGCAGCACAGGACGCTGAATGACAGCTCTCCAGCGGGGCTGGCGGTGGACGGAGGGAGACTGGCATCCGCGTGCGAGGCCGTGGGCAGGGTGATTGCTGGGCTCCCGTGAGAGCATGAGAGCAGGCGGTCCGTGAGGCTTTGACTCACACTTTGTAAATTGGTTTCATGCATGGGCTATCAATGGGGGCCTGGCTAGATAATAGGATTTTCCAGCACACTTCTTCCCCCCTCCTCTGCAGCCGTCCAAATCTCCACGCAGAGCGCCTGGAGGGGATGTGACGTGCTTGGCAGCGCGCTCCCTGGTCAGGCTCCGCAGCTCTGGCTGGGGCGATGCAAATCTAAGAGGCCACGGTTCAGGGCAGCCTCAGAGAGAGGCTTACGAGCTCCATAAGTGGGAGTTGGAACCAGGGTCCCAGGCAGCCCCTTCCTGGCAGGCTACGAGTTCAGGCACTCTCAGCCACGCCTGTCCATTATGGGGGGACAGGGTCCTCAGGAAGTGCCCATGGGGCCGCAGTGACTACTCCTGGCTTGACTGAATGGTGCCGCCAGCCTTGACTGCCCACGGTGAGTCTCTGCCCTGCCCAGCCCAACCCCAGAGGAGGTTCCCCAGAAACCCAAGCATCCCACATGTACCCGTTCCCTAGAGGCAGACCCTGGGAAAGCGAATTACTGGGCAAGCCCTCCCAGGAGAGATGAGGTGAGGAAACTAAGCAGGGATGTGGTTTGGGCCGAGGCCAGCTTCAGCCTGGTCCCGCTGGGAGCCCAGGAGCAGGGGTTATAGCACAAAGTCGGACGCACCCTGTGGCAAGGGGCCTGGTCTTTTGTGCCCCTGTGTCAGTCATTGGTTGTGGGCTTAGGGCAAGGGGACTCAGGCAGGTGGCTGCCCTCCGGGGTCAGCTGAGGCTCATTCTCTAGAGAAGGGGGACAGCGGTGAGCTTTAGTAGCCAATAATCACAGCAGCTAGGGGATGGGCGCATCAGACCAGGCATGGGGATCTGGGCAGGTCACCAAGAGCATCACTGCGCCATGCCCATGGGATACAGCCAGGACACAGCTCAGCCGGAACCCCGTGAACAGCCAGCCTGGTGACTCTGACTTCTAGAAGGCCAGAGGGCCGAGGAGCCAGACGGTACTACAACGAGCAGTGTCTGTGACAGCCTAGCCGTCACCCCTGACACCCATACTCTGAAACTACAAAGGCATGGTTTGTGCATCTGCCCTCTTATCTCCTCCCAGCAGGGACACAGGCCTGCAGGTTCCATCAACGGTAGTGCTGGGGACTTCTGCCCAGACCCCCTGAAGCCACAGCCAGTCTACTCTCTGCACAGAGACACACAGCGCACCTACCGGAGCTGTTCTGTGACGTTCCAAAGCCTCCTCCCCCAGAGCCTTTAATACAAGTTTGCTGCCGAAACACAAACACCCGCCTCCAATGCGGAAGAGAGATTAAATTAGGAACAATCTTAATTCTTTCTGGCAGAGGGAAGCGAGTGAGAGCTGTCAGTTCCCCCATGATATATTGTCAAGGAAATCCAGGTTTAAAGGTATTTCATAAGTTTGCCTTTGCCTGCTAATAAAGAGAGTCAGCTAACAGGATCGGATCACCAGGCGAGACTGTAATGAGATAATGTGGTGTACTCCACAGAGACCCAGCCAGCGCCTTGAAATTCCTCCGAGAGGGTTTCTGAAGTGCTGCATTATGACGAGGAAGGGAGAGGAAGAGGGAGAGAGAAAAGGGAAAACGGGCATAATTAGTGGAGCAGATTAGGTGATTCAACAAAGATCATACGGTCCCAGCAGGCTGAGTGGCTGCGGTATTTGTCAACACACCTCACCTTTGCCTCTCGGTCTCCAGGCCTTTCTGTTTTCTCAGTGAGATGAGCAAGCTCAGAACCATCTTCCTGGAATACCCAGAAAGTGAAGGCTTTATCATAAGCAAATAAGCAGGTTTGCCTGGGGTCCTCCCCAGCTGGCTGGCAGTGGGCCTCAGCTGGGTCTCCCCCAAGCCCACAGACCTCGGGGAAAGAGGCTGTGTTCAAAGGAAGCCTAGGCCTAGGACTGAGCTCACTCTGGTGGGTGTCCAGTCTGGTGACCCACTGTGCACTGGGTACCCAGGTTCGCTGAGTTATGATGGGGTTGATGCTCCACTTTGATGGTGTCTGGTCCCTGCCTTGATTGTTCCAGGGCTGAATTGTTTACTTGGGCTGTGGTCTGGGGAGGGCTCATTCTGTGCATGCAGCTGTATGAGAAACCTGTCTGGGTGCAAACGATCAACCCACTTAGCACGTCAGAAAACGGGACGCCCCACCTCAGCCCGACACGCACACCCACGCCAAGAAAATGTGATTCAGGGCTTAAAGCAATAAAAAACTTCAAAACTCCTATTTATTATTTAAGCCAGCTCAGCCCCTCTGCCCACTCTGCCCTCAAGCCCACCCTCACAGGCATAGGCAGATTTTTTTGGTCTAAAGGGCTTTGGGAAACTGATGAAGGCTCTGAAAACTCTTTCCAGAAAAAGTACAGACACACCCGCACGCACCCAAGTTGTGGTGCGATTTCAAGGGTTCACAGATCCCGATGGTGAACCCCAGGTTTCAAAACTCTGCAAAAGAGGTGGTGTTGAGGGGAGGACTTACTTTGTTAGACTGGGCCTGGGTGCACCCCATGGAGACAGATACTGCCTGGGCAGGAAGCTGTCCAGAAGCTGATCCACCCCTGGAGACATGTGGGCTCTGGAACGGGCTTTAGTTTTTATTTCCTGTGCTCCCCTAGTTATGTTTTCCGGCGTCTGGGTCTCTGGGCAAAAGGGAAGCCAGGGGTGGGCAGGCAGGCCTTGGTAATGGCGTGAGAGGAGAGGCAGGAGAGAGGCCAGGGTCCACAGGGGAGTCTGCACAATCACCTCCTGTCCTGTGGGACCTTGGTCATCCCTGCTCTGTCCCCCAAAGGGCCCAGCAGATGATCTTTTGGGAGGAAAGGGGATTTCGTGCTGGCTTTGGAAGGCATCAAAGAGGGGGAGCTGGGGAGACTACAGGCCCTGCTGCAATACCGCCAGGCTAGAGGGAGAACCCCAAGGGACAGAGTGGTGGTGGCTGTCTCAGAGAGGAAGGGAAGGGGCTGAGGCTCTGGGGCCTGGAGGGAGAGACAGGAGCCACGTGACTGCTGTCAGCCGAAGACGCTGGGCCGGGAGAGATTCTGAGATCGGGAGAAAATTCTTCTCCGCGTGACTCCCCACTTTCTTCTGGTAGCATCTGAGCACCCCCTGACTCCACCCAGTCCCCTCAGAGTGTGTGACAGATGTTCCGCCAGGGAGGGAGGGTTCAATCTGGATTTCTAATCTCCTCTGGCTGCACCACCGCCAAAATACAATACGCAATTATGGGGACACGATACGTCAGTGATCACTGAGGGGAAGAAACCCCATTTGGACAGCAAAGCCAATGGCTGGTATCTAAATGTATGACTACAGTCAGCTCAGAGACCTTCGGGTTCTCTTGCAGGCAACGAGCAACCATCCACTGATCACAATCCGGCTGTCCTTCTCAAGCCCCAGCCTTTCCCTGTCATCTGCTGACAGCACTTACATGGCTCCTATGTCCAGGCCCTGCAGAAAGAGGGCAGGGCATCAGGCCAGGAGGCCGGGGATCACAGGGGCCCGGGCCCATTCGCTCATTCATTCACTGGTATTTTTGGAGCACCTCTCACCTGCCAGGCACTGTTCTAGGCTGTGGAGTATAGCGGTGAACAGGACAGACTGCCCTGGGGAGTGGACATTCTAAGGAAGGCTCTGGGGGGCCTATTTTTGGGTAGATACTGCTCCTTTCTGATGAGCTCCCCAGGCTCATCCTCTTGCAGGGTGATAGAGCAGACCCTTTCAAAAGTTGGCCCAGGGGGACAGCTTCAGGGGCCTTGGATCCTACCCTCCTGCTTCCCATCTCCTTGTGCTAAGAAGGCAGATACCAGAGTCCATCTCTTCCTCCTCCTACCTCCTGTGGTTCCGGGCCTGGCTTTGGTAGGGTTATCTGAGTGATCTACGGTAAATCGCTTCCCTTCCCAGCTCCTGGTTATTCTCAACTATAAAATGAGGCTAATGACACTAGCTCCAGTCATATCACGGGGATTTTCTTAGGATGGTAGAACCCACAGAAGGTTCAGATGGAGAAGAGACCTCAGGAATCACTGAGCCCAAAGCACTCATTTCACAGAAGAAGAAACTGAGGTTCCAAGTGGTACCTAGTAAAAGTGTCTGAGAAAGCTCTTGGTGAATGGAAAGCTCTCTGTCGATACAAGGGATTGTTATATTGTTGTTATTTTCCCTTTGAGCGCACTGGCTGGTCTCCCATGACCCAGGCAGGGAGGGGAGGCACGAGTGAAGAGTCCTTCCCTGCAGGTCCCTGAGTCCTTCACTTGTCCTCAAAGACCTCACTGGTCCCGAGCCCCATGTGGCTCCCCCTGCTGTGGCTGCCCAGCCCCACTAAGAGGATGGAAGCTGTTTATTGCTTTCCTGCGTGGTGGGGGAGGCTGGAGTTATAGGCTAATTAAACCACAGACAGATTCCTCAGCAGTTGGCTGGGACCATAAGTGCTGTTACAACAGTAAAAGGCCAGAGATGACAGATGGAGCTTTTTCAAGATTATATCACCGTCGCCCCAGAACACGGCTTCCACTCAACCCCTCGGCTTCGGGGCCATGCTCCATGGGGTGATCGCTCTGCATCGGGGAAGTCTACAGACAATTAGCGGGGAAAGCGAGAACAAAGAAGAACAGGACGGGTTCAGTCTAACCACAATGGCAAGAAGTAACAACCTAACCCACACCGTGGTCTCCTTGGAAGACTATAAATTGCCCAAGATGCTTCTCAATGGAAGAATGGGAAAGTCCTTCCTAAAGTCTAATTGAAATCCCTTCTGCTGCCAAGACAGCGAAGGGCTGGGGGAAAGGAAAACGATGACTGTGCCACGGGACGGAAGCAGTGAGCTGGGGAAGGGATGAGCAAGGACCACACGGGGGCAGGTCTCCGACCTCAGGATGGGTGTTTCTCCTTGTGCTCCAATCAACAGAGAAGATTACTCTCCTTTGTACCTCCTTCCTTCCACCTCTTCCAGGAAGTTGACCTAGATGAGATTTGGCCAAAATTGGGACTTAACTTTGGTTTCCATGCTACCCACGACCAATGAAATGGAGGGAGGAAGAAAGAGGAAGGCAAATGAATGATCTCGTGATTTAAAATAACCTATAGGAAAAGACTTCATCTGGTTGTGGAGTCAGCCAAGTTGGGTTTGAGTCCCCTCCCTGCCTCTTGGACAGTTCAACCTTCTCTGGGCTTCTGGTTCCTCCACCGTAGTAAATACAGCTAAATATTCCTGGCTTACGGGGTGTTCTGAAGTTCAAGAGGGATCATGCATTTAAAACCTCATGGTACTTGGTAGAGTGAATCGTGGTTATTCAGTCGCTCCTCAGAGCGCATGGTCTCCAAGAGGAGTTAGATCCTTCTCTGCCCTGAAGATGAAATCTCCACTTTCCTTGATACCTTTAGACTCAGAAAGGTCACCCTAAAGTCTAGCCTGACTCCCACCTGCTGCAGGGCCCCCAGAAGTACAGATCCAGACAAGTAATCGTGAGCTGGAGGGCTGGTGTTCAGGGGAGGCCTGGCTGCCACCTCCCTGCAGCTGGGAAGATGCTGTAAGTCCAGCCAGGCTGTTTACCTCCTTCCTGCCCCTCATGTTCCTCAAAACGCACAAGGTCACTTGGCCCAGCTAGAGTCCCAGCTCAGGCACTGACGTGATGCGATCTGACAGCCCCGTGTCCCGCTGCCAGGCCACTGCTGCGGCAGGGTGGGGCCGGAGGGGCAGCTGTGTCTCTCGGCCTGGTCGCAGCCTGGAGGAAACCGGGGGACCTGGGAGCTGCGAAGTACCATCAGGTAGAAAAGCTGAAGAGCAGGTTTGTGGGACACCTCTTCCGCTCTCCCCGTCCCCGCCTGCCACCTACACCCCCTCTCCACCCCATGCACTGCAGGCTCTGGGACCAGCTAGTGTCGGGGAGCTCCCACCACTCGGGCTTCTGAGTCCAGGACACAGGTGGGGAGGCCGAGGGGACCCGAGCCCCGCTGACCCTGCCCCGAGCAGCAGCCATCTGTCTTCTGCATGGCTTCATCACCCAGCAGAGCCCAGCATCTCCCCACTGAGGCCCCACCTCCCACATATGCCTTTCGACTGCCCCTTCCAGTTCTCCCGGAAGGAAAGAAGAGGAACCAGCATTTGGAGAGCCCCTACTTTGTGCCAAGGACTGTGTCAGGCACTTCTGTTATCTCACTGAATTCCTCAATCCATAATGTCAGGGGGGGACCCTGGGGGCAGCGAAGGGCGGGGCGTGGGCAGGAACAAAGACACACTCAAACTCCATACTACAAAGAGAGTTGGGAACTGTTTACAAAGGTGTGGGCAGGGTTTAAGGAAACTAACCACAGGTGGCGCAGTGTCCTCAGACTAGCAGTAGCAGGGCCCCTCGCCTCCCCTGGGCCTGAAGGGACAAGGGCAGAAGCAGTTAGTTACTGGCATTGGGGGAGAGTCATGTTCACAGCAGTGGGTAGGGGGCTACCTGATAGGAGCTGTGGCTCTTGATGGAGGGACACAACCAGCTGATGGGGATCCTGCGGGTAAGGAGTCAGAGGACCAAATCCCAGCCTACTGTTCTCCTCTCCTCTGATATTCTGCTGGTGCCGCCCACTGGCCCAACCCAATCGGGAAGCTCGTGATGCTGTGCACTTGGGAAACCTTGGGGGCAGGGGCAAGAGCGGGTTGGGAAGGGTGGAGAGCGGACCTGGAGAGACAAAGAGCAGGTGGTCAGCACGCACGAGATAGGAACGATCCCTGTTTACAAGTGCCCAGAGTCAACAGCCGATTACAAAGCCAGATCCCGGGCCCATGTTCTCTGTAATTTCTTCTGTCTAACGTCTCCTCTGCAAAAAAGTAGGACAGGAGGTAAGGACGGACAGGTTGCAGAGTCCTCATCTCACCTGGTCTGAGCTTCCAGCTCCTCACAGCTCCCCAGCCTGGCTCCTCTGATAGTACCTCAGGTCTGCAGAAGGCACAGAATCCAACTCAACTCGACCCTCAACTGCCTCCTGACCTTGAGAAGTCTCTCAGGCTCTCTGGGCTTCAGTTTTTGCATCTGTGAAAAAAAAAAGAGTGTAATTCTGTCCCTGTTTCCATTACAAATATTTTGGAAGGATGAAAGTGAGATATACGTGTAAAATGCTTTGGCATTAAAGTCGAGCCACAAAGGCTAGAGAAGAATCATTCTTTAATTGAAAAAATGTTTATGAGACAACCTACTACGTGCAGGCATTGTTCCTGATGCTGAGGGTACAATAGCAAACAAATAGGCAGTGTCTGCCTTCTTGGGGGAGACAATGAACAAACACATGAATGCGTAGTATGTCAAATGGAGAATAAGGGCTATCTGGGGGAAAAGAAGCAGGACAGGCAGGTAGGGAGAGGTGGAAGGGAGGTTTGCTATTATATTTAGCGTGGTTGTGGAAAACCCTGAGATAATAAGTCATTTGAGGGGCTTCCCTGGTAGTGCAGTGGTTAAGAATCCACCTGCCAATGCAGGGGACACAGGTTTGAGCCCTGGTCCGGGAAGATCCCACATGCTGCGGAGCAACTAAGCCAGTGCGCCACAACTACTGAGCCTGCGTGCCACAACTACTGAAGCCCATGCACCTAGAGCCCGTGCTCCGCAACAAGAGGAGACACTGCAGTGAGAAGCCCACGCACTGCAACGAAGAGTAGCCCCCGCTCGCCGCAACTAGAGAAAGCCCATGTGCAGCAGCGAGGACCCAATGCAGCCAAAAAATAATTAATTAATTAATTTTTTTTAAAAAAAAGTCATTTGAACACAGGCTTGAAGAAAGTAAGGAAGAAAGACTTACGGAGATCCAGGGGGAGGAAACAGCAGGTACAAAGGCCCTGAGGCTAAAGGACATTGGGCACATTTGAGGAAAAGCACGGAGGCCAGCATGGATAGAAATGAGTGACCAAGGTGGAGAGATTAAGGGCCACATCACCATGTTAATAAACTGAAGGAGAGTAAGGGAAGTAGGGACAACTGTTAGAGGCTATTGCAATCGTCTAGTAAGAGATGGTAGCTTGGACTAGCCGGAGGTTATAGGAGTGGGCAGATACCAGCAAAACCAAAGGATTGTTGATGGATTGGATGTGAGTTATGAAAGACAAAGAGAAGTTAAGATTGATCCCAAAGTTTTTGGCCTGAGCAGCTAGACAAGAGTGTTGCCGTTGGCGGAGCTGGAAAGATTGCGGGTGGGGCAGCTTTAAGGGGAGATTTTGTTCTGGACATGTAAAGTAGATATGAATGGATCTCGAGTATGGGGCAGGACTGGACTGAAGTCATACGTCTGGGAGCTGTCAACATGCAGATGGCATTAAACCCACAGGTCTGGGGGAGATCACCCGAAAGTGGATCTAGGAGGGCCAAGGCCTGAGCCCTTGGGCCAGGTCAGGCGCCAGCAGGAGGACTTGAGTGGCAGCGGTCAGTGAGGGAGAGGGAGGTCCAGGCAAGGAGAGCACCACCAACCAAAAAAAACCTGAAGACTCATCTCACTTTTGGATTTTGCTGTCCAAATCCAAAATAAAATTGAGCAGCGATTGAAAGACTAGTCCCTCGTGACCAACTTGAGTTCATCCCAGTCATTACAGACCGATTCGACATTAGAAAGTGTGTTAACATAGTTCACTGCGTAATAAAGGAAAATTCTATGTGGTTTTCTCGCTACACACCAAGGAAACATTTGATAAAAGTCTATAAATTTTCCTCATTTTAAAAAAAAACCTCAATAGAGATGGAAGAAAATTAAACTTCCTTAATCACACAGCTTCCAAAGAACGTTCGAAATATTTCCACTCTGTCTGGAAAGAATATACGGACGTCTATCTTGTTCAACATGTTTCTAGAGTAGTGGCCACTGCATCAAATGAAGAAAAAGAAATATGGAGGATGAATAAAAGAAGGAGGAAAGACAAAAGTATTATTTTCAGATGATATGATCATCTACCTAGGAAATCCAAAAGAATGAAATGATATACTGTTAGATAGTAAGATTCCAGCACATTAGTAGAGTATCAGGACAACAAACAAAAATCAAAGCTTCCCTCCGTGCCACCAATTAAAAAAAAAAGACATCCAAAATAGAAAACAACAAATGCCTCTAAGCTTCCAAGGAATGGACCCAGTAAGATATGAACAAGACAGTAACGCAGTAACTATAAAACTTGACTGAGTATTATAGAAGATCTAAATAAATGGAGAGACATCTAATGTCCCTGGATGGGAAGTCTCAGCCTCGTGAAGTTGTTGATTCTCCCCAGATTCAAGGCAAGCCTTGTCAAAATCCCAACAGAGTTTTATGGAACTTGATCACCTTAATTTAAATTCACCTGCAAGAGAAAAAGAAGAAAAGTCAGGCAGTTGTTGAAAGAGAAGTATGTTGAAGAGGGATCTACCCTACCAGTATAAAACATATAATAATGACATAAGCCATAGTCATTAAAACAGCAAGATGTGAGCCTAAGAATGGACAGATAATCAACAGATTGTGTAGGTGCGGGAGCATATGATAATAGCATCTCTAATTAACCATCCTGGGAGGGACTGATTGTTCATAGGTAGTACTGGTACAGCTGCTTGTTGTATCAGTTTGAGGTACTGCCTGCTGCCCATGACAGAGAACTTGACATAATCAGGCTTCAGTAATAAGGAAATGTATTGCTGGCAAGAGGAAGTCCAGAGGTAGATAAGGTAGTAGCGAGACCTCAAGGTTGGCCAAACCCAGTGGCCCCGACTCTGTTCTCTAGGCTTCCTTTACAGCTGTGGCCCTCTCCGAATGTTGCCCTCGTCCTCTGGCTGGCTTCTCTCATGGTGACAAAGATCCCTAGCAGCTCCTGGATCCACAGCCACAAACCATGATGTCCGAAGGAAGAAAGGGTTTTTTTTTTTTTTTTTTTTCTCCCAGTGCAGACTTTGAGAAGTGAGCAAACTGTCTTCCCCAGACGCACTCAGTAAACTTCCTCTCACCTTAGCTCGGTCATATGCTCATCCTGAACTAATCACCATGACCGACATAACGCCATACTCTGATGTTTAGGCCAGGTGTGTGGGATTACCCTTAAACCAATGAGGCCTGGCCCCAAAGCCAGGGGATAATGGCGATGGGCTAGAATGCCTACATGAAAATCTAGGGAAAGTGGAAATGAACACTAGGTGGGCCAATAGTAATGGCCACCGAAGCTAGCCATTTGGAAAAAATTAAATTAAAACTTACCTCCCACCATAACAAAATAAATTTCAAGTTGACTAAAGAGCTTCATAAGCAAGGGGAGCACTATAAAAATATTAGAAGAAAATGTACTATAACCTTGGGGTAGGGAAGACCTCAGGGAAATACAATAAAATCAAAACCATTAAAAAAAAATGATAAGTTGACTATATCAAAACTAACTGGGGCTTCCCTGGTGGCGCAGTGGTTGAGAGTCCGCCTGCCGATGCAGGGGACACGGGTTCGAGCCCTGGTCTGGGAAGATCCCACATGCCGTGGAGCGGCTGGGCCCGTGAGCCATGGCCGCTGAGCCTGCACGTCTGGAGCCTGTGCTCCGCGACGGGAGAGGCCACAACAGTGAGAGGCCCACGTACCGCCAAAAAAAAAAAAAAAAAACTGTTTCTGTCTGATGAAAACATTCATAAGGAAAGTTAAAAGGTAATTGACAGACTGGGAGAGATATGTGAACCATGCATAGCAGATATGAATTAATATCCAGGACATGTAAAGAGCTTCACAAAAATGATAAGACTAAGCAAAAAATAGGAAGAAGCAATTCATAGAAGAGGAAAGGTAAATAAGCAGTGAACATATTAAAAACCTTTACAGAAATCAGAGAAATTCAAATCAAATGAAATGAAATACTTTGGCAAAAAAGTATAATATTGACAATATCTAGCATTCAAGGGGGTGCAGGGAAATGGGAAGTCTACTACCCCACTGTTGGGAGTGTAAACTGGCAAAGAATATTTATTCAAATTAAATATATGCACTTGTCAGGAATTTCACTTCTAGGTATCACTCCTAGAGAATTACTCATTTTTGTATAAATGAGTAATGTAGACATAGACAAAGATGGCCTTTGTTATGTTGTTTCCAGTAGTGAAAAAATGTGTCTCCAATGTCCAAGAGGGGAAAATAAATGTATATACAAATATATATAATATATACATATATACATTCATAATGCAATATTATAATATTTCGTTGTTTAAAAAATGAGGTAGTTCCGTAGGTAGTGAAATTGAAACCTGTCCAAGCCATATTATTAAGCGAAAAAGGGAAAAGAGCAAATTGCAAGCCACAGTACCACATTTTACCATTTATGTAAAATCAAAAGGTCCAGCATTTTTCTAGTTGTGTGTATGCGTAAAACGCTCAGGAGGCGGTCTATAGGGATGCACACCAATCCCCTAGTTGCCGCCAGGAAAGGACTGGGAATTGGGGTCAGGGAGGGGCACTTAGGGTTGATCCTACTGTGTGGATCTTTTAAATGTAACTATATATCACTTGTATTATTAAAAATAAATTGAAACATTTGATTTGTCCTCCACGCATTTGAGGACAGGCTATGTGCACACCCTGGCTGACCCACCGTTATTCTACTGCTCAGACGAAGGAAGGATCGGCTTCCAGCTCCTCTCTGCTGGGGCTTCCCAGGGAACTTGGGGGAAGGCTGTGAACTTCCAGAAACCTCTAAAGGTTGGGCATGGTTTGGTTTCAAATCACACAGACTTTGGAGTCAGAAGACCTCAAAGTCTGAATTGTGCCTCTCCTCCTTGCTAAATACACAACTGAGGCTCTGTGCCTCAGTGTTTCCATCTGTAAAGAGGGTTGATGAAACGAATACCTACCTCTCAGGGCTCCTGGGAGGTCAGAATGGGCATGAAAACTAACAGGCATTAAAAAGATGTTTTCAAGTATTTTAAATATTTATGCAAATCTAACTCCAGGTTTAGGGGTTGTTCTTCCCAAAAACCTGCCCCACTCCCCTTCGTAAACAGGAGGAGCAGAGCTGGGTTGTGGTTCCCTGGTCCAGCCTCTCCTCTTCCCTTCTCACCCTCACCGGAGCTGTGCTCTCAGGCACAGTGACCCCTGGTTAATCCCTTTGAGTAAATCCAGGTCTCTCCAAATCCCCGTTCACACACCTGTTAGCAAATAGCAAAGGCTGCACTGCATCTGGGCAGTGGCAGTCCACTGGGGCTGAGCTGGTCCTTCCCCCCTCCATCTTTTGTTAGCATGGGATCAGCTGCTTCCTAGAAGCCAGCTGTGAAATGTCTTCTGAACCAAACCAAAAAGAGCAGATGTTTAGCCGTGAGGCTTTGCTCCCCACACCTCCCTGGGCCCAGGCCTTCATTCACACCTGCTCCTGGGGACGGAGCAAACCACCAGATATACCCTCCTCCACTCCCAGGTCCTGCTTCCGGAGGGGAGACAGTGAGGGAGGGGGAGGAAAACCACTTCTGGCTGCTCCCAGTCTATTGGCCGGCCAGGTCACTGTCCCCGGTCTCTGGAGATGCAGCTGTGGGCGGAGACTGGAGACAGGGAAGCAATATCCTGCCCAAATGGCCTCTCGCTGCTCTCCACTCCATTTATTAGCCTGTCACTCTCCGCTGAAAAATGCGTCCATCACCGTGAGCCCCAAGCTCTTCTCTATCTCTGCCTGGGACCAAGGGAAACAGGAGGCCGGAGAATACTGAACCCAAGGCCTCTCCGTTTTCTCCATCCCCCCTCCCCTGTCCGCTCCCCAAGACACACATAAAGCACGCTGCCAGCAGTGTGTGCGAACAAGCATGCACACATCCCCGGACTCACCTGCAGAGTCAGATGCTCCAAACTCCTGTTCTAGGATCTGGTCAGGAGGGCATCTGAATCCCTCCCTACCTTCGTTTTAAAGACATCGAAGAAAATAGATTCTATCACCTTTAGTTATCCTTTCAGTCCTGGCTCAAGCATCACAGCCTCTATGAAGCACACCAGAGTCCCCCACTCCTTCCCTAGAGTGCCTCTTCCCTTGTGCCTCCCATCGTACCATGAATGCATCAGTTCCAGAACTTACTTCACAGTATTTCATTTTATGTCACATACCTATCTCCTCCACCACACTGTGCCATTTGTATCTAAAGTGTATCTACACTTACCACAGTGTCGGAGCATATTAGATACTCACTGATGGGGGATGGAGGGATGGAAGGATGGGAGGGAACCCTCCCTAGTCCATTCTTCCCAGCTTCTAAGAAGTAATAATCTCACTCCCTCAACGTTCTGTTGGTCTATATATTTATATGTAGCAGAGTATCTTCATATCTTAGGGCACTTGATAGGCTGGTACTTTTCTCCTTTTAATAGAGCCCAAGCCTCTTTGAGGGTAGAAAGAAAATTGAGAATTTCAGAAAAATGTACAAAATCACAATTTTCTCACTCGGAGGCTGGCAGACACTCCAGAAGGGCCCGCCTGGAATCGCCTGGGCATCCCAGGTTCAGAATCCTGTCTTGCTGGTCTAGACAGAGACCAGTACTTTTGCCTCTGCAGACATAGCCCTGGGTTCATCACGGTGGTGGGAAATGGGTGGGCAGCTGCCCTGTGTTGACTCTTACGGGCTCTGGCCATTTCTGAGGATCTCTCACTCCATTCTTGTCCAAAACACACACTTGTTGCTCACAAACCCAGTGGATCTAGGCCGCAAATTTTATGCTGATGATAAACGGGTCCCTATTTTGGGAAGCTCTTCTGTCTTGAAAACAGGGTGTCCCGTGGAGCTTAGGGTTCTCTGGACAGCACCCGCCCCGTAGGAAGTCCTGGGATGGAACCTATCTTGTACCTCAGCAAGAGTGGCAGAAACGCTGTGTCCGCCCTTCTTTGCCTCAGGGAGAGCTCTCCTCGGACTTAGTGAATTCCCTGCTCAAGCCTGACGGTCTCCTCAGCTGAATGCACCAACACAGCCTGCAGCCCGAGGCCTGGTGGGGGAACAGGCGGGGCTCAGCCTTTCTCAGCTTCAAAAAAGCAATGAGGTTGAATTTTATATTTATTGATCACAGCTTCTCTAGACCTTTACTATCATCATTTAACGCTCGCTTCTAACCAAATCCCCTTTATCTCTTTTTGCCAACTTCACTGCCCAAAATCGTTTTTTTTCTTTCTCACACTGTAAACACATTGCCATTCGAGTGCACAGCCAGCCTACCGCCAGAGCCCTCTCTGTGTTTATTTTTCTCCCCTATCCAAAAACCATCCTCATCATGGAGGAGAATTAAAGGAAGGGGTGGCCTAGAAGGGGTTAAACTAACCCAGTAAATAAATATTGCAAGTTCTCACTCTCTGGAACAAATTCAAGAGGTGAGCTATACATCTAACCTGAAACTGTGCTTATATTCAAAGATAATTTCTCTTGATTTTTGAACGAGTTGGGGGTCTTCCCATATGCAAACGAAAAGACAATCATGTGTCTGGATAGTCTTGGAATTCTGAACAGTTAAAATCAAATGAAAAATGAACATTAAATATAGAATAAATAATAAAAGAATAATGTCACAACTCAAAGGCTAATCTTCCAAAGATTCTTTCCTCTCCCTTTTTTGGCCCTACTTTGTGCAGGGAGCGGACCCCAGGCGAAGAATCATATAAAGAAATAGCCTAGGGCTTCCCTGGTGGCGCAGTGGTTGAGAGTCCGCCTGCCGATGCAGGGGACACGGGTTCGTGCCCCGGTCCGGGAAGATCCCACATGCCGCGGAGCAGCTGGGCCCGTGAGCCATGGCCGCTGAGCCTGTGCGTCCGGAGCCTGTGCTCCGCAACGGGAGAGGCCACAAGAGTGAGAGGCCCGCGTACAGCAAAAAAAAAAAAAAAAAAAAGAAAAGAAACAGCCTAAATGGAGGTGCCCTCTCTCCCTCTAAACCCCTTGGTGTCTGACTTGTCTTCTATTGAGGATAAAAATGTGCTGCATCTTGATTAGGAAGAAATCTGAAGACCCCCTTCCCTCTCTTGCTGAACTCTGAGTTAGGCCAGATAAGGCAGACTGTTTGGTGACTGAAGGCCAGAATTTCTTCAGGAGTTGCTGCAAACCCTCCCTTACTTCCACCTTCTCGGGCTGGTGTGTTTCTAGGCTTCCCTGGAGCACAGGGGCAGAGCACAATACAACGTGTGCATTGATAGAGCTATAGACTCAACAGGGTGCGAGCAGAAGGCAGCTCCATTCTTTCATTCTGCTACGGCCCCTTCAAGCACATTCGTTCCCAACCATTGGAGAACCTCGTAGAAAAACCTTATAGCTTGGGAGATAACACTCAGATGTTTGTTTTGTTTTGTTTTGTTTTGTTTGCGGTAAGCGGGCCTCTCACTGTTGTGGCCTCTCCCGTTGCGGAGCACAGGCTCTGGACGCGCAGCCTCAGCGGCCATGGCTCACGGGCCCAGCCGCTCCACGGCATGTGGGATCTTCCCGGACTGGGACACGAACCCGTGTCCCCTGCATCGGCAGGCGGACTCTCAACCACTGCGCTACCAGGGAAGCCCTCAGATGTTTTTAAAAGTCCAGATCAATTTACTGTTAGAGCCTCCACTTCTCATCCTATTGAAGACTCCCATCGCCCAGCTTGGACCTGATACAGCTGGAACCTTAAGGAGTGGGGAGCATGGGTGGTCAGTTTCATCACTATGTTCTCACTCCTCCTCTACTCATTGGTGAGTGTTTGGACCACTATTCCCACCCCAAGGTCAGATAGGGTGGAGATGGGAGGAGAAAGAAAGGCCAAGGGGGCCTTACTTGACTTGCAGGATGGTGGCAGATTCCAAATGCCAGTCTTTCTCTTGTCAGGGGCTCATGTGTGTCCTCTCACCTGTAGTTCCCTCGATATAGGTAACACCCCCTCTACTGGTTGCTTATGACCCTCACCTCCTTTAGTCCTGCACACCCCAGCCTCTGGCCCAGAGCCTGAAGCCTTCAGAGTTCCCGGCATCCCTCTGCGAGGTCCACACCGGCCCAGAGGAGGGAGGCTCCCTCCACGCCCTGTCAGACTCTAGGAAGGGAGCGATCTGAGGCCACCTAGTCCCTCTCCACTCAGGCCGTCAGCTACAGCCTCTCACCTTTGGACCTTCTCGGGCCTCAGCCAAGCTTGCATGGCTCTCGTCCAGCTCCTTCATTCAGTCAGTGAGAGGGAGGCAGCCCCCTTCCCTCTCCCATGCAAGGAGGTGGGACACAGCCCCCTGACCGCTCAGTCCACAGAAAGCTTCCCAGCTTCCCATCAATCTCTCCACATCCTATTTTTATACCCTTGAAGTGGATGAGAAAGTAAGGGTCACGCAGCCAATTTCACCCACTTTTAGCCCTGGCGAGGGGTGGGCAGGGAGGTAGGCAGAGCCCTCCGTTTGGAGCTCAACCACGCCCTGCTCCACAGGGAAACTTAGCCAGCTTTACTGCTCACCCCAAGTGTGAGAGGGCCAAATTGCTCCGGACCGCTCATTCATTCACCCACAAACATTCCTTGAGCATTTATCTAGGACTGCCGTGACAAAATACCATAGACTGGGTGGCGTAAACAGTAGAAATATATTTCTCACAGTTTTGGAGGCTGGGAAGTCCAAGGTCAAGGTGCCAGCAGGTAGGTGTATTTCTGAGGCTTCTGCTCTTGACTTGTTGGCAGTGGCCATCTTGCTATGTGCTCACATGCAGGGGGGGGTGGGGGGGAGGGAGGCGGCGCACAATCCCACCATGAGTGTCCCACCCTCATGACCTCATCTAACCCTAATTATCTCCCAAAGACCTCATCTCCAAATATCATCACACTGGGGGTTAGGGCTTTAACATATGGATCTGGGGACATAAACATTCAGTCCACAAGCACCTACTAAGCATCCAGGCGCTGTGCTGGGCGCTGAGGATAAGAGCATCCACGAGGCATGAGGCTTGCCCTCTCCTTCTCCCAGGAGAGAAAAAACCAGTGCGTGGATAAATAATTGCACGTCAGTATCAGAGACGCCAAGTGGCCGGACAGCATGGCTGGGTGTCTGGCAGGCCTGTGGAGACCATTCACGCAGCCTTCCTCCATGGGAGGGGCGGGGCCCTTGAATGGCTGCTTCTTGGTAGCAACACGTGCCCAGGTGTGTGGACATCCTGATACAAAACCAGGATGACCCTTAACTGATGCTGATTGAACACCTGTCATCTGGCTGGACTGAGCCAGGGGTTTTTCATTCTTTTCCAACAAGCCTGGGGATGGAGAACCTTACCTCTATTCTATAGATAAACAAACCGAAGTTGAGATATAGAAGTGGGTCTCTGAATCCAGGAAGCAAACACACTTCCAGCCCAAGAGAAGGCTGCATGCTTTTGGGGGGAACAAATCCCTAACCTTTAGCTCTCAGCGCCTGTGGGGTTTGTCACCAAGAGGTTTCCACCCACTTCCAGCTTTTTCCTCGAAATGCCTCAAAGGAAAGTTTGTCTAACTCCGGGTTCTTTGCATTTTGTTTACAGACAAAGATAAAAACCCGTTCATTATCTCATCTGCGGCCGCTCAAACGAGAGAAAAGTGCTTCTGTATTAGGGCGACGCAATCCACCCAAACCTTTTTCCTTCTATTAAAAAAGCATGAAGGCAATTTACCAGGATGCGCCTGTCACAGTCTGAAAAGCAGAAATGCCTCTTTTATCTTCCGATTTATTTACAGGTGCAGCCTAGTGACAGAGGCAAGTATTTTTCTGGCGCAGTGACTTGGAGGGGCCGTGGTAGATAAAGCAACAATCGGGTGCTTCCTTGTCCCTAAATGTGAGTTTTGTGCTGCCACCATCAGATAGTCCTGAAGCAGGTCCCAGGTCGCTGAGGTCACCAGCAGACACACTTCTTCACTTGCTTTCACACACACCCCCAATGCCCACCCTGCAGGAGCCAGCTGGATCTCTGCCGGCTTCCCTCCAACCGCAGGTGGGCAGGGGAGAGCACGTGGGGGGCTCCTCTTAGGAAATGGGCTGAGCAAGTGGAAGAGGAGACATCCAGTAGGATTTTCTGTTTCCAAGAATCTGCTAGGTACAAAACAGGCCTAAGGGTAGCTCCGACACCATCACCTTTTCTGGAAATTTCAATTGTAGAACACTAATTTCCCTGGGGTGGCTTCTGTGTTATCTTCACTGGAGATATCTTTTGACATTTTCATGCAAACCCTCTCCAAGGAGCTCTCCGGCATTGTTTCAACCATTCTCACTGTAGACACTGAAAGGACACAAAGGGAAGAATGAACCCTGGGTAATGACACTTAGTATCTGCATGGTGATGCCAGGCCACCATCAAATCGGCATCGGATTTGGCCATCAAAGATATTTTCTCCCACAGTCAACACCGTTTACTGAGCCCCTGCTGTGGTCAGGCTCAGCATTCAGGGAGATACAGTGCAGATGAGATCCAATTCTGCACGCAGTCTGGTGGAGGAAAAAGGCAAGAAAGGAAATCATCAAAACATGAGGCGGAACAAAATAAGAAGTAAGTGGAAGCGTCCACAATGTGTTACAGGAACACAGAGAAAGAATGACTTAACCCTGAGTTGGGACTCAGGGCAGGTGGAATTTCCATGGAAGGCAGCATTTTCATTGGTCTCGAGGAACGGAGGGTTTGCAGGGGAAGCATGGGGGTGGGCGTAAGGGGTGGCAGAAGTGGCAGCACAGTGTTCCCTCTGCCCTGCTCTGGCTCAGCCAGGGCACAGTGGCACCTGCCACCAAGGGCTCCCATCATCCACGGAGGCTTCATTCACTCTGGTCCTCGTTGCCATGGAGCCAACATCTGGTCCCAGTGACCTGGCCGGTTGCCATGAGCATTGCTGCAGCATCACCTGAACTCCCAGCTCCAGGACTCAGGGGAGCTCCACGTGTGGGGAGCTACAGCTGGGTTGAAACCTTCAGAGCCACAGGCTGAAATCGACACCCAAAGAGGTGGGTCAGGAGTAGATTCTGCCCTTAAGACTATTCCCCGAGAAGCACTGAGGGGAGCGTTGAGATCTACACTGTCCACTCTACCAGAGGGCCAGTAGCAATTTTGGATTTTTCCCTTAAGGACTGTGTCATCCACACATGGGGAGTTGGGGACCCAGAGAAGTTGGGTGGCTTATCCTGCTGGAGCTAGGACCAGCTCTCATGGCTCTCAGCTCTGATGCACCATCCTCCGCCATAGTGGTTCCAGCCTTTTCCAGCCCCCAACTCCCCAGCTGGAAAGAGGGAACAATCGCATCTGCCTTGAGGGTCAAAGGAGGGTGAAAGTGTCTCCAAAAGCAAGGAGCACGATCATGCCTAGGTTCGCAGACTCCCAGGGGGAACACAGGCAGAGGGGGCAGGAGAGCTCTTCCCTGAGGTTGGAACGTGGGGCACGGAGAGCGCTGGGGTGCAGGTCACGCTGGGGAGTCAGGCAGCCACCAGATTGTGAGGGTCTGTGAAGTCACGCTAAGGGGTGTGGACGACACAGTCCTTAAGGGAAAAATCCAAACTTGCTACTGGCCCTCCAATAGAGTGGGCAGTGTGGATCTCAACGCTCCCCTCAGAGCTTCTTGGGCAATAGTCTTAAGTGAAGAATCTACTCCCATCCCACCTCTTCCCAGCACACCATTTATTGTTTTTCCTTCCACAGACCTCAAGGAGGCCTATGAAGTCATCCCCAGCCAATCTCAGCTCCTGCATGAGATCACCACGGTTAGCACAATCCCGCTAAAAGCAGAGAAACCTGATGTTTTCGGTAGAGGCTGTGCTGATAACAGTATGATTTCTGTGGCGCTATTTGAGACATTGACAGAAGCTCTCAGAGAGTTATTATGACTTTCCCTGGGGGTCCAAAGACTTTAGCTTGGGAACTACTGCACTATTTCTGCAGTGACCACCATTTTCAGGAGAAAAATCTGGACCCATGGTGCAATAACTGTGAGTACGTGTATGGGGTGATGATATGGGCTGTTTGAAGACTATAGCGTTTCAAGAAACCTGGGTTAAATGGCCATCCATTCACTCACTCCTTTGCTCATTTATTAAGTGCCCACTCTGTGCTGTCACTGTGCTAGGTGCTGGGGGTGACAGTGAACACAAGGACACGGCTCCTGACTGCACAGAGCTGCTGGTTAGTTTACATAATGACCCTTAATGTGCAGAGCAGAAGAAAGCATGAACATCCGGGGGACTGTGGAGCGTGGCCTGGAGCAGGAGACATCTGAGTGTAGTTCTGAAAAATAAACAATAATTTGCCATGGACGAGAACAGAAGATTAAGAGGGGAGAGTACGAAGACAGGCTCCGGGGTACGAAACAGCAAAGGCAGGCAATCCACTGGGACTATAAAGATGGAGACGGAGGTGGAGAAAGAGATTGGGAGAGATGAGGCTCCAGGGCAGGAAGGAGCCAGGCCCTGAAAGGTCCTGAAAGCCCATCCTGGGAGCCTGTAGCAGCCCAGCCCTGTGCTCACCCACAAGCCCCACCGTGGCAAACCTCCAAAAACCAGTCTTTGACATAACATGTGCTCCAAGCAATTGCTCTTGAATGTGACCACCTTGTGCTCTTCTCTCTCTGCCTCTGGGATTCCTCTGGACACTCATTAATTTGTTCATTCTCTCATCAGGGCAGGGAAAAAGACGGAAGTCATCCCTGCCCTCAAGTAGCTTTCAATCTAAGAGAAAAGGCAAACATTAATGTAATAGCTAAATGCATAAATGTAAATCATAAGTATCAAATGTAATATCGGTATAATTTTTTAAAATTATAAGTATCAGAGGTCAATTAGGATATAAGTGCTACAAGGAGGAGCTACATACCTGGCACTATAAAGCCATACTTTTTTTTTTTTTTTTTTGCGGTACACGGGCCTCTCACTGCTGTGGCCTCTCCCATTGCGGAGCACAGCCTCTGGATGCGCGGGCTCAGTGGCCATGGCTCACGGGCCCAGCCGCTCCGCGGCATGTGGGATATTCCCGGACCAGGGCATGAACCCGTGTCCCCTGCATCGGCAGACGGACTCTCAGCCACTGCGCCACCAGGGAAGCCCCTATAAAGCCGTATTAACAGAGACACTAACCTACTCAGAGAGGTGGGAAATGTTTTCCAGAATAAAAACTGGGCTGAAGACCAGAGGACAGATAGGGATCCATGTCACATTTGCTTTTGACCCCTTTCATGTTGATAACATATTTGAACTCTCTTCTTTGGTTTTGGACCTCGCTTCCTACTTGGCCCCAGGCTTTGATCCCTTGACTTTTCCAGCTTTCCCAGCCTGGGCTGAGAGGGTCCCTCTGCCTGCCCTTCCCGGTAGACTCTGGCCTCAGGATAAAGAGGGTTTTTAGCAGAAGTGACATCTCCAGCCCCAATTCTTCCCTGGACTCCACCCTTGTGAATCCAAGTACCCGCTCTCCATCCTCAACTAGGCTAAGACCTCCCAACCCTAACCTGTCCTGACCACACTCTTAATGGCCCTTCCCTGCCCACTGGCCAAATCCCCTGCCATCTTCTCCATGTGAGGAAGTGGCAACTCCATCCTTCCAGTTGTCCTATCAAAGTCCTTGGAATCAGCTTTGCCTCCTCTCTTGGTATTCCACAACCAATCTGTCACAAATTCCTCATCATCTCTCCTCCAAGACATGTCTCCCAGACCTGACCTCTTCTCACCACTCCAAACTATAGTCCAGGTCCAGGCCACCAACCCATTTTCACCTGAATTATTGTACCTGCCTTCTAACTGGTCTTCCTCTGTCCTATACGTTTATTCTTCTGAGATGAAAGCCTATTCTTCTGAGATGAAACCTGGATCATGTCCCTCCTCTGCTCCCTACCCTCTTATGGCTTTCCTCTCACTCACAAAACCACAATCCTTACAATAGCCCACAAGATCCTGTGTCATCCGGCCTCCCCACTACTTCTCCGCCCTTAGCCTAACCATCCTCCTTTCCAGCCACACCAACCTCTTGGTCCTCAAACACAGAAAGCACCCTGTTCCCTCTACCTGAAGTGCTCTTCTCCCCACCCCTGGACATTCACAAGGCTTACTCCCTCCCACTTTTTATCTTTGCTCCAATGCCACCTCTTCAGAGACAGCTTCCCTGAGCCCCTATACAGCACAGAACTTTCCCACGGCCAGTTTTTTTCCCCCTTATCTTTCTCTACTCTTCTTTATAGAAGTTATCACCACCTGACATATAATTATTTACTTCTTTATTGTCTTTTCCCCTCAGCCACCCAACTAGAAGGTAAACCCCATCAGGAAGAGTCTATTTATATCATTCATTTCTGTATCCCTGACACTTAGAACAGTGCCTGGAAAATAATGGGCACTAAAGAAACATTTGTTGAATGAATTAATGAATGAATTGCTAAATTTGTGTTTTTAAGGGTTCATGTTGGGTGGAAAAAGAAATGGAGAGAGATAGCCTTGGGACAATGAGTGATTCTGGGAGGTTCATGTGTTACCCAGGAAGGCAAATATGGGGATGATGGAGCAGAGAGGATGCCTTCAAGTAGAACGTTGAGACGCAGAGCTGGCAGGATTTAGGGGCTGACAGATGCGGGGGAGGGGGGAGGAGAAGGAGGGATCCAGGATGGCTCTCCAGGTGCTGACTCGAAGGACCACGTAGTTGTTAGTTCCTCTGACCAAGAAAGGAAAGCAGGAGATCAAACATGTTTAGAGGGAAGATAATGAGTTGCTTTTAGAAATGCTGAGGTTGAGATGACAGTGGACATCCAGGAGGAGGCGGCCAACAGGCAGCTGGATATACAGGTTGGAATCTCAGCAGTGTGATCAGTGCCAGAAATGTAAATAATCTGGGTAATAACACAATGACAGTTTTAAAATAATTGGTGTGCACGGGGGCTTCCCTGGTGGTGCAGTGGTAGAGAGTCCGCCTGCCGATGCAGGGGGCACGGGTTCGTGCCCCGGTCCGGGAAGATCCCACATGCCGCGGAGTGGCTGGGTCCGTGAGCCGTGGCCGCTGAGCCTGCACGTCCGGAGCCTGTGCTCCGCAACGGGAGGGGCCACAACAGTGAGAGGTCCGCGCACCGCAAAAACTAAAAATAAAAAAAATAATTGGTGTGTATTAAATCACCTAGAAAGACAGTATAGGGTGAGAAGAGGAAAGGACCAAGATCAGAGCCCTAGGGATCATGGACATGTAAGGAAGGAGAAGAAAATAAGAAGTAAAGACAAAAAATTGGTGGGAGAAGTTTAAAGAGAACTAGGAGACAAGGGTGTCATGGTAATAAAGGAAGGATAGAGTTTTCAGAAAGAGGGAGCAGTTAACAATGTCAAATGCCAGGGAGAGTAACAGAAAATAAGGGCTGAGAAGGGCCCATTGATATGCAGTATGGAGGCAATATGTGGCCTTGGCCAGACAAGGTCAATGGTATGCCAGGACAGAAGCCAAGCTACGCTTGGTTGAAGAGATACAAGAGATAAGAAAAACAAAGCAGCAGGTATAGACTATTCTTTCAAAAAACTCTGCTGAGAAACAGGAGAAAGGGCAGTAACCAGAAAGGAATCCTGGGGGCTCAAGAGTGTTGTTCACTACACGGGATGACTTGAGCATCTTTATGGGCTCAGAGTAGGATACAGGGCAGAGGCTGCAGCGGGCTATGTGTGGAGAGGGGATGGGTGAGGGAGCGCGGTCCTCGGGTCGCAGGGAAGATGCACAAAGCAGAGCAGGGGTGTATGTGAAGCAGAGAGAAGGGAATCCAGAGCCCACGCTGTAACGATAGCCCAATGACTCCCACCAACATTGGAAGACAGGACAGGAACGCATGAAGAATACACAGGACACCTACAACAGAAACACGTGCACCAGCGTCCAACCAGCAGCAACGGAGCAGAGGGATAGATACGGTGCTGAAGGAGACGCAGGATGGATTGACATGGCCAAACCAAGTGGGTTATTAAAGGGACCCTTTCTGGAGGAAGTGAAATTTAAAAAGAAGGTTGGAGGGACTACCCTGGTGGGCCAGTGGTTAAGAATCCTCCTTCCGATGCAGGGGACGTGGATTCGATCCCTGGTCGGGGAACCAAGATCCCACGTGCCGCAGGGCAACTAAGCCCACAGGCTACAACGAAGAGCCCGCAAGCCGCAGCGAAAGATCCTGCATGCCACAACTAAGACCACACGCAGACACAGATAAATAAGTAAATATTTTTTTTAAACTAATAAATAAAAATAAGGTTGGAAAGCACAGGGCTTGGGAAAGGACCTCTTTGTCCAGGAAAGTCTGGTTTGGAGCCTTCTAGAGAGGCAGAGCGACAGCACAGGGGGCCTTGTCTGTCTTAACAAGACAGACATACAAGCAGATGAGCGGACAGAGAGTCTAGTAGTCGTGGTAAGAACATGAGCTATGAAGGCAAGGTACTGAGTCTGCACCTGGCTCGGTTGCTAACTGGCTGTGTGACGTTGGGCAAATCATCTGATCTCTCACTGCTTCAGTTTCTTCTTCTGTAAAGTGGAGATGATAACACGTGTGAGGTGGCCGGTACCATGAGCTTTCAGGCAGTGGCTCCACAACCCATAACCCGTGCTAAGATAGCTTCATGACTCCACCGTCTATCTGTCGTAATACGGGGACAGACAGACAGCTAGAGACAGGTGTGCCAGGTGACATTCGCCGCTTAGCCTGTTTCCTACTTTACCAGGAAACCTACGTGAGCCACCTTTGCCTCTGAGGCAGGAAAGCAGTGAAACTGCATGTTTCTAAACGCTCAGCATTGAAAATTGGGGCAGCCAGGTGGCTGTTTAGCCCGTGGGAATGGAGAGGACGGCAGGAAGTTGTAAATACCATGTATCCAAGCTGCCATCTCCTCGCCAGGACCCTGGCTCAAAGCCCTCCTAATAGAGGGTTTTAGGATCCAACAGGAAAACATGGGGATTTTGACCAGGCTCTCTTCCCCACCCATCCCCCTCCCATCCCATGGCAGAGACGCTAGTTTTCCTTCCAGTATTCATGTTGCACTTCTTCCAAAGCAGGAGAATGTTCCTGGGCACGTGGCCACCCAGAGTAAAGACTTCATAACCCAGTCTCCCTTGCGGTGAAGTGTGGCTAAATTCCGCCCAATGGCAGAAGTATTGTCTTGCCGCTTCCAGGAACCTTCCCTGAAATATGGCTGCCCCCTTAGCCCTTTTCTTATTCGCCCCCTTTCTCCACACAGCCACTTGGAACATGGCTCTGATGGCGGTCACCTCAGGTAGTGAAGACAAGGGCCGCAGCATAGGGGTAGCAGAAGAGCAGGTTGGGCGGATCATGGAGTCCTGAGGAGTGTGTGGACCAAAGCTTCCATCTGTGACGTTCCCCGGCAGTTTCCAGATTTTCACGTGAGAGAAAAATAAAGTCCTATCTTAGCCACTGGTTCTTTGGTCCCTGCTAGCTGAATCCAATCCCAACGGAAGCTCAGCGCCTCGGGCAGCTCAGCCTCCTGCGTCACTTTCTATAGCAATCTTGTCTGTTCCTAATTCAGATGGGTGAACAGAAAGAAGAGGTACGGATTCTGACCCCCAGCCTCCATCCGGCCAGAAACTTCACTGGAATCATAACAGCAACCTGTACGGTGCCCTATTACTTACAGTGTGCTTTCTCAAACATAAGGTTATTAGATTCTCTCAGAAACACTGAGAGGTAGCCTGTCCTGGTATCTCTATACCCTCAATTTTCAAAGATAAGGAAACTTAGGCCAAGGAGTCTAAATATTTTGTGCACATCACAGTTAATAAGGAGCAGAGGGCTTCCCTGGTGGCGCAGTGGTTGAGAGTCCGCCTGCCGATGCAGGGGACACGGGTTCGTGCCCCGGTCCGGGATGGTCCCGCGTGCTGCGGAGCGGCTGGGCCCGTGAGCCATGGCCGCTGAGCCTGCGTGACCGGAGCCTGTGCTCCGCAATGGGAGAGGCCACAGCAGTCAGAGGCCCACGTACCGCAAAAATAAAAGCAAAAATAAAGACAGCAGGAAGGAGGAGCCCTCAGGCCTCAGGGTGTCCCCAACAGAGAGGACATCATCCCTGGCCAGACAGCTTCCAGAGACAGGCCCAGCTTCTGCAGAATACTTGGCTGTCGGCAGACAGAGGCTCCCACCCAGTGGGGAGCTGGCATTGCTCTAGCAGGCCACGTTCACACAACTCAGGCCCTCCTCTGTGTAATCACCCCACAGCGAGCAGACTCTTAGAGGGTTCCTGCAGGGGAGGCCAAGACCATCTGGGGTTCCTCCTCAATACTGGGGGATCAAGCAAAGCTCACAGATCAAGCCCACGAGATATCAGGAAGGAGGGGAGTCCCCTGAGAGAGGCGGGGAGAGAGGGCAACTTCCTCTCTCTAAGGGACAGTCATTCCGTTGCTCCTGCCACCCACCTGACTTCTACCTCCACCTTGAGCTCCGCTCGGAAAAGTTCATTTCCAGTTGTAAGAAGGCAAGATGTAAACAGCCCAAGAGCTGCCGTCAAGAGAAGTGGCCCATCCGTCGCTTCCAGGAGTCCGTATGGGGAGCACTAAGGAGGGGCCGCCCCCAGTGAGGGATGGTGTTTCCAGAGGTTCAACTGAGCTGGACTTGGCCTCTTTGGGCTGATCTGTGATACGAGGACTGTTTTAAAGTATGTGCTTTCTGGTGCTGGATTATCGAAAAGAGTTAAAATTGAAGTAGTCACTCAAAGCTCTGCCATCTGTCCCAAGTGGCTAGTGGGGCTTATCCAGGTGGGCCGGGGAGCTGGGGGCTGTGCTTTAGCCCCTTAGATCCACGTCCTTCCCTGCAGCATCAGATGCTCGCATTGTCCTCTCTGGTGTCCCCAGGGCATGGGCAGTTGATGATCTGCCCTAAGCAAAAAAGGGGGAAAGCTTGGCAGGGAAGAAGGAATGCATGTCTCACGCCCAGTGTTCAGAGGGCAAGTCATCATCTTAGCATCACAGTTTTCCTCCCGACAGATAAAATAACGTCGTTACTAGTGTTACTAGTTAACATGTGCTGAGAACCTGTCACGTGTCAGTCCTGGTTTCAGTGCTTTACCTGTAAGCTCTCATCAAATCCTAACTGGTGACCCTGCAGAGCAGATACTATTCCTATCATTTTACAGAGGAGGAAGATGAGGCTGGGAATTCGGGTGAAGGAACATGGCCAAGGTCTTGTCAAGGGAAGATACAGCCAGGATTCCCAGTGAGCAGTCTGGTTCTGGAGCCTGGAAACTTAGACACTTTACTCACTGCTGCAGGCGGGGGCCCTGGAGGCCGTACACCCATGTACACACGTGCACTCATGCAGACATGCACGTACACACACAGCTCCCTCCTCTCCTTCTAGCCCTGCCCAGCTCCTTCGCAGCCTCCCCAGCCCCATGCCCGCCCTTGGCACCTTCAGTGTCCTCCAGGGCCACAGCGCCTCCCTGTGCCCAGGCTGGGTGACTGCCCCCAGGAGTTGCTGCCCCCTCCCCTTCTCATCCGGCTCCCCCCATCATGCTTCCCTTCCTCTTCACCGGCAACTGTCACATTTGTATTTATTTAACGTCTGCCTTCTTGCTGAGCTCTAAACGCCAAGAGGTCCAGGCATCCTCACATGGGGCTTGTGCAGGGCAGCTGGTGATGCTGGGGCAACTCCCTTGCTGAATCCCGCTCCCCTCCCCCAGCCTGCGCTGACCTTGGCCACAGATAAGATGGACAGTGCTGGCGGGTTATGGCCTCTGAGGAGTCCCTGGGCCCAGGGTGGTCTCCGTCTGCTTCAGACAGTAAGATCAGGCCCCGAGAGCAGGCACAACCTCTCCTGCTCTCCCTCCACACTCGCGTCAAACAGAGCACTCCAGCAGAAGCACCCTCCACACTCGCGTTAAACAGAGCACTCCAGCAGAAGCATGAAGTACTAATGAGGGATTAGCCCCTGGCTGCTCATCCTCCCACCAGGAGTGCAGCCCAGTAACTGTGACGGGACCAGAGGAAGGCTGGGGCTGGCAGAGGGACAGCCGAGGCTTGGCCTTTGCCAAGTTGTGCAGATGAAGGGACTGGTGAGTTGGATGGGACCTTAAGCCCATGTTCCTGGCTTGGGGCAGGACATGACGCACCAACACCTGACAGAGGCTGTGCCCCGGGGTGAGGATGGGGACAGCTTCGACCCCTACGTAATCTCCAGCAGTCTCCAAATCGCAGCCACAATACGTGTTCTCTGGTGTGGGCAACTGACATTTCTCAATCTTATGTAAAGCATGTGAATAAGGACATTTCTAATTTAAAAATATCTATTTTTGTAGATTTATAACAATCTCTGTAAAAACAGTGCACGTTGCCCAAGATGCGTGTGCCACTTGAGACAGGACAAGTGGTCCAGCCCTCCCCAGCCCCACCCAGCTTAACCAGGCGGCAGCCGCAAGTCCCCTCCCATGGAGACCCTGGATGGGAGCTCAGGGACCCCCTCTCTGTCCTCTGGGAGAAAGGGCAGCTCAGGTGAGCATCTACTGCTTCCTCTCGCTGTGCTGACAGTTGCCTCTCTGGGTCTCTAGGTCCCAGAGCACCGCCAGCTTCCTGCTTCATGACACAAAACACTCTCTGGCAATGGTTCGTTACCCATCCCCCCATCACGCTGTAATCTCAGCGCTGTGTCCTGTGCGCCCTTCCCCGGTGTTCAGCACAGGACAACAGTCCCGTGAATGTTTGATGGCCGCCCACACTCCCATCTCTCCCTCTGTTGATTCCACCATGTCTCTGAGTTCTCTTTCTCCAATGCTCCAGCTCTGCTCTCTTCTCCCATTCCTTCCCGTCTCTCTCATTTCTGCCCTGCTGGCCTTACTCTCTGTTTTTTTCCACCTGTCTGTTCCTAGCCCCTCTTTTACCTCCCACTCCAAGTCTCTCCTCCCATCTTCCTGCCTGATTTGGTCCAGAGATGACTATTTGGTCAAGATGATGAATGGGTCATAAAAAAAATATGAGCTGCTAATTGGAAACTTTCATTTGCAACTAATTTTCAAAATAAAAAATATAAAAGCATTGCAAAAAAAAACCCAGAGTAGGGCTTCCCTGGTGGCGCAGTGGTTGGGAGTCCGCCTGCCGATGCAGGGGACGCAGGTTCGTGCCCCGGTCCAGGAAGATCCCACATGACGTGGAGCGGCTGGGCCCGTGAGCCATGGCCGCTGAGCCTGCGCATCCGGAGCCTGCGCATCTGGAGCCTGTGCTCCGCAACGGGAGAGGCCACAACAGTGAGAGGCCCGCGTACCGCAAAAAAAAAAAAACAAAAAAAAAAACAGAGCAGTTTGAAAACAAATTAGAAATCTTTAAAAAGAGGGAGGGGAATCCAAATTGAAAAATTCCAGATCTTTTCTCTTAATAGTTTCTTTTATAGTTTTGTTTTTAGTTGTTTATGCTTTTTATCTTATTACAAAAAAATGCATATTACAGAAAATACAGACAAACAAAAAGAACATAAAGAACAATTATAAACCCACCCATTCGGACACAACCACTGAGAACATCTTGGTACATGCATGCACTTCTGGATTCTTTGTGTGTGTGCGTGTGTGTGTGTGTGTGTGTGTGCGTGCGTGTGCGTATGTGTGTGTGTGTGTGTGTGTGTGTGTGACCAGGCAAATTTTACCACTTCCCAAAGAAAGTTCCGGAACTTTAGTCCCTTGTGCTGTAAAACAAGAACATTAACAGCAACAAAAAACCTGGTCAAAATTTGAAAAGTATTACATATTGTATTTTCTTCCTGGAGCCTCTTAATATTCATTATAATGAATATTCATTATGACAGTCATCATAAATGAATTGGAAGCTCTGGGGAGATGCACAGTTAAGAAACCTATTTTAACTTTGTTGTTCTCTAAACTCTCTGACACCAGAGTTCTCTTTTCCTCTGACAGCTATTAATATGTGTTTCTGAGAAAACATTTTGCCAAATAATGAGAGATAAATATCTATGCATCTTCAGATTCAGTTTACAAAAATAAAATCTTGTCATATATTGTGTTCTGTAATATTAGACATGTTTCCAACTAATCTCTGTGACTGGATGTCTAGGTTATTTCCAACTTTTTATTACCGTTTATGTTACCCTAAATAATACAGAATAGGAAGAGTAGGCTGAATGTGAATTAGAAATAAAAGACACAAAAGGAAATAACTCAAATATGAAAAGTAGGTAAAAATGTTTAAAAACATAGAAAGACCGCAAAACCATCCCCATGGTACAGCAAAATTTCCAATCTAGTTATAAAACCCCTTATTTAACCAATATTTACTGAGTGCCCACTATGTACCAGGCTGTACGGGACGTTCTGAGGATGCAGTAAGTCAGATGGACAGACACTGTTCCTGTGGGGATCACACGTAAGTGGAGGAAAGAGAGAAAACTGATTAAACAGTGGCAGGAGAGGAGTGCTTGACAACAGATGAGGGACGAGAATGGCTGGGTGGGGGCCATTTTAAATGGGGTTTTCAAAAAAGGCCTGGCTGAGAGGGTAACATCCCAGCAGAGGCCTTGAGGGATGTGCAGGAGCCGGCCACGCAAACATCTAGGCAAAGAGTGGTCCAGGCAGGTGGAGGGCATATGCAGAGGCCCTGAGGTGCCAGTGAGTCTGGCCTTGCCCCTCCAGAGACTCATTAGTCCTGGGGCCCCTGGGACCCATGATGGGGAGGGGCTTATCTGGATGTGCTGCTGTCATGGCAGTGGGGAGGTAGGGGCTAGGCTGGAGCATCTTTATTGGGGGGCTAGGACAGGGCACATCTGTAGCACCCCAAACTGTTAGGGAGTGAAAATAGTTATATTTGACCAGTTTAATTGTTTTAACCAGATTTTTGTCAGTATCGGTGCACTTTCAACTAACCTACCCACTGTTCCTCCCCATCCAGCCCATCACTTTTTTCCCCCAAAGACCAAAGATGCTGTGTCCATGCTAAGTGCCTGAGATCAAAGCCTCTCCCTTCCCTGCGAGCTGCTCTGGTGAGCATGGGCTCTGGCTGCCTCTGGCTGCTCCGGCTGGGCTGTTCCAGCCCTTTCCATCAGCTCTAAGCTGGGATAGGGGAAAGAGAAGGGGCCAGTCATGAGAGTAGAGCCAGCCCACAAGAAATACCTGCATCTAGGAGATCTGCCAAGTAAATCCTCCCAAACAGACACGACTTTTCTGCAAGTTGTGTGAGAACGACCATTTATATTACCCTAAATAGTTCAGAATAGGAAGAATAGGCTGAATGTGAATTAGAAATAAAAGACACAAAAGGAAACAACTCAAATCTTTCAGACCAATAAAGGAAGATGGAGGCAAAACATGGGGAAAATACAAAGGAGACAATGGCAGAAAGGGAGGTATAGATGCTGAGAGACACACAGAAACAGAGAGATTGACTGAAAGGAAAAAGAAAACAAGAAGGAAGGTAGAGAGGCCAAGGACGAGGATGGGTGAAGGGGCTGTGGTGGCCCACTGTGGGAGGGACTCAGATGCGGGATGCAGACATCTTTAGGAACGAGAAGTCCGAAGAGCTTAGGGATGGCCCTTAGACAAAGATGACATAATGAGGTTAAGTAGCCAAACTGCCTGAGTTCACATCCGGGTTCTGCCACTTCAAGGCTGTGTGACGTTGGGCTAGTTCCATCACCTCTCTGAACCTGTTTCCTCCTCTTTAAAATGGACGTAACATTAGTTGTGTGCGGTTCAAATGAGACAAAGCACACATGGCGCTGAGCACAGTGCCTGACACACAGTAAGCTCACGTGTGTAGTAATAACTGTCTGCTGGTGCATTACTACTCGCTGGTCTCCCCTCCGGAAGGGTGGTGACTGAGCAAGTAACCTGTGGCTGAGGGCCTGTCCTCTCGCGGTGTGAGCGCACCGGGCCCTGGATGCTCTCCCAGCTCGCTTCTGGCTCACACTGCAGATTGGCCCTGACAGGTACACGATTTAAACACCAGCACCCTCCAGGCAGGCCACATCAGCTGCTCACCGCCCGGGTGCAGGATGCCTAGGGGCACAGGATGCCAGCCAGAGTTTCCTCTTGGGTCCCTTGGCCTCTAGCCCGCCCACATCCCTGCCCACAGGTGCCCGGCTCATAGGTCTGCAAGCATGCAGCCGGTGCTAGGGTTGAGAAGATCCAGTCAGGCCTGGGGACGGGGCCTTGGGTGCCTGGACCTGGCTGGGCCCTGGCCTGTACAGCCCTCCTTTTCCCAAGGCTGGGCTTGCTCATTCCACCCTCCTGCCCTTCCCCTTCCATCAGTAGGTTCTGCCACAAGCCCAGGTCCAGCCTTAGGGCTGGAGGATCTTAGCAGTTCTGGCCTGATGTTTACACCATCATGGTCCCCAGGGCTGCTCTACATGGTCCACAGGACTGATAAGGTAGCGTCTGCTTTGCTTCTTCATCTGCTTTGTTCAAGGCCTTAACTTGCTGGCCTTCCCGATACCCTGGTCTTTCCAGGCTTGGATCTCTGTCCTGCTAGTGTCAGACCTCCTCCCCACGGCTAGGGTCCTGTTGCCAGCAGCAGACCACTCCAAGGCTGCCCGCTGCCCCCTGCGTCATTCTGCCCACCTGTCAGGATATCTGCCACCCCATCTTGGATGGTGACCACTTGGGCTTGAAGATTGTACCTCTGACTATCACCCCATCTTCCCTGCGCTCCTGCAGCTGGCTCTAACACTCAGTCTCTTTCCCTCACGCACCCTGAGCGTGGCCTCATCCCTGACCTTAACCCTGCCCTGCTGCCTGGTATAGAGGATGCTGCCCTGGAATCCAGCCCCTCTGGGACCTGGCAGCATCTCCACCTTTGCAGTTCCATTGGCCTGAAGACTTGACATTTCCCTAAGCATCAGTTTTCCTTCCAAAGTGGGGGAAAGGCTCTGCCCTTTTTGCCTCCAGGACGGATGGCGGGGGGGGGACCGTAAGCCTTGGCCTGGGACTCCTGTCCTTTGTACACGTTCCCATGAGCCCCACCCTGGAAGTCGGCTTCCTGTTCTCTCTGCACAGGATAAGGTGGCTGATGTGAACGTGCTCAGCTTTCAGCCCCTCATCAAAGACATGGGTTCTCTTCCAATAGTTCTCCCCAAAACTGGTCTGTGATGGTCTCCATGCCTTCATCTTCCTCCTTTACTTTTGACAGTTTCAGGTCTGTCCCAGCTCCCTGTAGGGTAAGAGGTCCCTGTCCCTCTACACCCCAGGCTCAAGAACCTAGGCACAAAATCAAACTCCACCCGTGTCTGTCGCTCTGCGTGTTCCGCTGTCTCTTTCAGTCTCCCTGGGTGTCTCTTTCTCTGCTTCTCTCTGTGTCTTCCTCTTCTCTCTCCTGCGTCGCTATGTTGTCAAGTATTTCCACCGTCAGCACTTGCCGCATTGCAAGTTCTTCACTTGTGCAGCGAGCCGCGTGGGCAGGCTGGGGAATGTCTGTTTTACCCTCTTGGTAATGAATCCCATCTTCTTCTCTTTGCGGTGATTGTTATTGATTCTGTCTCGTCACCTTGGTTTGTTTTCTGCCAGCTCCTGCCTTCCCTTCATCTTGCTGTGGCCATTTCTCTTCTCTTATCTGTAATTTCCTCTCTTGTTACAGCTGTCTCCCCTCTGGGCTGGCGTGGCACTGAGGCCAGGGGTTTTGTATTAACTTGGTGGTGCGGCTCCATCGGCCCTTCCCTGAAGTGGTGGGTTTGGGTGGCGGTCGTGAACAGGTCAATAATGATGGTGGTGGGGAGAAGAAAGCTGGAGCCAGACCTTCCACATAAAGCAGAGCTTGGACCATGGTGCCTTCTCCAGCTTGAGAACCTCCTATGGTTGCCCTGGACCCACAGACAAAGGATGTGATTTTCAGCTGGGGAGTAAAGTCCTTCGCAAACTTACCCCCATCTGCATTCCCAGCCTCATCACCCAGAACCGCAAACTTTACCCTCCAGACACACCACACTGGCTACTTACTATTCCCTTCCATACCCTAGGCCTGTGATCACACAGGGCAAGGGGCTCACCTAGCAGGCAAAGGAGGGCATTTTGACCAGATCAGGAGAAGGGGAAGACACATGTCTTCTGCCCCCAACGCTGGGGCCCCTGTGGGTGGAGCTCCAGGAGTTTGCCTGGGAGGGGCCTTCATGAAGGCCATCAGGGGCCATCAGGAACCTTCATGAATCTCCTTGTTCTGGTCAGTGGCCCCAGAAGGTGGATGATAGGTGACCAGAAAGCTTATGGGTTTTGTCTGGCATTGGGAGGACAGGACCCTGGAAGAACTGAATGATCATTTTCTGAGCCTGACCACGCATCACACGCCCTCATCATGCCTTGGGCAGAGTGCGATGCGGGATACTCATCCCCTTTCAGCAGATAAGGAAGCCGAGGCTAAAAGTGCAAGGTTATTTGCCAAAAGTCCCACAGCTGGTGGTGACTCTTGGGATTCAATCCCAGATCTTTCTGACTCTGAGGTCGGTGCTCTTTCCTCATCCCTATTCCCTAAGCTTCCAATCCTTAAGCCTAATGCCATCCCTATCCCAAGCATTTTCTCATCCCTGCTTGATGCCCAGATTCCAAGATGGCCCCCACTGATCCTCTTGGAAGTAGACTTTGTGTAGACCCTCCCATGTCAGATCAGGGCTAGACCATGACCGTTAGAATGCAGTGGGAGTGACGGCACATGACTTCCCAGACTAGGTCATGACGGCGTCGCACCTTCAGTCTCTTGCATGGCTCTCTCTGGGTGAAGCAGTCCCGTGTTAGGCAGCCTGGCTGAGAGCCCAGGCGAGAGCAACCAGCTAGCCTGCCATGGGAGAGGACCTCCTTAGAAACGGGGCCCAGCCCAGTCCAGCCTCCAGATGACTGCAGCCTTGTGAGAGGCCCTGAGCCAGCATCACCCAACCAGGCTGCCCCTGAGCACCATACCCCGTGAGAGATGATTAATGGTTAGTGTCGCTTTAAGTCACCGAGTCTTGGAGTGATTTGTTGCACTACAGTAGATAGCAAATACGTCTGTCCTCAGAGCAAAGGGCCCCCAAGCTGAGGGCTGGACAGTCCTCAGTTTCTTCCAGGGTTTCTTTCCTGGGGTGGACACGAAGCCAGGGCCCCTCTGCCCAGGAATCCCTTTGTCCAGACTCTTTCCTCATCTTAAAGAGAGACAGGGACTCATCTCCCCAGGAGGTCTCAGAAGAATACGCCAGCCACTGCTCCGGCTTTGGGGTGAGGCAGGATGAAGGTGAAGTCGCCCCTCAGACCTTATCAGAAAATGTCTCTTTCCCTCCCTAATGAAGACAGATCCCAGCATCTGAGGAGGACACCAAATGGATACAAATGAACCAGCGTGTTATCAGATGGATGTGTCTTCCCAAGATCTAGAGCTGATGGCACGTGGATTCCCGCCCCTGCTGACACACAGCCTGCGGTCCCGGGAGGGTCTGGCAGAGCCCTGAGTGGCACCGCCCTCGTGAGAACTCTGGGACCATGTGAAAGAGGATGTATGCCGTCTGCCTTAGCTTCTGCTCTTTCTAGTTGGAGCCCTAAGGGAGGCCTTGGGGGCACTGTGTCACCCAGCATGACATTAGACTCTAAGGTGCAGAAGGGGCTGGCTCTTGGGCCCACCCCCGGGCAAGTTTTAGGTTTCCACAGACTCTGCCAGGCCAACAAGGCCCCCCCGTCACTGCCTTGACTCCCTCTCCTGCAGAGGGCAGATGAAGAAGACATTTTAGGTTGGTATGTTACTTTCTTATTTGCAAGGCTGCCTTAGAAAGAAACCATCGGACTGGTTTATTCCCTCCTGATTGGTTTGTTCCCTTCTTTGTCCCTCTGCCTTTAGGTATTGAAGTGTGTCTATCATGTGAGGGGGTGGGAGCAGGAAGAGCTGGATTCCTAGAGACCCTACCTCAGCCGGCAAGGGGGCAAAGGCTGTTTCTGGTTCCCAGGCTTTTCAGAGTAAGGAGCTGGAAACTCCAGGAGATAAATGGTTCCAACCAGCCTCAGAGCCTCCATCTCCTTTTGCCTCAAAGGAGAGCGAAAGCATTGGCAAGCTTGTCCCACTGCCCTTTCCTACCTGTCTGAGTCCATCAAGGATCTCCGTGGACACGGGCAGGCTTCCTTGCCCCGGTGCCCTCCTGCGCTAGTTCCCCTGGCTCCATGCTCAGCATCTGTCTCCTTATTTACCCGTCCCGGCTTCTCTGCTTTCCCTGCTGCACCAGAAACATGCAGTTTATCTTCACTCAGGCCTGTCCCTGCGGCTCTCTCTGGATCATGCTTGCCTCGCTAGCCCTTTGCCCTTCTCAGGAAACACACCATGGATGGCAGAAGTTCCTTCTTTGATAACATTTTCCTTCACAGCCCTGGAGTCTGCAAAGGGCCCTTACCAACTCTCCTAGAAGAGACATTGGGAGCTGCCCGCCCTGTTTTCCGAGGTGTCTAGGGAAGGGCCCTCATCTCCTGCCACCATTATGGGGCATTTATGCAAAGTTCTGCCCAATGGCAGGAGGCTGGAGGGGAGTGTACAGTCCGGCATTGTGGGTTGAGCATGGCTTGGGCAGCAGGGCAAATCCTGCCTTGGTCACTTCTAACTTTATGTAAGTGCATCTCTATTTCATTCCCTGGAGAGCAAGTTTTATCTACCGCACAGAGAAGTGAGGCAAGGCGTGGAAACAGCCAGCCAATAGTGGTTTTGTGGCAAAGGGTATAGCAGTGGTGACAGTGACGACGAGGTTGTCGCTTAGCTGGTGGGGGCCCTGCCTGCACTGAGAAGCAGAGAGTCTGGGAAGCCAGGAATTCGGCAAAGAAAGAAGCTCGCCTGAGTCGGTCGGGAACAATCAGTAGCACCTTAGCTCTGGATGGAGTTTTAGTCTCTCAGAGCAAACATCATCCCAAGACTTCTAGTTCCAATCCCTCATTTACCAGCAGACAGAATTGAGACCCACAGAGGGCAGTGACCTGCCTGATGTCACCCTGTCACCAGTGGAACCTATGTCCTGACATTCCATTACCACCGGGCCATTCCCAGGCAGACAAAGCAAGGACCCCTCCTCGGGGACTCCGTCAGTAGGAGTGGGATGAGGAGGCCACCTGACCCAGACTGCCTCCCCAGACTGTGTTCCGGAGGTCACCCCCAGCCCAGAGGCCATTACTCAAAGATGGGCTCGTGTAGGAAGAAACCATCAGCATCTGGTGAATGTCCCCTAGAGGAAAGTCACTGCCAACCTTTTTGCCTCCTTCCTACCTGAGGCAGTGCTGTGCGCAGTTTCCCCAGGAGCCTGGCCCTGTGATGTAAAATCCTCCCCTCTATCCTATAGATGGAGGGGAGAGGAGGTGATGGGAGTGGCCAGGGTGTGGGGGAGTGGAGGAGGGGTCAGAGAAGTGACCTGGGAGGGGAAGGGATGTGCTTCCACCAAGCTGCTCCGGGGCGCGGAACCCAGAGAGTCTGAGACGCCATTCCTCAGGCCCCGGGAAGGGGTGTCCCTTCCCCTAAACCACCGCCTGCTTTTCCTCCTGCTTGATGGGCCAGCACCCACCACCTTTGACTCAGAGGCTCTGAGGCTCCCAGGAAGGAGGTGGGAAGGGACTCCCAGCTGGATCTGGGAACTAGAGAGGAACAGAGTGGGGAGAGGGAAGGAGGGAGGAGAGAAGCTGGGGCTGGGGAGAGGTCTTGTCAGCCTCTGACTCTGGCCTGGGGCAGGGAAAGACAGGTGGTTCAGAGGCCCAAAGCTGGAGCACTTCCCAAGAAGCCTAGTGGTGGTCCGGTTCCTGAGGAGAACGCTCCCCAGGCCCTGTCAGCAACCTGCTCAGCTCTTGGGGTGTGCAGGACAACCCACGCCCTACTTTGCAGACAAGGAGACTGAAGTCCAAGCTGGTTAAGTGGCTTGCCCAAGGCCACCTAGATATTCATGTCTTTTCCATGTATTATTACTAATTCCCCTCCCATTTCATAAACCGTTTGAGGAGGTGTATAATGAAACGTATGTTTGCTGTAAATCTCTTTGAGTTTATTCCTTCCACAGATATTTGGTGTTCTCTATGTACCTGACATTATTCTAGACTGAAAAGTAGACAAAGAAAGACAGAATCCCTGCTCCCACGGAGCTTACTCTCTGGCATATCGTTGTCTTGTGATAAGTGCTCTGAAGGAAATGAGAGAAGTGACAGTAAGGGGAGGGAGGGAGCATTGATTTTAGATAGAATGGTCAGAAAGGTGGCATTTAAGCGGGTGTAAGGGCCTAAGGCAAACTTGAGTTTGGAGTATTCACGGAGAGAAGGCGCCAGAGGCCTCCACGGTGAGGAGTTGCAAGCTAATAGGGTGGAAGCCACTATGGCATTGTGGAGGCGGGATGATCCCATGGACATTTTAGAAGAGGCTTCCTGCTGCCTTGAGGAGAACGGACTGGCCACAGGCAGGACAGGAAGCGGCTTCTGCAGTGATGCGGATGAGAGGTGCTGGTGACTGGACCAGAGATGGCCGTGGAGGTGGAGAGGAAATCAGAAGAGGTGTCAGAGAGAGCGGGGTAAGCAGAGTGCTCAGCCTGAGGTCTGACAGTGCTGTTCTACCACACATGACCCAGAGCCCTAGCTGCCCGGCATGGAGTGGTGAGGTTTGGGAGAGAAACAAGATGGCAGCCTTGGGGGCCGGATCCCTACAGAGAAAGGGCTGGAGAGAGGATGAGAGGAGAACTCTGACAACTGCAGCCGTGGTGTGGGGACCAAGGTTAGGCATGAAATCCTGCTAGAGAGAAGCCATTAGATGGAGCCAACCAGCTTGGGGCACCCTGTGGGTGCTTCTTCAGAGATCAAGGCTTTGACTCTCCTGTGGATGAAGAAAAATAACTCAATTTTGCATTACAGGAAGGACTAAAGAAGCACGGTATAAAGCAAGGAAGACATACAGACATCACCGCCACACCCACACCTGTGACAGACATCACTAATCAATGGTGCCAGCCTTCTGCTGAACTCAGACTCAGCTTCATCATCTTTCTCAACACAGCCCTCCAAGCAGCTACTCCCAATCAACCTGTGAGGCACAGGCTTCACAACCTCCTCATCATTCCCAGTGCAGAGGAATGAGCACCAAGTTTGGAGTCCAGGACACTCGGGGCTTAGTTTTGCTTTCTTCTGTAGACAATGTATTTAGCCTCTTGGAGTCTCACTTTCCCATCTGTTAAAGTGAATTATTATTCCTATGTCACGTATTTGCTGTGAGGACTAAGTGAGGTAATGAATGAAAGAACTTAACCTAGTGCCTGCTACAGGCAGGCATCAACAAATGCTTTTTAAAAATAGCCCCCTTTGCCTGACCCACGCTTCTACTCCCAAATGTGCGCACGGGTACACACACATGCACACACTCACACACAAGTCGTAAGAGGATAGAAAAATTTATCCTAACAGCTGGCACTGGAATTGACGTTAGGGAGGGAGCCCTCTTTTGTTCAGGAAATTACCTTGATAAGTCACTAAGGATATGGATTAACGGAAGTCAAGGAAACAAAAAGGTCGCCTGAACGGCTCTGCATTAAAATTGAGATGAAATTCATGAGCAGCGGGAAGCAGAAGAGCCCAGCGGCATGGTGTGGGCGCTACACAGCATCTCGGCGGAGTGGGCAACGCAATTTTAAAGAAAAAGTATGTCAAATATCCAACATGAAGCTGTTTGCACTTCTGAGATATAAAACCTCTCTGTCTTAAAAAGAGCCCACACCACATGATTCCATTTATATAAAACTCTAGGAAACGCAATCCAATCCGTAGTGACAGGAAGCAGATGAGTGGTTGACCAGGGAGGAGGAACCTTTGGGGGAGGGGGCGAACTTGCTCAGTATCTTCATGGTGGTGATGTTTAAAAATTTGCCAGATTGAACACTTTAAATATGTGCAGTTTAAAAAGTCATTTATATCAATTTGATCCAATTTGTTGTTTTTTCATGCTTTAGATGTGCCAATTTTCCCCACCTTTCAACAGGTAATGACCCCCTCCCCAAAACATTTTTTTCTGTCTCCCCACACCTCAGTCAAGTCTGACGCAGGTGTGAAGGCCTTGTGTGAGCGGTCTGGGGGTAGCATTTGAAGGAGGGAATTGAATCCCACATCTATATTGAGACTGCCGGACTGGGATGGCTCAGGTGGGTCTGAGTGAATTCAGCAGAAGCACGAGCTCATAGCCAAGGGGCTCATGAGAATCAAGCTCACTCCTCTCCCTGGAAGTTCTTAGAAGTCTTGGGAGACAGCACTGAATTTCCATGTGTGATGGGGGTTCAGGCCAGTGTCATACATCTTAAGGTGCGGGGGGGTCCCCGTTGGCACTTGTGCTCCTTGCACAGACAGAAGCCCAGACGGGCACCCAAAGAGCGCCCCCGTCCAGCCACACTTCCTTACATTGCACCTCTTGGGGCCCTGAGCTACACTGGAGGAAGAGGAGCTGCTCCTTGCTGAATTGCATTTCTCTATAAAGACACTTATCCAACATGGGAAAGATCAGAGCAAAGAAGGGAGGTTGGCCCCTCAGCAAACCCAGCAGTGCCGAGCCTCCTCTCTTCTTTCCCTGGGATCCTGCGGAGAGTCCATCCTAATCAGCCTCGTAACACTCACTCCAGCAGCGTCCCCCCTGAGCCGGCACAATGGCCATCGGAACACGAGGTCGATTTGCTACCGGGGACACTGCCCTTTAGATCCCTCAGCTCTGCAAGGTGCCCTGCTCCAGAGAGACAAGAGCTTCTCCAGCCCTCTTCCCCTCCCTCCTCCCGCCACACCTCCCCACCCCATCCCCGAGCATCACAGCAGAAACCAAACCAGCGGCTCCTTCCGAGGGGATAATCAAAGTGCAGCGTCTCTGGAGAGGACCCGGCTCTGTGGAGCAAGTCTTTAATTTCAAGCTGGCTAGACTGGGAGCGTGTGCCGTGGGCTCTCTGATAGGCAAGACGAATGGATGGCCAGGGAGTCAAGCTGGCGAGCCGGAGCAGGTGGAGGGTGGAAGGAGCAAGATGGGGGGGCAGGAAGCTTCCCATGTGGGCAAAAAGGGGCTCCCTGCTCTGGAGATCTGTTTGCTGTCTGCAAACCCCAGCTGCTGGCATCTCCCCCGACAGCCCAGAGGAATGTCTACAGCCTCAGATGCAGCCCCTGCCCATCCCCCCACCAGACAAGGAGCCGGAGGAAACCCTGAAGGGCAAGCCTCCTGCCCAGGGCCACAAAGCACCCCGAGGGTGGGTGGAGACTGGATCCTAAATACAGACCTGGGTGGAGTTTCACTCCCCCCCACCACCACCCCCGGGCTCCTGAACCCAAACGGCAGGGCTGCTCTGGGAACAAGGCCTCACTGACATCAAGAAACTGAGACTTTACAGAAAACTTTCATGTGCTTGGAAGCAGGTGTCACTGGGACTCTTGTCATCATTCTGTCATCAAGAGAAAATATGCCCATAGAGGTTAGGAATCCTGCTCAAGGTCACAAAGCAAGTCAGTGATGAAACCAAGAATATTGTATAGTAGGTCTGGTGTTCACGAATGATTCATCTCAAGACCTTGGTGAAGACTCCATTTCTCAAAAAAAAAACAACCCACAGAACTCATTGGATAACACCAGTGCCACACTGGGCTGCAGCAACTGGGCAGACAGCGAGGCCCTGGCCAGCTCAGCGACTCTGTGGGTCAAACCCAAGCCTCAACAGAAGGACAGATTATTTCCCAGCTGGGCCTTCAAAGAGCTGAAATCACAAACAGCACCCCAGCAAACCACAGCCTTCTTCACAGCTCTCTAGGCTCCTGGCCCAGTGCTCCAGCCATTGGCTGCTGCCATGTTGTGTCGCGTTGGGGACCAGGAGGGTATTTATGGGCAGACAAACAAGACCAGGATGGGGAGGCAGCTGCCAGGAGAACAGCTCCAACCTGAGCCCAGAAATGTTCTGCCTTCTTCTTTTCCTGTTGCCTCACCTGCCAATACTGGACCTGAGCATTGTACACCAGAAAACAAGAACCTGGACACTGGCTTCTTTGGGGAACTCCACTTCTCCAGGTTCACGGGTACTCTGCACTCCTATCCCATGTTGCTTGAGCTTCCTTGGCCTTCTATGATCTAATGATACCTGGCCTGGTGTCTGGCCCTTAGTGGCTGCTCAGGGTTTGCTGAATAAATGAAGTTTTGATATGTGTGTGAATCAGGCTGCCTATAGCCTGCCCCTCTTGAAGCCTAGTTCTGCCCTTGGCTCTGTGGGGCAAATACTGTCTATAACAAGGCATGGGCCCCAGCCAACGGGTGGGAATCTAGTAGGGTGCTATGGGCTGAATTGTGTCCCCCCCCAAATCCATATGTTGAAGCTCTAACCCCCAATATGATAGTATTAGGTGGTGGGGAGCTTTGGGAGGTGATTAGGTTTAGATAATGTCGTGAGGGTGGGGCCTTCACAATGGGATTAGTGCCCTTATAAGAAGAGAGCATCTCTCTCTCTCTCTCTCTCCCCCTCTCTCTCTCTCTGCAATGTAAAGACACAGAAAGAAGGTGTCAGTCTGCAAACCAGCAAGAGGTTCTCACCAAGAACTAAATCAGCCAGTACCTAGGTCTTGGACTTCCTGCCTCCAGAACTGTTAGAAACTAATGTCTGTTGTTTAAGCCACCCAGTCTAGAGCACTTTGTTATAGCAGCCTCAGCAGACAAAGACATTGGGGAAATGAGATCCCTCCCCACAAATTCCTCCTGACACAGTCCAGAGCCATATCAACAGGGCCTTAACCTTGACTGTGAGCAGAACCATGACTGCTGAGGTAAAAATGTGTGGGGCTGGGAGCCCAGAATCTGGGTTCTAGACCCAATCCTTCTGTTTATCAGCTCCATGACCTCAGGCAAGGGATGGAATCAGAGTATGTCAGGGATGACATCCACAAGACCTCAGTTTCCCCATCTGTGAAATGGAGGGAGATGGGAGCCCGCCCACCCTGCCTCTTTCTCAGGGATCCTGTGAGTGGGGCTCCTGGGGGATGATGGGAATGAACATGTCTGGAAAGCACGGCAGGGACCCTGTGGGAATGTGCCAGAAGGTGGGGTTGGGTTGGCATCAACAGCAGAGCTGGAGGGGCTCCTCACTGTGACGGTAGAGCTGGCCCCGACAGTGCCCAGGGTCTGCCACCCCCACCTGCCCACAGTCCTTGGAACTAAGAATCCACTCATTGTCTGAGCATGGCTGGGCCTGTCCACTTGCTCTCTCGGACAGCTCTGGGGAGCCTGTCTTGTCTCCTGGCTCCACCGGAAACCTCTGCAGGGCAGGTGCGGGTCCATCTTGTTTCCCCCCACAAGCTGAGCATGTAGGGACTTGATCAACCCCTACTCTCTGACGTGACCCAGCTGTGCCCCATTTGGGGAGGTGGCTGACCTTTGCTGTAGGAAAGCCTTGAAGACGGCCCCAGGGCATTGGCCCTCCTCTCAGGGGCAGTAAGAGCAATCGAAGAGGGCCTAGTGTGGATCCTCAGTTTCCTTGCCGAGCCTGCCGCCCTTTGCTGTCACCTGAGCCATCGGGCCAGCGCTATACTCCCTCGCCCACCCGCACTGCACTGCAGGACACTCCACCCTGAGTCCTGGCTGAGCAGAAGAAGTGATGACTTCAACACTTAGTGACGTGCAGCTGCTGAGGGCTGTGCAGGATCCCCTCCGGCCCGCCGCCAAAGGAACCCAGCTGCCCCTTCTCCTGTGCCCATGCGCCGCAGTGCCCCGGGAATGGAGGTAGGGTGTGAGCTGGCCCCGCTCCTGCCTCTTGCCTCCTTCCCCAGTCTTTAATATTCATGAGGACTCCTAGCAGGGGAGCTAAAACTGTTTTGCTCCTAAATCTAGCTGCTTTATGGAAGCCTAATTAAATTCTTTGGTGGAAGGGGAAAAAGAGTGACCTTCAAAACTGCCAAAGCTATTCGGAGTGGCTCATCCCAGAAACCTTTCCCCTTCCCTCCCTCTGCGTTGGCCTTTCTTCTGGTGAAGAAACTCTCCCCCTCCCCCCCAGGCTAAGGGTCCAGGGGATGCTCCAGGGGTGGGTGCCCGATGGCATGACTGCTTCCAGTCCAAGAAACACAGTGATGGCATCTCTTCTGGCGACCAGATGACCTCGGTCCCTGCTGGAAACTGTGATCTCAGCCAGCAGGTGGGGTTGAGGGAGGAGAAATGGCAACCGGGAGGGGCTGGCCATGGTGGAGAGAGTGACAGGCCCCTTCCGCACTCTTTTGCAGCAAGTTACTCCTGGAATTTCAGGCTTCCTCTTTCCCTGGGCCGCCTTGTCCATGCTACCTGGCAAGGCCCAGACAGGCATGGAGTGAGAGGCCAGCCCTTTGCAAACTCGTACCTGGGAGTTTGGGCTTGGAGCTCATGTCCCTATTAGCTTCTCCCATTCATTAGGGACAAGCAATCGCTTCCCCAGAGGCCAATGGAAGAAGCTGTCCCTTTTTCAGGGCCTCTGAATAGAGGAAGTAAAAGTGTCTGAATGCACCACGCTCTTCCCTGTGACCAGAAAAGTGTTCCCTCTCCCTGAGAAAGCGGAAGAGATGTGAGCAGGGCAGGACGAGGTTGTGACCTCCTGAGCCCCACACCCGCAGTGCCAGGATTCGCCTTTGAGGATGGTGTAGACACAGGTGGGGCTCAGCGGGACCCTCCTGTAGGAGAAGTAAGAGTCTGGCCAGAATCCCTCAGGCAGGGGCCGGGAAGAGACCTAGAGGCCTAGATCTACACAGCAAACGAGCATCAGGGCTGGCTCAGAGGACCTCAATTAGCTTAAGTTGGGTGAACGTGAAGGCTCATGCAAACCTGGTAGGTGAGGACAGTGGTGGAATCTGAGGGACCAGCTGGTTTCTCTTCTACCTTGGGAGGAAGTCATTTTTATCTGGTCCAAAGTTGCCTTCTGATCGGTCTCCAGCAAGTCATTCTCAGACAATATCTCAAGCCAAAGTGCGATGATGGCAGCTAGCAAGCCTGGGTGACAACCTGGCTCGCCACGAGCCTGTTCATTCCTGGGATGCGTACTCTTCAAAATCGCTTTCTGGGTCCCTTTGAGGCTGGCAGAATAGACCTTGCTTGGTGGGCAAATTCTCTGGGGTCACCACACCCATCCTAGCCCATGCCCAAGAAAGCCTCCAGGGTCCAGCTTCCCGCAAGAACCTTTCCCAGGCCCGGCCTGCACACAGCCCAGGCAGCCTCTCCCGGGCCCTGACCCTCGAGCTGGCCAAACCGCTCATTCAGCCTCAGAGCCCCTCGCAGCCTGAGCTCGTACCAAACCCCCTCATGATGCAACTCTTAACTCCCCACCTCGGGAAGTCAATGTCTGTGCTCCGAATGCCTTTGGGAGCTCCCTGTGTGCCCTCAGAGACGCAAAGCCTTCGTGGAAAGTGACCGAATATGAGGTGGAATGAATGAAAGTGAAGGAATAAATGAGGAACTTCACTCACTCAACAAACATTTATTAAGTACTGTAGGCCAGACAGTGTGCTGGGTGATGAAGAAATGTAGGGCATTAAAACAGACTCGCCCACCCTCAGGAACGCTCAGCCTGGAGAAACAAATGAGTGAGTAAAGGAAGGGGTCAGTGAACGGACGAAGATGAGAAACTGAGCAGGTGAGTGTGCAGGTGCCCGGACAGTGCACTGACTTACAGGCCTTTGAGGACCTCAGCCGTGTTCCTGGTCGGAGGCGTCCTCACTCGTCTGTACCCCCTCAGCCCCCTCTTCCTCTCCTGGCTCCCTCGGAGCTGGGTCTCCCCAAGGTGAGCATTCAGACTGCCTCCTCCACCCTCGCCCCCACCGCTGAGTCTATTTTGGTGTTTCTGCAGCACGCGACACGCCCCCCCTCTGGTCACAGCTGCTGCTTTCCCATTCTGTCTTCCGAGGCCTTAAATCAAATGGAAGTGAGCAGGGCTGCCCCCATCACCACCTTCTTGGGCTGAAACCCGGCCAGCTCAGGCCTGCTCACAGGGAAGAACTCCGGTGCCAAGGAGCCCCTGCCGATGGCCAAATAAGGGCACCTGAGTTGGTTGCCAACCCTGCTGGCCTGGTGCAGCTGTCCCTCATGCCAGGGCCTGGGGAGGGGTCCCTGAAGCAGAAAGAGGCAGGCCCTGTGCCCCCCAGTCAGGTGGGGACAAAGGAACTGTCAGACTCCAGCGGGGTCCTTAGGATACCCTTGGAGATGGGCTAGCAATTACAGAATGTTAAAGCATGTTACTCTGAAGAATAAAAATAAATAATACTTCTGGTGTGTGAATTAAGGCAAAAATGGTACCTACTTTTTAAGATACATTTAATACTGGAATAAAACCTCTGAGTTTCACAGACCTAGGCTTGTCTTAATGTTGCTACCACAGCCTTGTTTGACGTCTCAAGACAGTTATTGCTAGGACTTGAGGTTTGGCCCTCTACCCTCCCTGTAATGTGGTGTGTGTGTGTGAGTGTGTGTTGATGTTTGTGTGTCCATGTGTGTGTTTGGGTGGGAGATGGGGTGCAGAGCTAGCGTTCCAGATTTTATGCAAATGTTTCAAATATGACACGTAGCTTTGAGCCATGTGCAAAGATGTGCTTTGACCTAGGATCCCTTAGACAAGTCAGTGTCTGAGCCTCTGTTGCCATGAATGGGTATCATAATATAGCAGATGCTCTGGGGGCGAGGGCCACGCAGACCCCGTCTTCAGGAACAAGGCCTTCAGTCCTCCAGCTGCCTGGGCACTGCCTACAGACGGCTCACAGCTGAGTTCCTCCCCAAGAATACCCTTGGCAAAAGGGAGCTGCCCCCCCCCAAGGTTAGGGACCTTCCTCAGAGGCAGCCCCCAACCAAAGACTCATCCATGTGGGGTACAGAGGCTTGACCCCCTTGCCTCCACGTGAGGTAACTTTGAAAGACCATCTCAGTCTCAGTGCTGGGCTTGGCTAAGGTCTTACTGTAACTACAAAAGCTCACCTTGTCCCTCTGCCCAGTCCCTCTTCCTTCGCTCCGTTATGGGTGATATTCTCTTACAGGCCCCCCAGAAAGCCTCCTGAGCACAAATCCCTGTCTCAGAGTCTGTCCTGGGGAACCCGACCTAGAAGAGGAGCCAAGCTGTGGCCAGTTAAACGCGATGAGGTGAGCACGCGGCTTAGCGCAATGCCTGACCTATGGTGAGGACTCCCTTACTGATAGCTGCTCTGGTCCTCCACGGAGGGCACCGTTTCCCAGCCTTGGCTGAATATCAAAGCCGTGAGGCTTAGAAAAGACAGAGCCAGATGCTTAGGCCACTTCCCCACAGATTTTGATTCAGTAGGGCTGAAACCGGCCCCAGATTTCTGTATTTTCAGAAGTTCCACAAGTGTTTCTGATGGACAGCCAGGGTGGAGAAGCACTGACCTGGGTCATCTTTCTCTACCACCATCACCTCTTTAATTTACAGGCAAGAACCACAGACCCATGTAGGGCAAAGTGACCTGTCCAAGGGCAAGCAGGTACTTAGCTGCCCAGATAGGGCTCCACTCATTAATCCTGAGTCACTCAGGGTCATTGTCCGGCGGGGGCATGGAGGGGGGACAATCTGTAAAAGGCCCTTGATGCCAACTGTCTCCCAGAATCACAAGGTGATCACATGTATTAAGCAGATCCCAGAACGTCTGGCCTGACTGGCAATACAAAGGCAGTATAGGACCAAGCACCCTGAGCACCCAGAGGAGGGAGTCCTCACTGTGGTGTGATTATCAGGGAGGTCTTCAAGGAGGAGGTGGGCCCTGAACCAAACTTTACAGAACGGTGTGGCTTTGCATAGGGAGCAGGCAGGAAGGATGCTAGCTCCCAGAACCGGTCATCTCATTCTGAGGTCAGTCAGTTTCTAAGGAAACCGAAGCTGATCTGTATTCTCATCATCCCTCCAGCAAGACTGAGGGATTTCAGGGGCACTCACATTCATGGATCAGCAAGCAATGATTGCCCAGTTTTTAGAAAAATGTATTTTGTTCCAAAGATTAAAACTTAGGTGAGGGTTTGTTTAAAATCTGGTTGATCCACACTTCAGTAGCCCCACTTCCCTCTAAGTGATTAAGTCCCAGAAGCCATGGAGCTATGTAGTACAGCAGAGACAGACTTGAGCCTGAGTTCACACTTATAAGCTGTGTGATCTTGGCCAAGTTACTTAACTTCTCTGAGCCTCTACTTTTTCAACTTTAAAATGGGGACAATAATATTTGCCCTCCTCCCTCTCTCTCTCGGTTATTAGGAGGATCAAATGGTATCATGATTACAAGAACACTTCTGTACATGGCAAAGCACACTACAAGCGTGGGCTGCTACCATTTGCCACATCTCTCTCTTTAAATTCAGGATGCAAAGCCCAGGGAGGTTTCCACCATTGCCCAGCACCCTACAGTGAGCCATATGGGAAAGAGAGACAAGACCAAAGTTCCCCAAATCCGACCCTAATGCTTTTTCCAGTGCAGCAGCATATCTTTTCCTCAAATCTCTCTTCTCTCTCTAATTTCTTAGGCAATACAGGGAATTGTGCATTCTCACCTTGCCCTAAATTTGTAGTGTTTGACACCTCCTAATCTTTTGATCCCCTCTGCAGCAGCCTGCCAGCCTGCGTCCCTCCTGCCTGCATATCATCTCGAGGCTTCCCTGTCTATACTCTCTTCACTTTGGACATCCTAAACTCAGTCTGGGACCAGTTCCCCCTCCCCACCAGATGATTATAACCTCCCTCTCTGTGGGATCTCCCTCCTCCCATTTATAACACTGAATGTCACCTGCTCATTAATTCATAGTGAGACACTTCGCTGGGCACTTGGGGTACAGAGTCTAAAAGCAACCTGTAAAAGAGCCTTAAGGGCTCATCACCGGTCATTGCCAGGCAAGACAGAGGGGCCCGGCCTCTCGCGGAGGCTGGGCTGGAGCGCTGGACTCCAGGTTCCCAACTTCTGCTTGCTCCTCTACCCCAATTTCTTTGCCTGATCAAATCAATCCTCTGCTGCAGAAACCTCCTGCTCCTCTGTGCCAGCCTCCAGGTCTCCAGTGCCAAGCCCTTGGGGGCCTCTCTGCCCCCTACCCCCCGCCCATCCCTTTCTCCACGGAGTCCCCTCCGAGTCCAACAAGCCCAGCTCAGACTCTGGATTCTAGGAGACGGGTCACGTCCACCACCCTGGGTTGCGGTGCCAGCCAAACTAATCAATGGCAGAGCAGTAGATTAAGGGGCCTGGCCGAAGCCATCCATCACTGTCGTTTACACGGGCCTGTCAGCCTGCAAATGGAAAAGGAGATGATGTGAAACAACCCATCTGCAGGTTTTTAACGCTCTTTACAAATTGCTGTGGTGAATAACTTGTTGCCTGTATTTATCCCTTTTCAAATTGTCTCTTAGCTACAGTCATCCGTCTTCATCCTACACCCTGATGGCGCGTGCACTGCCAGTTGGGCAACCTCATTATTTCCCTGACTCCCCTGCCTAGAGGAGGAAGGGAGTGAAGGAAGGGAGGGAGAGAGAGAGGAAGAGGGAGAGGGAGGTGGGGTGGGAGGATGCTGGTAGAGGAGGGGCTGGGCCGGCGGAAACAGCTTGAGCAAGGACCTAGTCAGCTGGGATCCTTTCTCCCAAAGGTCCTCACTTCCCGAGCCCCCGGTGGGAGAACCTACCCTCTTCCAGGAAGTTTGACAGCAGAGACTGCCCTCTGAAGAGGAGGCTCAGTACCTCCCCCCGGCCCCGCCCCTGGTTGCCAGACCAACGGTCAGAAGTTACAAGCCACGGTCATAGACTGTGGTCACTCACCATCCCCACCCTCAAGCGGAGTCCATCTGCCCATCCAACTGTAAAACTTTATCACGGAAAAGTCGTTTTAATATTTCTCCATCCTCATCCCACACGTCAAGAATTGCAACTTCCGTCTCTCCGCTGAGACCATCCCTGTGCTTTGGTTCACCCTGCCCTAATTCTGGCAGGCATTCCTTCTTCCCCAGCTCAGCACCGTAGCCTCCTAACTGGTTGGTCTCCCCTCCAGCCCACCCCTCTCACTCTCAAGAGAAAACTGAAACTTCTTTCAGAGGCCATGTTCCTTCTTAACTCCGTCAGTATTTTTCAGTGATCCGTGTGTCCCCTGCATTAGAATCACTCGGCCACTCCATCCTGGACCACTGATGCGGGGGTGGGGGGGTGGCGGCGGGGGGGAGAAGGCTGCATTTTAAACAAGTTTTCCAGCTGGTTAGTGTGCACTGCAGAGGAAGGGGACCACGGCCCTAGACATTCCACTTGACATCTGAGGCACAGAGAGGTGCAGTAATTTGCCTGTGATAGCACAGCTAGCCAGCAGCTGAACTGGAAGCAGCAATCCAGTGCCCTTCCTGTTATACTACAGGGAAATCCTTATACGAACAATAGCTGTTGGTGTGTCCATCTCTCTGACTTGAACATAAGTTTCTTGAGGGCAAAGACAATGTCCTATGCACCTCTGTATTCCCTCTTCCTCCTCCAGGCTCAGCACGGGACCCGGTGTATTTCTGGTAAGCCAGAGAAGTTAAGAGCAGTGTAGGACAGCCCAAGACCCACATCCAGGTCTTGCTCCGGGGAAGGAAGCCGACGCAGGGCTCAGAGCTTTGCTCTTCTTGTTGATGTACTGCAGACCAAACCAAAATCCACCTTGCTGTCAAGTGTGGCGTTTCTGACGCTGCTTCCAAAATTTCTGCTCTGTCTTCCACAGCAGACCTTCAGATATTGAAAGCAGCTGTCAGGACCCACTTAGATGTTCTCTTTTCCAGGTTGAAGGTCCCCAGCTCCCTCAACCACTGCTCACGTGGCCTGGTATGTAGACCCCAGGGCATCGCAGTCCCCCTCCTCCGAGTGCCATCCATTTGTCAATGTCCTTGCTCAACTGCGATGAAATGCAATGCTCCAGATGTGGTCTGGACACTGCCAAGCACAGAGGGACACTCCATTATCTCCCCTCTTCTGGGCTCTGGGCTTCGATGAATACAGTCCAAGATCGCATTAGCTCCCTGGCAGCTTCACCCACTGCTGGCTCACACTGTACTATGTCTGCTAATCCATCTGACTTGATTACTATCTAATCCACAATTCTCCATCTTGTCCCCGAGTGTTACATCAAAGTCTTTACAGAACGCCTTGCTCAAATCGAGATAGGTGATATCCATAGCACACCGTGTGTCAACCAGCCTAGGTCACCTATCAGCCCAAAAAAGGAGGTCATTGCAGCTGGACCTGTGCTTGGCGAACCCAAGAAGATTCCTAGCGATCTCTCCTCTTCTCTCCTATGGGCTCATGAACCGTCCATTCAATCATCTCTGCTCAGGGCCCTCTACGGAGCTCTCCTCACCCAAGGCGCTTGCTCAGTGTCTGGACTGACCAACTGCGAGAGGCCACCTGCTGGATCACACCTGTTGCGAGGTTTATGGTGGCAAGCAGGGGCTGCCAGAGGGAAGCGCAGGGAGGGGAGCAGATCCAAATACCACAAACTCAGGAATGCCCATGGAGGTGGTAAATAGCTTGAGAGAGGGATTTTGAGTCTCTGGGTTGGGAAATGTATTAACAATGCCTGATGTATTTCACTCTCCCTGCACGGTGTCTGAGTCAAAGAAAATACGAAAAAAAAATCTTTGGAATCCCAATTCTGCCAAACCGTTTCCTTTCTCCTATAATTAGGTACTCCAGATTTTTAGTATCATTTTTTGTGTGTGTTTTGTTTCTTCTGATTTCCACAGGCTATTTTTAGACCAATCATGACTCACTTTTTGAAAGGTGTTTAAAAAAAGTCGTTTTCCCCAGCAATCAAATGTTCCCATCCTCTGGGTGACACACGTTTAGGTAAGTCATAGCTGGGTGACAGACAAGGGGGCCTGGGAGAGCACGTGGGAGGAAGGCCCCTGCTATAGGGGTGGGGAGCGATGAGAGGAGACATCACACGCAGCGACCTTCAGCCCCTGGCCAGCCCCACTGACTAACCCTTCCTCCTTCCTCCAAGAGGGAGATGGACGCAGGTTTTCAGAGAGACAGTGCTGGTGGGAAGGAGGCACAGCCGGCTCCAGAAAGGCAGGAAATGACTATGAGCCATCAGCAGTGGGAGGGGCTGCTGGGTAAAGTAGTGAGCTCCCCATCTCCAGAAGTATTCAAACCGAGCTGGATAACAACCTTAGTGTTCAAGGCCCCTTCTGATGCTGACTCTGTGACATCTGCCAGGGAGGCTGCTGGAAAAATTCCAGCTCCGAAAGGGAAACCAAATTCCAGCTCCTAGGGCTTATCCAACACCAGGGCTCCAGGAAGGATGAGACACTTACAGCTCTGCCTGTACTTGTCCCATACACATGACAATGTAGGGAGGATGGGGGCTCACCTCCTGCGTTCGGCCTTCCTAGAGTGATCCATCTGAGAGGCAAATGCTTGAACGTTCCTGGCCCCCGCCTCACCCCGTTGCTGCCTAGTTAACATACCTACTCTCCCCGCCTCCCCAAAGGGTTTTGAATGCAATTTACTAGCTGATCATGGATTCATTTTCTGCTTCCCTTAAGCACTCAGAAGCTTTATAGAGACTCTTGTAGGCCCAGTTCCTTCTCTCTGGAAGTTTACAATCTGAGATTGACCTGCTGAAACTAACACATAGGTATGGAACACACTGCCACACAGCAGTGACACAAACCTGGAGCAATTCAACGGCCCTGAGTGTGACAGAGAGTGTGTGTGTGCATGTGCACGCATGTACTTGTGTGTATGTGTGTACAGGAGGGGGGAAGTTACCACATTTACTTTGGTTCGTCTCTAAACTACACAAATCCTTACTTTGACCACCAAGAGTCTGCCATATTCCCTCCACTCCACCCCCAAGACACTTAAAACTCAACCCCCATGGAGGGCAATGTTACAGATGAGAGGAGCCAGAGAAAGTCTGGGAACCACTGGTAGAACTTTACAGTTTGCAAATCCTTCCCCATCCATTATTCTGAGATTGTCCACCCAGTCACCAAATATTTATCCAGCACCTACCGTGCTCCAGGTACTGTGCCAGGCACTGAGTGCAGGAGCGACCAAAACCAGACACAGTGCCTAGACTCCCACGAAGCTCACAGCCTAGAGAACATAGACATTAGCGAACATCAGAAAAGGGTGTACTTACGGTTCACTCTACTAAGTGCGAGAACAGAAAGTTGTATAGTGCTGTGGAGCTCGTAACACAGAGCTGACCTAACCCAGACTCAAGGAGGGGAAGGAGGGGACATATGGGCTAGGAGCTGAAGGATGAGGGACAGGTAGCCAGTGAGGGGTGGGAAGGTGGGAGGACAAGAGGGCGCCTGGCACGCCGGACTGAAAGATACAACAACCCGTGAAGGGCATGCCTGTTCACTCAGGAAACATGGAATGCCTACACACGTGCCCCGTGCTGTGGGGTGCTGGAGATGTGTGGTGACCAGGCAGACGCAGCCCTGTTCCTCAGTCTAGGCGGGAGGCAGGCGTCTTTACTTTTTTGATGCAATTTTTGTCTTGAACTATATTTGATTTACAATGTCATGTTAGTTTCAGGTGTACAGCACAGTGATTCGTTTATACGCACACACACGTATTCTTTTTCAGATTCTTTTCCATTATAGATTATTACAAGATATTGAATACAGTTCCCTGTGCTATACAGTAGGTCCTTGTTGTTTCCTATTTTATATATAGTAGTGTGTATCTGTTAATCCCAATCCCTATTTTAACCCTCCCACCCCTTTTTCCCTTTGGTAACCATAACTTTATTTTCTATGTCTGTGAGTCTATTTCTGTTTTAAATAAGTTCATTTGTATCATTTTTTTAGATTCCACATAGAAATAATAACATATGATATTTGTCTTTCTCTGTCTGGCTTACTTCACTTGTATGATCATCTCCAGCTCCAGGTCCATCCATGTTGATGCAAATGGCATCATTTCATTCTTATTTCATTCTTTTTTACGGCTGAGTAGTATTCCATTGTATGTATGTACCACATCTTCTTTATCCATTCATCTATGGATGGACACTTAGGTTGCTTCTGTGTCTTGGCTACTGTGAATAGTGCTGCTGTGAACATTGGGGTGCATGTATCTTTTCGAATTAGAGCTTTCATTTTTTCTGGATATATGCCCAGGAATGGGATTGCTGGATCATAGGGTAACTCTGTTTTTAGTTTTTTAAGGAACCTTAAAGGGGAATTTTCTCTTGAAGACTGGCTTCTGGCCTGAGCACAAAGAATAGAGGAGAAAGACGAGCATCTGAGATTACACAGCAAGGAACTGGAACCGGCCTCTTAAGAGGTTTACAGAAATATACAGTGCCCCAGACAGGGTCAAACTGATATGTATTCCACATGTACTTAAAGGCAAGGTCAAGGGCTGCACAGGGGAAGAGCTAAGAAGAGGGTTTAGATGACATGACCTGACCTCTCCCCTAGGTCCTAAGCAGTTTACTCTGGCCCCAAAGGTGCATTCCTCACCGACATAGCAAAGCCAGAGGCCAGCAATAATTGGGCATCCACTCCAAGAGGTGATGGAGGGATCGATCAGCTGTTGCTACTTGAACATGCCCCCCTTTTTTTTTTTGGCTGTGTTGGGTCTTCGTTGCTGTGCATGGGCTTTCTTTAGTTGCAGCAAGCCGGGGCTACTCTCTTTGTTGTGGTGCGCAGGCTTCTCATTGCAGTGGCTTCTCTTGTTGTGGAGCGTGGGCTCTAGACACGCAGGCTTCAGTAGTTGTGGCACATGGGCTCGGTAGTTGTGTCTCGTGGGCTCTAGAGCGCAGGCTCAGTAGTTGTGGCTCACGGGCTTAGTTGCTCCGCGACATGTGGGAACTTCCCGGACCAGGGCTCAAACCCATGTCCCCTACACTGGCAGGAAGATTCTTAACCACTGCGCCACCAGGGAAGTCCCAACATGCCCTTTTGAGGTCTACACCCTACACCCCAAGCAGCTTATCAGCATGTCCCCCCAGCCCATCCACTTCCATACCCCAAGAGCAGCACAGGTCAGTACAGCTCCCTCTAGGTCGTTTTGCATTTCCAGTGTTATGATATTTCAGCACCAACTTAGAGGGACACCCTAGGCGGCTGCCCAGCCTTAATTCAGCTGCAAACCAGGGCCTGGTTCTGAGCCAGTTTCTGTATTCTGGCCTCAGCGTCCAGTGGACAAAAAGGAGCTTACATCCTGCTGTGACTGGTGTGAAGCTGGTGCGGGGAGTGGAGAGAGATGTGGGTTTCTCACGTCTCACGTGGTAGTTAAGGATCAGCTTTGTACCCAGTCCCACAGCCCCACACGAACCTGCTCCACTGAAATTCACAATGGTGGGGAATACGGTAGATGAAGAGTCAAGGGATGCAGGTGTCAATCTTGGTTCTATACACAGCTAGCTGTGATATTAAATAGGTCACTTATTCCCCGTTGATCAATAAAACAAAGGAGGGGTGCAGGGCGGGGGCTAGAATTTACCTCCCGGTTCCTTCCAGTCCATCTTTCTCAGAGACACCCTGAATATCTGACTCTGATCAATCTTTGTATCCCTGAAGTTCAACAGTCAGCTCTCAAAGAATGTGTGACCAGTGGGTGAATGCACAATGCTCCCTTGGGGAGGCTGGAGCAATTTGGTCATTTGAGTTGGGAGATGGGAACAGACTAAAAGAGGGGCAAAGGACACCACTTATGAAAGATTCTTACGTGAAAAGACAACAAGAGGTTCAGCAAGGGCATCTTCTGAGAAAGGCACAAGAGGAAAAGGAAGAAAACAGCTGGTCTCTTCCAGGAAGAAATGGTGGTCTAGGGGAAGAGAGAGAACTCCCCTCCACCCCCGCCAGGAAACGAGAAGCATACACAGGGAGAAATGTCAGCTACAGGGTTGAAGGGCTGAGGGGGGTGGTGTGGAAGGTGCAGGCAGCCTCGGATCCAGGCACAGCTAATCCCAAACAGTTTCAACGAGACATCCATGTATAGCAGGTTTTGAGGAAATTGGGGATTATGAATTGGCCCAGAGGCAGCAGAGGCTTAGCCAGGTTCGGGACAGGAAAGGATATGTAGTGGCCAAAAACACATCACAGAGAGTGGATGCTGGCAGTCCCACTGAGGGCAGTTTGCCTCCAGAATCTTCTCCTAAGAAAGATGCTGCCGTCCTGTCGTTTGTTCATTTAAAACCAGATAGGCCAGAGCCCAGAGCATGATCCATGGGGAACAGCCCTGGGAGAGAAATGTATTTAAATGCACCTGGGGCGACTGGACAGGACGTGTGATGAACTCTGCAGGTCTCTGATCTCAGGGCAGACAGCCCTCCGGTGAGGGCCTCCTCCAGGGGCCTAATGAGAAATTACCTGCTGCAACGCTGTTTCCTGGTTCATCAGCTTCTTTTCATGCATTTTACCCCTTGCCCTACTCACCCTGAGCCCCAGTGAGGTAGGAGACCCCGTTGAGAGCTCACGCTTCAAATATAGAGTCCCCACCCCCCCGCAGCCAGGACACTCAGAAACATTCGGTTCCCCATTTTCAATGTGGCCTGGGCTGGGCACCGGAAGATGGTTTCCTTTCATCCTCCCAAACCACATGGCTCCCCAGGCCTCTGGGAAATAAGATTCAGAGGCTGGAGGGCAGCGGTCCCTGTGCCAGGAAGCCAAACACCAGTGCTTAGAGGAGCCCATGATAGATGCCCAGTGCCCCCCTCATCAGAGTGAAAGGGAGTCTGATTGGGAATAATTCCTGCCATCTCAGGGCTGAGGGAGGCCAGACCAGCTAATAGAGGGGCCAGTCACCGAGCAGGTGAGCCACAGAGTCCGAAAGACACTCTGCTCTAGGTTCTGCCGAGCTGGGAAAGGCGCTCCTGGTAGGCCTGGGCCTCTCCCCTCACCGCCTACAGCATCTCCTCTTCCTAAACTTCCTTTGTGCTCTGAGCTCAGAAGAGGCAGCTGATGAATCTGGTTCCCCACACTGACCACAGCCAGGATCCTAGGTGATTTCCCACAGCGGCTCACAGGCCCTCATGATGGGCCCAGGACACAGAGCCCAGGGTTAGCACAGCGTGTATGCTCCTTCCCCAGGACGGTGTGATGTGCAGACCTCCACCTGCTGTGAAGAAACAGCTCACCACCCTCTGGAAAAAAATCTGAAGAGACTGCCAGATTCGGCAAAGAAAAATACAGAATGCCCAGTTCAATTTGAATTTCACATAAATGATGAGTAATTGTTTCATGTATGTAGGTCCTGAATATTGCTGGGATAGTCTTGTACTAAACAATTATATGTTACTTATCTGAAATTCACATCTAACCAAGCATCCTGCATTTTGCCTGGCGGCCCTCTCCCTGGACCTTCTATGAGGGGAAGGCACCCTGAAAAGGAGGCTGGTCAAGGGGACGGTCACTCCCCAGCAGCCAGGGCCCAACCCGCTGCTCCTAACACTTCTGCAGGGGCTTAGAGAGGTCCGTTTAGGGGGTCCCTAAGCTCCCAGGAAACCCTGGGCATGGCCTCGGCTCCCCCCTACCCTGCCTGGAGCACCCACACGGCAGCCACCGCCGTGGTCACTAGCAGGGTTGCCCCCTGAGCCAGGCCTCGGCCATCTCCCCACCCCCCCCTGCCGCTCTGAGGTCAGGTTCCTGGTAAGCGTTGCTCTGTCATTTAATTTGCTATCACTCAGGCTGGGTCCAGATGGTTTTGGTGAGAAAGAACTTCCTGTCCCGTGGCCGTGATTCCAGTCTAGAACATTCCCTTCAAACTAGGAGCAAGGAGAATGCTGGAGACCTGCCTTTCTCCTCGTCCCCAGATTGTGATCTATCGCCCGGCCCAGGGCCCGCAGGGCACGGAAGGAGGGCCCCCACCGCATCAGCCTGGCTGCACGTTCTGTTACCTGCTGCCCTTCGCTCCTGCCTGGGCTAACTGAGGCTGGCACGTGGCTAGGACCGCACAGGATTGCCTCTTTTCCCAACCATTAAGCGGGGCAGCCAACACCACGCACTGGCTCCCGGCTGGACAGCACAGCATACGGACTGGCAGGGGACATGGGGGCAGGAAGCCACCTGCCTCAACCCTGCTCGGATAGCAAAGGCCCTCAAGCTGCTGCGGGATGTGGCTGGCTGAGACCAAGGGCAAACTCCCCCGTAGAATGAGCTATCAGGCTGCCTGGCCAGAGGCTCAGACCCAGGCTCTCTCCACCTCCACCCCTTTCTAGAAAAAGGCACATAGAGCAGCCCCAGCCTTCTGGGATACATCCCATTGCTCCTGGCCCTGGCCAGGGAACGGGCGAGGTGGCCACGGCAGCAGCCCACCCAGGGGACACTTAGGGAGTCCTTACATGGGGTGAAGGAGCAAGGGTCACCCACCTTAGAATGATGCCCACCCTTTGCACCCCCCTAAGTCTTACACATCTTTCAGAATTCCACTTAAACATCACCTCCTCTGGGCAGCCCTCTCTGATGTTTCAAACTAGGTCAGACCTCCCTGTACTCCTTCCCATAGTACCCTGAGGTTCTCTTTCATATACTCATTGCACTAATTACTGTGGGAAGGGGTAGAATTCACATACAACAACTCAGTAGGTAAGACAAGTGACTTTATTTTCCACAAATGGCTGCCTCTTTCCCGGGTTCTCCCTTCTCGCTGATGCTGGGACCAGGGGGTTGGTCGTGGTAGGACACCAACTTGCCAGCAGATAGTAATTCAGTTTAAAACATTCTTTTTTGGATAGTCAATCAAGAATCAAAGTCCCGGGCTTCCCTGGTGGCGCAGTGGTTGAGAGTCCGCCTGCCGATGCAGGGGACGCGGGTTTGTGCCCCGGTCCGGGAAGATCCCACATGCCGCGGAGCGGCTGGGCCCGTGAGCCATGGCCGCAGAGCCTGCGCGTCCGGAGCCTGTGCTCCGCAACGGGAGAGCCCACAACAATGAGAGGCCCGCGTACCGCAAAAAAAAAAAAAAAAAAAAAAAAAAGAATCAAAGTCCCTTCTGGAGCCATTTCTTTTGCCTCAAGGAGACTTCCTGCTCCATCTTTCTGTCTTGGATGGCCTGTGGGGATGCGGGTGGGGAGTAGCACACACACGGACACCCTCTGGGTTATTGCCAGCCTCGTGAGATATCCCCCAGGCCACTTGTCCCTAGTTCCAAGCTCGTGTCCTCCGGCCCCACCGGATCTGACATCCCAATAGCAGCCCCAGATGAAGTCCAGTCACGTGGCAGCCTCATTCTGACCTCAGGACTCTTCCCTCCACCAATTCTCTCAGTGTTTCTGCAATCCCCCCTCGGGAACATGTGGGAAACGCCCCCTCCTTGTTGGATACAAGGCATGGCGGCCAGGAACACTAACTCAAACCTACCCTGGACACCTCCTTCTACCAGAGCTGCGGTTTCACCCTGTGTCACCCTCCAGGGGCTCATCCTCTCCTCAGGCTATACTTGGAAAGCAGAGCACGAGCCCCAATATTCTCAGGATCCCCACACCTCCTGGGAGCACATCTCTCTCACCCACCCTGCCCTGAATTTGATCCCAGGGAGGGTGACGTGGAGAAATGAGGATGGTCGGCGTGCACCCCGTCCCCTCCTGCAGACCAGAGACCCTCCTCCTTCCCCCGCTCACTGTGGAGCAGGGAGGCCCTTTTCCTGTCTCTTCCCCACACCCTGTGTTAAACTCTGTGCTCAGACCTGCAAGCTTTTCTCTTACAGTGTAAAGAGTTAATTTATAAATGTAGAAAAAAGGCATTTTATCTCTACAAATGAGGCTGTCGAGACCACAGTTGCACTAAGGTCTTTGAAAAGCCAAGCAGTGGCCTCTTGTTCCAGAGTCATTCGCTTTCTTCTGTGCTTTCTTGAGTATGAAAGAAAGGTGAGGGGTGACACCTAACAGATCCAGGCTTTTAATAACCTCAGGAGCACACCGCAAATGTGAACCCCATCACTCACGTGCATCTCGGTGGAGAACAGGTGGCGAATCTCTGCAGCCGTTGATCCCCCAGGGCCCTCCCAGCTCTCCCTGGCCACCCACCCCACCCTACTTCATGCAGATTTTGATGAAGCCCCAGCAGAAAAGGAGGCTTTAAAGTTGATTAAAGTCAGAGGAGGCTTTATGGGTGGTAAGGATGAGGGTTCTAGGCAAAGGAGAGGCGTGGGTGTGCTCAGAGAACGGCCAGGGGCTGAGCCTGGCAGGCAGTGGTGTGCACAGAGGGAAGTGGTGAGAGGTGAGCCTGGGATGCCAAGCTGGGTGATTGGTACTTAGAGCTAAAGGCTGGCTTGGAGCTGATCAGCGGAGAGGGTGTGTTTGCCCAGCTGAGTGGGAAGGGCCTGACCATCCAGGATGTAGATTCTCTGTTCTTTTACTCCTTGCTCCTTCCTCATCCTTCCAGCCACATCCCTGCCCCCAAAGTCTGAGCTAAATTTTGGGAGGGAACTCTGTCCAGAGCCCTGCCCTCTCCTGGAGCCCTGCCCAGCCCGGGCCTGTGGGTACATTATGCCTGAGTTTTCATGAGGCCTGTAGCTAGGAGAACAGAAAGGATCAAATTCAAACATATTACATTAATTAGTATATTTTCAACTATATGTAATAGACAGTTCAACTCAAAATCACTTAAACAATAAGGAATCTACTGGCTTGTGTAGTTGGGATGTCCAGAGGAAATGTTGGCTTCAGGATAAGTTTGATCCAGAGGTTTGTGATGTCCCGTAGGGCTCAGCTCCATTTCTTTGTGATCCTCTCCACTCTGCCCTCCTAATACATCAGCTCCATCCCCAGATTGAACTTCCTCCTGGTAATGAAATGGTTGCCAGCAGTTCTAGGGTCCCATGCTTCCTTTTTCATAACGAAGAGGAGATAAAAGGTTTTTCTTCCCCCACCTTTTAACAAAATTCCCAACTTTCTCTCTGACTGGACCAACTTCAATGACAAAGTAGCTCTCCAACCAATCACTGGAGCCAGAAGAATCCTAAGCATTGATTGGCTTAGTTCTCTTCCTCAACCAATCACTAGGGCTAGGGGACTAGGAATACTGTGATTGGCTTAGACCAGTGATGGGCCAGCCCAGGAGTTCAGTCCTACTCAATAACAGGCTGCTACGCCATGAGAGGGAGTGAGAGGATGCTGGGGGAGCCGACAGTGCCGTCCAACACACCTACCTATTTTGCTTTTTTCATGAAAGGTTGGGTGAGAGCAAGAAGAGATTAGAATTGGAAACTCCAAAGTAACTTGAGAGTCATCCGTAGACTTAATTCACCGGTACTCCCAAGGTCACACAAAATTGCAAGCTGGCCAAAATGTATTCTTTCATCTTTCTTTCCTTTTCCTTTTTCTCTCTCCTCCCCTTCCATGTTTTTGTATCCTCTTCCTTGTCTAATTTCCTTTCTCTTTTCCAGCTGTCTGCATCCACAGTGCCTCCTCAATACTGCCTCTCCCCACCTCCTGGCTCTTCTCTCTCAAGCCCATACCTCCCTCCCTGCCCACATCTCCAGCCACCCTCTCCTGATGCCCCTGAGTTCAATTTCCATCTCATCCAAATTGCTTTATTGGTTCCACGGAAAAACAAGGCTCGCCAGAACCATCATGGTGCGTACAGTGTGCCTTAGACTCAAAAAATATTTAAGGAAAATACTCTGGCCAATGGAGTCAATAAACTCCAAAGCACACATTCATTGAGAAGAGGAAGTCTGCCTTCAGCTAAGAGTGCTGGGAAACTACTCACCATCCAGTAGCAAGAGCCTGAGGCTTTTTCACAGCGGCCCCCCACCGACAGTGCACCTCAGCCAGAGCACAAAATGAACCCTACGTACCCCAGCCCCCTTCTCCTGCACCCAACCCTGCCTGCACCTCCCAGCACTCCTCCAGGTCTGCCACTGCTCGTCCCAGCTGCACTGCTCGTCCCAGCTGCTGAAGATACCAGTGTTTTCCACACCTGTCCCCAGTGCAATTCTAGGGGGGCTGATTAAGAAAGGGAGCGATGATGGGGAGAGAGGGAAGAGGATTGGGGGAACAGAGGCATTCACATTGTGGTATTTTTAGACTCGAAGATTACATCTTTAATAATCATAATTTTTTCTTGAAAGCAAATGGGAATGTGTCCCTGCAGCTGAGAGGAAGGGAAACACAGAGGAGAGAGGGAGAAAACCCAGAAGGCAATTAGCCCCACAGGACTGGAGTCAGGCTCAAGGCTTTGTTCTGGTGGATTCCAGGAAAGAGGAGGCCGGGTCGCACTGGGAACTTGGGGCTGTCTCCTGAGCCCTGGGCTGCTCTGGGGACTGACAGGAGAGCACAGGACTGCAGGAATCAGCCTCCTCCAATGAGGCCACCCTCTTTCATGGCCACCCTGTCCTATGCGAGAGCTTTCCCTCCCCAGTGGCTTTTGGGTTGAAAAGCAGCTAATACTTGACCTCCCAGGCCCCTCAGGAAAAGGGCCTCTTCCTGCAGAAGGGGTTTCTCCTCATGGGCCCTCCACCCACTGAGAGTCCCCCAAACACATCTCATGAACTTGATTCCCCCGCACCACGCCCCGTGAGAGAGCTGCCTCCACACACAGACAGCACCACCACACCCTGGACAGCTCCCAAGGGAGCCAGGAGGAGTGAGTGAGGACGGGCACCAGACCAAAGGTCAAGACACTTGGGACAGAGTCCACTCTCTGTGTGAATCTGGACAATCGCTTCACTAAGGTAGACATCAGTTTTCCCAAATTACAACGAAGGGTTGGATAGGTCAAAACATTTTAGATCAGGATCCATGAGTCCCCTGAATTTGCACAGGGAATGTGGTTTGTGTGTGTACTTTTCTGGTAAAGGGCTTCTCAAGGTGGTCTGTGACATCCCCAACCGTTGAGAGCCATAGAGGGGGCCAGTGTCCAAGTTTGCATGTGCCTCAAGTGTTCCTGGCCTTCCCAAACCTCCAGGAGGGATAGCTGTTCAAAGAGTCCTGGCTTTGTCCCCTGAAGGGGCACCTTGGCATGACCTCCCTAATGGCCACTACCACCACATCTGGCCTCCACGGGGCTTCTGTGCCTCCTTCCTGAGCAACCTATGCCAACACACAAACCCCTGGATTTCCTTCTAATAGAGTTTAGGCAGCCTCTTTTTATTGCAATACATTTTACTGAGGAAGGAAGAAAAATGAATAAAATACAAATAACATTAAGTTGGTCAGATTCTCCAAAACCCTACAGATTCCATTCAGAGTACCAAAGAGCTTATTAACAGCTCAAATTACCTCCTCCTGAAATAATATGTATCTTCACAGATGAACCAAAACTGTCATAGGCACCAGTTTGGATGGTTTCCCATCAAATGGCCTTTCTTCCCAACCAGGCTCTAATCCCCATCATCATAGACTTCCAGGTGCCATCTTGCTTCTGTGCACCCAGACACTAAATTCCCTAAACATCTTGCCTCATTCGAGGACAAACATCTCTTTTAAAACTAAGACTTTTGAGGAATTCCCTGGCGGTCCAGTGGTTAGGACTCCATGCTCACTGCTGAGGGCACAGGTTCAATCCCTGGTCGGGGAACTAAGATCCCACAAGCTACATGGCAAAAAAAAAAAAACAACTAAGACTTGACCAACAGCCAATCACAGTGACTCAAGCCAAGTAGGTGCTCAATTAATCGGTGTTGAATAAATTTTAAAAAATGAATGAATACGTTCATAAAGTAAATTAATGAAAACTTTACTTCCATTACTCCCCCAGTTCCCACTCCCCCTAAGCTGGGACCTCTGGCTCCATTCCCATCTAGGCCAAATAATTTGCAAAGCACTGGTTTCTGATGCCTCTGAGTCAGTGTATGACTGAGCCCTCCGGTGTCTGGCACAGATCAACCCACCTCTGGAGGCTTCTTGACTCTATAGGCTTATATCTTTGCTCAGTAATGGAAAATTCAGATGTTTCTTCTGCCCTGTTCTCTCTCTCCTCCTGCTCCTTCCCTTCTGAGACTCCAGTGAAACATATATCAGACCTCATTTTTTTCCCTCCATTTTTTCACCCTCTTTTCTATATTTTCCGTCCTTCAGTGTTACACTAAATAGTTTCTTCTGACTTCAATTCCAATTCAGTAACCTTCACTTTAGCTGTATCTAATCTCTTACTAAACCCATCCATCAAGCTCTGAATTTCGGGTGTTGCATTTTTACCCATCCATCAAGCTCTGAATTTCGGGTGTTGCATTTTTAGTTCTAGAATTCCTTTTTTAAAATGTTATGTATTTTATAGTTTCCAGTTCCCTGCTGAAATGCTCAAGCTGAATTTTTATTTCTTTGAACATAGTAAGTGCAGTCATTTTATAGACATTTTATAGTCATTAGACATATTATATGTCTAATAATTCCACTATCTGAAGTCTGTGAGATTGTTTCTGTTGACTGTTGTTTCTGCTGGTTCTTGGCATGGTGTCTTGTTTCCTTGTGTGTTGGTCATCTTTGAATGTGTGCTGGGTATTCACCTTGACCCAGCCACTAGGCTGCCAACCTTCTTAGAGAAATTTGAGGATGAAGGACATTCATTCAAAGGGCTGCTGTTCAAAGTCCAGTTAGGAAACTACTCAAAAAGGTCTGAAATTGGGACCCATTCCTACCAACATCTGCACCCCCCTTCAAATGTGCTGAAATGTGCTGGGGCCAGGGAGAGTGGGGAATTGGTAAGGGAGGGGAGCCTTCCAGGAGATGTCTATCTCACTCCATCACAAACTCCCCAAAGCTGGAGCCTACCTCAGGGTCCACCACCATTTCCTTAGCACCCATAACCGGAGGAGCTTTCAGCTGAGCATGCCTGCAGCAAGGCAGGCATGAGAACAGACTTCAGAGGTTACAAACTTGCCACCTGACAGTTATTCCGTCTGTAAATGTATTTTGCTTGTCTATTCGCTCACCCTTTGAGATACTGCTCAGAACGGGGAATTTAGCAGATCAAAGGTTTTGCTCACTAGTACCAGGAGACAATTGTCTGGAGCCGAGGAGCAGCTGCCTTTAGGAAGCAAGTGCTCTTCAGGAAGCGAAGTTGCCATCACTCAGGCAACAAACATTTGCCTTACTCTGGCCACGTCCCACTTCGCTTAAATACTGCCTGGCCCTGTCGGAATTTAACTTTATAGTCCTTGACCTAGAGAAAGGATGGTGTGTAATTCTGACCTCGGGAGTTTCAAAGACTGGGAGAATTAGAGAGCACAGAGGTAGCAGAGGAATCAGCAAGGCAAGGGGGTCTCAGAGGCTCCCACTAACGCTGGGAGAACAGCCATAGTTCCGCCTGGCCCCGCCCCAGGTTCCTGGCCAGACCTCCCTGCCCAGGTCACGTGACTGTGTCAAATACAGCTTGCCCATTCCGTGCAGGGCCAACAAACCGTGGGTAATTATTTAACATCTCTAAGCCTGAATTTCCTTACCTCTAAAATAGGGATATCGATAGTTCCTGCTGACTCATAAAATTGTTGTGAAATTAAATGAGACAATGCATGAAAAGGGCCTAGTATAACATTCTATCTATAACAAATGTTCACAGTATATTGGGCCGTCTGCCACACTTGCCCTGCCTGTTCTCATGCTCCTTGTGGACAGTTAGGACCGGAGATTCCAATAGTCAGACTAGCCCTCAACCTCTTTTATGTATCGATGATGAAACAAAGGTCCAGAGGGGTGAGGTTTCTCTAAATGCCAGCGTGTGAACCTCTACCCTTGGTCCAATGACACAAATCTGCCCAAGCCAACTTAGGCTCAAAGAAGGGACTGGTCACACCAGGAGTGGGGCTGGGAGGGAAGGTTTCTTGGAGGCAGTGGGCTTTAAGCAGGGATTAGAAGGAAAAGTGGAACACACATGAGTAGAAAGAGGGGTTTTCTTATATATCCCCAAATACCCACATTTCGAAACACCGAAACTAAAAGTATTTTTATTGTCTTTGAGCCCCAAACTATAGCCCCTGTCCTGTCTTCACCCAACTACGCAATCCAACAAATAGCCTCAAAACTAAGGGCCTAGGCTCCTACTCCTGCCCTCCCAACTGGACGTGGGAAAACATAAACACACGCACGCACACACACACACACACCACACCACACACACACCACACCACACACACACACCACACCACACACCACACACACCACACACACCACACACACACCACACCACACACCACACCACACACACACCACACATACCACACACACACCACACACACCACACACCACACACACCACACACACACACCACACCACACACACACACCACACACACACACCACACCACACACCACACACACCACACACACACCACACACACCACACCACACACACACCACACACACACCACACCACACACCACACCACACACACACACCACACACACACACCACACCACACACCACACACACCACACACACCACACACACCACACACACACCACACCACACACACACCACACACACCACACCACACACCACACCACACACACACACCACACCACACAACACACACACCACACCACACACACACCACACACACACCACACCACACACCACACCACACACACACACCACACCACACACCACACATACCACACACACACCACACACACACACACTACACCACACCACACACACCACACCACACCACACACACACCACACCACACACCACACACACCACACCACACACCACACACACACCACACCACCCACACACACCACACACACCACACCGCACACATACCACACCACACCACACACACACACCACACACCACACACACCACACACACACCACACACACCACACACACACCCACACCACACACACACCACCCACACACCACACCACACACCACACCACCACACACACCACCACACCACACACCACCACACACCACACACACCACCACACACACCCACACCACACCACACACACCACACCCCACACACCACCACACACACCACACCACACACCACACCACACACCACACACCACACCACACCACCACCACACCCACACCACACCACACCACACCACACCACCACACCACACACACACCACACCACACACCACACATACCACACACACACCACACACACACACACTACACCACACCACACACACCACACCACACCACACACACACCACACCACACACCACACACACCACACCACACACCACACACACACACCACAGACACAACACACCACACACACACACACACCACACCACACACCACACACACACACCACACCACACCACACACCACACCACACACACACACCACACCACACACCACACATACCACACACACACCACACACACACCACACCACACACACCACACACACACACACCACACACACCACACACACACCACACCACACACACACCACACACACCACACCACACACACACACACACACCACACCACACACCACACACCACACCACACACACACACACACCACACCACACACCACACCACACACACACCACACCACACACCACACCACACACACACACACACCACACACACCACACACACACCACACACACCACACCACACACACACACCACACACACACCACACCACACACACCACACATACCACACACACACACCACACACACACACAACACACCACACCCACACACCACACACACCACACACACACCACACACACACCACACACACACCACACACACCACACACACACACACCACACACACACCACACCACACACACACCACACACACACCACACCACACACACCACACACACCACACACACACACCACACACACCACACACCACACCACACCCACACACCACACACACACCCACACACACACATCACATACACACACACCATACACACACACCACACACACACCACACCACACCACACCACACACACACACCACACACACACACACCACACCACACACCACACCACACACCACACACACCACACCACACCACACACACACCCCACACACACATCACACCACATCACACCACACACACACACCACACCACATCACACACCACACACACCACACACCACACAGCACACACACACACACCCGCCACACCACACACCACACCACACACACGCACCACAAACACACACACCACACACACACCACACCACACCACACACCACACACACACCACACACACCACACACACACACACACCACACCACACACACCACACATACCACACACACATACCACACACACCACACCACACACACGCACCACAAACACACACACCACACACACACCACACCACACACACACACCACACACACCACACACACACACCACACCCACACCACACCACACCACACACACACACACACACCACACACACACCACACCACACACACACCACACACACCACACCACAAACACCACACACACACCACACACACACACCACACACACCACACACACACCACACACCCACCACACACACACCACACCACACCACAAACATCACACACATCACACACGCGTCACACACACACCACACACACACACACACACACACACACACACGTGTTTATTTGTTTTCTTCTCTGTGGGGCCCTTACATCACCAGCTCATTGCTCCTCCCAACAGTTACACAATCAGATAGAGGTCCCTGTCAGAAACACATTTCCTCCACGGCAGTGATCTAAGTGATCTGACTTACCAAGGAAATGAAGAAGGCTCTGGCAGGAATTGGCATCTAGAACCAAACTCATCAAACTCCTGTGCTTTCCTTTGTTTTTTCTAATGAGTTTTAATCTGGGCCCCACACGCACCTCGGGGCCTTTCCCAGCTGTCACAGCTTCCTGAAACTCCTGCTCTCCCCACTTCCTGCTGCTAGCTGGCTCCTCACTGAGGCTTTCAGGACACCCCCAGTCAGCAGGCCCCCTCCACTCCCACCCCAGAGGGCCCTCCTTATCCTCTAGAGTTCTCCTTAGGCTGGTCTCCTCTTGGTCTCCAGCACACACACCACCCGACACACCACACCATACACACACCACACCACACCACACGTACCACACACACACACCACACACACACCACACCACACCACAAACACCACACCACACGTACCACGAACACACCACACACACACACCACACACACACACCACACACACACACCACACACACACACCACACACACACACCAACCACAAACACCACACACACACCACACCACACACACACACCACACACACACACCACACACACACACCAACCACAAACACCACACACACACCACACCACACCACAAACACCACACCACACGTACCACGAACACGACACACACACACACTACACACACACCACACCACACACACACACCACACACCAACCACAAACACCACACACACAACTAGAGAAAGCCCTCGCGCAGAAACAAAGACCCAACACAGCAAAAATAAATAAATAAAAATTAAAAAAAATCTTTGCTAATCTAATGGCAAAAATAATGTTTCATTGTTTAAATTTCCATTTCTTTTCTGTCGGCTGATTTTATAGGGCCTTGCAGGCCATGGTAAAGACTTTGGATTTTATCGTAACCCCTAACAGAGGAGTGACAGAACCAGATTTTCCCTTGAAGAGGCCCTTCTGGCTGGCGTGAGGAGGCTGAGTCATAGGGAGGCCAAGAATGGAAGCGGGGAGGCCCCGCAGAGGCTCTTGCAGCTGCCTCAGGGGAACAGGTTGGACACAGTGCAGGGGCTGAGCACAGACAACCTGCATTTGCTGGCAGCTTTGATACTGTAATGAGGGGAAGGAGGAATCCAGGAGGACCCTTGGGCTCTTGGCCTGAGCGACCGGAGGAATGACACTACCACCACTCCTATAGCACCCGTTCACTAAGTGACAGGCCCTGTCCTAAAGGTTGTGCATATTTTAACTCATCCAGTTTCCTCAACTCTGCAAAGTCGGCCTTATTCTAATCCCCGCTCACAGCTGAGGGCACGGAATCCGAGCAGGGAAGTGCTGGAGCCACGGTTCCGACCCAGGCGGTCTGGCCCCAGAATTCACATTCCCAACTGCCACACTCACAGACTCTATTGGGAGGGAAGGTTGAGCCATTTAGGAAATAGAGAAGATTGGCGGTCGGGAAGAGTCTCAGGATGGGAACCGGCAGGGGTGGAGCCCAGGCATCTTCATTCTTCAGCCCCCAGAGGACGCGACCACAGCCAGGCCGTGTATAATGGCCGTACTGTTGAGGCAACGTGCAAGAGGTGAACAACGGGAGGGGAAAGAGCTGAGCTGGCTTCAGGGGGGGGTCTTCAAGGCCAGGAGGGTCTCAGGCCAAGAGGGGGAGCAGCCGTGTGCCTGCCTGGTAACTTGGGTTTACACTCACTCTTCACTTAAGGTGCCGCTTCCCGCCCCTCCCCCGACACCTCCATTGCACGCTCACACACCCACCCCTTGCCTCTTCTAGAAAGATGTACCTTATTATTTCCAAATAATTCTTGTATTTTTTCAATTACAAAAGTATATGTTTATTGTAAGACATTTAGGAAACATTGAAATGTAGAAAAAATAAACTCACTCATAGGTCACCCAGAGAATCACCATGACCATTTTGGTGTTCATTTTAGATAAAAAGACAGACACTACTTTTTGTTAAACTGGCATCATAATGTAAATTCAGTTTTGCATCCTGACGTTTTTCACTTAAGATATAATGTAAAGTATTTTCCCGTGTCATTAAATATTCTTCTAAAACAATAATTTTCATAACTGTATGGCAGCCCTTGTCTAGATGTACCATCACTTAACCAGCCCCCTCACAGTGAACATTTATGTTGTTTCCAGTTTTTTGTCTTTCTGACTAAAACCACGATGAATGTATTTGTACATAAATCTCTGGGTGTACCTGATCATCTCCTTGATATAAATTCTGATAGTGGCATTGCTGGTCTAAAGACTTAAACCTTTGTAAGGTTTTGATGCACGTCACCCAGCCAAGACCCTTGCCCAAGCACTGTCATCTCCCACATGCACTGTTTCCATAGGCTCCTAACTGTCCTTTCTGCTTCCTCTGTTACCCACCCCAACCCACTGTCATAGCAGCTAGAGCCTCTTCATCAAACAGGGTTGTGTCACCCCTGTTGAAAACCCAACAGGGCTCCCCGGGCTCGTCACTCACTCACCCCTGCTCCAGCTGACTCCCCACCATGCTCCCCTCATCCACTGTGTCCTCCCCGGCCTCTTCTCAGTTCATCAAAGATCTCTCCCACCACAGGACCTTTGCACAAGCTGTTTCCTCTGCCAGGGTCATTTCCCCTCTTCCTGTGGCTCGCTCCTTCCTACCATTCATGACTCAGCTCATAGCCACCTCTTTGGAAAAGACTTCATTGACCTCCCCCACCTCCTGCCTGGCTCAGTTTGTTTTCTTTAAGGCCCTTCACATTTTTTAAATATCTGATTGTATGTTCACTTGTGAATTTTCAGTTTCCACCACTAAATGGTATGCTTTGTGAGGGCAGGAACTTAATTTCGTTCACTACGACACACCTGAACAGAAAATAGGTCCTCTATAAACAACATGAAATTGTCTTCCAAAAAAGTGGTACTCACCTGCACTTCCACCAGTCATGCAGCAATGCATGAAAGTGCAGTTTCAACACATCCTCACCAGCACTGGGTATTATGCTTTTAAAAAAAAACAAAACAAATCTTTGCTAATCTGATGGCAAAAGTAATATTTCATTGTTTAAATTTGATTACTAGCGAGGTTAACACTTTTTTATCAGTCTTTTGTGATCAATAATAAAAAGGCCCACTCAAATAAGCAGCTATTCCTGAGGTCTGACCTCCATCCTTCCTGCTGCTGCTAACATTTTACCTTGCTCCTATTGGGCCCCTGTGGGATGGGCAAGAAAGCACGTAAGTGCCCTCTCAGTCCTCTCACCTGAAGCCCTCTTCTGCCTCTTCTCTCAGCAGACAGCAAAGCCCACGGGTCCCTCTCTCCCACACCCCAGCACAGAACAGCGGATTAAACGATTCAGTTCAAGAAGGAAGGCTGTGCTGCTAAGTGCAATTATCTCCGGCTAAAATCTCTTTTTCAGATACATAATGGTCTAATCAATATTAACAGAGAGGCTTATCTGTTTTCCTCATCTCCCATGTCCTTAAGAGTAGATAAAATGCTTGTAAAATAGGATACTATTCAGCATACACTGATTGCTTCCAAAACACATTTTCTCGAGATCTGTCATCAACTGCCAGTGATTACTGAGCAGCTAGGCCCAGTGCCACCATTGACAAATTTGGAGAAGATTCTTTGATTATTTTGCCCAACATGTGATTTAAGGGCTGCAGCTTCTCTCACTTCAAAATTTGTCCTTACCTGTCCGCCAAGGGGATCTTGGAAGGCGGATGAGTTTTAAACAAACAGAGGCTGAGAGACCACAGGGCTTTGGGGGAGGGGAGGGGAGGAGCCATGAGTAGATCCCCACCCCTATGCCATATTATCCCCTATTGGAGTCCAGCTCTGGAGGGAGGTGAAACAGGGAGGGTGAAGCAGGGTGGTCTGGGAGGTCTGCTGTGCCCTGGGCCCAGCATCCCAAGACAGGTTTCACTTCCAGTTTTGTCACTTACTGGCTGTCACCCAGACTCAGAGCTTTCTAGCTTGTCTTGAACCAAAGAAGAGTCCAGTGCCTTCCAGACTTTAGTTCTCATCCTCATCTACTTCTCAGGGGTTCTGGACACAGATGCTCCCTTTGGGGATGCCTCAATTTTTGTAATGCTGCTACCCAGCGAGTGGTTCATACAGTGTGCATAAAAGATATCAGAAGAGCAAAATTGAAAATTAGAACCAACTTAAAAATCCACGAGTGACAAAACAAGCTGTACTTTGACAGTTTGTAACGTATGACATATACAACATGTAATCCAGAGCAATGGTTTCAAAAATTGTGGAGGGCTTCCCTAGTGGCTCAGTGGTTGAGAGTCCGCCTGCCGATGCAGGGGACACGGGTTCGTGCCCCGGTCCGGGAAGATCCCACATGCCGCGGAGCGGCTGGGCCCGTAGGCCATGGCCGCTGAGCCTGCGCGTCCGGAGCCTGTGCTCCGCAACGGGAGAGGCCACAACAGTGAGAGGCCCGTGTACCGCAAAAAAAAAAAAAAATTGTGGAGATGTCTGTACCAACACAAAAGGACATCCAAGACATGTTGCTGAGTGAAAAAAGCAAGTTGTAGAATGATTCGTACGAGGTGACACTATGGGATAGGGGGAAGAAAACGGAAACTGATACATGCATGTATGTAAATGTTTAGGGAAAAAAGTCCACAAGGATGTAATAAACTGATAGCAATGGTTACTTCCAAGGGGAGGGGGAAATGATTATGATGGGCAGGGAGGGTCAAAGGAGACTTTAGCATCATCTGTAATGTCTTGGAATTTTTTTAGGGGGGAAAGTATTTATGCATTTCTTCTCTAAGTAAAAATTATTAATAAAAACATCTGAGTTAATTGGACTTCCATATGGAAAAAAGTTCGTCTTGACCCCTAGTTCACATCAGACACAAAAAATCAATCCCAAATGGATCACAGATCCAACATGTCAAAGGTCTATTAATAAAGCTTCTAGAAGAAAACTTAGGAGAATATCTTCAAGAGGTTGAGGTAGGCAATTTTTTTTAAAAAACTGGACACAAAAGTCATTCACTGTAAAGGAGAAAACCTATAAGTTAGACTCCATTAAATCAAGACACCTTCAAAGGGAGGGGTTCTGCTCACAGTATAATGCTGACGGCTGGCTGGTAAAAGTGAAGGGAGAGACAGAGGTGGAAAATCATCCTTCTGTAACCATTAAAGTAAAGATTGGTTCAGACAAGAATCTTCAGTGGATGCTAAATCTAGGGGAAATTTTGATGAGAAACAGAATAGTTGCATGTTCTTAAAGTGTATCCCCCTAGGTTGCTCATTAGTTTCAAAGAAAAATATCATAACTATACAGTGGAGGAACCTGACACCACCTTGACCAAATGATCAAAATTAACGTCATTAATGAGGAACAGAGGGAAATTGTGTGGCTCCAGATGTGAGACTTGGAGAAGGACACAACGTCATTCATATACTATTCCAGCTGGCAGTGCTGTATTTCCTCTAATCATAAGAAAATATCAGACAAACAAAATGAGGGACATTCTATTTAAAAGGGAAGGGGAGAGGGACTGTATTCTTCCAAATGTCAATGTCATAAAAGACAAAGAAAGGCTATGGAAATGTTCCTGATTAAAGGGGACTAAAGAGACATGATGACAGAACAGTACCTAATCCTCGATGAGATTATGTATTTGCTGGGGGGTGGGGGATGCTATAAAGGGCATCAGTAGATCACCTGAAAAAAAAGGAATACAGATAGTAGAGTAGTATATCAATGTTAAATTGACTGAAGTTGATAGCCGTAGAGTGGTTATGTAAGGGATTATTCTGAAGAAATGTACACTTATACACTGAACTATTGGGGAGTAAAGATCGTCATGTATATAACTTACTCTCACATGGTTCAGAAAAGCATCGTGTGTGTGTACATGTGTATGCATGTGTGTATGTCTGGGAGGGGTTGTGGGAAGAGAGTGCAAATGATAAAGCAAATGAGGTAAAATGCTACCAAAAGTTGAATCCAAGTAAAAGCTATACTAGAACTCTTTGTTCTAATCTTGTTCTTGTAACTTTTCTGTAAATTTGAAAAAAAAAATTTTTTTTAACTTTAAAAATAGAAAGTGAAACTGCAAGTCACAAAATGGAAGAAGTTATTTGCAATATAGATGTCCAAGAAAAAGTTATAACTGGAATATAAAAAGAAACCCTCCAGATAAATTAAAAATAGGTAAATAGGTAAATCCACTAGAAAAATGGGTAAAAGACTTGAACAAGCACTTCACAAAAGATATTCAGGTGCAGGCTTCCCTGGTGGCGCAGTGGTTGAGAGTCCGCCTGCCAATGCAGGGGACGTGGGTTCCTGCCCCGGTCCGGGAAGATCCCACATGCCGCGGAGCGGCTAGGCCCGTGAGCCATGGTCGCTATTGCTGTGTAACAAATTAGCCCAGAACTTAGTGGCTCAAACAACAAACATTTATTTTCCCACAGTTTCTGTGGGTAAAGAATATAGCCCAGCTAGGCTGGGTACCTCTGGCTCCAGGTTTTTCCTGAGGTTGCAGTCAAGCTGTCAACCAGAACTGCAGTCTCATCTGAACACTTGACTGGGAAAGGGTCCACTTCTAAGTTTATCAGTATGGTTGTTAACAGGATCCAGTTCCTCTTACGCTGTTGGCTAGACAGGAGACCTCCCTCAGTTTCCTGCTGTGTGGCCTCTTCAAGGGGTAACTCACAACATGGTAACTGGCTTTCTTCAGAGTGAGCAAGAGAGCAAGAGAAAGCGCACAAGACGGAAGCTGAGGTCTTTTCATAGCCTAATCTCAGACATCCCATTACTTCTGCCATATTCTATTGTTAGGGGTGTGTCAATAAATTCAACCCAACCCAAAGGAAGGAGGTCACACAGGGTGTTGTATTAGTCTGCTCAGGCTGCCATAACTAACTACTGTAGACCTGAGCCAGAGGGCAGGGGCCTTAAACAACAGACATTTATTTTCTCACAATTCTGGGCACTGGAAGTCCACAATCAGGGTGCCAGCAGGGTTGGTGTCTGGTGAGGGCTCTCCCCTTAGGCTGCACAGTCGCCTTTTTGCTGTGTTTATATGACTTCTCCTTTGTACATGTATGGTTGGGGATGGAGAAGAGAGAGAGAGAGGTTGAGCAAGAGCAATCTAACTCTCTGATGTCTCTTCTTATAAGGACACTAATCGTATTAGATCAGGGCCCCATTCTTATGACCTCATCTAACCTTAATTATCTCTATAGGGGTTCCATCACCAAATACAGCCACACTGGGGATTAGGGTTTCAACATAAAAAATTTGGCAGGACGCAAACATTCCCATAACAAGTGTGAAGACCAAGAGACAGGGATCATTGGGGCCATATTAGAGGATGTGCCACAGGCAGTACCTCTTAAAGCTGCACACAGCATTTACTCTGACATAGCAATTCCGCCCCAGCAGAAATGCATGCATAGGTGCATCAAAATATTGTACAAGAGTGTTCACAGCAGTACAATTCATAATAGCACAACTGGAAGCAATCCAAATACCCATCAACAGAAGAATGGATAAATTGTATATAATCATAGAGAGGAATACTATACATCAATGAATGTGAACAAACTACAACCACATGCAATATAAATAAAAAATAAGAGCAAAATCAATTTATGGGGTTAGAAGCCAGGTTGGTGGTTACCCTTGGTGGAGGGAGCAGGAGGCTACAGGAGGGCCAAGGGCACTTCCAGAGGCTAGTGATGTTCTGTTTCTAGATGCAGATGCTGGTTTCGCAGGTGTGTTTACCTTGTGAGAGTTCATCAAGTTACACGCTTATAAATTTGCTTGTTTGTGTATGTATCCTTCAATTAAAAGTTTACATTTAAAAGGGAGTGTCTGGGGATTCCCTGGCAGCGCAGTGGTTGAGAGTCTGCCTGCCAATGCAGGGAACACAGGTTCGAGCCCTGGTCTGGGAGGATCCCACATGCCGCGGAGCAACTAGGCCCATGAGCCACAACTACTGAGCCTGCGCGTCTGGAGCTTGTGCTCTGCAACAAGAGAGGCCGCGATAGTGAGAGGCCCGCGTACCGCGATGAAGAGTGGCCCCCACTCGCTGCAACTGGAGAAAGCCCTTGCACAGAAATGGAGACCCAACACAGCCAAAAATAAATTAATAAATTTAAAAAAAAAAAAGGAATGTCTGGAGACTTGTTAATTTCAGATTCTAGAATCACTCGTGGTCCCTCTCAAAATTCCAAATCAATGGGTCAGGGGCAGGGTAAGTGGGAGGTGAGCAGGTACTGGAATCTGTCTTTTGAACAAGCTGTCAGGTAACGCCTCTTAGTTCTGGGGCTATACTTGGAGAAACACTGGTAACCCGTTTCCATTTTAATAATAGCACCATCCATGTAGACAGAGTGACAGTACGGAGGGGTAAGAATAGTCTATAATAGTTACCTCTTCAAATTGTCCCTCTGCCCCACACACCTTCAAGGGTATATAAGATCCCTTCTTTTTCCTTCCATTCTTTTTTCTCCAGCTCTAAGCACCTGAGTGAAGGGTGAGAGTGGTCTTTCTTATGCATAAGATAATCTTAACCTTCATTAGCACCAATAAAGTGATCACCCAATCAAACTCCCAGCTTTGCCAACTAAGCGTCTTCTCTAGTCCTTTTCCACCAAACCCCACCACCACCCTATCCCTGAGGAGATGCTACCTAGCTGTGCACACCTCCTTTCCCAGGTCTGAGGAGGGAATCCTCTCAATTTGTAAACCCTTATTCCTGCCACCAGGATGGAAGCCATCAACTTACTTTAGAACCACAGGTACTTTGGAGAGGGGCGGAGCAGCGGGAGGGATTCCCCAGGGGCACGAGGAGACTTTGGGGATTGATGGCTATGTTGTAAAGAAGGAAAAAAATTTCTTCTATCCTCCTAGGTTCTGTGGCTGGTGCCTAAGAATTAAACTGACGTAAGACAGATTAACAGGAGAAAACTATACACATTTTAATTAACATTTTGACTTGTACAAAGGAATCTTCAAAAGGAAAATGAAGACCCAAAGGAGTCATTAGTCCCCAAAGCTTACATACCTTCTTAAACAAAGAATGATAAATTGTGGGGATGTGAAGAAAAAAAAGGCGCCTGAGCTGGGGCAGGAAATTATGGGATGGTGACTAGGAAATATATGGGGGAAACTAAGGGAAGATAAGGGTTATTTCAGTAACTTTGTACACATCCATTTTAGAATTGATTCCCAGTCTCTGGTGATAAGTATTGTCTTCTCTTCTTGGTACATAGAGGGATCCTTTCGCATGGGAAATGTTATGATCTGCTTTCAGGAAGAAAACCAAGGTCAGAGAGCCCTTTCTATATCTGCTATTTCTCAAGTGTCTTCAGCTCAAAATAATCAATATGCCAAAGCAGAATATTTAGGGGTGGCATGTTCTAAACCCTTTCAATGTTCAGTATCTTAATGGTGGTGATAGTTCAAAATTGTACACATATGTCAAAATTTATCCAGTTAAACATGTTAAATATGTGCCGTTTACCGTATGTCAATTATATCTCAATAAAACTAGAAGGAGAAGGAGAAGGAGAAGGAGAAGAAGAAGAAGAAGGGGAAGAAAAAGAAAGAAGAGGAGAAATAAAGGAATGCAGTAAATTTGCAGGATATAAAATCAATATACAAAAATCCATGGTGTTTCTATACACAAACAACAAACTATTCAAAAGAGAAATGAAGAATACAATGCCATTTACAATTCAATCAAAATTTTAAAAAAATACTTAGAAGTAAATTTAGCCAATCAGGTGAAAGAGCTGTACACTGAAAACTGTAAGACAATGATGAAAGAAATTGAAGAAGGGACAAATAAATGGAAATATATTCTATGCTCATGGATTGGAAGAATTGATATTGTTAAAATGTCTGTACTATCCAAATACTATTGTATTTTTCACAGGAATTTTTTTTTTTTTTTTTTTTTTTTTGGCGGTACGCAGGCCTCTCACTCTTGCGGCCTCTCCCGTTGCGGAGCACAGGCTCCGGACGCGCAGGCTCAGCGGCCATGGCTCACGGGTCCAGCCGCTCCGCAGCATGTGGGATCCTCCCGCACCAGGGCACGAACCCGTGTCCCCTGCATCGGCAGGTGGACTCTCAACCACTGTGCCACCAGGGAAGCTCTCACAGGAATTTTTTAAAAAACAATTTAAAATTTGTTTGAAACCATGGAAGACCCTGAATAGCCAAAGCTTTCTTGAGAAAGAACAAAGCTGGAGGAATCACACCTACTGATTTCAAACTATAACGCTATAGGAGTCAAAACAGTAGGGTACTGGCATAAAAACAGACACATAGATCAATGAGACATAACAGAGAGCTCACAAATAAACCCATGCATAAATGGTTAAGTAATTTACAACAAAGGAGCCAAGAATATACAACGGGTAAAGGAGAGTCTCTTCAATAACTGGTGTTGGGAAAACTGGACAGCCACGTGCAAAAGAGTGAAACTGGACTCCTATCTCACACCATGCACAAAAATCAACTCAAAATGAATTAAAGACTTAAATTTGGAGCCTGAAACCGTAAAACTCATAGAAGAAATCATAGGGGATAAACTCCTTGACGTTTTGACAATGATTTTTTGGACTTGACCCCAAAACCAAAAGCAGCAAAAGTGAAAATAAAACAAGTGGAAAAAGCAAAACTAAACATCTCACTAAAAAGCTTCTTACAATAAAGGAAACTATCAACAAAACAAAAAGGCAACCAACAGAATGGTAGAAAATATTTGAAAATCATATATCTGATAAGAGGTTAATATCCAAAATATATAAAGAACTCATACAACTCAAAAGCAAAAAAATCCAATTTAAAAATGGGCAGAGGAACTGAATAGAGATTTTTCCAAAGAAGACACACAAATGACCAACAGGTATGTGAGAAGGTGCTCAAAATCACTGATTATCGGGGAAATGCAAATCCAAACCACAATAAGATATCACGTCACAGCTATCATCAAGAAGAGAAGAGGTAACAAATGTTGTCAAAGATGTGGAGGAAAGGGAACCCTTTTACACCACCGGTGGGAATGTAAACTAGTGGGGCCACTACGGAAAACAGTATGGAGAATCCTTTAAACATTTTTAAATAGAAACGAAAACAGGATATCTAAGAGATATTTGCACTCTCATGTTCAATGCAGTATCACTTACAGTAGCCAAGAGAGGGAAACAACCTAACGGTTCATCATCAGATGAATGGTTAAAGAAGATGTGGTATATGTATATATATATATATGTAAATGAATAGTGGAATATCATTCAGCCACGGGAAAGAAGGAAGTCTTGACATTTTCGGCAACATGTATGGGTCTTGAAGGCACTATGCTAAGGGAAATAAGCCAGACAGGGAAAGACAAATTCTGCATGGTATCGCTTAAAGGTGGAATCTTTAAAAAAAGAAAAAAAGAACAGAAAAAAGTCAAATTCATAGAAACAGAGAGTAGAAAAGCAGTTGCCAAAGGCTCGGGAGTGGGGGAAATAGGGAGAGGTTGGTAAAAGGGTATAAACTTTCAGCTATAAGATGAATATGGTCTAAGGATCTAGTGTATAACATGGTGACTATAGTTTATAACAAGGAGTGTATAATTAAAATTTGCTAAAAGAATAGAATTGAAATGTCTTCACACACAAAAAGAAGATAAATATGGAACATGATGGATGTGATAATTAAGTAGGAGGTGGGGATCTTTCACAATCTATACATGTATCAAATCATCACTACGTACACTTTAAATATCTTGCAATTTTATTTGTCAATTATACCTCAGTAAAGCTGAGGGCAGAGGAGGGGAGAAAAGAAAGTACAGAAAGGGAAAGTGACTTGTCCAAGATCTGTCAGACAATTCTAACAGTAGAGTCTTGATCTCAAATCTCCTGCCTCTCTGGCCAGAATTCACATCCTGGTTTTCCAGCCAAAGGGAAATCTTCAAGAAGCTTTTATTTTTAGTATGTAATTGGCTGTAGAGAAGGCTGAGCTCTGTCCCCAGAAAGCTATGGAGGCTTAGCATTAGTTTTTTGTTGTTGTTTGTTTTTTAAGGCTTTCTTTTTCCTTTTTTTACATTGAAGTATAGTTGATTTACAACGTTGAGTTAATTTCAGGTGTACAGCAAAGTGGTTCAGTTGTAAACACACACACACATATATGTATGTATTCTTTTTCAGATTCTTTTCCATTATAGGTTATTACAAGGTATTGAATATAGTTTCCTGTTGGCACTACCCTCGGCTTGGCCTCTTCCCCACGACAGACTCACCAAGGGGCGGTTGTGATGAGGGAGTGTGTACTCGCTGGCTCCCCACTCCCCAGTTCCTTCCTTCAGGGAGTGGGGACGGAGCACCTGTGCGCCAGGCATGGTGCTGGATGCTGAGACGCAGGAAGGAAAGGACATCACCCGGTCCTCCAGGAGCTCTCAGTCCAGTGGGGTGCAGGGACCCCTAACCAGATCGTATTGATGGAGTGACGAGACAAGTAGGCCTGCTCAGCCCAGACTGGCCACTGCTTCCGGGAGGAGGTGATGCCCTGACTGGCTTTGCTTCCCCCTTGGGAGGCCCCACTTTCGCTTCTGCTGTCCCCTCCCCTGGCCACCCCACTCCCTGACCCAAGTGTTCCCCCAACCCACACCCGTTGCCTTTCTTCTCCTCAGTGCAACTGACATGGGTGCCTTTTCAACTTGGCTGGAAGTTGAGAACAAACAGAGAATGCTGGAAGGCAGGCTGCCACAGACCAAATTTCTGATCCTGCCATGGCCAGCAGCCCAATCCCCAGTGCTTCCTTGTCCCACAGCGCCTCATTCACTGCAGCCATTCCTCCCTCTCCAGCTTGATACCCATCCCTTCCTGAAAACTTGCACCAGGCAGGCATAATCTGGGCAAATTTTTTTTGTTTGTTTTTTTTGTGTGTGTGGTACGCGGGCCTCTCACTGTTGCGGCCTCTCCCGTTGCGGAGCACAGGCTCCGGACGCGCAGGCTCAGCGGCCATGGCTCACGGGCCCAGCCGCTCCGTGGCATGTGGGATCTTCCCGGACCGGGGCACGAACCCGTGTCCCCTGCATCAGCAGGCGGACTCTCAACCACTGTGCCACCAGGGAAGCCCAAGGGCAAATGGTTTCTATCAGAAATAAAATGGTCTTATCAGAAATGGGCCTCACGCCCCTCCCCCTTCACAACAACCTCAGACGCTCTGATATCTTTACCCCATGCCCAAGAAATGGTCAAGGTTCTTCTACACAGGCATTGCCAGAAAACTTTGCACACAGAAGGGTGGGGAGAGGGATTTGGAAGAAAGGAGAGGATGGCAGTGTGGAGAATCGGGAGGGGGTACCATATTGGGAGATTAAAGTGCCCATAAGACTCTCTCCTTCCATATGCCCCATTTGCAAATCCCCCTCCCACCCATGATACCCTTTAATCCTCACACTATCTTTAAATTAAAGATGTAGGAAGAGTCTTAAAGGAATGAGATAACATGCCTAAGGAGAAGAAACAAATGTATATTGAGCAGGGTCCACTGGGGCTGCGGTGGACAGAATAATGCCCCCAAGGTGTCCACATTCTAATCCCCCAAACCCATGAAATATGTTCCCTTACATGGCAATGGGGACTTTGCAGATGTGATTAAGTTAAGGTTATGAGATGGAGAGATTATCCTGGATTATCCGGGTGGGCCCAATCTAATCACAAGAGTCCTTATAAATAAAAGAGAGAGGCAGGAGAGCTGGAATCAGAACGACACAGGGTGAGAAAGACGTCACTGGCCATCAGTGGCTTTGAAGCTGGGGAGAGGAAGCCAAGGAATGCAGCAGCCTCCAGAGCTGGGAAAGGCAAGAGAACGCCTTCCCTCCGGGAGCCCCTGGAAAGGAAGGCAGTCCCGCCCGTACCTCGATTTCAGCCCAGCCAGACCCTCGCTAGACTTCTCGACCCCCTGTTAGGCTTCTGACCTCCTGAACTGTAAGATAATGAAGGTGCATTGTTTAAAGCCCCTAAATGTGTGGCAGTCTGTGACAGCAGTGAGGACACTCACCCAAGTACCTCACAGAGGGCAAGGAGTCCACCCACAGCACTGCCTGTGTGGGTCTCGGCAACCCCATGAGTGGACGTGACTCCCCATTTCGTGGGTGAGGGCACTAAGGCTCACTCAGGCCCCAGGTCACCAGCTAGTCTTAGGTCTGAGCTCTTCAGAAGCAGAGCCTGAGGCAAGGATTCGGGTTCATGACTTCTTGAGGGAGCGCTCTTCAGGCAAAGCCAGAGGAGAGGGGGAAACAGCAGAGGGAAGGACATAAGGAAGGGTGGGGTCTCAGGGCAAGGCCACACTTGGCCTGATGCATGGGTCACTCTGGAACGTAAATCAGCCAAGAAAGTGAGCCCACTCCCAGCAGGGGGCTCAGCCCTTGGAACTCCATGTTGGCCGTCGTTGGTTGGCTGGTGGCTGCCCTGAGGAGTGGCTGGGGGTATCCCCTGCAGACAGGGTAGCTGTGAGCAGTCAGCAGCCCACACTCACGCAGCTGCGGGTGGACGAGTCACAAAAGCATCCACACGGGTCTGGCGTTTCCCCTCTGCTGCAGAAGTAGAGAGACCACGGCCAGGGGTGTTTGTAGGCTGCCCAGAGAGCCATGTGCACCAGTGCACGGAGAAGGGGCAGTGGTGGCTTGACCCTGAGACACACGTCCAGGCCTGTGATGTGCCGGGCCGAGGTGGGGGGGCCCCCACGGTGCCAGGCCTCCCCATCCAGAGCGGTACCCAGCCCGCAGCCCCACTCGCCCACTGGCGGGAGCCGCTTCCCAGGAAGCTGCAGCGTCAGCAGTGCCCCAGTCCCCCCTCCCTCCCCAGATCCAATTCTCTGAGGAAATTGGATGTTAATACTGCTCACACTTCTCTCTTTTCCTTCTCCTTCCCCTCCCCTCCTTCTTTCTGAGCCTGTCCCTGCAGCTATTAATATCCAACTTGAACCAAACCGCAACTGTGTTTCAACTTTCCTGTTTTCTTTGCCACAAGCCTGGCTGTTTCTCCAAGGGTGATGATGGGACCCGGGGTCCTCCTCCATCCCAGCCCTGTGCTCTGATGGCTGGTAACACGCAATGTAACTACCAGGTCTAGGAGGAAGATGAGTGCTTCATTTTCTGCATGTTTTATGTAGCGGCGTCTTCTGCTCCCATCAGGAACCTTTGCATCCATTTCACAGGCCGGCCTAATGGAGCAGAAACGTGCTCTCCGGAGAGGCCGGCATCCTGCCATGGGAAGCGCCAGGAGGGTCTTGGCCCATCAGCCACTTGCCGCAGTCTGGTGGCCTGGAACGGCCAGGTCTTGTTCTTTCCCCTCGTCAGGACAGGACAAAGGAAGGAGGGTGGCAGGAATCACAGGTGAGAGGATGTCAGGGCAAGAGTCTGGAAGCCTGCCCAGAGGACCAGCAAGGTGGCACCTGCCATTTGGAGAGGGGTCTGCTGCTTCCCATGTCTTATCAGCCCTTCAAGGATCCTGGGAGGAGTGCTGGGGTCACCCCAGTTCATAGATGGGTAAACCCATGCCCAGATTGTCCTCGGGCCTTGCCTGTGGATACCCGTCTGGGTCAAGGATGGGGCTGGGGTCCCCTGACTCACAAGCCCCACCCCACCCCAGGCTCTAGTCCCTGACTCCTGGCCAAACTGCCGCTCTCTAACCTTCCCTTCCCTCCCAGACCAGCTGTCAGCTGGGGTATGTGCTTCCCCACAGGCCTCCTGGCCCCAGAGCCCCATCTCCTCATCCCCACGCCAGACAGCAGGCGGAGACAAGAGTTGACTTTAAGCCCCCCAGAGCCAGATGTCACAAGGCCCCTCTCCCAGCCCAGGCACACAGCCCCACCAGGACCCCCAGACGTCGTCCTGGGGGCCACTTTGTCCCAGAGGCAGGCTGACATCACTCCTGAGGGAAATTCTTCCGTGGCTGATCTGCCTGGGACCAAGGGGCCCTGGATGATGACCCCAGAGAACTGTGGGTTGGCTAACGGCCACAGAGCACTTGGCCAAGCTGACAGGCACAGCAGGTAGCTGGCCTTTTAATTACTGAAGTAGCTGCTTTTGTGGAGCGCCTGCTGGGTGCCATGCACTGCACGGGGAGCGCGACCTGAGCCATCTCACACATGTGTGCAGCAGCCCTGCAACTGATGCCCACGTTTCAGGGAAATATCCCTGTCTTACAGACCAGAGAACAGTCCCCACGTGTGAAGGCCCATATCGTCTCATTGCATCTTCTTAATCCCTAGAGGACTTCCAGCAGAGAGGATGAGTCTCCTTTCGCTTAAGAGGATGGGGAGGCTCAGAGAGGTTAGGCCACTCGCCCAAGGTCCCCCAGCACTGACAAGTCCAGATCAGTGCAGCACCCATCCCCGGCCTGTGTGAGCCCAAGGCCTGGACTGTCTTCCAGGCAGGGGGAGGGGCTTCTCTGTCCAGGACAGACTTTACACACCAGACATTGGCCAGGGGAGCCTGAGGACCCTCCCACCACACGCTGTCCACAGACAAGCCCTTGCCACACAGCCGGCCAACAGGACACTTCGCCCTAGGAGAGGAAAAGCCCCACCCCGGCCCTTCCCAGGACACTGCTCCCCTGAGTCTGTACTAGGGACACGTGCATCCCTTCAGTGGGCATCTATTGAGCACCCGTTCCTGCCAGATGCTGTGCTCATTTGAGAACGCATGGCCAGTGACCTGCAGAGCCCACCAAGGGGTCCCAGCTCGCCATCCCCACCCCCCGGGGTCTGGTCCTCATTCCACCCAACTACATGCTGCCTGTTTCACACACTCCGAGAAATGCAAACGTGTGCACACACGCACACATATGCACACACTCCTGTCTGTGGAATCCTTCTCACGTAAGCATGTGTGCGTGTACACACACACACACACACACACACACACACACACACACACAGAGCCTTCACTAAACTAGGTCAGGCCCTCCAGCCAAAGTGAGGATGAACAGAACAGATGGAGGGATGTGGTGGCTCAGCAGACCAAGCCCTGGAAGAAGAGGACATAGAGGAGAGACGGAGAGGGAACAGGGAGGGTGTGGGCTGCAGGGAGGAACGGCAGCCTCAGGGCCAGCAGGCCCTCGCTGCAGGGAGCCCTGGGTGTGAATCTGACATTGACATTGGAAAGGCCAGACTCAGGCAGCCCTGCAACAGCGTAGGTGTGGCTTGGGAGGCCGGTGAGGATAAGAGTCGGCAGCTTCAGCACATGGGGCCCTGGGGAGGGGTCACAGACCTGCTCTGAGCCTCTGTTTCCCCATCTGTAAAATGCAGATGATGATAGTTGATATCTGACGGGTTGGTCGTGGAGATGACGAGAGATGGAGTGTGGGGTGTGGAAGGACCTCGGAGGTGTGAAGCGCGTGTAGGGCAATTGTAACGGCTATGCTCCCACCCTGTCCATGACAGTGAGCACAGACTAAGTGTGCACTCCATGCGGGGGGACAATTAGCCTCCAAAGTCTCCCCTGCTGCCACCCACAAACGCCTTTGAAGCACATTAAGGCAAATCTCCAGAAGGGCCCTGTTGAAATACACGTGGATCCCTGGGAAGGCTCTCCCACGATCTCTTTAACAGAGAACAGTCATTAGGCTCGGTCAGTCGGAGGGTTGGCTTTGATTTTAGAGGTAGGTGTACAGGGGAGTAGAGGAGAATGTGGTCTGGAAGAAGAGCCCAGAGCCATCCAGGGACAGATGAGGACAGCCTGCAGGGGAGGGGTTGAGCGGGGCAGAGTCGGATTCAGATCGGGGGAATGTGGAGGATCCTCTCCGGCTGCAGGGGTGGGGTCCGAGGCAGGGGCCTCCTGGGCTTCACAGGCCAGCACAAGGGATTTGGGACAAGGGTGCAGGCTCAGATGAGGGATGACAGCACAGGGCTGCAGTTTTCACACTGTTTTTTTTTTTTTGTTATTTTTTTGCGGCAGAATCCTGTTTTCATACATTTTACCCAGAAATAAAATACAGATCAAAGAGAAGGGAGCAGGGCTTCCCTGGTGGTGCAGTGGTTAAGAATCCACCTGCCAATGCAGGGGACACAGGTTCGAGCCCTGGTTCAGGAAGATCCCACATGCCACAGAGCAACTAAACCCGTGCGCCACAACTACTGAGCCTGCGCTCTGGAGCCCGCGTACCACAACTACTGAAGCCCGTGTGCCTAGAGCCCGTGCTCCACAACAAGAGAAACCACCGCAATGAGAAGCCCGTGCTCCGCAACGAAGAGTAGCCCCCGCTCGCTGCAACTAGAGAAAGCCCACGCGCAGCAACAAAACCCAACACAGCCAAAAATAAATAAAATAAATAAATTTATTAAAAAAAAATGGAGAGAGAAGGGAGCAGCCCTGACTCAAAAGGAGATTGGGAGGAGGGGGCAAAGATTTGATCACTCAACTCCCCCATTGCCCTCCCAATCATGGCATCTCCAGGACATCCCTGAAGGTCTTGGGCCCCCAGGGACCCAGTTTGCAAACCATCAGCCTTAAACAGCAGTGACCCTGAAGTCAATTCAGGCCATCTTACCTGAAGTCTCTAAGGCCGCTCCCAGCTGTGACATTCTAGGTGGTCTAGGGAGGGGCATAAGGGAGGGTGGCCAGGGACAACCTTTGCTGCTGAGTGAGGGCCATGCTAAAGTCATATGACCGGGGAGGGTTCTGCCAGGCTTTGAGGTCACACTTCCTTCCCCCTGAGCCCTGACCCTGAGCTCAAGCACAGACCTCCATGGACACCTGGGGTTGATACCCAAGAACCCGTGAGAGAGAACAAAGGATGAGGTGTGGGTCCGGTCCAAAGAGGGCCCACGATCCCCCACTTCTCACAAGTCTCCCCACATGTATCTGATGGTTTCATTCCTGTATCATTTCCACGTGGGGTCGGTGGATGGATATCACGTGGTCCAGGGTCAGCAGCCTGAGCCTGAGACACACCTACCAGGTCCATCACTTCACCTGAGACACATCTACCAAGTCCATCACGTCCCGGCTGAGCCTTCCCAAGCCATCAAGAAGCATTATCACACTTTCTCTCCTCAGAAACCCCGGGGGGCCAGGAGGACAGAGGTGATTATCTTCCTTATAAAGCTGAGAGAAGTAGGGCTCAGTGAGATGAAGGGACTCACCAAGGTCAACCTTGGCACAGCTATACCTACGGCCAGGTCTCCTCCCAGGTGCCACTTCTGTGAGGCTCAGCTGCCCAGCCTGCAAGGCTCTCTGCCCCAGGGACAGGTGGAGATGCCCAGGGTTCCATCTGGAGGGCAGTGGGTGCACAGGCCCATGATTGGCAAGAGAGGTTGGCTCCAAAGAGGCAGTGGGGCAGGGCACCAGGGGCTCAAGGGGCAGCGAAGGTCTTGACCCATCCTTGGGCGCTCAGCACTGCGCTGCCACTCAGAAGAGTGAAGTGTGGCCCCTAGTAATCGGGTCAGCAGGTGGACAAAAGCCACTGCTGCAGATGAACCAGCACGACCCGGCCCTTCCGTCAAGGCAAGGACTGCCACAGACTCCCAGGAAGAAGGCTCTGGCCCTTGGAGTAGAGGAAGAGCTGGGGTCCAACAGACGCCCCTGGCTGTATCCTAACCTCACACTCCAGGGCTGCATGGAAGGAAAGGGGGTTCTGGAGCCCTTGCGGGAGCCCCAGATCCAGGGTCTGGAGCAAGACTTGGAAGGAGAAGGGGTGGGGGAGGATAACGCGCTGTCCTATCAAAGGGTGAGGCATGCAGCAGGGACTCGGTGTTGGCAGAAGGAATGCAAAGCAGCTGGCGCTGTCGTCCCTCATCTGAGCCTGCACCCTTGTCCCAATTCCCTCGTGCTGGCCTGTGAAGCCCAGGAGGCCCCTGCCTCGGCCCCCGCCCCTGCAGCTGGAGAGGATCCGCCACATCCCTGGCTGTGTTGTCTCCCCTGCCCGTTCCTCCTCCGCTCCCACTGATTCAATTATTCATCCAGTCGACTTCTCAGCGCTGTAGTTAATCTCTCTCTCCTCTCAGCAACTCCCAACCCCCGGCAAGTTTGGGGTGGGGAAAAACGCTGGCGGGTTCCATGTGGTGTTGATTAGAGTATTGATCGTGGCTGCAGCCCTTGCGGTCCCCGCCTGGGCATCCATCAATGCCAGGTGGGGCAGGTTAGAGACTGGCCCCGGGGCTGGGTCCAGAGCCTGGGTCCAGACCAGAACGTGCCCAGAGCTGCTCCCCAGGGCGTGAGTAGGGGCGGGGTCAAGGTCAGCCCTGGCAGTCTTAGGTGTCCTCAGCGGTGCCGGGTTTGTTGTGACTTCTAATCCTGGGCACCTTGCTCCCCTTCCTGCCTCCTGTTCCTCCGAACTCTCTCCTCTTTGCTCTCTGGCCTGTTGATTCGCAGCCGCCTTTACCTGGTCATTCTGGCTGATGGCAGTCCCGTCACTTACTGACCACCTCCCACGTGCTAATCCTCTGCTAAGGGTTCTCCATTCTCACGGCCACCCAGAGAGGTTCGCCTCCTCTTTCTTACCTGCAGAAGGTGAGGCTCACAGAGGTAAGGCGAGGTCAGGCTGCCGAGCAGAGGAGGGGCCAGGTCTGGATGTCACTTTTCCACCAGGCCACACCGCTCCCCTTGCAAAGCAGCAGTGACGCTCCTTTGAGCCGCTATGTGCCAGGGACACGTACTCCCACTGACAACACCTATTTATCTTGTGACCCAGAGGTTCGTTATCCTCATTTTACAGGTGACGACACTCAAGCAACTTGTCTCCGGGCTGCACAGAAGTGGCAGAGCAGGGATGCGAACCCTGGTCTGTGAAACTCCAGACCCAAGCTGCTTATGCTTGCGTGGCAGTTCCCAGTTTAAAAGCCAGTTCACTGACACTGTCTCCTTTTCTTTTTACTCACCCTGAAAGAGAACTGGTATTATTATCCCCATTTTACAAACAGGAAAACTGAGGTATGGCATGGTTAAATGGCTGGAAACACAGAACTGGGACTCCAGCAGGTCTGTTGACTCCTGATGCTCTGGTATCAAAGCTACTCCCACACGGCCTCCCCCTGGGCTGGATGCCACCTCACCTCTGCCCACTGCTCAGCATCTTGTCCTCCATTCAGCGAGCCCCTGAAATCCATCTTCTTCCTCTTCCAGGAAGCCTTCTTGGACTTGCCATAGGGTGGCAGCTTCCCTTGACCTTTCTGTTCCTCTCTAGAGCACAAACCAAGGGTGGTACTGGGCATCTTTCTTTCCACGGGTTCAGTTCCTCTCCAGAAAAATATGAAGTGTGCTCGGTTCCATGTCAAGCATTTGCTCGGGCGCTTCTCCCTGCCGGGAACTCCCCTGCCTCTTCCTTCCACCAGGCCTCCTCTCTTCCCTACCTGCAATTCCTGCTCAGGGGCACTTCCTACAGGAAGCCCAAGCCCCCCCAACCCCCGTCACTCACGTTAATCACCCGCCAGCATCAGGAGGCCTAGGCCGTGATCCCACCACTCAGCTCAGTGGCCTTGGCAATCACTTCTGCTCTCTATTCCTTTGCCTGTGCACCTCATTAGAACCACCCAGAAGCTTTTTAAACAATTCAAGTGCCAGGGACCCCTCCTAAGACTCTGATTCAGAAGATCTGGGGTGTGGCCCAGGCATCTGCATATTTCAAAGTACCAGGTTTTCATTGAACAAATACTTATTGGATGTCTATTACTGGAAGTCCAGTGTGGACACTGGAGCCAGACGGCAGGGTTCAGACTCCAGCTCCACTGCACCCAGGTGACCTCAGAAGGTGCTGAAGGTCTCTGTAACTCCTTAGCATCACTACCACTTGTCATATGATGTACTTTCCAGGGTTGGAGAGAGGGGTGATGTGGGAGGAGCTGGATGTACAAGGAGGATCTTCTGTGTGCTGCAGGGGTCAAGAACTGCCAGGCTGGGTGGCCTCTGGGGTCCTGCCACACAGAGATCCTGGGATTCAACTGTACCTTTCAGGTGCTCTCTATAGAGCCTTTGTCTGCTTCCTGGCACCCCCCACCCTCTTGCTCCTCTAGGGCAGAGCCAAGGCTCCTTCCACCTGCGGACCATCACCCTGTCCCCGGGGGAGGAGGTGTGGCCCAACAGACTTTAGGTATTTTGACCAAAAAGTCCCAAGCACGCAACTGCTCCCAACTCTACCTCGTCCCACCTTCAGCTCCGGGCATTGCGCGAGACAGGCAGGAAAGCAGACAGCGGCCTTCCCGATACCAGCCCTTGAGTTAGCACTGATGGTGGTGCTGGGGCTGGAAAGCAGCTATGATTGCAAATTGATCTGCTGTGCACTGAGCTGGCTACCAAGAAGAGAGAAAGCAAGTTTTCAATACTGCATTACTCACTGGGGTCCAGAGCCACTCCCTTGTGCTACCCAGGAGAGAGAGAGATACCGAGACAGAGACAGAGGGAGGGAGGGAGGGAGAGCTGCTTCTGCATTACTGGGACCCTTGTGGGGTCCTAGGGAGTTGGGTGGGAACCCAGGCTCAGTCCCAGCCCCTGCTTCTGGGCCAGCCCTGGGCTCTCATTTTCCTCCTCCCTCCTCGAGAACCAGCTTGGAGCTCCACGTGGAACAGAGGAGCTAAAGTAGATAATTTAGAAATTTATTTCCATTTGGTTTATAATTGTGTGGTTTGCCATGGGTCTGGGAGCAAAGGCTGGACCACCTGCCTTTATTCAGTGGCTTGGGGACAAGTGTTTGCATTTCACCTGCGTCGCCAGTGCATGGGGCTGGGAGGTATGCTGGCACCCAAGGGCCTGGTAAAGGAAACCTAGCCTGGAAGCTTATCCAAGGTCTGTGATTAGAACACTTAGTGTTGGGTCCTGCCAACTCCACACTGAGCCCAAGTGTTCTGCGCCTTCTTCCCTTCCCAGCCCTGCCCTGGATGCTGAAAGCAGTGGGAGGAGAAGTGGCCCACACGAATGCCTAGTGCCAGCTAACCCTGTGCCGGGCTGGCTCTGGGGGAAGCAGAGACCCCACCTATATGCTCAAGTTCCACCTTCCCCTTGGGGTCTCTAGCTGACTCCTACTCAGACTTCAGGCCAGGCCAACTTCCCTCTAACTCTGGCCCCCACCTGGCTATATGACCCTCCCCTTAGGTCTCTATAGCTCAGTCACACAGGGGCCCAGTGGTTAAGGGATAGCCCAAGAAACACTCACACACCGGATTGCAGGTAGCCAGGTAATCGGTCCCCCCACTCTGGTCCTCTCTGCCTACATTTCAGCTGCAGTTACAAGCTGTGGAACCAGGCTGGAATTTGAAACCTGACTCTTCCTACCTGCATGCTCTCAGAAAGCTACTTGACCTCTCTAAAGCTCAGTTTCTCATCTGAACAACAGGAATAAAATTCCCTACCCATAATGGTGTGATGAGAGCTAAGCTCCAAGCACAGGCATGAGCGCATAGTACGTGCTCAGTTAGTGATGGCTCTTACTGCTCTCCACAGAGCAGTTGCCATCTTTAACCCCTGCTGTCCAGAATGCTTCCCAGGCACACAGACTCCTGCAGATCCAGGCAAGTTTTCACTCCTGCCTGTCAAGGGGACTTCCCTGTTCTAATTACGATCTGAGGACCGTCCTCTTCTCTGGATGACTAGCAACAGCAGTAGCATCCTCCCACTCTTAGGGAAAATGCTGCCTGCCCTCACAGGCAACATTATCCTAACTGACCACCTCCCAATGAACCCAGCATTCAGACAGGGTCTAACCCCATACTATATGCAGTAAGGGTTGACACACAGCCCAACAAGGAGATATTTTTAAGTAAAAGAAATAGCCACTGCAATCTACTTTGTGGCCACCTACCCAGTAGGGACCAGGCACAGTGTTTGGTCATGGGGGTTAGTCCTGCTCTGAGGCCTCCTGACCAAACAGAGAGAGCTGGGTCAGAGCTACTGGAGGACCATTAAAGGCACCACAGGAGCTGGACCACTGGGCAAGGAAAGACTTCCTGGAAGAGGCGATGCCCAAGCTGAGTCTCGAAGGAGGAGGAGGTTTTCCCCAGACAGCTGCAGGAGGAAAGGCATTCTGGGCTGAGGTCACAGATGCTGCAGAGACTCCTGTGGCCACATCCTAGGGAGCCATTCTAGTGTCTTTCGCTGATTCAGCTAACAGCTATTGCACATCTCCTATATGCCTGGTCCTGGGCTGGGGCTGAGCAGCTCGAGGCAGGGGTGGCAGGCACTGGAGAGGCAAGCGGAATAATTTAGAGGTCCTGTGCCCCGGGAGAAGATGCGACAGGCACCCAGCAGGCACTGACACCATGCGCAGAGGGAAATGCCAGAGGACAATTCTGACGGGGTGAGGTGGGAAAGCAGAGATTTCAGAAAGCTTCGGGGAGAAAGTGTGGCTCAGCTGGGCCCTGCAGGAAGGGGGACTGTGAGAGGTCCCGGGGCAGTAGGAAGCACCAGATAATACAAAAGGCACAGGATACAGAATGTTCATACCTGAGTTCAGGTAGCTGATGTCTTTGGATGAACCAACGTCAGTCTCCATGGGAAACCAATGGCCACACATATTAGGGTAAATCAAGGACTTAATATGGGCCATTTTATAAATGCGTTGGCAGTGTGTCGGGGGAGCAGGGTTGTTACCCACCCTGAGGCCTGAAGGGAGGGAGTGGTTTCTGGAACAAGTGAGGAGCACAGACCTTCAGTCAAGGGTCAGGGCCAGCCCAAGGCCACCCTGTGGGAGAGGAAGGGGAACAGAGACCTTGACTTCTCCCCGGTCCCTCAGATGCCCTTTGGGGCCCCCCACTGACAGAACCCAGGGGAATCCAGGGGCACAGGATCAGCTCCCCTGGGGCAGAGAGTAGGGACAGAAGGTGAAAAGTGACCTGGAGCAGAGCAAACAGAAGCTCCCTGGCACCTGTAACATCCCTGATTCTGAGAACTGTCCTCAGGAAACAGCATGATCACTACAGCCCTAAGAACCTCACAGGGTTCTTGAAAGGGTCAGTGAGCAAAGGCTTTGATAATCACTCCTCCTTATCTCAGCTGGGGGGTCACCCTTCAGTACCAAGTCCATCAGTATTTGTAAGAGAAATAACTTCACTGGGGAAGAAATAGGTTCAGAAAGTTATGTCATCTCTCTAGGATGGTTAACTCTCTACTTTGCAAGAGACAGAAACCCAAGTCAAACTAGCTTCAGCAAGCAAGTAAGAAAAGCAATTGGCTCGCATAACTGTTCAAGAACAGGTATGGTTTCAGGATTTCAGGCATGGCTGTATCCAGGCACTCAATCAAAGTTATTGAGTGTCTGTCTCCTCTGTCGTTTTGCTCTGCTCACCCGTGTTGGCCTCATTCTTGGGAAGAATCTCCCCAAGCAGAGACAAAGCAGCTTCAGACACACTTCTATCAGCTTAGCCATGCCAAGGGAAACAGCCCCTTCCCAGAATTTCCAAAAAACGTCCTAAAACTGACTTCCCCACCTCTGGACCAATCCCTATGGAGGTGGTGATGCGAGCTCTCATTAGCTCGGCCTGGGTCATGTGCCCTCCCTTGGAGCCAGGAGGTCAAGCCAACACAGCTGAGAAAAGTCTGAGAAAAGGAAAAAACAGAGAGCCGACTATCCAAAAAAAAGTCGATGGTGGGGCAGCCAGAAGCAGCAAGAGGGGAGACAAGTTGTGCACGACCCTCCCCAAGCCACACAGCTGGGAGCAGCCCCTCCCAGGGTCCCACCTGACTGTCCAACTTCTAAGCTCTTTTTTGTTTAGGTTTTTGTTGTTGCTGTTGTTACCTTGTGTTTTGTTGGGGGTTTTAACACTGTATCCTATGCCAGGAAGGTATGGTGAAAAGGCAGGGCACTTGGGCATGGGGACGGGGGAGTGACCAGAAGGGCGGAGCCGACTGTGAAGGGGCTTGAGCGCCAGCCATGGATCAGCGCTGAGCCCCCAGGTCTTGAGGGCTGACCCACTCAGCACGCAGGCCCGGAGGAATCTTCCTGCGGCAGCAGCCCGCAGGCCTGGGAGCAGAGAGCCAGACTTAACGGGGGGCTGTGGCGGGAGAGTGGATCCCAGACAAGCTAATGCCAGTGTGTGGTCTCCCGCCTCCACCTCCCTCATCTGCTGGCTCTATTTTAAGGACCTTCGCCCTGATATACAGGAAGCACCAAGGTCACTCCGACTTCCTTCCTTTCGCACTTAAAGGCCTCCTCCCCCCCGTAAACTTTGCAGCGTGTGTGAGCACGTACACGTGCACACGGTGGCCCGTGGCAGAGGAGCCCCCTCCTCTCTGGGTGGTGGCATCCATCTGGGGACAGCCAGGGAGGGGTCCTCTGAGGCTGCCTGTTTCCTGGCCTCTGTCCAGCCCCCCACTCCTCTGTCTACTTTACCACCCTTCTGTGGCTCTGAGGATCTGAAGAGGTGATGGATGGGGCATAGGGTTGGATGGGATAGCGGGCTCAGAGAAAGAAGAGATTTGAAAAGGAGGGAGGAAGGAAAGAGGATGGACAGAGGAGAGGGAGGAAGAGAGCATGGCCAGAAGGGGAGGGAGGGAGAGAGAAGGGAGGGAGAGAGAGAAGCAGAGAGAAAGGCAGAGAAAGAGGAGGAGGAAGACAGGGGTTTCGGAGACGAGTCCCCAGTGATCAGAGGCCTTGATCTCCCAACAGAGCTTGGAGGGGGTACCTGCAGTCAGGCAGTTGTCAGAGGGAGAAGGACGCAGGGATGATCGAGTCTGGGGACCCGGGGGAGCAGGGTCACGAAGCTGTGGACGCTAAGCATGTCTTGGCCTGGACTGGGAGACAGATGTGCCCCCGGCGTCTCCGGCATTGCCTCCCCCCTGCCCACACTCCCCCTTCCCCAGAGGGCCAAGTTCCAGTACGCGGAGCATAAATGGACATGACAGGGCCCCTGCCCCTCAGGGCTTCCCGTCTCCTTCCCAGCTGGTGTGCTTGTGCCCCTACTGACCTCCACAGTGCGTTCCTCCAAAGGGGTCAGCACCCCGGGCTCATCTTGGGTCCCTTCCAGTACCACCCACATCCCAGCCAGATCCTCACCCAGCGTCAGAGCAAGGATGGGATGCTGTGAGGCCCTTCCACCCGTTTCACCAGGGCTCAGAACAAGAAGCCTGAAGTTCCTGTGCCCTGCCACGGCCAGGGGCCCCTCACCCTCATGGGTGTGAAAGGAGCCAATTGCAGGTGGGAGTGAACCTTCTACAGTCTCAGTTCCAGCCCGACCACCCAGGAGAGGAAGGAGCTGGGCCTGCCTGGAGGTTTGTCTGGGGTCACTGGACACTGCCCACCCCAGAAAGGCCACTTCCCAGTTACCATCGTGGGCCTCAGATCACACTGCCCCCTATTGCAGAGCTGCCTCATCTGACGGGGCACAGGGGGCTGGCGCGCATTGGGACCCACTGGGCCCCCAGCGCTTCCCTCTTTCCCCGTCTCCACCCCCAACCTCTGAGCTGACACATCAGCTCTGCTTCTAGGATAATAGCCAGTGTGCTGGGCGTGCAGGGTGGGACAGTCATCATCACAAGGCAAGGAAGTCCGCAGACCAGGAGCCGGGAAGAAAGGGATGGCGCGTCCCCGGCACCCCAGAGCTGAGCCAGGGAGGAAAGGATTTTCCACTCAGCGCCGCTCTGTTCTGTGACTCACCACTCAGGATGGGACGTAATCCCCACTCCCCTCCTTCTGTGCGTTTCTAAGACCTGATGCTCCGTGAATTTTGCATCGTGTTCGTAGGCAGCAGACGTACTGCAGACACTGCAAGGCTGCTTTCATGTTGTGCTGAGGGATCTGTGTGTGTGCGTGTGCGTGCCCTTTTGCACGTACATGTCCACCCTGTGTAGGCGTCTGCATACACAGACCCCGAACCCTTTACTCTCATGCACACACACTTCCATACATTCACAGTCCCACATGCACACACCCCTACATTCCTCAAGTGCTCAGTCACAATCTCAAGGAGGCCATCACAGAGTCACACACACACACATCCTCACACCCTAACTGGCACACACGTACGCTCTGGGCGCACACTCCCAGACTCTCTGGCAGCAGCCAAGGGCTCCTCTGAAGAGTTCCCTCATCTCACTCATCCACAGCTGAGCCGACACGGTCTCACACCCACATTCCGCCATCCACTCCGCCCCAAGCACACGCAGACTCCCATCCCCACGGCGTGACTCACCAGCCAACATTTGGGATGAATGCTCATTCTGCCTTTTCTCTCTATTCATTTGGAAACTCTTTTTAATACCTATATGTTTTACTGCTTACAAAGCGCTCTTACGTAGATTATCTTAGTCCTTCCTCACAATAGCCCCGAGAAGGGGCATTATTATTATTATTATTATTATTATTATTATTATTATTATTACCACTTACTATGAGCAGATGAAAGCTCAGAGAGGCTGGGGCTCCGCGACCATACAACCCTGAACACCCCAGATCTTCAGAGAGGCTTGGGGCCTTTCCAGGGTCACGTGGGTTGTACATAGCCAAGGTAGGCCTGGACCCCATCTGCTGGATTCCAGATATTCTGCTTATCCTCATAGGCTTGTCACTAGCCCACGTGCCACCTTTGTGCACACTAGGGAAAAGTGCCCCTCCAGTCAGACATGGCCCTGTGCCCACCCCGGAGACCTGGCTGGGCTCCCGTGCACTGATGGGCGCCTGGACAACCACGCTGGGCTGCCCTGATCTCCCCGCCCACCTCCTGAGGGTCCCTCCCCATCATGTCCCCCTCTTTCTTCTATGCACTGGGCGTGGCAGGGCCTCTCCCCCAAACCACCTCTGAGGGGCAGACCCTCACTTGACTTTGACCCCAAACCACTGGCCCCAGCCCACGACGGTGGCTCAGGGAGCCCCTCCTGCCAGGCGCTGAAGGAGGGGCCCCCAGACACCGGGGCCCAACCTCCCGCTCTGGCCAGGCTCCCCGCACCCCCTTGCCAGGCGCCAACGCCAGCACACACAAACAGCCTCATCCCTTCAGAACCCCCTTGGCTTCGACTCCCACCCTCTTCCTGGGAGCTTCCTGGGGCTCCGCATGCTGTTGGCTAAATAAATCGAGGGCAGAGAGAATAATATACCTGTCGTACAGCAGCTAGCTTGCACTTTCCGCGTCAGCCCTGCCCACAACGCCACGCCAAGCCTACTGACACTCTGCCGTGAGCAATCCATTTCCTGAGGTTCCCGCGGTGGGAGGGGTGGGCCCTTACCAGGGGACCCCGCCAGTCAGGGCACGCTGCAGGGCAGACCTGGAGAGGAACTCCCCGTGACAGACCTGAGAGGAGAGGGACTGAGACGAGTTGCGGCTGCTGGGAGGCCTGAGGAGGCAGTGATGGTTAGAATGACCCTTCGGGTCTCTCTCCACAGGAGGGGGTCAAGAAGGGTCATGGTACCGCATCACAACAGGAACAACTGCCCAGCACTGTGCCCTCCTGAAAAACAAGCAGGCAGCAGCACCTAGAGGTGAGATCCTGGAACCCAGGGTTAGAAAGGATACTGGGGTCAGCAATTCCAGCACGCTGCCCCCGGCTGAGCTGCTCCTTCATCATCGCCGGTGTAGACAGGCTAGTCAGTCTGCAAAGGCCTTCCAGAGAAAGCATCCCCCAGTTCGGCCACGACAAGGATTTTCATTAGGGAGTCCTTTCTCTGGTCTAACCTGGCTTCGGTGGCTTCTGACCATCTTCTCTGCTCTGACTTTGCAGAACAGGTCAGCAATGAGCCTTCATGTTCCAGGGCCTCCTGCCACCCAACACACCCCACCCAGCCTCCCAGACTTATCCTCCTCAGAGGGAGAAGCTCGTCTCTCCTCCTGGGTCTTCACAGTCTCTGAGCCTCACCTATAATCCTCCCTGGGCCCTCAGTGACCCTTCTCAGCTGTGCAGCTCTGTGGCCCTGGTGGATACAGGCCTCGCTACATATTCTAAGGACACCTGAGGACTTTAACGCACCATTCCCTTGGGGGTGCCCAGCAAAGTGTCTCTCCCACTGCCAGCGCCCCCACGCCAGGTCAGGGCAGGAGAAGATGCTCTGGAAATTGGACTGAGAGCTGAGGGCTGGGGCTGGAGGTGGGAAGCAGAGATGCCTCCTGACAACATCCTGAAGACGGTTCCTCCCTCTGGACCTAGCACGTGAGATAGTCAGGGCCTGAGCCCACATAGCTGAATGGTATGCAGCTTGAATATAGCCTGCAGAATGAAGGCACAATTTCTCCTCCTGGAGCATTTTGTTGTTAATTCAAGGATGAGAGAAACTTCCCCGATCATAGGGCCTGGGCCTCAAAAGAGCCAGCCAGCCAGCCATGTCGCAGACTCAAAACGCTGCTGCCCTCTCCCTACAGCCCCTCCCAGCCCACTCCACACCAATGCCAAGCCACTTTCTCCACTTCCCTGCAAGTACTGGGCACATGTCTGTTCCCCCAGGGAATTCCTCCCTCCAAATCCCATGCCCTTGGTATAGATCAACAGAGGCGGAAGAACTTAAGACCCTCTAATCTGACTCCTCATCTTTACAGAGGAGGAAACTGAGGCTAAGGAGGGTATTGGATCTACTGGGTACTGTGAAGCCTGTTGGGTGATCTCAGGCAAAGCATTATCCTTTCTGGGCCTCAGTTTCCTCATCTATAAAATGGGGAGAGAATACCTATGTCCATAGAAAGTACACTCCGTGAGGACAACGCTTTCTCCTTTTTTGTTACTGCTATACTCCCAGCGCCAATAATTACAGTAGGTTTTTTTAATTGAAATATATTCGACATACAACATTGTGTAAATTTAAGGTGTACATATTAATTTGATACATGTTTATATCCTAATGTGATTGCCATCGTAGCGATAATTAACACTGCTATCATGTTATATGATTATCATTTTATAGTAGGTATTTTTGATAGTAAGGCTCTTGGAATGAAAGAAGGTAAAGCACTTAGTAGGTGCTCATTAAACGGTAGCCCCTGTTATTCGAGATCATAGCCCAGCTAGCGGAAAACCCAGGTTTCCTGACTCCCGGTGCCAGGCCACTTACCCCTTCTCTGCCCCACCTACATGGCTTCACTCCCCCTACCCACCCTCAGCCTTGCACCCGAGCCCCTGACCTCTCCTTGGGGAACTGGCAATGGGGGAGGAGAGAGGGAGTTTCTCCACAAAGGAAGGGGTGGGCCTGAGCTAAGCCATGCCCCCTTGTCACCCCGCTGTGAAGATCAGAGACAGAGCAGCAGGGGGAAGAGCACATTTGTTTCCACGTTGTGCGAAGGAACCAAAATAAACCAAACAAATTTGGTAACAGGAGCTCGGGGTGGGCCGGCCCCCCTGCCACCCTACCTGCTGAGCCGCTGCCATTTGCTCTTGGATGTAAGGATGAGTAACTCCTAGCCATCCACTGAGCTGGGAAGCCATCCCAACCCCGGCTTCCAGCGCAGACCCAGGGGGCCAGGGAAGCAGGAGCCCCACACTCTTGTCCTAGCTCTGGGGCCCTAGAGCCTGCTGGGGGAAAGGCCTTCCCTGTATGGCAGGCGGGACTCGGGTCAGGTCTGTGGAGGCCTCCTGTGCCCTCGGTTCGCTGCCCAGGCCTCTGGAGACTACGGAACATCAGTCAGAGGGCAGGGGAAGCGAGGGCAGCCAGGGGGCTTCAACCGCTCGGGTTCAAGGGCTGTGGATGCGGCTTCTCAAGGCCAGGCTGAACCAGGGAGGGCGACCGAGCAAGGGGCTCCCGGGCAGAGCCCGCACCCAGTCCAAAGCAGGGAACGGGCCCAAGGGAGCAGAGGGGTACCAGAAGCCATCCAGTCTAGGGCTTCTGAATCTGGAGACCGCTCTGAGCCCTCCAGGGGGCCTGTGAATTCCCACAGATAATAGGCAAAGGTGCACGTGTGTGCACACACATTCACGTCTACGTGTGCGTACACGTGTGCCTTTGGATGGCGAAAGGGTCTGTTGCCCTTACCAGATTTTCAAAGATCTATGCCTCCCACAAAGCAAGAACTATTATCTTCCATTACCAGTTTATTTAGCATCTGAGAAAAGTAGAAGCCCCAAAAGATCACCCCTAAGTCCAGTTCCCTCGGGGACAGCCTGAAACCCTCAGCTAGGGACGCAGGGAGGACCAGAGGGCCTGCCCTGCAGACTCACACAGAGCCGAGCTGTCCCACCTCTCTCTCCCTTTCTGGAGTGACAACCTCGCCCCTGCATCTTCTACCCCTCCAGCACGCACAGCCCGCCCACCCCTGCAGGGCACGTGCGAGCCCTCTCACCACCCATCCTGCAGGCCCTTTGGGAAGGACAGAGAAGAAAAAGGAAGCAGTCGTGGCAAGACCTCCACCCCACCAGGAGCCAGACACGGGGGCCGAGAAGCGGGCAGATGGGCATTCCTCTGTGCCCCGCTAAGCCCCGCCCTGCACGCCTGTCGAGACAGCCCCCTACCCCAGCCTCCTGGCCTGCCTTCCCGAGTGGTGAGTTTATTTCCGTGAAACAGAGAGGTACGTCTGACGGCAGAGATGACTTGGGCTGAACTCCTCGGTAAGCAGGCTCCCAGGGGAAGGGCTGGGAGCGATGCTATCGCCCCTGTTTGTCAGTCGGTCGTCAGGAACCCGGCCTTCGTGCGGCCCCCTCCCTGTCCCCTGCTCCCCAGCACCCCGGGGCTCAAGCTGACCGCCTTGGCAAGCGAGGGAGATGTAAACATCCCACGAGCACCTAGGCGCTGGGGCCCTGAGGACACAATACCCACGCGCAGGAGAAAGAAAAAAGAAGCCGAGCGAGCCTCACTGCACTGTCCCCCCACCCTGCCGCTTGAGCACAACTCCAGAGTTTAAGGAGTGTCAGCAGTTTGAGGGTGGAGGACACATCTGGGAGAGAAGGGACACATCTGGACCGTTCCTGTGGGCGCCCCAGGGGACCTCGTCTCCAAGGTGTCATCACACCCCCCGTGTCGGCTCTCACCCCGGGGGCTGTCTGTTTCTCCCTTGGAGCTCCGCCCTACCCCATCCCCGCCCAGGCAGCCAGGGCCGATGGGCACGGCCTCTCAGCCAGTCCAAGGCCCAGGGCCCCTCCTCTGGATAAAGGAAAACAGGGTCAAAGAGTCGGGAACCAAGGCCCACACCTTTGGGCAGCCCGGCTGATCTCCCGGCGGTGCGCCTGGCACTGGGCTAGGGGCTGAGAGGCAGCGCCTCCAAGGTTGAGATGAATGTAAGTCATCTGAGCCTCTTGGATGGGGACAACAGAACTGGAGAGACGGGTGACCAGAATCAGCATCTGCTGACTTCCGGTCCAGAGCACATGCTCACAGGGAAGCCGAGGTCACACCAAGTGGTGGCCGTTTTGGCCAGTCACGGTTCCTCAAATGTGACTCTGGGGGCCCCCAGGGCCGCTGCAGTCAGCAAAGGCTCCCTGGACAAGGGCCCTGAAACAGCTGCCTCTGCCTTCCTGCCTCTCCCCTCTGGGCCCTGTCTCCCACCTTGCACCAGGCGGGGACCCCGGCTCCCCCTTCGTCTGTGTCCATCTTCAGCTCTGCCGTGAGCAGCCCACCTCTTCAAGGTGGGCAGCACTCAGGGGCAACGCTGACCAGAGATCCTTGCAGCTTCCACCCGGGACTGGGGCATCCCAGCCAGCAGTCTGCCCCCATCCCCACCCTATGTTGCACACGTTATTGAGCAGAAAACTGTGTTGCAATGTAAGGAGCAAGGTCTCTATGGTACTCGCTAGCTGTGTGGCCTCAGGAAAGACGCCAAACATCTCTGAGCTTCCGTTTCCTTATTTGTGTAGAAAAGGGACATGAGAATCAGAGACAGTGCATGTAAAGAACCTGGAACCCAGACACTCCCTAAGTGGTTATTACCACTGTCATGTTTGCTGTAACTCTGGAGAGTTAGCAGCATGTGCTCCCAACCAGGCGACCATGGCCGCGGGGTTGCAGGAGGAAATCCCTCAGAGAGGACGCCACAGCTCAGCCACCGCAGGGAAGCCCTCCGTTAGCGCTGGGCCCCATGGTCCTGCTCGCCCGCCCCGAGCGAGGCCCGGGCACTGCAGAGATAGGGAGACCCTGAGAAGGGGGCTGGCCCGAAGAGTCCTTTTCCTGGTCCTAGTCATAGGATGTGAGGGCTCAGAGGGACCTCAGAAACCATTCAATCCCAAGTCTTCCTCCCCATTTGACAGAGGAGGAAACTGAGGCACAAAGGTCACCCACTGACTGAGAACGGAGCCCCTGGCTCCTGGTCCAGTGTGGTGTCCGTGACTCAGAGCTGGCTGCATCCTAACCCCACCTGAGGGCTCTCAACTACCTCCTCACCCACTTCCCTGCAAACCCTGGATTTCTCCTATCCAGAAGATAGCCTGTTTACAAGAGAGGCCTCTGGGAGAAGACAGAGTGAATCAGGAAATACTACAGGGGGACACAGGCATCTCCATCCAAGAAGCACAGTTAGGGGTGGGTTCCTGGTGTCCCTCCTGCAGCCCTGGAACCCACCCCCCCGCCAGTTCAGAAACACAGCCAGGCTTCCTAACTCGCCACACAGAGGTCATCACCAGGGCGAGAAGGAGGCAGGTGTGCCTGAGCACAGCAGATGCCCGTGAGTCTTGGGGGCTGCAGGATGGGGTGAGGTACTGACACCAGAAGGGGGGATGGTGAGGAACTCTGAGAACCCAAACCCTGAGGCAGGTGTTCCGAGAAGACACTCAGAAACAGAAAGTGTTTCAGAGGCCAGGCCATCTCATCCCCACTCCCCAACCCCCAGGAAGACTGGCTTCCCCTCTCCCACAAGGACTGTAACACACCTATAAATCCACCTGGAAGATACCAATGAGCAGCGGGGAGCAACTGCCTCTCCCACTGTAGCTGACCTCTGGATGCAGTCCCCCAGAGCAGGCACAAGCATTACCTGGGGACTCAGCATGGGACACTGCTAGGAAGAGGTGAGTCTGGACCAGAGCAGGACGGAAGGGCAGGGCAGGGAGCAGAGGAGAGAGGGGAGGCGATTGACCGTGACCCGCAGTACTGGGAGCGCTCCGCAAGGATGCAGGGCCCAGGTGCCCTATTGTGGGCAGCTTGACCTCCTCACCCTGTGGCCAGCATGTCCAGGGCATAGATCCCCTCTGGCCATGCCCTCTGCTCCTGCCATTGTGCCTAGCACCAGGCTGGCACAGGCTGAGCCCGCTGCTTGACAGAGGCTGGGTATGCTTTGAGCTGATCCGCTCATCCGGAAGGTGCTAATTGAGCTGATTAATTGAGCCAATTACCTCAGCCTCCCAGGAGGGCTGGGAGCAGGCCTGGTTCCTGGAGACCAGGTGTGAGGCTGCAGGATGGGCTGACAGAGGGAGCCAGGCCGCGAGGGGCGAAGGCTGCGCTCTGCACCCCCAGGCCTGCCAGCCCACGCAGGCGCAGAATGGAGGACCAACTGATGCCCTAGATGAGTGTGGGCTTCTGGGCGGATCCTGGAGAGAGCCATCAGAAGGGGATGCGGGGCCGGAGCAGATGCGGGACCCCAAGACAGGAAGCGGGTGCACAGGGTGAGTGAATGGCTGCATGGAGAAATGAATTACCCTTTCCTGCCGCACCTTCTGCTAATTCTGGGGTGTGAATGAAAGTGAGAGTGAACGTGACATGTGAGTCCTCACTACGGAGCCTTGAGGACTGACGTGCGGGAACAGTGCGAACCGACCGCTGCCCTTCATCGCTGGCCAGTCTTCCCAGCCACCTGGGAGGCAGGCCGCATTGTTGCTGTGAGTTTACAGATGAGGAAAATGGGGTGCAGGGGCTGCCCGTGGGCTCACGTCACACAACTAACCTGTAAGGGAAGCACGATTCAAACCCCATTCTCCAGGCTGCAAAAGCTCTGTGGTGCACGGCCTGCAGTGTGCGTGGGGCTTGGGATTCAATGAACGTGAGCCTGCGTGTGCAGGAATGTGGGTCTGAGTGTCTGTGAGCGTGCAGAAGGCGTGGCTGTGAGCCGGCTGGGCTCACGTACGTGCAAGGGCAGGGGTCGGGGAACATGTCTGCACACAGATGTGCACCTCGGAGAATGTGAGTCCCCTCCTGGCACCGTAGTCTCCACTCCGGGGCCAGGCCCGACTGAAGACCAAGGACAGTCCATCGACCCTGGGGCGGAAGCACCATGTTCCAGCCTGGGGGGGACACAGTCTCCTCCTGTCTCCTGCTTCTCTCCTCCCCATCATCACCACGGTCCCCACCAACATCCTGGCTTGTCTGAACTCGTCCAATAATTTCCCACTTCCACACCTGCTACCTTCCAATTTTGTCTCCATACAGTAGCCAGAGGGCTTTTAAAAACACAAATCTAACCGTAACCCATTTGTGTTTTTTTGTGCAAACGGTGTAGACGTTTATTTGGGTAATAGAAACTATATTCATTTCAGGACAACAATGTGCTTTTTTTCAAATATTAACTTTATTGACATATGACTTACATAAAACAAAATGTACCCATTTTAAGTGTATAGCAAATGAAATTTGACGAATATATTCACTTGGGTAACCACCAGCCCATCTCATTTGCCTCAGCTCAGAAACCTCCCTCATATCCCTGCCCAGTCAACACCCCACCGACCCCCACCCAATCCGATCTCTATCACTGTCAATTTGTTTTGCCTTTTCTCATGCACTTTTCATGCAGTGTGTACTCTTCTTTCACCCAGGGCAACAGTGTTGGATTCACCCACGTCGTTGCATATATCAATCACTAATTCACTCCTTTTCTTGCTCTATAGAACTCCATTGTATGGATACACCGTTTGTTTATCCATCCACCAGTTGATGGACATTTGGGTTGTTTCCAGTTTGGGGGCTCTTATGAATAAAGCTGCTATAAATATTGCATACAAGTCTTTTCGTCCATATATATTTTTATTTCTTTCAGGTAAACACAACAATTGAAATAGAATTGCTAGATATGATAAGTATGTGTTCAATGCTATAAGAAACTACCAAACTGGCCCTTAGGATCAATTGTGAGAACCTTCAGCCTGACCTTCAAGGCCCTATATACCCTGGCCCTCCTTTCTTTTCAGCCTCAACTTCCGTCCCTTCTTCCCTTGCTTACTGCATATCAACCACCTTCTTTCTTGCTGTTCCTTTAAAATACCAGGCTTCTTTTGACCACAGGACCTTTGCATGTGCTGGTTCTGCTCCTTGAAATGCTTTCACCATTCTTCTGTTCTGCAGGTCTCATTTAAATATTCATCCCTCGGGGTGGCTTCCTAACCATCCCTCACCCCATCTACACGTGGCGATCCTCGTGCCTTCTCAAAGCTCCCTGTGTATTTTTCCTCTAACACACATCATCGTATTCACTACATATGATTATGTGTATGATGTGTGATCTTGTGTTTAATATTCCTCTCCTCCACTCAACTCTAGGCCCTGTGAGTGCAGGAATCATGCATATCTCCTGAGTGTCTAGCATAGTACCTAACACATAGGCGCTACTCCACAGATATTTCAGGGGATTAAATTAAGAAGCCAGGGCCCGAAAGCCCACAGGCCAAGGATGGGGCTTGCCTGCCCTGCTGAGGAACCTGGGAGCACCCCTTGTAGAGAGGCCTAGGCAGCCATTCCACCCCAGATCCAATGACTGGGTGGGGAAGGGAGGGAGGGAGCAGGGGAAGGCAGGAGGGGAAGAGAATGACTCATCTTCAGAGACACATGGCAAAGGGGAGTGGAAAATGCAATTCAGCAGCTTCTTGATCTTCCCTTTGTGAGGGACAAATGCTCCAGCCCCAGTGAGCAAGGGGCGGCCATCAGGAACTCCCAGCGCCAGGAGAACATTTGCCTTGTCCCACGAGCCGTAACAAGAAAAATTTCTCAGACTCAGAGAGAAATCAGGTTGCCCACCTCCCCCCATCCTCAGGCTCTGCCACTGCATCCTTGTCCCCAGGCTCCTCAAAGGTGGCTGTCCCCACCTCACCACAGAGGCTGTGTGTGGCACTGAGACTGGAGGAGAGAGTGGTTTCCTCCCAGGACCACACAAAAGCAAAGGAACCTTTTTTTCCAAAAGACAAAAGGGATATGAACGGGCTGACCCCGGCCCAAAGCACCAGGATGAGGCCAGAGGCAGGAGCACCTTGGACATGAGTAAGGCATGTCTGGGGGAAATTCTCAGAAATCCTCTTTTGTACATGTAGAAGTCCAGCCCACAAAGGGGAGAGAGGGTGGGGCTTCCCTGGTGGCACAGTGGTTAAGAATCCGCCTGCCAGTGCAGGGGACACGGGTTCGAGCCCTGGTTCGGGAAGATCCCACGTGCCGCAGAGCAACTAAGCCCGTGGGCCGCAACTACTGAGCCCATGTGCCACAACTACTGAAGACCGTGTGCCTAGAGCCTGTGCTCTGCAACAAGAGAAGCCACCGCAGTGAGAAGCCCGCACACCGCAAAGAAGAGTAGCCCCCACTCGCCGCAACTAGAGAAAGCCCACGCGCAGCAACAAAGCAGACAAAAATTTTAAAAATAATAATTAATAAATAAATAAATAAATAAAAGGGGCGATAGGGTGGACCAGGAACAGATTGCAGTGGGTGGGGCCTTGTAGGGACGGCTCTGGTCTGTAAGGCAGCTGGCTTCTTGGCTCCAGACGGTGTGGCCTGACTCACTAAAGCAAACTCCTGTCCGTAAACAAGAAATCTGGATAGGAGGGGCAGGGGGCAGAGCCTCAGCCCACTGGGGAAATGGTCTGAAGGCGTGGCAGGGCCACAAGTGCTACTGGATGAGGCCCTCCCTGCAGGATCATCACCCAGAGCTTCACTGAAGCGAATCTGGCTTTTAACTTCTCACTGACAAGATCTCCCCCTGTAGTTCTACAACCTTTCTTCATTCAGGTGGGGTTTGGTTTGTTCCTGAGAGGGTCAGAATCAGTTCCCCCAACCCAGACCCCTTGCTCCCATCCCCCTAGGACACAACCAAGATAAAGTGCGTTAGGCTGGCTCATGCTCAGAAAAAAGCCGTCAGTATCTTGACCTTTTGAGCTGCCAGAGACTTTGAGGGGCTGCTGGCAGGTGGATAAGGCAGCAGAGGAACTCAGAGACCAGAGCCTGGGGTTATTCATGGAGATCAGCAATTCTCTGGATTCCTCAGGGTGTAAATGGAGGCAGCATGGATGTGAGAGCATGGACTTTGGGGGAGCCTTGGTTCCCTAATCCTAAAATGGGGACAGTAACACCAACCTAACTAACACTTGTCAGGATTAAATAAAGTAAATATTACAAAAAATGATAGCTCATATGACGAATGAACCTTAAATTCGATCACAGTCCATGTTTAATCTTGACGTTTTAATCCTCATATGTATAAAGTGTTTTATTATTTATGAAAGACTTTCACATTTATGATCTTGTTTGATCCTTATAACAATCTTGTAAGCACACAGGACAAACACTATTAGCCCCATTTTACAGATGAGATAACAGCGACTCAAAAGGGTAAAGAAAATGGGCAAATTCCACAGGACCCTGTGAGTATGCAAAACCAGAATTAAAACCTCCTGACTTCTAGCCTGGATTTTTCCCCCACTGGACTTCCACTCTGCCATGCAAGTCCCTAGCAGAAATTAGAAAGTGAATTAAAATCCTTTCCTACAAAAAGTCAAATACTTGAGGAAGATGACAGATGCAGGAGTGCATTCATTATCTATTGCTGTGTAACAAATACCCCCAAAACTTAGTGGCTTAAACAAACAAAAAAATTATCTAAACAAAAAAGTTATCTAAACAAAAAAAAAATACTATTATCTCATAGTTTGTGTGGGTCAGAACTTTGAAAGAAGCTTGGTGGGGTGGTTCTGGCCCAAGTTCTCTCATGTGTTTACAGTCAAGATGCTGGGTGGGGAGTAGGCATCTGAAAGCTTGACTGGGGCTGGAAGATCCACTTCCAAGGTGACTCAGTCACATGGCTGTGGGCAGGTGGCCTCAGCTCCTCCCCACATCAGTTTCCTATGTGGCTGCTTGAGTGTCATGACATGATAGCTGCTTCCCCAGAGCCAGGAGAAAGCCACAGTACTTTTTATGACCTAGTCTCAGGTGTCACACACTGTCACTTCTGCCATATTCTATTTGTTAGAAGCAAATCTCTAAGTCCAGCCTACACTCAAGGGAAGGGGATTGGGCTCCACCCTTTAAAGGAGCATCAAAAAATTTGTGGACATATTTTAAACCACCACAAGGGATGAAACACCCTCAGATAAGCAGAATATGCTCGGAACAGGTGCAGGAGACAACATCCAGGTCAGGACCAACAGGCTGGAGGCCCTCCAAGCAGCAGCAAGAGGCCCCTCACCCCAGCCAGAGCCCCCGACTCCTGCCCTCATTGCCACAACAACTTGGGCTACCCTGGATCAAGGGGACCAGGAGCCCCAAGGCAATAGCTGAGATGGAGGAGGAGAGAGCTGCCAGGATGTGGTGGAGACTGCCTTCACTCAAGCCTGAGCACATGGGGGAAGGAGAGATTGGGGTACTTCATGGTACTGACCCCAGGCTACTCTGCCTGCAACTGAGGGGGTTGAGGGCCCCATCTGTACCCTGCCTGGGTAACGGGAACATTTCTGGGGACACCCTTGACAATGCTCATGGGTCTGGAAAGGAAACCCTTCCACTGGATCCTGGCTGGCTTAGGGGGAAACTCAAGATTCCCCAGCTTCCCCTTCTAGCAAACCTGCCCATTTCCAATCCTGAGAAGGCAGCATCTTATACCACCTGCCTGCTGGCCTCATACAACTGAATGAGAAGTGGACACTTGACCCAGCAGGAGATGAGTCATTGGCTAACCAACAGCCAATCAGATACTTTCTCTTAAGATTTTGGCATTGACGGCCCAGAGCCTGGGAGTCAGTCTGGGGCAGGGCCTGGAGCTGGAGGTCAGGCAGTCAGGGCAAGCTGGGGGAGGCTGGAGCAGCTATTTCAGGAACATGTGTTGATGAGCAAGCCAAGAAAGCTGATCTGCAGAGTAAGGCAAGAAAATGGAGCCTGAAGAGCATCAGGGCCGATTCACAGTGTGGCATCAAAGCGGGGGAACAGGCGGAAAGGGCACCTCTCAGCTCTCCTGGGGCCTGGATGCTCTTCTGGCTGTGGGTTCCACGAGGCACTCTTGCATCCTGTGTTAAATCCCCTGCTCCTGAAGCAAGCTTGAGTGGTTTCTGTCTAGACAGTCAGACAATCCTGCCTAAGACCTGAAAGAGGTAGAAAAGATAGAAAGACCATAGCATTGTTGCAACACCACCAGAAAGGACCTTTGGGTAAGAGTGTCACAGGCACAAACTTGAAGCCCAGGGAATCCAGAGAAACAAAACATGGCAGCTACTCAATTCTCATGACGATGTTTTCTTCCGACACCACCATCTCCCTCCGTTCCTCCTTACTATCCCCAAGGCTGGTTCCCAGCAGCAACAAGAAATAAAATCTGACACTAAGGCAGATGATTTCCCTCCCGATCCCTTCCAGGCAGAGGTGAGCAGGAAAGACAATGTGTTACAGACAGGCGGTCCTAAGTAGCTGGTGTTGGTGTTGTCCTGGGCAGTGATGCTAAGAGCTTGTGGGAAGGCGAGGGGAAGCAGAGGGGCTGGACGGAGAGCTACTTCCTTCATCGTTCATGGCTCCTCTTGCCCTGAGATTGCGTCATTCAGCTTTAAGGCAATGGGAACTCCTGCAACAATAACCACACCCATCTTCAAATGCAAGTTCCTTAGAATGGACTTTTGAATTATCACTTCATTCAACAAACACCCACTGAGCCCTTTTTATATGCCAGGCCCTGAACTAGGTACAAACTTGAAACCAAGCCAATCCTTGACCTCACGGAGTGATGAGACGTGGAGAGCACTCATTAAGTGACACTCAAGACAGGGCCCTTAGGAGCTCATGGGAAAGACAATGGGTCAGGCCTTGAAGAACGGGAAGGATCTCTCATGGGAGAGAAGGACGTTCTGGATGAGGCACTGGAGCGGGGAGCAGGCTGCGGTGGGAAGAAACACGTGACAAGGAGGCAGGAGGCCTGGGTCGTACGTAGTTCTAGTTCTGTCCTTAACTCAGAAGATCCCCTTCCCCTCTCTGGGCCTTAGTTTTGCATCTGTCGACGAGGGAGCTTGACTTCGCAGCGCTGGCATTGGAGAGTCTATGGTGGCATATGCTGGGGGGACGGGCAAGTTGGGGAGTAGAGTTTCTACAGTTTGATTTCATTCAGTGGTTTCCTAGGCAGCTTCCCTGGGCCAGATGGGCAATGCCCCTAGACGAGGCCGGGGGAGCCCCATCTGGTAAGACCCCACTTCATCCTTCTTTCATTATTAAATCAACAAGGGGTAGATCCTGGGTGCCAGCCCCTCCGACAGGGGTCCAGGAGTGAAGTCGCGGCCTGCTCTATGACAGAGAACCTTTGACATCTTGGCAAGGTCCAGGCTGCCCTCGGGGAGGACATCCTTGTTTCCACCCTTCTCAGTGAGGTCATTCACGTGGTTTGAAAGCAAAAAGACACCAGTGGTGACCAGGATCCCAGGACAGCCCTCACCGTTCTGTCCCAAAGCCCACTTCTCACCAAAGGGGCCAATACACTTTGTGATTATGTTAATCTGCAATTTCCCTGAAACGGTTTGACTTCAGCCTCCCACAGACTGACCACCATAGGGGAACACAGGCAAGATGACCCTGGGACTTGTACCAGGAACACGGAAGAGCCCAGCGTGACTGTACTGTGGGTGCCTTGGAGGGAAATAAGACCAGAGCGATTCATCGAGGTCAGATCATGGAAGATCTTACATGCTGGGCTGAGGAGTTAGGTTTCAGAGTGCAGGAGTGGCTGATGGGAGATGAGCTTAGGAGAATATGCTGACAGCGGTGAGTGACACAGACCAGTGTCAGAGGGCCAGAGGGGGCCCCAGCAGCTGGGAGAGGGCCTGACCCAGACAGAGGGAGTGGGGATTGAAAAGAGCGGGAGGGGGCAGATGGAAGAGATTATGCAGGAGGGGAACCCACAGGAGTTAGCCACTGTCTGCAAGTGGAAAGCCAAGGAGAGGGAGGAAAGAGGAGGTAGCCTGGGAAAGTTCCAGCTTTCCTCCCAGTACAGATCCAGCAAATCACACACCTCAAATTACAGAACACCGTAAGACCGTCTACATAGCACAAAATACTGACAGCTCGAAGCGTTCATAAAGCCCCCAGATGCCATCAGGTCTCCAAATACCTGGAAAGCCATTCTGCTTTTCGTCTAAATGCTTGCAAAGGGCATGGGAGTAATTAGGTTTCTCTGGCTTTAGCCCCTACAGTCCCCCCAAAGCACTCTGCAGGAAGGCAGCAGAGTGCCAAGGTGCCGGGCGAAGGGGGAGCCCAGCCCCTGCTCGCATCAGAAGCCATGCCGGTATTTTTAGCGCCGCAATCAACAGCAGGGCCCGCCTTTGGATGGGCTCAGCCAGCCCGGGCTGAGCAGGGCTGTTAAAAATGGAATGGTGCACACTGCAATCAGATGTGGCGGGCAAGGGGCACCCGGCGGGCAGCAGCTGTGGCATCTGAAGCTATCGGTCCTCGAGCTGGCAGGCGAATGGGGGAAGCAGCCTCCCAGATCATACTGGGGCTCTGAGGTCGTCCCACACCCACCCATGATGCCCTTGAAGCGTCCAGCAGTCAGGCCCCTGCCCCAAAGCACTGCCTCCACCCCTGCTCTTTACTGTGCCAGGAACGCCACGATGAGCATCTGCACCCTGCCCTTGCCCTGCAGGCTTCTCTGTCACGGTCAACTGCTGGAGCTGGGGAGACTTGTGAAAGGGGGAGGGGCATGGGCCAACGCTGCTCTACGGGGAGCACCGAGGAAGCTGGACAGACAGGACACAGAGAGCCTATCGTGCCCGCTGACATGGGGGGACCATTTGTTGCTGCCTCTGCTGCCCCTCGCTTCCCTGTTCTGATAGGAGGGGGAGCTGCACAGGGAGCCCCGCCAGGACAGTGTCGCTTCTAGGGTGGGGCGTTGCAGTAAGCAGCCTGGGACAGTGCTTGTTTACCACACTGAGACCCAGGAGTCCTGGGTTTGGAGCCATTTCTACCCATCTGTGATACCTATGGAGCCTTGGGTGAGGGCCTCCCCTCTCTGGCCTCCATGGCTTTATCTATAACATGACAAGGCAGGAGTAGAGCAGTGACATCCCAGATTCTCTGAGCTGCCAGCAGGCTGGGTACAGAGCGATGGATGCCTCAGGGGCCCTGGTCACATCCCCTCCCCCCATCCCAGAGCAGAGGACTCGTGGCAAGGGCAGAGCTGGGTCCCACAAGAGGGGGTACTCTTGGTGCCCCTTCCAGACCAGGAGCCCAGAGGACCGGCTGAACTGAGATAGTTTTCGCATCATGATCCTGCCTCACCAGGAGCTGAGAGGGCTCTGTCGGGGTGCGGAGAGAACAGGAAATGAGTCAGGGTCCCAGGAAACCAGAGTTATCAGAGAAGAAGGGACTCCAAAGGCATGCAGTCCCATACCCTCATTTTACAAACCTTGGAGCTGAAGTGAGCGGAAAGGTAAAGGGCACCAGTGACCCAGGCAGACGTGTGCCTGCATGGAGGCCGGTCAGTTTTCTTCATCCTTCCCCTGGACCCTGGGTCCTTCAAGTGCCCCTTCCATCAAGGGATTCAGCACCCCGATTTGCCCCAGCTGAGCCCTCCCCCTCACAGACAGGCTGTGGGGCTCTGCAGGCATCTGTCTGCAGGCGGGAGGGCGGGGCTCTGGTGTTTATCGAATCCGTGGAGGAGCGTAAACCTGCGTCGACCTGCCTCAGCACAGTGCTCAGCGGCAGGTGCACTGGCTTAGGAAGATGCTTCACTGCCTGTCCTGGAACCCTTTACCCCCTGCGGGACACAGTCAGGCCTGACTAGCCGGGCGCCTCGCGTGAAGAGGCACCTTGACAGGTCATTCCTTCCATCCCCCTGCCTCACTCCCCTGGTGGCAGCCATGCCAGGCCAGCGTCTTCTTAACGGCATGCTCTGGACAGATGTGGTCCAGAGCTGGTGGGCCCTGCAGCAGCCGGGCGAGCCCTCCTCCAGGCACGGGAAGCTCCCTGCTGCCTCCCCTGCCAGGACCACGCTGAACCCTTGCTCCCAGAGCCAGTGGCAGGAGGAAACACCCCAGTGCTCTCCGCCTGTCCCTGGCTGCCCTGCAGGCATCACGCCCTCCCACCTGGAGGGGGGGGTACCCACAGCCAGGGCGTGCAGACTCCAGCACCCTAAGGCTGGCACATGGCAGAGCCGCGTACGTCACCGTGCTGTGGGTTGGTGGCGCATCTCGTGTTTTCCTCAACACCTCAGAAAGCAGGATGAGAATCTGCTGTCTGACAGCGTCAGGACCCACAGCCTGCCGGAGGCTCCGTCACACACCTAGCGCCGCAGATGGCTGGGCTAAGTCGGGGGAGGGGCGGCTGGCTCTCTCGCTGCTGCTGCTGCTGCTCAGCCTGGGAGATGGTGATGCCCGCCTCCCCCGGCGGCAAGAGAAGAGCCAAGCCCCCGAGCCCCCACCCCCGTGCTGGGGCTGGCCTGCTGGGCAGCAGTAGGCTTGGCCACTGCCCTCTCTGAGTCTGGGGAGGCTCTCTGTGAAGGGCTCAAAGTCCCCCAAAGCTGCTGACTGTGGGGGACCAAGAGAGGGGCTGGCTGGGACTCAGCAGAGGGTGAAAAGAAAGCAACCGCATGAAGAAGAAGAAGAAGAAGATTGGGATCGCCCCCAAAAACAGCCGAGGGAACAGCAACTTGTCCCAAGAGGCAGGAGGAGCATTCACCCTCCAAGCCAAGGAGCAGTGAGAGCTGAAAGAGAGGCGGCCCAAGGAGGGGCAAAGTAACAGAAAGGAATGAGAAGGAGAGAGTGGGAGACAGGGGGATGCCTCAGCGCTCACCTCCTACACGATGAGGAGGCCGAACGAGGAGACCCCGGAGGTCTCTCCCAGCTCTGACTCTATGATTCTAGAAAGGAAAAGACACTGGTCAGTGACTCCATCCCCAAACGCTCCCTCCATCCCTCTCCGTCTCTTGCTCCAACCTTTGAGTGGCTCTCAGTGTCTGCTTGGGAGACCCTGCGTGCCTCTCTGTATATTTCTCCGTCTTCCCCTGTGTCTCCCTGCTTGTATCTGCTCTTCTCTGGTGGCATCACCCCAACTGAGGGTCCTGTGCAGGGACACCCTTCGTGGACTTGAAGAAGGCAGCACTCACAGTTCTGAAACACAGGCTTATAACTAAGAATCAGCCAGTAGAGAGGATAAAGCTGGTCACCAGTGCTGTGCAGAAACTCTGGTGGAGAGAAGTGAGAAGAGGACTTGCCTGCTGTCCTCAGGGAGCTCCCTTTTTAATGGCAGAGACAAGAGCCGTCCAGAAAGCAAAGAGGAAGTTCAGAGTTGTGTCAAGCCTTGAGGCAGGCCCAGGAGCTGGGAGATAGAGGGCAGACAAGCAGATGGGGTCATCAAGACCTGGAGGGGACCAGGCAAACTCATAAGAACAAGGGCCAGGCATCCCTGGGACAATACCATGAGGAATGTATAGCCTTCCAGCAAAGCCTTCTGACAAAGGCAAAGGAAAGATTCAGACCACCAAGGCTGAAGGGAAGATGTGAGAGCCAGGTCTGCTTTCTCAGCATCACACCAGAGACTGTGGCAAGCACAGTGGGATCAGATGCTCCTAAGCGACACCATCCACGTGGCCAATATGAGGCTGAGGCAGCAGGTAGCATCTCCTACAGAAGCAGATAAAGGGGACAGGGACGATTCTGTTCCTAGAGTCAAAGTCTGGCTGCACAAGTACAGGATGGGGTAGAACCCATTTCTCAGAAGCATGTGGAAAACAGACTCAAGGCTTAGCTGAAAACCAGTTGACCCGAGAAAAGAACATGATGAGGCCACCGATATGTCTAAACATAAGTATCTTGGGCCAGGCTGCACTGATAGAACAGTGACCAGAAGAAGGGATGGTCAAGATCTACTGCTCCTGGGGCTTCCCTGGTGGCGCAGTGGTTGAGAGTCCGCCTGCCGATGCAGGGGACACGGGTTCGTGCCCCGGTCCGGGAGGATCCCACATGCCGCAGAGCAGCTGGGCCCGTGATCCATGGCCACTGAGCCTGCGCGCCCGGAGCCTGTGCTCCGCAACGGGAGAGGCCACGACAGTGAGAGGCCCATGTACCGCATTAAAAAAAAAAAAAGATCTACTGCTCCTGAAGTTCTGTGCTCAGTCCTGTGTCTCCCATCAGGAAGGGACACCGTCAACCAAGGCACCTCCAAAGGGGTACAGTTAGAGCAGGGGCACAGGAGGGAGGGCGGGGGAGGGAGCAACGTCGTGTATCTAATTCTACAAATGCTTATATAACACTGTATCCCCAGCACTCTTTCAAGTCCCCAGCACAACTATTAACTCTTTATATCTTCATGATGACGGTGTGAGACAGGCAGTGTCATCGGCCCACTTGCACAGATAACAAAACTGCAGCTCAGAGAGCTTGGTTAACTTACTCAGGGTCATCCCCCAGGTAAGCCGTGCAGGCACGACTCAAACCCTGGAGATCCAGCTGCAGATTCACTGTCCCAACCCCTACACTCCGCTGCCTCCCTCACACACAGAGCTGTGAAGGGATGGGGAGTCTTTAGCCCTCAGAGGAAGCCCAGGAGCAGCAGGCAGGGGGCAGCCTGTCCTGCGGACAGTGGCAGGATTAGCGCTGGGTGACCCAAGACAGCAGCCTGGGGCATCAGGAAGTGTTACAGGGACAGAATACAGCTCTGCAGGAGGAAGGATGGGTCCTCCTCACTCGCCTCCACTCTGTGCTGTTTCTAGGGCTCCCATGCTCTCCCAACTGTCCAAGTCCTCTAGGGCACTTATGCCAGCTCCTAATTTTTCTAGAGATTTCCTGTGTATCTGTTTTGACTCCCCAACTGAACTGCATATAGTCTTGGAGGCTAGAGACTGTATTTTACGTCTCTTCAGACACCCCGCTATCTACTTCCACTCAAAGTACTTGATGGAATCATGGCATCTCAAAGTGGGAAGTTACTCCCTGAAGATCTCCTGCTCGATTTCTCGGCCATGCAGATTCCCCTTTGCATCAGCCCAGCTGCAAGAGTACGTTAGCCTTGGTCACCTCCAGTAATGGAGAGCTCAGTACCACTCAAGGCACCTATTCCAGCAGTGGATGGGCAATTCCATTAGAATGAGAACTTCTCAATATTCTAGGACAGCTTGAGGGTGGGGTGTGAGAGGAGGGAAAGGTGATGCAAAATAGAATGTAGGGTCATATAGGCTGAAATCTTTTATGCAAAAGGAAATATAGCACCTTCTGTTTGTGGGAAACCTGAGAAAGCAGGTTAGAGCCTTCCGGTGCTATAGAGAGGAAGCGGAAATGATCCCCCCCACTTTTACAGGGGTAAGTGACAGAAGAACAGAGACCAGTTCCAGCTAGTTACAGAGTGAAGAACAGGAGAGATGGAGCATGAACCCAAGGTTCGGGCTCCCATGGACGTTCTAGCCCTTTGACACCCAGCAAAGAGGCCTGGGGTGGCACTTAGGCCACATGCACTCAGATGGCCTGTTCTCAGCACCAAAAGCTGTTCAAACATGCTATCCACCCTACCTGGGGCTACTGAGCACTGGAAATGCAAACAGTGTGAAATGAGATGTGCTCAAGGTATAAAATCCACCACACAGGGCTTCCCTGGTGGCGCAGTGGTTGAGAGTCCGCCTGCCGATGCAGGGGACACGGGTTCGTGCCCCGGTCCGGGAAGATCCCACATGCCGCCGAGTGGCTGGGCCCGTGAGCCATGGCCGCTGAGCCTGCGCGTCCGGAGCCTGCGCTCCGCAATGGGAGAGGCCACAACAGTGAGGGGCCCTCATACCGAAATAAAAAAAAAAAGAAAAAAAAATCCACCATAGATTTTGAGAAGCATGTAAAATATCTCATTAATAATTTTTTAATATTGGACACATTGAAATGATACTATTGGGTTACTTAAAATATATTATTAAATTTAAAAAAAGGACTGCTTAAGCTGTGGCATGCCAAAATGGAACTAAGACACACATACATAAAATATGAACTCCTTGTCATATGGTGTTAAGTGTTAAGGGGTCCAGAGAATCAGTGACCCAGGAGTTTAGGAAAGAGAAAACTCACTGCAGTGTGAGGAAAGGGTCAGGGAGGGTTGAGGTCGTAGCCTTGGGTGAAGCCTTAAAGGATAGATCAGAGGTGGACAGATGTCAAGAAGAAGAGACACAAGGAGTGGGGAAGTGGGGTGCACTGGGAGATCGGCATGGTTGGGGAGAGAGGTTCCTGGTGAGGGCAGGAGAAAATTAATTAGGGCAGGGAAGATAGCTCCCAACAGAAGTCCATCCAAGGTCCTGTCTTTATTCCTGTCAAGTTCCCAACCCAGACTTCATTCTCTGTGGTCTCTTTTCTCAAAATGCAGTCCATAATTAATCACTGAAGAGTACCTAACCACCTCCAGGCACTCTGTTAGGTGTTAGGAACGCAGCAGTGAATAAGATCGTCTCCGTTCCTGTCCTCAAGGAGTTTACAGTCGGGACATCAAACAGGCAGAATATGACCTCCCAAACCCAGCTCCAGGACCCACAGTCCTGGCAACATGTTCATGAGTCCCTCCCCTCCCCCCCCGCCCACCGAAGGAACAGCCCAACCCAGGACTACCTCGCATTTGCTGACCAGTCCTAGGCAGTCAAGCCTTCCAAGAGTCCAGTCATGAAAGTCCAGTCCACCAAGTATCCTCGGGGCTACTGGATCTACTGGGAACTCAGCATTGGCACCCATGAGCACTAGACCCACAGGCCTGGTGGGGGCACCAAAGGGCAGGAAGGGCGTTCCTGCCTTCAGAGCCCTGTCATGAACCCTGTCCAAGGTGCTGAAATACTGAGCTTCTTTGGTACAAAAGGGGAAAACACTGACTCTACTATCCAACCAAACACTCCTCAAGAAAATGGGGCCATGGACTTTAGCTCATGTTCTCAGATCTGCCAAACCTGAATTCTCAGTCCTGTCTCTCCATCCCTCGTCCAAATTCACGAAAGGACAAAGTTGCAGAGGGCAGGAAGATGGGGGCTGGGCCCAGCCCTCTCTCCAAACCTCCCAGCTTGACCCGGAGGAAGCCAACAGAGGCAGGAATAAAGCATTCCTTGGATTTCCTAAGTTGGATTCTGTCACCCATTTACATGACTCGTTGGATGTCCCCAAAACAAGGGAAAGTGAGTATCCCACTGTCATATCTCACAAATCAGAAATTGGGCTTGGAGTTCTGCATGCGTATTAGTCCAATATGTATACCATTAGTGCACATTCCACAGAACTTCCGGACTACACCCCCACCCTGCCCACACATACACACTTGGACACAATGAAAAGAACTAAGGAAACAGTCCACTCTATGGAGGCTGCCTCAGTGTAAGAGGCTCTGTCACATCCCAGGCCCCATCAGTAAGCTGGCAACCCATTCTAGTCATTGTGACAAGGCCCATCATTCAAGGAGGGAGCTAGGTGAAGCTGCTCAGAGGTGGATATTGGAAGAGTTAGTCCTCATGCTATAAATCTCCCTCATTAAAGACCTTTAGCACTGCAGCCTGTGGAACAAAAAACACATTCACAGATAGATAGACAAGATGAAAAGGCAGAGGGCTATGTACCAGATGAAGGAACAAGATAAAACCCCAGAAAAACAACTAAATGAAGTGGAGATAGGCAACCTTCCAGAAAAAGAATGCAGAATACTGATAGTGAAGATGATCCAGGACCTCGGAAAAAGAATGGAGGCAAAGATCGAGAAGATGCAAGAAATGTTTAACAAAGACCTAGAAGAATTAAAAAACAAACAGAGATGAACAGTACAATAACTGAAATGAAAACTACACTAGAAGGAATCAATAGCAGAATAACTGAGGCAGAACAGATAAGTGACCTAGAAGACACAATGGTGGAATTCACTGCTGTGGAACAGAATAAAGAAAAAAGAATGAAAAGAAATGAAGACAGCCTAAGAGACCTCTGGGACAACATTAAACGCAACAACATCCACATTATAGGGGTCCCAGAAGGAGGAGAGAGAAAGGACCAGAGAAAATGTTTGAAGAGATTATAGTCGAAAACTTCCCTAACATGGGAAAGAAAATAGCCGCCCAATCCAGGAAGCACAGAGAGTCCCATACAGGATAAACCCAAGGAGAAACACACCAAGACACATAGTAATCAAATTGGCAAAAATTAAAGACAAAGAAAAATTATTGAAAGCAGCAAGGGAAAAACAACAAATAACATACAAGGGAACTCCCATAAGGTTAACAGCTGATTTCTCAGCAGAAACTCTATAAGCCAGAAGGGAGTGGCATGACATATTTAAAGTGATGAAAGGGAAGAGCTTACAACAAAGATTACTCTACCCGGCAAGGATCTAATTCAGATTCGATGGAGAAATCAAAAACTTTACAGACAAGCAAAAGCTAAGAGAATTCAGCACCACCAAACCAGCTCTACAACAAATGCTAAAGGAACTTCTCTAAGTGGGAAACACAAGAGAAAAAAAGGACCTACAAAAACAAACCCAAAACAAGTAAGAAAATGGTAATAGGAACATACATATCAATAATTACCTTAAACGTGAATTGATTAAATGCTCCAACCAAAAGACACAGACTCGCTGAATGTATACAAAAACAAGACCCATATATATGCTGCCTACAAGAGACCCACTTCAGACCTAGGGACACAAACAGACTGAAACTGAGGGGATGGAAAAAGATATTCCATGCAAATGGAAATCAAAAGAAAGTGGGAGTAGCAATACTCATATCAGATAAAATAGACTTTAAAATAAAGAATGGGGACTTCCCAGGTTTCCCTGGTGACGCAGTGGTTGAGAGTCCACTTGCCGATGCAGGGGACACGGGTTCATGCCCCAGTCTGGGAAGATCCCACATGCCGCGGAGCGGCTGGGCCCATGAGCCACGGCCGCTGAGCCTGCGCGTCAAGAGCCTGTGCTCTGCAACAGAGAGGCCACAACAGTGAGAGGCCCACATACCTCAAAAAAAAAAAAAAAAAGAATGGGGACTTCCCTGGTGGTGCAGTGGTTAAGACTCCGTGCTCCCAATGCAGGGGACCTGGGTTCGATCCCTGGTCAGGGAACTAGATCCCACATGCATGCCGCAACTAAAAGTTTGCATGCCACAATTAAGGACCCCGCAAGCCGCAACTAAGACCCAGCACAACCAAATAAAAATAAATAAATAAATACATTAAAAAATAATTAAAAATAAAATAAAATAAAGAATGTTACAAGACAAAGGAAGGGCACTACATGATGATCAAGGGATCAATCCAAGAAGAAGATACAACAATTATAAATATATATGCACCCAAGGTAGGAGCACTTCAATATATAAGGCAACTGCTAACAGCTATAAAAGAGGAAATTGACAGTAACATAATAATAGTGGGGGGCTTCAACACCTCACTTACACCAATGGACAGATCATCCAAGCAGAAAATTAATAAGGAAACACAAGCTTTAAATGGCACAATAGACCAGATAGATTTAATTGATATTTATAGGACACTCCATCCAAAAACAACAGAATACACATTCTTCTCAAGTGTCCACGGAACATTCTCCAGGATAGATCATATCTTGGGTCACAAATCATGCCTCAGTAAACTTAAGAAAATTGAAATCCTATCAAGCATATTATCTGACCACAACGCTATGAGATTAGAAATCAATTACAGGGGAAAAAACCATAAAAAACACAAACACATGGAAGCTAAACAATACGCTACTAAATAAGCAAGAGATCACTGAAGAAACCAAAGAGGAAATCAAAAAATACCTAGAGACATATGACAATGAAAACACGACGATCCAAAACCTATGGGATGCAGCAAAAGCAGTTCTAAGAGAGAAGTTTATAGCAATACAAGCCTACCTCAAGAAACAAGAAAAATCTCAAATAAACAATCTAACTTTACACCTAAAGGAACTAGAGAAAGAAGAACAAACAAAACCCAAAGTTAGCAGAAGGAAAGAAATTGTAAAGATCAAAGCAGAAATAAATGGAATAGAAACAAAGAAAACAATAGCAAAGATCAATAAAACTAAAAGCTGGTTCTTTGAGAAGATAAACAAAATTGATAAACCATTAGCCAGAGTCATCAAGAAAAAGAGGGAGAGGACTCAAATCAATAAAATTAGAAATGAAAAAGGAAAAGTTACAACAGACACCCCAGAAATACAAAACATCCTAAGAGACTACTACAAGCAACTCTATGCCAATAAAATAGACAACCTGGAAGAAATGGACAAATTCTTAGAAAGGTATAACCTTCCAAGACTGAACCAGGAAGAAAGAGAAAATATGAACAGACCAATCACAAGTAATGAAATTGAAACTCTGATTAAAAATCTCCCAACAAACAAAAGACCAGGACCAGATGGCTTCACAGGTGAATTCTATCAAACATTTAGAGAAGACCTAACACCCATCCTTCTCAAACTCTTCCCAAAAAATTGCAGAGGAATGAACACTCCCAAACTCATTCTATGAGGCCACTATCACCCTAATACCAAAACCGGACAAAGGTACTACAAAAAAAGAAAATTACCGACCAATATCACTGAAGAACATAGATGCAAAAATCCTCAACAAAATACTAGTAAACAGAATCCAACAACACATTAAAAGGATCATACACTGTGATAAAGTGAGATTTATCCCAGGGATGCAAGCATTCTTCAATATACGGAAATCAATCGATGTGATACACCATATTAACAAATGGAAGAAGAAAAAGCATATGATCATCTCAATAGATGCAGAAAAAGCTTTTGACAAAATTCAACACCAATTTATGATAAAAACTCTCCAGAAAGTGGACACAGAGGGAACCTACCTCAATATAATAAAGGCCATATATGACAAACCCACAGCAAACATCGTTCTCAATGGTGAAAAACTGAAAGCATTTCCTCTAAGATCAGGAACAAGACAAGGATGTCCACTCTCACCATTATTATTCAACATAGTTTTGGAAGTCCTAGCCACGGCAATCAGAGAAGAAAAAGAAATAAAAGGAATACAAATTGGAAAAGAAGAAGTAAAACTGTCACTGTTTGTAGATGACATAATACTATACATAGAGACTCCTAAAGATGCCACCAGAAAACTACTAGAGCTAATCAATGAATTTGGTAAAGTTCCGGGATACAAAATTAATGTACAGAAATCTCTTGTATTCCTATACACTAATGGTGAAAAATCTGAAAGAGAAATTAAGGAAACACTCCCATTTACCATTGCAACAAAAAGAATAAAACACCTAGGAATAAACCTACCTAGGGAAACAAAAGACCTGTATGCAGAAAACTATAAGACAATGATGAAAGAAATTAAAGATGATACAAGCAGATGGAGAGATATACCATGTTCTTGGATTGGAAGAATCAATATTGTGAAAATGACTCTACTACCCAAAGCAATCTACAGATTCAATGCAATCCCTATCAAATTACCAATGGCATTTTTTTACAAAACTAGAACAAAAAATCTTAAAATCTGTATGGAGACACAAAAGACCCCGAATAGCCAAAGCAGTCTTGAGGGAAAAAAACTGGAGGAATCAGACTCCTTGACTTCAGACTATACAACAAAGCTACAATAATCAAGACAATATAGTACTGGCACAAAAACAGAAATATAGATCAATGGAACAGGATAGAAAGCCCAGAGATAAACCCACGCACCTATGGTCAACTAATCTATGACAAAGGGGGCAAGGATATACAATGGAGAAAGGACAGTCTCTTCAATAAGTGGTGCTGGGAAAACTGGACAGCTACATGTAAAAGAATGAAATTAGAACATTCCCTAACACCATACATAAAAATAAATTCAAAATGGATTAGAGACCTAAATGTAAGACCAGACACTATAAAACTCTTAGATGAAAACATAGGAAGAACACTCTATGACATAAATCACAGAGAGATCTTTTTTGATCCACCTCCTAGAGTAATGGAAATAAAAACGAAAATAAACAAATGGGACCTAATGAAACTTAAAAGCTTTTGCACAGCAAGGGAAACCATAAACAAACGGAAAATACACCCCTCAGAATGGGAGAAAATATTTGCAAACAAATCAATGGACAAAGGATTAATCTCCAAAATATATAAACAACTCATGCAGCTCAATATTAAAAAAACAAACAACCCAATCCAAAAATGGGCAGAAGACCTTAATAAACATTTCTCCAAAGAAGACATACACATGGCCACGAAGCACATGAAAAGCTGCTCAACATCACTAATTATTAGAGAAATGCAAATCAAAACTACAATGAGGTATCACCTCACACCAGTTAGAATGGGCATCATCAGAAAAGCTACAAACAACAAATGCTGGAGACTGTGTGGAGAAAAGGGAACCCTCTTGCACTGCTGATGGGAATGTCAATTGATACAGCCACTATGGAGAACTGTATGGAGGTTCCCTGAAAAACTAAAAATAGAGCTACCATATGACTCAGCAATCCCACTCCTGGGCATATACCCTAAGAAAATCATAATTCAAAAAGACACATGCACCCCAATGTTCATTGCAGCACTATTTACAATAGCCAGGTCATAGAAGCAACCTAAATGTCCATCGACAGACGAATGGATAAAGAAGATGTGGTACATATATACAATGGAATATTACTCAGGCATAAAAAGAAATGAAATTGGGTCATTTGTAGAGACATGGATGAATCTAGAGGCTGTCATGCAGAGTGAAGTAAGTCAGAAAGAGAAAAACAAATATTATATATTAACACATATATGTGGAACCTAGAAAACGGTACAGATGAACCAGTTTGCAGGGAAGAAATAGAGACACAGGGCTTCCCTCGTGGTGCAGTGGTTGAGAATCTGCCTGCCAATGCAGGGGACACGGGTTCGAGCCCTGGTCTGGGAAGATCCCACATGCTGCGGAGCAACTAGGCCCATGAGCCACAACTACTGAGCCTGCGCGTCTGGAGCTTGTGCTCCGCAACAAGAGAGGCCGCGATAGTGAGAGACCTGAGCACTGCAATGAAGAGTGGCCCCCGCTTGCCACAACTAGAGAAAGCTCTCGCACAGAAAGGAAGACGCAACACAGCAAAAATAAATAAATAAATATTAAAAAAAAAAAAGAAAGAAATAGAGACACAGATGTAGAGAACAAACGTATGGACACCAAGGGGGGAAAGTGGTGGTGGGGGGTGGGGGTGGAATGAATTGGGAGATTAGGATTGACATATACACACTAATATGTATAAGATAGATAACTAATAAGAACCTGCTGTATAAAAAAAATAAATTAAATTCAAAAATTAAAAAAAAAAAAGAAAGACCTTTACCCCCATTTACCCTTTACTCTGCACCTCTGAAGCTCTCAGTGACCGTGTCCCAGTTTCCAGAGAATTAAAGTACAGCAGGAGAAATAGAAGCTGGATAGGAAAACAAACTCTAGAACAGGAGTCAGGAGAGGCGAGCTTTGCATGACCTTGAACAAGTTGTTTTTCCTCTGGGCTTCCGTCTCACCCTTTCTAGGAAAGTGAATGATTGCTAAGGTCCCTGACAGCGTCGACATTGAAGGCTCCGGGGTTACATGGGTTTGTCCTCTGGAGTCTGGCACGCCGACAGCATGCACATCAGAGCCAACGTGAACAACATATGTGCCAAAGGATGGCAATTGTGTCTGCGGGAAATCAGCCTGGCACTGCCCTCTATGGGGACATGGAATGAGCACAGCCCTCCCCTGCATCTGAGGACACCCCGCAGCATCTCCTTATGCACATTGTTAAATAAGAACGAATGAAAGAGCCTGGCACGGTGCCTGAACCTTAGCAGTTACCCCAGAAGGGCCCAATTTCCCTTCCTTCCCCTCTCATGCCTGGGATGCTTATCTATTTTCTTAGAGGATGGTGGCGACAGGGGCAAACTGGAAAGAGGAGGGGGAAGAAAAAGGTCAGGGAGGATGGGAGAGTGAGGGGGACCACAGCTGCCATCATTAATCACCTTCCTTGGCAACCTGCATCTTGTGAATCAGCATCTGTGATACTGATAAAGGCTTCTGGAGGGAAGGAGATGACGTAGTCACAGGCAGGATGTGATTGCCTGGGGGAGGAGGAGGTAGGGGTGAGCGCCGCTTTCAGGGTTTAATCTCAGTTGGATACACACACGCACGCACGCGTGCACACGTGCACACAAACATTGCCATTCTGCAGGCTGCAGAGCCCCCTCCTCCTGCTGCCACCCCATCTGTGCTCGGCTGCAACCCCTCTGTCTAGTCCCCATGGCCAAGCAGGACTAGGCCGACACAACTGCTATTTAATATTTTACACATTAAGAATCCTATGAAGCCAGTCCCATTAGAAGGGCAGGGACTGTGTAATGAGGCAAACTGCTATAGTGGAAAGTACATGAGATGGCCTAGGATACATCTGTCTCCTCCCAGCCCTCACACAGAACCTGCTGGCTGAATGAGCAGACATTGGTTTGTTCCCGGTAAACGTTGCTACCAACTAGCTGTGTGACCTCGCACGACTCACGTCTCCTCTCTGGGCCTTGGTTCCATCATCTGTGCAATGTTCGGGTTGGATTACAAGATCCCCAAAGTCCCCGCTGGCTCCAGCAGTCTGTAATCCTCTGATTCTATAAGCTCTTTGCGCGTCCCAGCAGATGGCCAAGGGCAATAGTCATTGGTTGAGCTGGTTCTCACCAATTCCCTGTGAGAAATGAGCACATACAGCAAATGCTCTTTTTGGTTCCTATCCATGTGATAGTCACTATTTATAATTAAAATTCTGAATTATCAACTGTCTTGATTATAAGCAAAAACGGGAAGAGCAGAGCAGAACAGAATTGCAGGTGGGCTCTGCAACTCTGTTGTTCTACACCCACCACTCCTTTCTATCTTTAAATATCCAATTTCTCTCTCTCTCTCTCTCTCTCTCTCTCTGTCTATTTATCTATCTATCTCCGTCATCTCTCTCTCACTAAAATATTGTGATAGGCAGGATGCTAACTAAGGTCACCCCATGAGTCCTGCCTCCCTGTGCACGTGCCCTATATAATGCTCTTCCCTGCAGTGTGGGTGGGATTCACGAAGATGATGGAGTGAGGTAATTAAGGTCTCAAATCAGTTCATTTTGAGTTAATTAAATGGAAGTTTATCCTGAGTGGGCCTGACTTAACCAGTGAAAGCTCTTAAAAGAGGGACTGACCCTTCCTGAGGGGGGAGAGAGTCTCCTGGGGAGACCTTAAAGAAGTTAGCTCCCATGTGGTAAGCGAGCCTATAAGAGCACTACAGGGCAACAAACTGAGCGCTTCTAAGAGCCAAGAGAGGTTCCCGGATGACAGCCAGCAAGAGAGTGGGACTCCAGTCCTACAACCGCCAGGCACCGTATTCTGCCAACAACCACAGAGCTTGGAAGAAGATCCCACTCCAGAAAGAAATCCAGACCAGCCAACACCGAGATTTCAGCTTTGTGAGACACTGAGCAAGGAGCCCGTTAGGCTGGGCCTGGACTCCTGACCCACAGAAACTGTGAGATGATAAAATGCATGTTGTTTTAAGCTGGTAGTTTTGTGATCATTTGTTATCCAGCAATAGAAAAGGAATACAAATGTCTAATAAATAAGACACCACACTCTAGTCCCAACTAATAGGATTTTACCTGTATCCCCCTCTAATGCCAAGCACAAGTGGCCTGCCTTCTCTGCTCTTTGGGAATTGATCAAAGACCTCTCCCTCTGACCCCAGTCACTGAGACTAGGTCACAAAGATGGCAACTCTACCCAGAGAGGTGCTGCCTTCTCCCATATGAAGGCAATGACACCTGTCCAGCCCAGTGCCAACACAAGATGGCAGAGACCGCTCCACGGGACAAATGCCCTCCTATTTCTCCCAGCCAATCTGGTGATAGCATGCAAATGGCCCTATTAGCTCCCAGGGCAATTGACAGCCAAGACATGCATTATGTAAAGTTCCACCAGGAGGGTGCCCACTCCCACATCCCGTAACACAGCACCTTGGCACCTAGAGCTGACACCGGGCCCTCTGCCCTTCCTCCTTCTGTGTGCTCCCTCCTGCTCCCTCTCTGCCTGCCCCATGGGGCACCAGCCCTCACTACCTCTGCCTGCCACTTCTGCCTTACTGCAGCAGAAGCCTCATCCAATGTGACACCAGAGGGCAGGGGGACAGGGAACCCAGCTGAGGCTTTGGAATGTGCTATACCAAGGCCCAGGGGATGAGGGTGGAGCACAGGCCCCATCTCCCTTATCCAAGCACCCCTCAGCAATACAAAGGAATAAACTATAGATTCATGCAGCATGGATAATTCTCTAAATAATTATGCTTTGTGAAAAAAGCTAGACGTTCCTCCCCAAAAGAGCACATCCTGTATGATTCCATTTATGTGAAATTCTTGGAAATGCAAACTAACCAATAGTGACAGAAGGCAGATCAGTGGTGTCAGGGGATGGGGGAGAGAATGCTGGGAGAGGCAGGAGGGAGGGATTACAAATGTACATGAAGAAACTTTGGGGGTGATGGATACACCGACTATCTTGACAGTGGTGATGGTTTCACAGGTGTACACATATGTCAAAATTTATCCACGAACATTTTAAATATGTGCAACTTGTTTTATGTCAATTATATCTCAATAAAGCTGTTTTTTTTTTTAATATAGTGATAGGATAGAATGTCTCATGGCTACTTTAGATTAGCAAGCAGGGAAGGCCTCTCTGAGGAGGTGACATTAAGCTGAGATAGAGCGATGAGAGGCAGCACCCAAGCAGAAGTCTGGGGAACAGCATTGCAGGCAGAGGGAACAGCACGTGCAAAGGCCTTGGGAGGCAGGGAGACTCGCCTGTTTGAGGAGCAGACTGGCTCACTGTTGGGGAGGGGGGAAGTGACGCAAAGTGGGATCAGAGGGGCAAGCAGACCCCAAGTTAGGGAGGTCTCTGTAGGCCAGGCAGGGAATTGGGGGTTTGTTCTAAGTAGATGAGAAGTCAGATCCTAAGCAAAGCAGTGACATGACTCCTGTTTTTAAAATCATTCTATTTTGTACCAAGGGCATGTATTACCTAATATAAGTAAAATATATATTTAGAACAAAATCATTTTCACTGTTACATGGAAACTAGATTGTGAAAGGGAGCCCCGTTAAAGGGCAGCTGCGGGCTTCCCTGGTGGCGCAGTGGTTGAGAGTCTGCCTGCCAATGCAGGGGACACGGGTTCGAGCCCTGGTCTGGGAAGATCCCACATGCCGTGGAGCAACTAGGCCCGTGAGCCACAACTACTGAGCCTGCGCGTCTGGAACCTGTGCCCCGCAACGAGAGAGGCCGCGACAGTGAAAGGCCCGCGCACCGCGATGAAGAGTGGCCCCCGCTTGTTGCAACTAGAGAAAAAGCCCTCTCACAGAAACGAAGACCCAATACAGCCAAAAATAAATAAGTAAATAAAAAGCAGTTTCTTTTAAAAAAAAAAAGGGGGCAGCTGCAGCTGCCAGGTGAGAGGAGGCTTGGACCGGGGTGATGGTCATGCAGGGAGGATGCCTTTGAGATCTAATCTGGAGCTATATCTAGAGCACATCCTGGGGGCAGGGTGTGGGTGGAGATAAAGGGGAGTCAGCAGCTCCTGCAATAGTGTGAGCAGCTAGCCTTTGGGACATGGTCTCTGACCTCCACTGACCCTCCCCATTGTCCTCTCTCCTGGGCAGCCCAGGGCATCTGGTACAAACCTTGGCATCACTCTGGTGCATCTTACTATGGTTGGTTTGTGTCTGGCCCACGAGCTCTTCTTCCAACCCCAGTACCTAGTACAGTACCTGGCACGAGGCAAACACACAGTAAACCTTTGTGGACTGAATAAGGAAAAGAATGGAGGTCTAATCAGCAAATTCACTCCTGAGAGTGGAGCAAGGGAAGCACTGCAACCTGCACTGACCTTGGTGTCAGACCTTCTCCTCCACCCCCTGCCCCACTCACCCCAGCTCCTATCCCCCTACTCCAGCAGTTTCCAGACTCTCGCTCCCCAGGAGCTGCAAGCACGTGGCCAGGCCACTGGGCAGTCAGTGCTGGCCAACTCCTGCTGGCCGGCAGCAGGACCTGACCTAGTTTGGAGCCGGTCGAGGTGACAGAGCCAGAGCAATGCAGCTCCTCAGGGCTTAGCGTGCTGAGCTCGGAGGCTGGGTTCCGCTTTGAATGCCAGAAATTTGGAAAGAGCACTGTCCAAGGGGCTATCCAAGAATGATGTGGGGGACACGTCTGGGGGAGACTCTTTGGAGATGCTACTGTTCTCCTGGGATCCCAGTCTCAGATTTCCAAGCCCCTTTATGGGGATCTGGACTGTGGGCTCTGAGACCTGTCTCTCCCTGTCCCATGGGGAAGAGTGGGGGACACTGGGAAGGGACAGGGGGTGGCGAGGACCCCTTGAGCAACTCTCCCATGGCCCTGGTCATTGATTAGCTTACTAATTCAAGCATGTTCTAAATATTTATTAAATGTCAACAATGTAGGCCAAGCACAGAGCTACTGCTGAGGGTCCCAAGGCGATGAAGACATTGTCCCTGACTGTCTAGAGTCAGAGAGAAACATCAACCAAGCCACATATAGGCAGATGTGGCTACAATGGAGGTGTGCCCTCTGGGTGGCATTCCGGCGGGAGCGGAGGTCAGGGGAGGCCTCACAGTGGAGGTGGGTCTTGAGAGGAGATGCACAGCGTTAGTAGAATCTTTCCAGGTGGTGAAGGGGGCCAGCCTTTAGGGTGTCAGCGACCTAGTGGATACAATGGAGGCGGGAGGGTGGTAAGGCTATAGGCAGAGCATAGGGAAGACACAAGTCTGGGGGTGATGGAGCTGGAAAGGGAGGCTCGGGCCAGACCCTGAGGGGACAGTTAGGAAGGCCTGGAGAGGAGGGGATGATGCAGCAGCCCCTGTGCTCTGGGGCTGAGCTTGTACCCAGCTCACGCTTTCTACCCCCGCACCCGTCACTCCTCAGGCTGGGTACCCACAGAGTCATGTGCCCCCCAAACACTTTCTTCCTCAGGAAGTGGACCTGGGCCCTCTCTGATCTCCCAGTAGTCCTCAGTAGTCCTCAACCTACTGCCGAGTACAGAGGAAATGGGGGAGAGTGGCAGACACAAAGCTGAAGACGGGCAAGGCCGAAGAGGAAGCCACACCGGGGGTGGAGGGCTCTAGGTCTCCCCATAAACCCATCAGGGTCCTGTCTGGGGGAAGTTAAGGTCTGAGATCTCCCCCATTGCAGGTACCCCTGCATCCAGGACTCTGCAGGGCATCACCTCTGGGCTGAGCCCACAGAGAGGGATTCCTGGGTCCTCAAAGCCTGGATGCTCCCCATCAAACCAGGAGCTAGGAGCCTGCCCCCAGAGGAGGTCAGATGAAACTGTTGAGGGACCAAGGCTTCCTGGCCCCAGTCGAACACTCAGTCCCTAGAAAGTGGCATCTTCCAAAGGCCGGGCACCCAGGAGACCCTAAATGTATCTCCAGGGTCAGGAATGTCACCGAGTACGGCAGAGGAGGAAGGGAGAGAGGACGAGCAGCTGATCTCTTGGCTGGCGGGAGTAGGCCCTGAGCGCCCGCCTAATGCAGTGTGACACCCAGGACCCTGTGGCAGCATAAACACGCCATGTCATGGTAAGCGAAGCTGACATCTCCTCCCTGGCACTCCTGGTGTGCGCCTTCCCCAGCCAGCTCTACCCCAGACCCTCCAGGGGACAGGGCCAGTCGAGGGAGGGCCCCAAGCGCCACTGTCATTACAACAGGTTTCCACTGCAAGGACAGGCCTGCTCCTACACCAGGACGGGGCACGGAGGCGGAGGGTGGGGGAGTGGGTAGAAGGGGATTCTCCCTGGCCTGTCTGGCCTGTGAGTCAGCTGGGATGAAGCGAAGGGCAGCACAGCAGTGGGAGCGGGACCGGGAGAAGAGAGATGCGTCAGTACAGCTGAGGCAGGTGAAGAAAGGCAGTGTGGTGTGACAGAAAGAGCCCTGGCAGTAAGAAGCCCAGATTTCATCCCAGCTGGGACACTCCGGGCAAGTTGCTGAACCTCCCTGAACCTCGGTATCTTCATCTATAAAAGCGGGGAGTAATATCCCTACCACATAGGGCTCCTGCAGAAAACAAAGTGGATATATATGGGAGAGCTCGTCAAAAGGAAAATGCTAAACAAAGATGAGTCAAGGTTATGGAGAGACGAAGATAGATCCAATGGCAGTGAGTCGGGGGAGCCAGGCTAGGCAGGAAAGCCAAATTCTCGCTCCCAGGGAACAGAGGCGACTGTAGGGCCAGAGGTGAGACTGCTGTGTGGGTCTGGCTCCATCCATTGCCCCAGGGAATCCTCAGGGATCAAGGCTCTGGGGGTTCACCCTCCCCAAGTCTTAATCAACTGTCCCTTCCCACAGTCTGAAAGGAGTAGGCAGGGGGTCCCTCAAGACCATAGATAACCCCATCACCAAGCTCACTCACCCGGGGCCTTTCTGATGGGCAGCCTTAGAATCCACCTTGACCTTCAAGAACCAGACCATCCTTCTCCCAGAAACCACCCATGAGTTAAATTGTATCAAGCAGGACTAACTAACAGTATATGTCCAACAGCAACAGTAGCAGTAGCTTCTAGCAATTGAAAAGCAGCATAGAACTTACAGAGCACCTCCGCCTTTACTTATCTCCTTTAAGCCTCACTGCCCGACTTCCCCGGTGGTCCAGTGGTTAAGACTCCACACTTTCACCGCAGTGGGCAGGGGTTCAACACCTGGTCAGGGAAGTTCCACCTGCCATGTGGTGTGGCCAGAAAACAAACCAACCTCACTGCCACCCTAGAAAACAGGTGCTAAGTTACTACCCTCATTTTTTCAGGTGAGGAAACTGAGGCTCTGGGACTTAAGTAACTTGCCTAAACTCACACAACTGTGTGGCAACGGAGCCAGGCTCTGAGCTAATTCCCTCTCCCGCTACCACACCACCAGCCAGCCGACGTCACCTGAGCGCCTGCTGTGTGCAGGGCGACTGGTGACAGGAGTGTAACGGGGGACCTTCAAGGACAGAGACAAGAGCTATGGAATTCAGGGTCCCATGACGCCACATCAGGAACCTCTGTGGTACCTAAACCAAGCTCCTCATTTCGTAAATAAGGGAGATGCAGACAAAAGCTTCTAGACCAAGGGGCAGCAAACATTTTCTGTAAAACACCAGAGAGTAAATATTTTAGGCTCTACAGCCACGGATGTCTCTGCAGCACATTATTCTTGGATTTTTTTTTTTAAACAATTCACCCCTTAAAAAATGTAGAAACCAGTCTTAGCTTGAGAGCTCTACAAAATAGCCTGGCTGGAGGCAGGATTGGGCCCGCAGGCTATGGTTTGCCAAGCCCTGTTCTAGGGGGTCTTACAGCCTGAGCTTCCTGAGCTGGGGTTCATTCAACCAAACAAACAATTTTTTGAGCACCTGCTATATTCCAAGAGCTATGCCAAGAGCCGGAGGTACAGAGAACGATGTCACACGGTCTGTGCCCTCAGGTTACTTACAGTTGGTGGGGAGGTAGACAGGTACGGAAATAAGGTCACCTCAAGATATGATGGGAGGCTATGCAGGACAAGATACTCAGAGCAGGGAAAGGCCAGCCAGCTCTTCCTGGGGTCTCCTGGGTGCCACCCCCCATGGTGGCAGTCAGCACAGGGCACTGTAAGCTCTACGTACCTCTCTGTGCCCCTCCCCCCAGTCTGTATGTTACATGGGGGCAACGACCTGTGTCCATGTTGTCCACTCCTCCGGCCCAGCACCTAGGACAGTGCCTGGAAGTAGTAAGCGTGCAATATTTGCTGAATGAATGAATGAGTCGTAGCTACTGCAGAGCTACAGCTCTGGTGCTAGGATGGGGTGGCTGCTGAGACCGAGGACTGTTCACCCTGTCCCCCTTAGTTGTTAAGGAAAGCGGGTTGATTGAGCCTGGAAATCCAGCCCCAGGCACCAGCAGCCTTCTGTTCCACTCTCTCTGCTTTCCTCCCCGCCACCCCCCAGTCTTCTCCCCACCCTGGCCTGCTGCTGACTCACAGCAGCGGCTAATCACACCCCAGTCAGGCATGCTTAATTAAGACCCAGTTACCACAGCTTCCTAGCAAGAGGAAAGGTTGGGACTCCAGTTGCGTGCCAGGCCAGAGGGGGCTGGGCTGTGTGTGGGATCTGGTGGGGAGACACATGCGGGTGATGGTGAGACATTCGCTGGGATGCTGCAGTAGAAATGGTAATGATAATAATGATAGTGCAGCTCTACGGGCTGTCTGCTCTATACCAGGCACGGCTCTAATACCTTCTGCGTGTTAACTTAAGCCTCCTCATAGCAAACTTATGACATCAGTACTGTTATCATGTCCATTTTACAGGTGAGGAGATTGAGGCTCCATGACTTGCCCAAAGTCATACAACTAGTAAGTAACAGAGCTGAAAGGACTCCCCTTTTCCTGATCTCCGTGGCCATGGGGGAGAGAGTGTTCAGGGAGAGGAAGGGCAGCCATGTCCAGAGCCCTGACCCCGCTGCCCAGTGGCCTGGGCTCCTCCGGATAGTAAGGCCACCCTGACTCACACACAGGGATATAATTTTATTTTTTTTTAATAAATTTATTTATTTTATTTATTTATTTTTGACTGCATTGGGTCTTCGTTGCTAGCGCATGGGCTTTCTCTAGTTGCGGCGAGCAGGGCCTACACTTCGTTGCGGTGCACAGGCCTCTCACTGCAGTGGCTTTTCTTGTGGCGGAGCACGGGCTCTAGGCACACAGGCTCAGTAGTTGTGGCCCACGGGCTCTAGAGCTCTGGCTCAGTAACTGTGGCGCCTGGGTTTAGTTGCTCCATGGCATGTGGGATCTTCCCGGACCAGGGCTCAAACCCGTGTCTCCTGCATTGGCAGGCGGATTCTTAACCACTGTGCCACCAGGGAAGTCCTTATAATTCCATTTTAAACTCAACCCACATTTATCATATACCTACTGTGTGCCAGCCCCTGGAGACAGGAGCTGAAGAAAAAGAGAACCTCCTACAGAAAGTTCACAGACCTGCATGCAAAAATGTCCCCACTCTGGGAGCAGTGCTGCACATACAGCAATAAATACACATCCTGGTGTACGGGGCTAGGGCTGGGGTAGAAAAGTAGCATATACTGAATACTCCCTGGAATCAGGGATTATTCCAAGGATATCACACCCTTTACTTTTCCTTTATAAGCTATAATTATATATGTATTGGTGTGATCGTTTATTATTACTGTTACTGGCGTGATGAATTATTCCACACTAGACCATGTACTCTGTGACACAAGCCAAGTATCCCAGCATCAGGCACAGTGCCTAGCATAAAGTTAGTACTCAATAAGCATTTTTAAATAAATGAATGAATGAATGAAACACAGTTCCTGCCCTCAAGGAACTTGCAGTCTAGCAGGGGAAGTGGAGACGTGAACCAATGGTTGCAGTGCAGTGTGAGGGATGCAAGGCAGGAACAAGAAGAAGACAAAGGCGCATGGGAGCAGGGAGAAGGGACCCACCTGGAGCAGGGGAGCCAGCAAGGTGTTCCACAGAGGGAGATGCCAAAGGCCGGTCTTGAAGAAGGAGCCGGAGCTTCCCAGGGAGATGGGAGAGAGGGAAGAAAGGTGGGGAGGTCCTCGTGGCTGAGAGCACAGCCTGGAAAAGGCACGGAGGTATGACCCACCAGCTCTGTTAGAGAAACTCTAACAGAGGCTCCATGAGACTGAATTATGGGTGGGGTGTGAGTGGGGAGGGAGACAAGAGACACAGCTGGGGAGGGGGCTGGGACCAGATCTCAGAGGGCCTTGCTGCTGGGCCAAGGAGATCGGACCTTATTCCTTAAGCAGTAAGGATTCTGGCAGGGTGTAAGCCGTGGAATATGTGGTTCAACTTCTGTTTTAGAAAATGGCCCTGGCAGGGTGTGGAGGATGTGCTGGAAGGTGAGCTTTGGGGGAGGCAGCCCAGTTAGGAGACTGGCGAAAGACTGTGAGTGTTTAAAGTGACAGAAACAGTGAGGGTGGGTGGGGAGGCGAAAAGGCATACAAGTGAGACTGAAAGGACAGACTGAGTGACCATTTGAGGAAACAGGTCACTTACGCTCTTAGAGTCTCAGTCTCCTCCTCCATAAAATGAGGATAAGATGATCTACCCAACAGGGCCATTGTGAGCCTTCTCGGAGCAAAGACTAAAGGCCCTCACGGGGTCTGGCGGGTGGTAGACAGCTTTCTACTTTTTGCACCTCTCTGTTCCTTTTTGCCACGTCTTATGCTTTTGCAGCAGAGTCAGAGGGAATGGACCCCACAGGGGCACGTGCCTCAGCAGAGGGATGGGGTGTCTTGCCCAGAATAAGGCTGCAGTGTCTGTAGGACTCCAGGTCCCAGGCCAATCAAACCTGCTCAGACCTGCTGCTGGTACATAGGCTTCTCTCTGCAGGGAAAACTCAGCACAGTCCCTCGTGCAACCTGCTGAGCTCACCGAGGAAATAGAAGCCACCCCAGGCCTTTCAAGCAGAGGGATTTAAATCAGGGATTTGGTTGTAAAGTGGTAGAAGAGGTAGGACAACCCAGAGATCAGCAACAGCAAGAAGCCACCACATTCTTGGGGCTGGACAGAGCAGGCAGTGTTCCAGAAGCCCAGGAGCTGAGGTCCCCAGACAGAAGCTGGACTAGCTGTGAGCCTGCCAGAGGGAGACGGGCCGTGCAGGAAGGGGCTCTTCTGGAGGAGCCAAAGAGGAGACACGGATGCTACAGAGACCTGGCTGGAAACAGAGCAAGGGAAGAAGTATCCTGGCTTTTCCCCTCTTCCTACACTCTACCTCTTCTAGTGCCTCCAATTGGCTGAACCCATCCCAAAGCCAGTAGGTAAGGGATCCTGGGAAATGTAGTTCCCTGTGCCTCCAAACAGGGCAGAGAAAGACCGGAAATGGATCTTGGAGCAACAGGGAAATGACCAGCACACTCATTCATTCCTTCACTCACTCACACATTCAGTAAACATTTATTGAGCACGTAGGTGCCGGGGAGAAAATGACAAACAAGAACTCTGCATCCTGCAGCAGCTGGACTGCGTCCCTTATAGCCCATGCCCAGACAGCCATGGGTACCTGCTCAACTAGCCTTCAGGATGGGGGTTGGTGCAGAGTTTCGGGACCCCTGGGAGCTTCCGGTGTGCAGAGAGGATGGAGCCAGGCTCTGCTGAGGCTATGGACTGGAGGCACAAGCGTCTCAGCTGGCTCTGTCTCCTCCCCAGCTGAAAACTCCCAGCTCAGAATGAAACGTCACCAAAAGGGGAAGAAAACCCTTAAATCCCACTGTTTGTCTTTGGAGCCTGGGAAGCGAGGATCTAATGAACATGAAACGTGCGGGCCGCTCAGAAGTTGCCTTTGAAACCTCCCCAGGCTGGCTTTGTCAAGGAGCAGCATTGCCTTTCAAAGCTGCCTGGCTCCAAACTCCCCTCTCCTCCTTCCTTGGTAGCAGGCAGCGGCTGATTAGCCGGAGATGTTAAACACTCCTTAATTCATTGGAGAAATCCCCAGGCTTCTGGGGAACTGGTAGCAGGGCTGGCGAGCTGAGTACTTCCACTCCTCCTACCCGGGGCCACCCCCTCCCCTGCCAGCCTGCGCCCTCCTGGGTCTCCTCCTCCGTGGCCAGGTTTGCCCTCCTCACTCCCTCCCTCACCCTGGCCTGTGTCAAGCAGAGTCTCTGTTTCCTGGAGTCTTGTCTTCTGCCTCTTCTGAGAAGACTCCATAGACGTACCGCACGTGTGATGACAGCCACGCCCTGAGTCTTCGCCCACAGTGGGGCCTCATACACACCCCTCTTCATGTGCACGGGCCCGGGGGCTGCCCTCACGGTCCACCCCTCAGTGCAGCCCCCCTGAAGGAAAGGGCTCCAATCCAGCCCGGGGGAAGGAGAGGCAATAAGGCAAGAACGTTCCAGGGCGTCACCACACAGCCATCTACAGAGAGGCCATCTGGCCTAGAGTCATAGCCTGACCACATGGCTCTTCCTGAGACCTTGGGTAAGACAGACCCCTCTCTGGGGCTGCACTCCTCATCTACAAACAGACGGTTGTGCTAGGCCAGTGCTTCTGAAACTGCAGCTGCCACAGAGCCACCAGGAGGACTTAAGTGTAGATTTCTGACTTAGCAGGACTGGGGTGGGGCCTCCTGAGAACCTGCGTTGCTAATAGGTCTTCAGGTAATGGCTGCTGCCTCTGGTCCAAGGCCCACACTGGAGAACCAATGGGCTACATGGGTGGATTTTAAGCTGTATTTGTCAAAGCTCCAAGGGGTCACAGGGAGCTCGCTCGCTCACGAGGCAGTAGGAGAGGTGATCAGGGGCAGGGGGATGCTGAGTCGGCTGGTCCCTAGCCCCCATCCACCTTACCTCCAGTTTTGTTTTTTTCGACTTTAACCAGTTTTGTTTGTTTGCACGTCCAGGTGAGAGTTGGTCAGAACCAAGGTTCCGCACTTTAAGCAAAATGTCTGGAACCTGCCGACTAGACTAATGGTCAAGGCGGCCCCTTCCAGCTCTGATGTTCTAGGCCCCCGTGCTCACTCCACACCCCTCCTGGGCTTCTCCCACCTCCTTTTTCTTCTTTACAGTCAAGGGGGGGGAGCGAGCCCAGCAAGAACAAGACTGTGGATTCGGGTCTTTACTCTTAGGGGAGGGGGTGTGGGAATGGGTGGAGAGGCTAGTGACTTCCCAGGTCATTGTCATGGGGGGTACATTTCAACCCAGAGATACACCTCAAAGTGGTGTGAGTGTGTGTACGCATTTATATGCATGTGAACACGCACACACATGTGCACACACACACATATCCCTCTACTTGCAACCCCCATCCTGAAAAGGGGCCTGGGGCCCAGCTGAGTTGAGGAAGTTCCTGGAAAAGAGCGTAGCTGCATTCGGATGGGGTAAGTGTGGTGCATGCGTGTAACTGCGTGTTTGCATGGATGACGCCTGTGCATACAAATGAGCTACAGAGAGAGATTGGGAATGATCAGGGTGAAGACAGATTTTAAATAAAGCAGAGGTCTCCTAGCATCTCAACCGTTCAGAGCTACACTGGAGATCATCAGTTCTGAACCCCTTATATATCTGATGAGGAAACCGAGGTTCTAGAGCTAGAAGCAGGGTTTCCTGACTCCAGGGTCGGTGCTCTGCACCCCTCCCCACCCCCACTTTCACGCTCTGCTTGGATGTCAAGCCTCTCCCAGACACCAGAATGACATCAGCTGAAACCAATGAAGCATCGTGGCAAATGGACAAAAATATTCACAGAAAAGAATCCAAGGCAAACAAATCCCTTCCCAGCCCTGCCTGCCCCCACCCACATAGCCATTCCCCGGATCCCAGAGATGCCACTTCCAGCAGGGGACCTGCCCAGCCCTGCAGGCGGGCTGGGTGAGCCTGCGAGAGAGCAGTGAGGAGGAAAACAAGAGAAGAAACCGCCTGGGCCCTTTCAACATTCCTGGGGCTCTCTGGGACCCAGAGTTGTGCGTGGATTGGAGAGAAGGGAAGACCAGCAGAGAAGCAGCTGAGAAGCAGCAGTTTAGAAGGAGAGGTGTGTGTGTGTGTGTGTGTGTGTGTGTGTGTGTGTGTGTGTGTGTGTAAAGGAAACCCACAACAGAGAGATTATCAGACTGTGCATGTGTTTGTGCAAACCCAAGAGAAACCAACAGATAGCATAGCATTCTGCAGGTTGAGGAAGAAAGAACACACACACACACACACACACACACACACACACACACACACACATGCACCTGCAGACTGGATGTGGGTGCGGCTGGGAACAGGGTGAGGCCAGGAGGTAAAGTGGGAACAAGGTGAGGCCAGGAGGTAAAGTGCTGTCAGAGCGAGCCAGCATGCAGGCTGTTTGTGTCTGCAATGGGGCGTGTGACACAAGATGTCAGAGCACGTCTGTGCATGTGTGCGGCGTGGGGCCTGCCCCAGGGACCCAGAAAGGGAGTGGGGAGGGCAGGCAGCACACAGCACCGGACGCCCTTCACAGATGTGCTCTCACACTTCTGGGGGCCAGGCAGCCCCCAGTGTCCCCTTCCCTGGGACCCTGCTGACAGACCCTCTCAGCTGCTGCGAAGGTCCTCCCCTGCCTTCACCTGCCATGCTTGTCACCCTACCCCACCTTCCTCCTCAGGGCCTGATATCCCAGGAATACGATCGTCTCCAGCCTGGGACAAGTCTCTGCTCTCGGTACATCAACCACAAAATCCGTACCCGCACCCAGCCCACACCCCACACCCACTTCTGTCTCCGAGCAGGGCACCAAGTACAGACCTTGAGTCACACAACCTCAACTTCAGATCGTATCTCTGCCTCTCATACTGGGTGACCTTGAGCAATACTTGGGCCTTTCTAAGTTGTAGTTTCTTCTGTTTAGGGAAAAAAAAAAAAAAAAAGAATAGCGCCCTTGTGAGGATTAAATGAGGTAATGTATGTGCAGTCCCTGGCATTGTGCCCACCACCAAGTAGGTCCTTCCCTTTCTAGCCTCTTAATTCATGTTCCCAGGGGGTAGCTTCTTATTCAAAGTCACAGGGACTTCCCAAGCAGCACCAACTCCCTGAAACCCTAAAGCTGGAAGTAACCTTAGAAGTCATGTGGTCTAAGTGCCTCACCCCACATTGTAAGTAAAGACACGAGGCTTGAAGAGACGTAACTTGTATTAATAATGGAGCCGAGACCACAATGGAGGTTTATTCTCCATTGGTTTGGAGTGGAGCCTGAGCTCTGAGGTGTAGGCTGGAGCAGAGGCAGAGAAGGAGGACTCTGAAGGACAGAGCCACGTCCCCCTCAAGTCCTGAGCAATTCAGCTCTGGCCCTAAACTTGCATTCCCAAGTAGCAAAGCCAAAGCTCTCAGGAGAACTGGATTCTCTCTCCCTAACACCCCCATCCCACTGCCACTTAGAAGGCAGTTTCATGGTCCATCTCAGGTGGTCCTTTTGGGAGTTAACCCCCCATCCATTGTAAGTGATCAAAGGATTTCTTCTACCCATACCTCCCTGAAAGGAGAATCTCAAGTCATTGCAAGCTTCTCCACCTCTTAATAGTTCTGTAGCACAGACAGGTGCCAGGCAGCTTCCTGTCTCACCAGGCCCCACATCTGGCTCTTTATCTGGGCTCTTATCACACCTCAGTTGTGATAAAGACCAACAGTGCTGAGGACTACAGGACTGTGCTGAAACATGCCCCCTCCCTGAAGGATGGGAGTCCCAGGGGAGGAGCTGAGGCTGGTTGCTGAGAGAACAGCAGAGGTCATGCTCCTTGTGTTTGCTCATCACACAGGATGGGAATGTTCCTGGGAGAGACCAGTGCATGGGCAAGAGGTGAGTGCAGCAGGGGGAAGTCTGGCCAGAAGAAAGAGCCGTCATGCCAGGAACCAAGCAGGGGAGGGGGTGGGGAGGAGAGAAATGCTGAAGTGGGTGCAGGGATATCAGTCAGGAAGGGGGCACAGCTGGCGGACCGGTGTGGCAGGAACCAGGAACCAAAAAATAGGAGCATCACTCACCTTCCCCACCCCCTCCTGCAGTGACAAAGCAGTCCCCCACCCCCACCCCATCAGCAGGTACTTCTAGGGACACAGGAGGCCTGGGAGGAGGCAGAGACCAGGACAGGAAATTCAGGTTCCTGAGCTCATGCCTGTTCTTGCACTTCCTTAATCCTAGAGAGAAGGAGCCAGAAACCAGGGCGAGTTAGAGACCCCTGAGTGCACAGTCACCCCTACCCTTCAGCAGCTGACTGGGGAGAGGCTGGGCAATGGGAAGCAGACTTCCTCCAAAGGGTCCTTAAAGGCCATTTGTGTTCTACTCATCAGGACCACGCAGTCTAATCTTCAGGAGTCACACCATTCACCCCCTCCACCAAAATTCATTTATCCAAATGCAGTAAATGTTATAAATATCTAATGTGCTCCATTCATTCATTGCTTCAGAGAAGCAGCATAACACTGCTGCTGAAAGCATGGACTCTTGAGCCAAACTGCTTGGCTTGAATCCCAGCTTCACCAGTCGATGGCTGTGTAATCTTGGGCAAGTAACTCAACCCCTCTGTACCTTAGTTTCCTCATCTCTGAAATAGCGATAATATTAATAACTACCTCATAGGAGCACTGTGAAGTTTAAATGGGTCAATATATGTCAAGTGCCTAGGACAATGGCTGACACATAATAAAAGCTAAATAAGTGCTAACTGTTGTTATTATTTATTCAATCATCAAAAAGTTATTGAGCACTGACTGCGTGCTAGATGCTGGTCTAAACCTTAGGATCCCACGATGAGCTATCCAGACGTGGTCTCTACTCTCAGGAGCTTACATTTCAGTGGGGGAGACAAACATCCAATAATCACTAAAAAAATTTACGTATTTACAGACTGTGATAAGAGCAGTTAAAGACAAAAATAGAGAGCTGGGGGACTTCCCTGGTGGCACAGTGGTTAAGAATCCGCCTGCCAATGCAGGGGACACGGGGTTGAGCCCTGGTCTGGGAAGATCCCACATGGCACGGAGCAACTAAGCCCGTGTGCCACAACTACTGAGCCTGCGCTCTAGAGCCCGCGAGCCATAACTACTGAGCCCGTGTGCCACAACTACTGAAGCCAGCGTGCCTAGAACCCGTGCTCCGCAACAAGAGAAGCCACCGCGATGAGAAGCCCGCACGCCACAACAAACGGTAGTCCCCACTGGCCGCAACTAGAGAAAGCCCGTGCGCAGCAGCAAAGACCCAACGCTGCCATAAATAAATTAAAGAATTAAAAACTAGAGAGCTGTGAGCGCGTATAGCTAACAGAATTGCAGTGCAGGGAATGCTGTCTGGGGTGTGATGCTTCTCTCACTCCTCCCCACTGAGTCTGAGCACCCTGGGTGCGCCATCGTTGTCCGCAGACGCCCACTGAGGACAAAGCCCATCTGTGCCCTTCGTGGGTCTGTCCACGGCCGTGCATCCGTGCACTCTCGGTGTGAGAAGCCCAGGCAGGGCCAAGTCCCCACCACCTCACCTGCCGCCACCACCACACCATTTCTGGACCTGGTTCTGAACAGAACCATAGTCCTGCTCTGGGTGCTCACAGTGTCCAATCGAGAGCAGCCACTTGGAAGGTCATGACTATTTGTCAGGAGTCCTACCTGCTCCTTAGAGACTGTCCTAAATCTAATATCCAGCCAGGAAGATGAAGCAGGGTATTGTGCGAGGTACGTTACAATTCACTTAGCAAATTTATTCAGTTGTCTCATTTAATCATCACAACAGCTTTGTGAAGTCGATATTATTATTATTATTATTATTAGACCTATTTTACAGAAAAAGAAACTGAGGCTCTGAAAGGTTATACAACTTTCCCAAGGTCACACAGCTTATTTGTGGAACAGCTAGGACCCCAACCTAAGTCTGCTTGACTCCAGACCCTAAAGTCTTAAAAAGCATAGTATGGTCTTTTTAATAACATAAGTAATAATATAATAGCTAATACTTGTATAACACTTTCTATGTGGCAGTTACCATCTTATACATTTTAAGTAATTCAATCACTTAATCCCTATCATAATCCTATGAGGAAGATACTATTGTTATCCCCATTTTACAGGCGAGGAAATCGAGGCACAGAGAGGTTAAGCCGTGTGCCCAGGGCCAGTGAGATGAGTCAGGAGGTCGAGCTGACCATGCTTTGTCACAGAATGGTAGAGTTTAACAACCTTAGCAGCCTCAGCTGGAGGCTGAGAGAGGAAGAGATGGGCTCATGGCTGCGGTGGAGCTGCCGGTACCTGGGCAGAGGCTGTGCCTCTCCCCCACGCGGCCTCTCTGACCCACCTGTCTCCAAGTATCCAGGTCCAGGCTTCCCTATGACCTGGCTATCTCCTCCCCTCCCCCAGGTTCACCTGTGTGAGCCAGGGCGTGGGCACCATCCCGTCCAGCTCTGTCTCCTTTCTGTGCTAGAAACACCACCTGGCCCTGGTGTCTCCATCACGGGGCTCCAACTGCAGCTGAGTCAGGTGAGGCTGGGAGTCCAGGGCCGCTGTGACGGAAGAAGCAAAGGTCAGCTGATGGCCGGCTCAGAGGCCTAGGGCAGGGTGGCCCCTCCACCCAACTTGGGTCTCTTTCTCCAGAAGGTGAACTCAACCCAGCCCAGTGGGCCTGACCTAAAAAATCAGACCCCAGAGAGCGGCATAGACATATATACACTACCAAACGTAAAATAGATCGCTAGTGGGAAGCAGCCGCACAGCACAGGGAGATCAGCTCGGTGCTTTGTGACCACCTAGAGGGGTGGGATAGGGAGGGTGGGAGGGAGGGAGACGCAAGAGGGAGGGGATGTGGGAACATGTGTATATGTATAACTGATTCACTTTGTTATAAAGCAGAAACTAACACACCATTGTAAAGCAATTATACTCCAATAAAAATGTAAAAATATAAAATCAGACCCCAGGGCAGAGTGGGGGCAAGGGGTTCCCCCTGCAGTGTCACAGGCTCCACCCAGAGGAGGGTTCAGACAACCAGCTTTCCTCTTCCCAGATACCCCTCCCCCCATTCCAGCTAAGCCTCTGCCCTTCTCAGGCCCCTTCGGCTCCAGCCCTCCCCATAGGGCACAGGCACATCTCTGTCCTCATCACAGGAGGAGCATGGGGTGATGGACAAGGGCGAGCAGGGGGCAAGGACTAAAGGTGGCCAAGGACCTGAGAAGCTGGAGAATGCGTTTTCTTTTGTCCTTGCATCAATGGCACTGTCCTGCGGGCACCACCAGGGCCGTGGGGCCCTCCTACTCCAGCCTGCACACCTTCCAAGAGCTTAGCCTCCTGAAGGCGGAAGGATTTGATCGGGAGTCACCCCGGCAGGAAAGGGGGAGCCCTTCCAGCAGGTGGGGCGGGTGATGTGGGAGCACTGAAGGAGGGGAGCAGGGGCAGGGCGGCGAGGCGCCCGCAGCCCGGCAAGGTGACTTGCCGTCCTTTCTCCCTCCTGCGGCTCCCAGGCTCGAGCCTCCAGAGGTCTTGTGTGGAGGACGGAGCGGAGGTGACGAGAAAGGAACCGCTGTGTGGGGCTGAGAGGGCTCCACGGACTAAGTGCTGACTTTGGCGGTCCCCGTGGACAGGAAAGCAGGGCCTGTGCGGGTTGCGGCGGGAGCTGTGGATCCTGTTGAGGTGGGTTCTCCCTCTAAGTGGCCCAGAAGCATCTAGATGAGGCCTTGTGCTGAGCTGGCTTGCTTCTACCTTCCAGCTGGACCACAAAATGGGGGGAAACACCCATAAAGTACCAGAGCCGGCTCTGTGGCCAGAAGTCCTACCAAGGGGCTGCCAGTTCCCCCTCTAACTGGTCTTAATTTCCATGATTTGCAGGTCCCAGTCTCACTGAGGGCCCATTCCCCATCATGATGGATGGGCAGGAATAGTCCGGTGAGCCGGCCCCCAAGGGCTCTGGGCCGGTCCAGCAGGGTCCTGTGGGTTGCAGGGCAACCCAGTTCTCCCCACCTGAGCCCCAGGCACTATGCCCACTAGAGCACAATCCTCTCTCCCAGCTAACCTCCCAGCTAGAGGGCCCCATCCCTTCATACAGCAACAGGATGTGGAAAGAGAATGAGCTTCGTACTGGAGCTTGCACTGGAGCTCCGTCAAACCTTCCCGAAACCCCTCCCGGGACCTGGCATGTAGTCGGTACTCAATAAACTTATTGAACCGCTGCTCGGCTGATCTAGGGGGACCTTGCCTTTCACCACGTGAAACGTGGACGTCTTCTGCCTCCCACTCTCTGGTTCGGCTTTTGTCACAGTGACTATAAGGTACAACTCTGGAGTCAGGCTGCCTTCATTTGAATCCCTAATATATTACCACTCGCAAGGAAACCTCCGGCAAGTTACCTAGCTTCTCTGTGTCTCAGTTTCCTTACCTTTGAAATGGGCGTAGTAACACTACCTACCTCATTGGTCCATCATATGAAAAAGTTCAATTATATTGTGGGAGCAGAATAGTGGACCCCAAAGATGTCCATGGCTAATCCCTGGGACCCGTGAAGATGTTTCCTTACATGGTAAAGGAACTTTGCAGATGTGTTTAAAGTATGGCTCTGGAGATAGATTGGTCTGGATTATCTAGGTGGGCCCAACCTAATCACATGAGAACTTAAAAGGAGAGAAGCTTTTTGGGGAGAGAGATGTGATGACAGAAGAAGCATCAGAGAGATGCAACATTGCTGGCTTTGGAGACAGAGGAGGGGGCCACAAGCCAAGGGCTGCAGGCTCTGGAAGCTGTAAAAAGAAAGGAAATGGAATCACCTCTAGAATCAGCAGGAAGGAATGCAGCCCTTCCTACACCTTGATTTTTAGCCCAGTGAGACCTGTGTCAGACTTCTAACCTGCAGAACTGTAAGATAATTTTGTGTTGCTTACATATTAGTGTGTAAGCGCTTAGAATGGGGTCTGGCACGTAGTAAGAGCTCAATAAATGTCAGCTCTCAATTATCTTCATCGTTATCACCATCGTCATCGTCACTGTTGCTGTGGTTATAATACAGGGTAGAGGACCCACTGTTGCTCCCATCCCAGGGCAGCCGCCTCTCCAGCATGAGCTGCTCCGAGCCCATGTCCCACTTCACTGGGGATCACAGACTGCGTGCAAGTCAGCCAGGGGGCAGAAGACATCCTGAAAACAAAATGGCACTTGGTACGGCCACCGTGTGAGTGAGAGACACGTGACCAGCCTCCCTGCGGCCCCGTTCTTGTGGAGAACAGGAGTAGGGGCACCCGGGAGAGTGGCGTGGGCCTGCCTGGTCCGGGCATAAGGCCTGCCTGGAGTCGCCACTGCAGAGACGACAGCTCCAGGACCTAAATGCACCCCATTCCACACCCACCCACCTGGGACTGCTGAGGAGACAGCCTTGGCACCCCAAACTTGTAACTGCTGGGCTGTGTGAGTACGAACAGGACCTGCAGCGCGAACAACTTCGAATTACACAGAAGGGGGTACTTTCTCTGGTGAAGGAGCATCGAATAGCACGTGATGCGGTATTTCAGATTGACTCAGGAAGGGGGAGGGACAGGAAGTGGTCTCCAGAAGCCAGGCTGTGGTCAGCCACGGGTCACCTCACAGAACAAGCCCCCCTCAGGGCCCACTCCCACGTCCCCGCCTTCTCAGTCAGCCCCCGCCAAGTGAAAGTGAGGCTTTGCTCCCCCAGCAGAGTCCCCCAGCCTGCACACCTCCCCTCCTCCCTTCTGGAAGCCCTTCATCCCCATCCCCACCTCCAAAGTGACCCCTACATTCCCCCTGGGTGCTGGGGGCCTCAGAAACCTGTCCCCACTTGATCTCCTACTTCCCAAGGGCCACTAAGGCCCAAGGGAGTAGCCTCTCAGAGTCCCCAGATGCAGGGTAAGACCCTTTGCCTCAGACTGAACTGAGCCCAGGGTAGGGACCAGACTGGCGTCCGACAATGTCCACGGACCTCGCCATCTCAGGGGACAGGGGTCATTTCCTTTTAGACCCGTGGACAAAAGCACTGTTAGACTGTAGGTTCCCTGAGGGCAGGGTCCCTGCCTGTCCATTCACCACAGGGCCTTGCCCAGAGAGGACCTCCAAAGCCATTTGTTGGGTAAGGAACACCCTCTAAAAGTCGACAGCCCTCTCAGAGGGCCCTGGACAAAACCCAACCCCTTCCCATCTCCCTCTAAAGGAGAGCTTGGCCAAAAGAGCCACCCCAAAGGGACTGGCTGCTTTGGGGTGACAGGAGACAGGAGAGAGCTAGGCTGGGGGGGGCGGGGGACAGAGAGAACCACTGCTCCCAGGGATACCCTGACCTCAGCCCAAGGGCCCATCCCATGTGGGTCACCCACCGTCACTTCCCTTTCTATCCAAAGTTTAGCTCTGAGCTGGCGTTTCCCCACTGCTCCCTGCTCACCCAGCACTCCCTGGACGTTCACAGACCATGGAATCTCTCCTTGTTCCTTCCTCTATCCCCCAATCGACAATGTCACTTTCTGATTAAAAGAACTCCCCTTACCAACACCCCAACTCCGACTCGCGCCACAGGGAGCCGATCTGCGTGGGGAGCTGGCAGGGTCACTGCTGATCCATGTGATTCCTCTGTGCAAATTAGAAAAAGATGCCTTTTTCTCCAGATGCATGCAGGCCCCATCATGGTGCATGGGCTGGTGAGAAGGGCATAGGCTGGATTTCAGCCCCTGTCCACCCCTTGCCTGAGTATCCTTGCACAGTGCACAACCTGCCCACCTGCACACAGCTGTTAGACTTCAGGGAGTACACCCACTGGAGGAGCCTAGTAGACCAATGAGTCTTAACCTCTCATTTTACACGTGAGGAAGTGGAGATCCAGGAAGGAAATGTAATTTACTGAAGGTCACACACCAAGCTGGAGGCAGACCCAAGGCCGAAGATCCAGGCGCCCCGACTCCCAATCTAGCACTTTTCCGTCCCGCTGCTCTATCCAGTTCTCACTCTTGGGGACAGATGGCAAAGCCGAGACAGCAGGAGAGCTCCCAAAAGCAGCGCCTGGGGAAGCCTTCTTGCACTAATTAGAGAAGAAGTGATAACCTCATCCCAAACTACACATAAAACTGAACGTAAAGCTCTCTGAACCATGTACCACTTAACCCTTGGCGGATGTGGGACGTGAATATAGCTCTTCCCCAGTTATTCCCCATCTACAACCTCATCTATCCTAGGCTACTTCACTGTGAGGATGTCCCCAATGTCTGTCTAGGCCAGTACATCTGTCTTGGCCTGGAAACTCCCAGATGAATTTCTTGCTTCCGGAGAACACATACAAGTGCTCAGAAGATGACTTTTAATGTAGATGAAGGTGAGGGCAATGGTGATGAAGAAGGAAGAGAAGTGGGGAGGAAGGGGGTTGCGAGAAGGAGAGAAAGAGAAAGAACAAGAAGGGCAATTCCTAATGTATTATATTAATTTCTTATCCTGGGATCCTAGTTGCCTATAACATCACTGAGCTGTGCTTCACGGAAATGGTGGTGAAGATACACACACGTGTATCTCTCTCTCTGTCTCTCACTCTCTCGGTGGTGCCTGCAATATAATGTGGTGATTAAGCTCAGGCAGAGCCAGACCTCCTGGTTTGGAATCCTGGCTTTGCCACTACTTGGCTGTGAAATTTCAGGCAAGGGCCTTGGCTTCTCTGTGCCTCAGTTTCCTCTTCAATAAAATGGGATAACAACAAACATGACCTCATAGAAGTTTCTGAAGATTATGAGAGTGAATATATGGGCAACACTTAATGCAGTGCTTGGCTGATAGCAGGTAGGCAGTAAACCTTGTCTGTAACTATATTGGGGTGCTGTTTCTTGACACCTTGTCCTGGCCCTATTTTCCTATGGTGTTGGGGGAATTGTCCAGGCTGCCTGGAACAATTTCCACCTCAGTATTCCAATTGTTGGAGCAGAGAGGGACTGCCTCAAGAAGTAGTGAGCTTCCTGTCACCAGGAGCAATCAAGTGGAACCCAGATGAGCACTTGGCATGGATGTGGCAGAAGCAGGGTGGGGGTGGGGGATCTCTTCCAAAGTCCCTTGCGAGCCCAATACACTACGAATATGTGAATAAACACACATCTCCTGGCACCCACATGGGCATAACCTTGCCCACAAACGGGGACACACATACAAGGGTGCGGTCTCCACACTGGCTTTGGGGACCAGGGAGAAGTATTTTAGGCCAGGCAAGCCAACATCCCCAGCCAGCCCCCTCCCCTAGCACCCAGCCTATTCCTGTGTACACGCAGGCGAGCAGGTGGCAAGCAGGAGTTTTCAGGGAGGCACCGAATGGGATTTCAAGGAGCCTGTTTCCTACCACTCCCGGTTGTCTTTTTACAGGCACCAGCTGCCAGCCTCCACGCCCCCATTGCAGGCCAGCTCCAAGATAGCGTGGGGCAGGTGACCAGGAATGGGACAAGGTAATTGGGTGTTGGTTCTGTCTCTGATGGAGGTGGACTGATAGTGCACCTGGGGTAGTCCTGGCAGGTCTGGCCTCTAAAGGGCCGCAGTGCCCAGAATTCGGATGCTGTGAGAGGTAAGGACTTCCCCATTGCAAAAGGAATGAAGCAAGAATTCGTAGGAGGGTCAGAAGCAGCCCCCCTCCAGCCAAACCTATTCCTACCCCTGCCTTGTCCTGACTGACACCCCACCTCACGCAGTCCCCCAACACTTGTCCTGGGTGCTGTGTGCCATCCATGAGCCATTCTTTGGAGAGTGCAAAGTGCTGCAAAACCGGAGCAGCAGCACATTCGAACCTTCCTATCAGCCCGGGATGCATTACTGCATATTATTTGTCTGCAGCAGCTGCGACAGCGGCTCTTCCTTCCTAACAATATCGGCTTCGCCTGGTATTAAAAAGGGCCCCTAAGTGCCACGAACACCTTTGCTAGGAGAGGAGACCACACACTGGGGAGAATGGGGAGGTGGACCACCCTGGGATGAACATTTTGCTGCGGATTAGTCCAAATGTGGATGCAAAAATTAGGTGGGGGAAGGGGAGGAGGAGGAGGCAGACGGAACAGGAGGGGGACAAGGAGCCCGCCCAGGAGGCAGAGCTTTCCCGAGGACCAGTACACCCAGCCCCACTCTGCAGGAGGCAGGGCCCCCTCCAGCTTCCCTGCCACGGCCCGGTTCCTCTTCCCAATCAATGACCTCTTTGTGGCTGAGAAGGTACGGGAACCACTACAAGAACTGGGGGTTGGGGGGAGGCCACCTCGTAAGCTCCCGGGCGCGCACGATCCCAACTTATTGCCGTCGGAGCCAGGGCTCCCGAAAAAGGTCTCCACACCTCTGGTAGCACGGGGCTGCCAGGGGCAGTGGCTGGAGCCTCTCCGACTCCGTGCGGCGGTCGCCCGTCCCCCAGTCCCGGGAAGAAGCTCTCTCCCCCGGCCCATGCCCGCTAGGTGGCGCTCGGCAGTCATGCTCCTCCCACCCCGGCATCCCAGTAGCCTGAGAGGCCCCTGGACGCCCGCTTGGAGGTGGGCGGGGGGTGGCAGGTGCACCGAGGTGGGGGAGGGAGATAGGAGCAGTATTCCCTCCTTCATTTATTCATGTCCATGGAATTTCTAAGGCCTCAGCCTTCAGTTGCATTAAAAGTGGCCAAGGACCAGGGAAGCTGGAGAATCCGTTCTACATTTTTTTTTTTTTTTTTTTTTTTTGGTACGCGGGCCTCTCACTGTTGTGGCCTCTCCCGCTGCGGAGCATAGGCTCCGGACGCGCAGGCTCAGAGGCCATGGCTCACGGGCCCAGCCGCTCCGCGGCAGGTGGGATCCTCCCGGACCGGGGCACGAACCCGTGTCCCCTGCATCGGCAGGCAGACTCTCAACCACTGCGCCACCAGGGAAGCCCCCGTTTTACGTTTGTCCTTGCATCTATGGCGCCATTCTCTCTCTTTTTATTGAAGTATATGGTTGATTTACAATGCTGTTAGAAGTGTTAGCTTCAGGTGTACAACCAAGTGATTCAGTTATACATATATATATTCTTTTTCAGATTCTTTTCCTTTATAGGTTGTTACAAGGTATTGAATATAGTTCCCTGTGCTATACAGTAGGCCCTTGTTGTTTATCTATTTTATACACAGCAGTGTGTATCTGTTAACCCCAAGCTCCTAATTTATCCCTCCCCCCCCTTTCCCTTTTGGTAACCATAGTTTGTATCTATGTCTGTGAGTCTGTTTCTGTTTTGTAAATAAGTTCCTTTGTATCATGTTTTCAGATTCCACATATAAGTGATATCATGTGATATTTGTCTTTCTCTGTCTGACTTATGTCACTTAGTATGATCATCTCTAGGTCCATCCATGTTGCTGCAAATAGCATCATTTCATTATTTTTTATGACTGAGTAATACTCCATTGTGTGTGTGAGAGATAGATAGATAGATAGATAGATAGATATCTCCCACATCTTCTTTATCCATTCATCTGTCGACATTGCATGTCCTTCTCTTGAAGGTCTAAATACCCCAGTCCTCCAGAAGCCCACAACCTCTGAGAGACAAGAGATCCAGGAAAAGTTAATCCGAGGTAATCTACGCCAAAGGCCAAGTAGGAAGTACAGCCAGTGCTCTGAGTTCAGAAACAGCCATGGGATAAGACACCACAGAGCTCGGATAGGGGTTATCTTGACCAATCTGCTCCGGACCAATCAGAGCAGAATGGGTGAGAGTCATCCTTCCCTTCCGGTGCCAGGCACTGGACTAGGCCCTGAGTATTTGATTATGACCAGATAACACAGTCCCTGTCCTCAGAAAGTGTGTGGATGAGTGAGGGAGAAAGACACCAGGCAGATAACTACACAAATAATTAACTGACTGCTACTGTCATGTGTGAACAGGTTAATATAAAGACTTCGGGAGGAAGATTTCACACCCACCCTGGGTTGCCTGCTGCAGGCCCAACCAGGGTTGGAAGTGAGGAAGTTTGCATTATACAGAACATGAGCCCACTTCCTCTTAGTAGACATAAGAAACGGTTACCTAACATCCAAAGCATAATCAAGACTAGGGCGACATTTTTCCTCTGGGTAAACTGGGAAAAGAACCCATGTTTACTGAGTGCTTAGCTCCACGTACCAGCATGGTTGATGTCTTCTCATTTAACCCTCACTTCACTCTGTGGAGTGGCTGTTAAGCCCACCTTACAGAAGAGGAGACTGACACTCAGGGAGGTTGAGGAACTGGCCCTAGACTGGAACCCATAACTGCCTGAGTCCTAATCCCACCCCTCTTCTGCTGTAACACGCTGCCTCTGGGACCATCTCTGGATATACTGCTGGGACCCAACACAGGGAGCGTAGGGGAGGGGAGAGAGAGAGAGCAAAAGGAGCCTGGCAGGCTAGGAAGCCACCAGGTCAGGGCCCTTGTCACCACGTCCTGTTGGCATAGCCAGCCCTTTCTCAGCATCCTGACCAAACCACCACTCACTTAACATTCCGCTCAGTTTTCACTCCTTCCGACTCCAAATGTTTATCAACACATGCTGTAATGTAATCAGCTCCTGGGAAAATACACACTAGGTAACAGATGCTGACAAGAGTGTCAAACAGATGTCCCCTCCTGTCCCTCCCTCCCTCCCAGCCAGAGCCGGCACACCCAGGAGGCTGGGGAGCACCTCTTGCCACTCCACCCTTCCAGCCCCAGCAGGGGAGGCCCTCCTTCCTCAGTAGCCCAACAGTGTGAGGGTCACAGTGCTGGGGCCTCACACATCTCGCCTCATGCTCATGACAGCACTGTAAGGCTATTCTTAGGATGCCCATTTTGCAGAAGCAGGAACTAAGGCACACAGTGATGATGAAACCAAAGTGAGGCAACAGCACCATCAGAAGCAAAAGAAGGGATGATCACTCTGCCTGCTCCTTCACTAGGAGGCCACCTCCCCTGTGGAGCACAGGCCTTTGAAGAAAGCTGTCTCATCACTTTTTTTTTTTTTTTTTTTGCGGTACGTGGGCCTCTCACTGCTGTGACCTCTCCTGTTGCGGAGCACAGGCTCCGGACGCGCAGGCTCAGCGGCCATGGCTCACGGGCCCAGCCGCTCCGCGGCATGTGGGATCTTCCCGGACCGGGGCACGAACCCGTGTCCCCTGCATCGGCAGGTAGACTCTCAACCACTGCGCCACCAGGGAAGCCCTGTCTCATCACTTTTAAAGTTGTTGGATCTGAGGCCTCAGGGCCTGGCTTCTACGGACTTGACAGGCCAAGTCAAGTCGGGCTGGCAGCCTGTTCTCCATTTCTGCCCCAACCAGGCCGGGGACAGAATGGGTCCTGAAAGCTCAGGACCGAGCAAAATAGGGAGGCTTCAGATGCCGTGCGAGAGGAGAGAAGGGTCTGGGGAAGGGGCAGGCGCCTTCTTTGTCCTTTCTCTCCCCTTCTTCTACTACCAGAGCTGAAGGACCCAGAGGCCAGCCCAGACAGAGGGGAGAAGAAGGGCACAGAGATGGGGAGAGCGCTGATGGGACAGGACCGCCCCCCAGCTCAGGACCTCTGGACCCTCTGGGATCAGCTCTCTGAGGCTGGGCCATCCTAAAGGAAATCCGTATTTGCTTTTCCCTCCAACGCAGTCAGTTGCTCCTTTCATCTGACAGGAGCTGTAAATGAGATTTTATGGGATTTCTAATGATGGCGGTTTCCCTTTATCAGCCTCCAATTCCCACTTCTCAGCCCAGTTGACTCCAGGAAATGTTTTGACCAGGAATCCAGAATCTAGCACCAGGCCCCCACCCTGGTTGCCGCTTTCCATGGCGACAGCTAGCAGTTGTCAAACAGGCATCGGAGGCCAGGAGAAGCTCACGACGGAGAAGTCAGATCTGGGTTCCAGGCTGCCTCCCAGATGGTGTATTTAACCTCTCTGGCTTTTGCTTCTTCAACCGTAAACCTGGGGTGATAATGCCTGCTCCACCCACCTACCTCACCGGGCTGCTGTGGGGATCAAATGAGATTACGGGCCTCAAAAGCCTTTGAAAAATATAAAGCAATCACCCAGCCTGGTTTTGCTATTATTATTATTGCTGTTGTGATTGTGTGTAGGTGCCACTGGGAAAGCCGATTATGGCAATCTGTGTGTCTCTGAGAGTGAGCTTGTTTGTGGGCACGGGGGTATATGCACCAGATTTGTGGAAGGACGGAGTTCTTGCATCGTCACCTGCCTTTAAAGGCGCATACAGGCAATGTATGTGGCTATGAGTATATCGGTTCATGGGCACACATTCAAGTGTCTTAGTATAATATCATACTAAAATATAGCAATATAATAATCCTATATGCCAGGCATTTTGCTAAACATTTGATATGGAGGTTGGGCCAGTGTATGTATGCAGGCATCTATGGGAGGCCAGTTGTGGAGCATTTGTACCATCTGTGTGTCAGTGTTGGGCGAGTGTAACGTGATGTGTGCCTACTCATGTCATGCACATAGCAGGGACTCTCTCCATGTGCTCACCTGAGTTGCAGTGAATCTGAGTGTGTGCATGCAAGCATGTGTATGCACGTACATGCATGTGGGCACACACCCACCTCCCTGTACCTGGGTTGATGGTGTAATTGTTCATTATTTATCAGCTGCCTGGCTGTGGGAGCCCCTGGCATGCCCTGAGCTCATTGCCAAGCAGCCATCAGGCCCACACACCCATTGTGGTGACAGCAGCCTGCCTGAGCGGGCAGGTGCCACTCTACTCTCTGGAGCCCCAGTCTGTGCCAGGCAGCAGGGCCCCTGCCAGGGGATTGACTACGCCACACTTGAAGCCGCAGGAGTGCTCAGCAGATGGGCCAGGCTCGAGGGCCTTGGGAGCAGAAAAGACAGCTGGCACCTTCAGGTCCAGAGGACGTGGCTGTAACAGGCCAAACCCAGTGCCTGGCCCAGGAACACCATCTTAGCCAAATAGGGGCTGGGGCTGCCCGGTGGCCAGGTGTGAAACATCCTTGCTCTCTCTGCCACACCACCACGGCTCCTCACTGCCCTCAGGATTAAGTCCAAACTCCAGTGTACAAGGCCCACACAACCTGGGCGTGCACCTCCCAGGCCCCCCGCTTCCCACTCCTCTTGCACCACACCCGCCAGACTGAACTCTCAGTCCTTTGATGCACCCAGCCCCCTGGGCCTTCTCACTGCCTTTCCTTCTGCCTGATTTCTCCATGTGACACCCCTGGCTAGCCAGTTCTCACCCCTCAGGGATCAGCTCACCTCTGCAGGAAAGCTTCCTGACCCTAGATTAGGGAGGGGTCCCCACTCACCTGACACGCCCATAGGCCCCTAGATCTCCTTATCATCCCACTTTCTAATAGAACCTTTCTTCCTCATTAGACTTTGGCCCCAGCCACAAAGGGAGCATGTCTCAGTAGTACATGGCTTTATTCCAATGCCTAGCATGGTACCAGGTCATAGGCGGTGCATAAATATTTGTTGAATGAATTGTTTTTAAAAGCCTGTTGAGAGAGAGCGGCTGTCTCAAGCTCTCCATATATCTACATCACAGTGTGCATTTGAACAGGCTCTTGGGTTCTCAGATCTCAAGGCTGGGGAGAACCACTCCTTTCCCCACTCCGTCCCCCCATCCTACCCCACCAATCACCATCATCATCCCAACAGGGCTGAAGATGGTAGAGTTTACAAGCCGCTTTTACAAAGGTCTTGGAAATCATCAGCATCCCTTTACAACTGAGGAAACTGAGGCACAGAGAGGTTAAAGTGTCTCGTTCATAGGGGCCAGCTCACTGGTTCGCCCAGAGCTTTCCTAGTTTTAGCACTGAAAGTTCCATGTCCCGGGAACCCCCTCAGCCCCAGGCAAAATGGGACAGTTGACCACCCTTCTTGTCCGGGATGCAAACCTAGGACTCCTGACTCCAAATCTCGTATCCGCTCCCTGCCCAACTGCCTCCTGAGAGTCCTCAAAATTCAGTGACCCACCCTTTGGATGGCCTCTCCAGACCACTTGGCACTGCCCTGGAGCAAGTTTCTCCAGAAGCATGTGTCCAGGAGTACAGGTCATTAATACTAACCTCAATCAAATAGAATTCAGAGAGACGCTCATTTCTGGAGGGAAAGCACTTTACATAATATAGAAGAAAACTAAGTCTACTATTAAAATAACTTCATAATGATATTAAAGCAAATTTTTAAAATAAAAAAAAAACTTCACTCACGAAGCATTTTCCTTTCTCCATGTTGCCTTTGCATTTTTCTCTTTCTAAGCGCGGGGTTGTTACAGAACCGCAATGAAGTGTAAGTATCATGCTTGTTCTCATTTTCACTCCACATTACAGAACTCTCGCTTAGGTTTGCCTCATTGTGGATCCTCCATGTCACTAACACCCATTAGCTTAGATCACAGGGAGTTTGGGCTCAGGGCTGCCTCCTTCCTGAAAGACCCGTTTCTCAGCAGGGATTGCTAACTCAGGGCCCCAGCTGGGCTCCTGCGGGTTGCCATGTAAACACCGTCCTCGGGCATGTGTGCTGTTTGCAGGGCAGAGGGACACAGCTTTCATCAGATCCTGAAAAGATCAGCGCCCTAGAGAAGGACACGCAGCTTCACGTCCACTCCCAGGGCGAGCGTCCACCATGCACTTTCTCTGCAGGGCTGGGCTGACCCAGGAACTCTGTTCCTCCCTTAAAATAAATTCCATTTCTCAGCTTCCATATGGCTCTCAAAAAAAATCTGTTTCCTCTCCACGATCCTGATAATTATCCTGACCACAACGCCGCCCTCCATCCTGAATCTAAAGGCAACACGGAAGGGGAGAGAGTGTGGGTGGGAGGTTGAGTGTCTTCTTTCTTTCTCTAAGTCTTTTTCCCTTTCACCTCTTTCTGCACTGGGTATGCTCCAGGCTGGAATTTGACCCATCCTCTTCCCATCTCTTGGTCTAAGCTCCCTGGTCCATGGGTATCCTCACTGAAACCCTCTTCTTAGCACCACTGTTGAATTTTAAGTATTCCCACCCCAAATGAGGAATGATCCCCCCATCACATCCAGAATTCCCTAGGGTTTTGGATGTGGTGATTCACAGGAACGTGTTGAGGGAATTCCAACCAGAGGCAGAGTGTAGACTGATTTACCTTCTGGAATCCCTTCTTTCTGGAGAATTGGGTGGTTCGAGAGGGAACTGTGGCCTTTCAATCATCGCTCAGAGCTCCAGCCCTCAGAGCCACAGAGATGCCTAGGAAACCATGGCCCACAAGGGAGACGCTAGCTGCCTATTAGCCACTGAGGTACCACTTTGACCCAGTAGATCATCGGACCTGGGGGGCAGCTGCATTCCACTGATCTGTCATCTTCAAGAGCAATGGCAGCATGGCAATAGGGAGGCTCTGCAGGGATCTCTGTAAGAATAACAATAATTAAATGTTTCTAAGCACTGTGGGATACGGGATACGGAGGCATCATCATAATCACCACAGCTACCAGGGTGATGATAACAGTAATTAGATGCTGTGGTTTCCCAACTACCCCCCGGGAGCACTGCCTGGGGTGAGGCTGGCCTGTCAGGTTAATGAAGGGGGCACCAATGCCAGCCAGTCCTCTCTGGAGCTGGCTAGGGCTTTGGCCACACTTCCTCCATGAGATTCCTCCTCTTCTCTCGCCTTGCCCTCAGCCTCCACTGACCCCAGGTTGGGGACTGGGGACACAGGAGAGGGTGACTCCCATTCAGCATATCACTCTAATGTAGGTTCAAGTTCATCCCGTCCTATCAACAGATTTCAGGGGATTGGGGAATCTTGGGGACTTCTTAACAGGACTCCCCTCACATCAAAGTGGGCTTTATTAGTCAATTAGTGAATGACACAGAGGGGCCTGGGAGATGGCCAGGAGGGGAAGTCTTTATTGTATTGACTTTGGGCCTTCCCCGAGCCCAACAGCTGCCTCTCTGGAAGAGCCTGTGGAAGCCGAGGGGGGACGGTGGGGACAGTCTCCTGGGTAGGACACCTTCCTCAGGGCTGGTCTCTGTCTAGTCACTGCCCTCAGCTGTGGAGAAGGTAAGAAAGGTGAGCCCAAGGGCCTGTCCTTTGAGCAGACTGTTATTCCTGTAGTCATTGAGTCTCAGAGCCAGGAGGGAACGTGGAATTCATCTGGTATACTCTCCGCGTCAGAGCAAGAATCCCATCCAGGGCATCCCTGATAAGTGGACCTGGGGCCTCAGTCTGAAAAAGGACAGGGAGTTCATTCCATTGTCGGTTCCCTGAACTGACAATGGTCCTGATTGAATCAATTGGTCTTGATTCTTCTCTGTGAAAGCACACAGGCTAGGCCTGTTCCTTTTCCAGTCAGGGTTTTGGGAGCTTGTTAATCACACCTCACTTCCACCTCCTTTGGCCTTCTCCTTTATGAGGTCTGAGGCCACCTTCCAGCCTCTCTCTGCAGTTAACTTCAACTCCTACTTGACTGCAATGACCTTATTATTAACTTCCCTGCTTTCCACCCCCAAAACTTCCATCTTCACTGCTCTCTTCACCTTCCCTCCAGGCTCAGAGAAAAATGAGTCCTCTCTTTTCCAAGGCTAACCCCTCCTCCACCCTAGTCCCACCAGCCACGCTTCCTCCAGGGCCTGCCCCGTGAAGTACACCCTCTTTCCCTTCTTACACTTGTTTTGCCAATCCTAGCCGTCCACTAGCTCTCTTCCTTCTGCCCCAGGATGCTCAGGGGCTTTTGAGTTCCCATCACAAAGGGGCGAATAAGCCCCTTGGTCTCTGTTGTGCGAATCCTCTTCAAGATTCTGGTCCATTTTACTCATTCTGTTCACCACCAAATTCCTCAAGAGCAGGGTGGACACCAGCTGCCTCTGCTTTTTCACCTTCCACATTCTTCTGCTCCCACTTTGATCTGGGTTCTGCCCCCAACACCACCCTTTCAAAGGTCACTGGCGTTTTTGCCACTGTATCCAAAGGCCTCCTCTGATTCCCACCTGCTCTCTGAAGCATCAGACACTATTGGAAACTTCCTCCCCCGTTAAAGTCTCTTCTCACTTGGCTTCCATGACAACCCTCTCTCCTCACCCCCCTCCTCCCTCACTGACCAGTCATCATCTGTCTGTCCTACCCACGTCATTGCCAGATTCATCTCCTGGGAGCCCAGCTCCGACAGCTCCCAACGAGCACTTCTCTGTTCAGAAACCTTCAATGGTTCACCATTGCCTGCGGGAAATAAAACAAAAATCATGGAGTTGGGCTTCCCTGGTGGCGCAGTGGTTGAGAATCTGCCTGCCAATGCAGCAGAGAAGGGATCGATCCCTGGTCCGGGAAGATCCCACATGCCACAGAGCAACTAAGCCTGTGCGTCACAACTACTGAGCCTGTGCTCTAGAGCCCGTGAGCCACAACTACTGAGCCCACGTGCTGCAACTACTGAAGCCCATGTTCCTAGAGCCCGTGCTCCACAACGAGAGAAGCCACTGCAATGTGAAGCCCGTGCACTGCAAAGAAGAGTAGCCCCTGCTCGCCGCAACTAGAGAAAGCCCATGCGCAGCAACAAAGACCCAACACAGCCAAAAATAAATAAGTAAAAACAATAAATTTATAAAAAAAAGAAAGAGAAACATCGCAATTTCTTCCAAGAAATGGTCAAGGCTAAATAACCATGACTCACCTCCCTAAAAAAAAAAAAACATGGAGTTACAAAATGATGCAACTATATGCAATGCATAATATACAATGTAATAATATGTCAGGGGGTTCAAACTTTTTAAGCAGCAGAGTCCATTCTGAAGACTCTTTCTCAGAAGCTCAATGTTGAAGAGCATGAAAACAGTATGCTCTTTAAACATGCTTCCTATTGAAGCAGGGAATAGGGATCCCAGGAAATTCTAGGGCTTTCAAACCACAGTTAGAAAACCACTGAAAAAATTAAATTCATCAGTCTGCGGGTGAGAAAACAGGCCCAGAGAGGAGAAGTGACTGGTAGAAAGTTGCACAAGATGTATTAGTCAATCAACACATTTTCATTAAATGTGCCTACTGAGTGCCAGACACATCCTAGGTACCAGCAATAAAGCAGAGGACAAGACAGAAGTGGTCCTGCCCTGGAGGGGCTGACAGCCCAGCAGGGAGTGAACCAAGTATTATAAACAACTACTGAAAGTGGTCACAAGTATGCCAAGGAAACTGTGGGAACATATAGGAAGGGACTCGCCTGGTCTGAAGGGCAAAGTGGGCCACCCTGGGGGAAGTGACACATGTAAACTGAGCCCTGAAGGATAGATACGTAGCTGGTCAAAAGAAGTAGAAGAACATTGAGGCAGCTCCAGCTTCGGTGAAGCCCAAGGAAGCAAGTTTGGTGGCTGGAACCTCAGGAAAGCCCAGCGGCTCCTACTCAAAGCCCTGGAGCAGGCTGAGAAAGGGCTGCAGAAGCAGGCAGCCTCGATGGCCTTACTGAGAACTTGACACTGGCCTCAGAGGCTGGCTGGCCAAGGAAGGCTTCTCAGGCATTGGGACCTAATCATTTGCATTGGAAGACAATCCACTGTTAAATCAATGGGGTATTGTGTACTGGATCCTGGAACATAAAGTAGACATTAGCAGAAGAAAAAGACATCGGAATAAATTCTGTAGTTGAGTTAATAGTATTATACCAATACTTATTTCTTAGGTTTAACGAAGGTACCACGGTTATGTAAAACATTAATATTAGGGGAAGCTGGATGAAAGACACTTGAAAACTCTGTACCATTTTTACATCTCTTCCGTAAGCCCAAAACTATTTCAAAATAAGAAGTTTTAAAAATACATGTATCCCTCTGGCACTGTGGCAGAGAGGAGCGAAACTGGATGCAGGGAGAGAGATTACAGTAATAACGATGACTAACACTTAAACCGTTCTTCCTGTACACCAGGCATTGTTTCAAATACTTAATGTGTTTAACTCATTTAATCCTTGCAAGTCCATGACTGAGTATTTTATTCCCCCTCATTTTACACATGAGGAAGCTGAGGACAGAGAGGTTAAGTCAGTGGCCCAAGGACACACAGCTACTGAGTGACAGAACTGGAGTTTAAGGATTCAAATCTAGGCAGTCCAGCTCCAGAGTCCTGTGTGCTTGAGCATTACATTGTACCCCCTCCCCTCAGTGTGCACTGGCTCTACTGCAAGGATATTGCAAGGATCAGGCAGAAATCATGAGTGCACGGACTAGGGTGATAACAGTAGAAGTGGAGCCATGTCACTAGACTTAAGACATCTATTGGAGGCATACTCAACATTTGCTTTTGAATTGGAATATGATGGTCAAAGAAGAGGGAAGAAGCAAGAATGACTCCTAGGCTTCCTTCCGGCTTAAGAGTAGGGACCAGAACTTAGTCTCCTGATGCTTGGTCCTATGTTTCTTCCCATCACTGAGGGAAACATTCCAGACCTTTCACAGTCTACTTTCACTTTCTTGTCCCTTTCTCTTATGATCTTCAAAATGCAAAACAAGCTGGACCACCTGCTGCTCCCAAACAGGCCCCAACCTCTCCAACTTTCATGTCCTTGTACAAGTTGTTCCCTCCACGGAAAGTGTCCCCTCCATCTCCCTTGGTCCAAATCTGATCAACCCTTCAAGGCCACCTCTTCCAGAAGCCTTCCCTGCTCTCCACAATGAGGAGCACTCGGTGTCTCCTCTGGACGCCAGCATCTTTTTGGCTCTCTTTGGCAGCGAACAATTTCCATCCTATAATATAGTTATTTGAGTGGAGTCGTGGCTCTTGCTGTCTTTGGTGACCTCAGTACATAGCATAGTAGATGCTCAAAAAGATATTTGTTCAGTGAATCATCTATCTGAGTAAACAAGCTCTATCTTATTTCTCTTTGTCCCTTCCTGGCTCCCTTTTCTGTCTACTGCAACCCACCGCACCCGCACACCCACGCGCGTGCACACACACACACACACAACACATACAAGCTGGCACCCATGTTGGTACTTTGCGTGTTTCAGGGACTGGTTTAATCCGCCTCCATCTTCTCCACCCAACCCATCCCCAGGCAGCCATGCCAACCCCCAGGCACAGTCTCTCTGGAAGCCCATTTAATGGCAGAAGATCAAAGAAGCCTTACCCAACGATGGAGAGATGGGAGAACGTAAGCGGGGAACTAGCAGGCATTGGTGCATCTGGAACTGCCCCTTCAACCTATCCAGTCCATCTCCTACAAGTGGTCCTATCCTGGAGGAGGTGACAGCCCAATGGTGAATACATCAAGTATTCAGAAGCAGAGTCTGAGACCACTGCAGTGAACTCAATCCAGCACTGGTCCTTATAGGGCCAGACTAGACGACCACACACCAAATTGATAAGGCATTCTCCAGGTAAAACCCTCGTGGTGGCTACCTGGTATTCACTGCCGGTCTCTCCTTTCCCCTGAGTCTTAGGTTCAGGTACAGCTTAATGCCTCTCTCCTCCAGCACTTGCCTCTGTCTGATAGATAACTCACTCAGCCCCTGTGTGCCTTCCCCACAGAAGCCTTCCCTGATCCCCACCCCACCCCAGACTGAACTGGGCACTTTCTCTGAGACCTGTCAAATCATGTGTGCACATCTCTGGGACACACCACACACATGAAATGCTTGTTTATAACATCTGCTTCTGTTTGTCTTCCCCCTCTGCCCCCTAACTAGACCGAGTGCGCTTAGGGCAATGACGATGTCTCTGTATCCCCAAGCCCGGTATGGTGTTTGGTACAAAGAAAGCCCAATTACATTTGTTAAATGTAAAAGATGGATGTATGAGTGTGAATATTCACATGAGCACTTTAGTCTACAGGCTTCAGCAGGAAACCAACAGACACTCCAGGACCAGATCCCAAATAATGGGAAAGCGGTGTCCTCCTTGCCCATCCTCTTTCTGCTCTGCCTACTCCCAGGAACTAGAAGTTACATTTTATCAGGAATGGGCCACTCCCCCTCTGCTCCTGCCTGCTGGGCAAAGGGGAGCAATGGGCAAAGGGAGCATTGTCTGGTCAGGCGTCCGGGAAGAACTTGCTTCTCCTTAGCGGGAAACTCTTTCTGTCTGTCTCCTCTTGAGGGAGAGGATGGGGTCCGGAGGGAAGGAACAGAGAGCAGGCGCCGGGCTGCCAAGGGCCCAGAGGGCCCAGCAGCCTTGGCAGGAAGCCAACCACACCCGGATGTGGTGGGTGGTGAATGGGATGGGGCGGAGAGTCCCTGCCTTGCCGCGGACACTGGATGGGTCCCTTTCGCGGGTATCCTGCAAATCGCTCAAAACAGAGGTTCCACAAAGGGGGCAGAGCAAGATTTCTTGCTCTATTTAGGGAGGGGAGGGGGCTTCAGTTTTTGGAAAAGGAACTCCTGAAGGGAGCGTGTATTAGAAAAGACCAGAAACCTCAGCGGCCCCATGTCACCCACGAATGCCCACCACCGACTTCCCTGGCAGCTTCCGGAGGATCCCCCCGCATAGCTGCCTCTCCATTTAGCGTTCAGGTGATGCGGAGAAGCAGGATCTTCTGGGCTCTAATCCGAACCCTGCCACTTTCTGCTCATGCCCCTGGGCGAGCCGCCTTGCCCTTCTTTGGGCCTTTGTTTCCTCATCTGTAAAGTGGGGCCAGGGTTGGAGGAGAGGGCCTGGAGAAGACCTTTCGCCTCGGACACTGCTGGATCCTGGTTTCTCCGTACTGCACGCCCGCTCCTCCACAGCCCCGCCTCCACCCAGTCCTAACTCCACCCCCACCGAGCGGCTTCTCCCCTGACGCCGGCCGCTAGGGGTCACTGCCTCCCTTTGTCAGCGACGGAGGAGGGCGGCTAGCCCTTCGGCCCCCTCCCCGGCGGAAAGGCGACCGAAGGGGCATCTCCCGAGCAGTGGGCCTGAGCGCGACCCCACGGCCCTTGCTAGGGATCCGCCTCTGCCAGGGGCCGGAAGGTGTGCGCGGCGGGGCGGAGGCCGGGGCCGAGCGCGGGCCGCGCGTGGGAGCCAGGAGGGGGTTAACGCTAACCCCTCCCCTTCGGGCTGACATCACGGGGAGAGCGGCTGAGAGGCTGGAGCTCGGCGAGTGAGAGAAAGAGAGGGAGAGGAGCGAGCGCGGCTCGACTCGGTGCCCGGGCAGCTCCACATTGTTGCGGATCGCCGGGACCCGGCAGAGCGAGCAGCTGCGGCGCTGCGGGGACGCGGCGCCCCGGATCGCTCTCCTCGCCTGGAGCCGCACCGCCCGATCGGCTGGGCCGCCGAGCCGCGCGCCCTCCGCCTGGGCCCCGAGCCCACCGCGCCGCCCGCCCGCCGCCCTCGCTCGTCCCGCCGCCCTCGGAGGACGGCCGCCCATGGACGCCTTCAAGTTGGAGCCGAGCGGGAGGGTGTGAGCGCGCCGGGGGCCGGGAGCCCGCGCCGGGCAGCCGGGCGCGCCGGGGGTGGGTCCCTCTCCCCAGCCCGGCTCTGCGTGGAAGAAGAGGGCGGGGACCGGCGCGGGGAGGAGAGCGGAGGAGGAGAAGGGGGCATGACTCGTGCAACTTGCGGCGGGCATCTGCCGAGCCTCTGAGCCGGCGGCCGCCCGGGCCCCGGATTGCGTCCGCGCCGATCCCACCCAGCCCACCCCGCCCGGGCCGACGGCTGAGGTTGACCTGGATCTTCAGAGCGCCCGCCGGCCTGCAGGGATCGCCTTCGTCTTCCGGGCTGCTTTCTGGAGCGCGAGGAGCGCTCTCCTCGCGGTCCCTCTCGCCGGACCCCCGGCCCCCGATGGCTCGGATGGGGCTTGCGGGCGCCGCTGGACTCTGGTGGGGACTCGCTCTCGGCTTGACCGCCTTCTTCCTCCCAGGTAAGCACGTTCCGCCTCTGCCTTTCCCTTCCACACCACCCCCCCCAATCCAGTGCCTCCCCCGGGGCTGGGAGCTGGATCGCAGGCACGTCTGGGTTGTAGGGAGTGAAAGGAGCCAGAAAAGTTGGGTCACGGCTTAGGTAAGGGGGTAACGGGTGGCACGGCGGAGAAAGAGAGGTTGAGCAGCCGAACAGCCTGCCCTGCAGGGAAGCAGTAGGATGCACATCTCTGTGTAGCAAGAAAGCACTTTCTCCGCGCAGTTTTTCACACAAAAATAATAATATGTAATAGCGTTCTATTTATTCAATAACCAGCTCTCAGCTCCGGAAGCAGTTTGCAAACACTTCATGTTACATAAATGCAAAATAATCACCGTCTCGGGGTACGAGACAACAGCCCCAGGGGGAGGGCGTCAGTCTCGGATCTGGTGGGCTGCAGGGCTTGGCGGATAGCAGGGGGGCTTCGTTTCTTCTACCAGCCCCTTTGCCAGATGGTTTCGGGCGCTGCCGCACCGCGTCGCCCCACCACCGACGCGGAGAGCCCGCTCCTGCGGCAGGGCTCACCTGCGGCTCCTTTACCCGGAGGCTGAGGCCCCGGCGGCGCGAGATCGCAACCTCCCCACCTTGCGCAGGGCTGGGCTTCGCCTCGGAACTGCAATCGCAGTTTGCGGGGGCTCTCCCCGCAGGAGGCACCGCGGGCTTCGTGCCAGCCAGGTAGCTGCGTGACCCACTTTCCCGAGGGTGCCCCGCGTGTCCTTCCTTGAGATGCTGGCGGCCGAGGGGTTAACGCGACGCCCGACCCCGGGGGTGGCCCGCGGTGGCCCCTCTGACGGATGGGGTGGGGGCGGAGGCTGGGACTGGCCCGGGCGTTTTGTGCTGGGGAATGAACTGGAAAATGCGTTTAGGAGGCAAATCCGACCGAGTCCCCTCGCCTGGATTTAACCCTTTGTGTCCCTGAGGAAGCTGCCTGGCTCCCACGGTGGCTGGGGACACCGCGCGCCAGTCGGGGCTGGCGGGTGGAGTGGGGGAGGGGTTTGGGGGAGTTCCTCCAGGCTTCGTGAAGGAAACCTGAGACTACCTCCCGCGCTAGCTAGATGGGGGGCTTGGGAAGGAGGCTGGGCAGAGTGGGGGCTTGGCTGGAGCACGTGGCCCCGGCCTTAGGTGGCAAAATAAGGGGTCGAAGTACAGAGAAACCGGCTCCGCGTGGGGCGAGAATGTTGGGTCTCGGCTGTGTCTGCAGCTCCGCGGAGGAGGTACGTGCGGTGTTGCAGACTCGGAGGGCTGTCTGTTATCTGAGGGCCAGCCACGTTGTGTGTTTTGCGGGGCTGGCCTGCACTTCTGGGAGGGAGGAACCTGGCCGCATTCACTTTTGTACCCCGTCCGCCACCAGCTCACTGCCAGGGCTCCGAAAATGCCTCGGAGTGGCCGATGGCGGAGAAAATGGTTTGTGAAAGTCCGCACCACGGTGCCCCCGGCCCTGCAGCCCGGGGGGCGCTGCCCTGCTAGGTGTGCGGGGTAAGGGTAAGTTCCTGGGCACACAGGTGTCACTGCCCATTTCAAAGAGGCATGGTTGCGTCCCTCCACACAGCAGGGTGGCGGTGAGAATAAGAGGTCTTTATCTTTCCCTGGACCTCCTGGGAAGCCAGCAGGAGATGCTAGAAGCTCAGGCTCTAGCACTTGTCCGACACCGGGGTTTGGGCTTCCGGGAACCCTTCAATCCCATATTACCCACACCCAGTACCCAGCAAAAGGACAGCCTTCCTGAGGCCTGTGTGGACCAGCGAACTAGGGGTTAACCTAATCCTGGGTCAGACAAAGAGCGGGAAGGCTTGGGGAGGGGATGTTCACTGCCCCCCCCACTCTCCCCTCCTTTTGTTACTCTCTTCCCCAGCTTTGTGGTGCTGTGCTTGGTAGTTCATTCCTTCTTTGGGGGGCTGGAGGCCTGCCCTGCTTCCTCCCACTCAGGAAGTGGGGGCAGGGAGGTGACACTGTCACCTGGCTCAAGTGTAGACACTCCTCCCACCAAAAATCCAGATTGAGGGGGTGGGACGCAGAGAAGGAACCACACAGCTCAGACAGGCAGCTAATACGCCTCCTTGATTGATCGTAATTGTCATGACTGGGTAGCGTCAGTCAGCGGGGCAGCCAGAGTTCCCTGACCCGAGAGCCTCCTCTACCCGGTGCCTGTGGCCCTGGTGCCTCTGTGAGGGGAGGAAGGTGGATGTGGTAGTGCCCACACGACACTTGGACAGAGGCTGGTGGGCCCAGAAGTTGCCCTCCCACACCCCGTTTACCATCACCCTCAGGCACCCTCCTGATTGCCCGCTGCTGCTTCTCTCTGGGGACTTGGCAGCCTGATGCTCCTTTCTGGGTTCTCCTAGGCTATGGCAGGGGGCGTGGAGGGTGGAGGAGAGGAGCCTGGTGGGGGGGGAGCCCCCCCCCGGGCTGTGTGTGGTGGCCCACGGACTTCAAAACACTCCAAATCCGGCTCTTGATGTGTAAGCACAGAAGTATATTTTCAACAACACAGACTTTACCGGGCAGGGTGGTGAAGCCCCACAAGCCTCTGAGATGAATCTGTTCACTCAGAGGACAGGGCCAGTGGGGCACGGGGGCTGCATCCCAGAGGGACAGGAGGAGCCCGGGAGAGGAAGCAGAGAACCTGTCTTAGAAGCAGGTGCGCTGAGCTGGTGTCCCACCTACACCACACCCTCCCTAATTGGCTTCCCCAAACCTTTTGTCTGGAAAGAGAACACACGCCCCAGGTGTCACGCACACCCTCGGAAGACCTGTCGGGGCCGCAGCACCCCCTTCTCTGCAGCCTATGCAGAGCTCGCTGTCATGGTGGGAAACCTGGGGTGTCAGGACTGTTGGGTTATTCTCCTCTCTCCCCATCGCTCACAGACAGTGGTGTGCTCTGGCTTGCTGGGCAGGACGTTATGGCAAAACCAATCCTGCTGGCCTGGGGTTTGCAGTGCCGGTAAGCAGGAATCCCAGTGCCCATTTCGGAGGCAGCGCTGTGGAATGTCTCAGACTCTGATTCAAGGCCAAATCGTCAAGGCTGGAAGGGAGGAGGAGATACGGCAGAGCCTGGGCCCAGCACCCTGGGCTGAGTGGTCTAGAAAGTGTCTCTGAGCCTGACTCTCTGTGTTTACGGGACAGGCCGCCCCTTGTCGCCTGATACTGGCCTAGACTCTGATATCCATTCCCTTCTCGGCTGCTCAGCTTTGCACAATGAATCCACCTCGTTGGCCTGACCCGGGACCCAGTTGTGCACTGCCAGGATGGTCTCCGGCCAGAACCCTAGTGCTGACGGCTGAGCAAGTGGGCCAGGCTGGGGAGGGTGGGGGGCAGGGGGGCAGCCCCAGTTGCTGTGCCCATGATACTGCCATTGTTTAGCAGCTGACTAATGTTCATTGTTCAGCACAAACAGAAAATACCCAAGGGAGGTGTGAATATACCTTCAATTTTCCTGATTGTATCTTTCCTGGTTAACCTGGTAAACTGAATGGCTCCTACCTGCTGGGGGAGTCAGTGAGGGTGTCTGTATACTCACCTGTTACGCTGATTTGTTTTTTTTTAACTTTGAAGGTTAGCCAGTGAGCCAGGCTAGAATGGCCATCAGCCAGCTGTGGGGCTTAGGCTGTAACATTTTTGACAATCTGCCTATGGCCTCACCTTCAGTATAGAGTGGGTGCACACACACATGTGCAAGACTGTGTGTGCATGTGTTGGTCATCTACAATTTACTGTGCACGTGCAGACCCATGGGGACTAGGACGAGGAGGTGTGTGCACTGGGATCTATGGGTCACCATGGTGCAGGGGCCATAAATACACATCAAATATATATTCACATGCAATTGATTTCTTATGGCTTTCCAACTAGGATTTTGTGAGTGGCCGTGAGCCTTGGTAACACCTGTGTTTATGTCAGAGTGTCAGTGAGGGTGACTTTGGAGGAGACCTAAGATTTGCCCTTAGCCAGCTCCTTCCAAGATGAGCTGTCATATCCTTTGGGGTTGGGAAGCCTGGACACTGCCTTATTTTTCTGCTCTGCCCTTGGCCTTAGACTGGGCCACTGCATCCTCACGGGGGATGCTCACCTGGAGAGACTTTCAGCTGCTTCTCAGGATTCCTGAACGGCTGGGAGGGGCCACAAGAAACAGAGTTTCAGCTACTATTTTGGCATCTTTGCTTCCTGCATGAATATTTGGGGAAAAGGATCAGCTGGAGAAAGGGGATGTACTCTGGGCATTTAAAAAGGAGCTCTTGAGTCGTGGGCTGTGAAAAGCCCTGCTGAACCATATGTGTGCCCAGGTTGGCAACATACATGTACCTGGAAGCATCCCAGTTCATTCAGCAGAAAGCAGGAGCCCCCTTGTTGAAAAGGCAAGCGGGGATGAGGGGCAAGGAGTGGGGAAGAGGCCAGTCCTGGGATCCCAGGACCCTGTGCCCGAGTCCAGCTGGTAAATGTTTCTGCCCCATGATGCCCGCCCCTCTCCATAGAGACCAGGTCTGCAGAGCCAGCAGCAGATGTGCTGGCTGGGGCAGGAGGTAACTTAAGATCTGAGCAGGGATCACCTTGCACAGGGAAAGCCCTGAGCTGGAGATAACACCCCTTAGTCCGGTTAACCCTTTAAGCTCTGGATTCTCTTGTGCTGTTTGGAGCTGGGAAATGGGGAGAGGGAAAAGATAGGAGAAAACACATCAAACCTAATATCTGAACACTGACAAGGAGAGATGAACTCAGTGCAACAGGAGAGATTCAAGAAGGACACAAAGAAGGTCTTCCTGACAGCAGACTGTAGGCTCTTCAGGGCAATGGATAATCCCAAGGTTTATTCTGGGGTAGCAGAGGGGCAATGCTTATGTATTCTCAGGGACTCATGGGATCTGTGCCTTTCACAGTCTTCTGGGGTAGAGTAGCAGTGGTCCCAGGCCCCAGTCAAGAGGGAGCAGCACATAGCTCAGTTCCTCTTCCCACAACCTGGAGATCACCCCATCTTGGCCACCCAGCAGAGTGAGAGAGCAAAGCAAGGCCAGCTGGACTGGATTTGAATCCCATCTCCACCAATTGCCAGTTGAGTAGACTTGGTTAAGTTGCTTTGTAGGCCTCAGTTTTCCCATCCGTAAAATGGGTTTCTGCTGATACAGCTTTCAAAGGAGGTTTGTGAAGATTAGATCGACAGTAATGTATGAAAAGTGCTTAGTGCATTGCCAGGCATGTGATAAATGTTCAGTAGTGGTAGCTGCTCTTGTTCCCTACACCTTTCCTCTGAGTGGTCCTGGCCCCCACTGTGTCTGCCAGCTGGGCAGTGCCGACTTCACAGTCCCTTGAGAAAGAACCACTCAGCTGCCTGCCCACTGCTGACCTCTCTTCCCCACCTGGAAATGATGGCAAAGGCTGCAGCAGCCCTGGGGGACTCAGGTGGCCTGGTTGGCTGCAGGCACCTACCTGAGCCCAGCCCTGGTGGTCATGTATGGCACGAGCAGCAGGTGCTGTGCACCTTTGTTCTGCAGCCTGTCACCGAGCGCTCTCCCCTGCACCTGCCTCACTCCCTGGCTGGGGCCCAGCTGGGCACCATGGCCCATCTGGAGTGCTGGCTGGGGCAGCAGCCTGAGGCTGGCATGGAGGGCCTGGGACTCAGCCCCTGCAAACTTCCACACTTGGGAGAAGAGTGGGCCACAGGACCCTTTCCCAGCAGTCCACGGTACCGGCTCTTCAGGCAAGATGGTACAGTCCGAGAGGTAGAGAATCTGTCCTGGGGTCATGCCCTTCTCGCTGGCAGAAAGTCCTTTTGGTTTCTCCAGCTGAAGGCTCAGTCCTTTCACCAATAATAATAAAGATGGTTGTGACAGTCTTTTCAGTTCATAGTTTCAGCTGATCCTCTCAGTGACCCCATGTGAAGGGTATCAGTAGCTCTCCCATTTTACAGATGAGAAAGGCGAGGTGTAGGTTTAGTACCTTGCTGACCATTTCATGCCAGTGTAGCCAAATTAGATTTCAAGTCTTCTGACTACAAATTCAGTAGATGAGGAAGATGAGATGGGCTGGGCTGGACAGATGCGGAAGAGGCTGAAGCAGGCCACGAGAGAATGTGTCCGGTGAGGTGGTCATTCACTTTGCCAGCAACCACCAGCTTACACTCTCCCCGACAACAAGCAGAGCATGGCGGCTCCCTGGAGAAATGAGGGATAAGTTAAGGATCTAGGTTGGAGGGTGGCAGCTGGAGCTGACCACAGAGCCCAGGTTGGCACAGAGCACAAGATGCCCAACAACAGAACAGCTTGGGGGAGGGGGCATGTCAAGGGGAGCATGTCCTTTCAGATGCTAGAGCACCACTCCCAGGGATCCGACCTGAGACGTGGGCACGACCCCTGAGGTGTAAGCACAGAGCCTCCGGGCACAGGCAGGCACACAGCCAGCGTGTGGGCCTGGCCCGGGGCAGAGCGGTGCTCAGACAGCATTGTGGACTTGACTGGAACAGTGGAGGGGGTGAGGCGGGGATTTGGTAGGCAGAGTCGATTCCCTCTCCTAGGCTATCCCCCACCCCTCTCTGGTCCACGCAGACCCCAATTTCATTCCCAGTTTATGAGAAGTCTCATTACCAAGCCACAGACAATAAAACCCACCTGGCCACTCTGGCCCGGATCTCATTAGAGGACATTAGTTCCGCTGGCTTGGTGGCTCCGTTGGGACACAGCTGCAGGCGTGGCCCAGGCAGCAAAACAGGCCAATGGCCATGGGCACAAGCATGTCCCATTGGGAGTTCGAGTTTGATCTGTGGGCCTAAGCAGGGTCCTCCTTCCCCACCCGCACCCGCACATTCCTGGAATGCACGTTCCCCAAAGCTGGGAACATGGAGTCCCTCCTGCCCACTTGGACCCTCAGTTCTGCTCCCCACCTTAAGGAGGCAAGGACACAGCTCCCTCCAGGGCTACGCATAGGAGTCCGCCTTCTCTGAGAAGCTCAGCAGATCACTGTCATTCCATAGAAGAGGGCACGGGGACAGCACGCCCACCTCCACACACAGATCTGAGAGACACGTCCTAGCAGCAGAGGTGGCGTCTGGAGCCTTCCACACGGCCTTGGCCTGAATCTTAGCCCATCTTTCTGTCCAAAAGGTGGGGGTAGAGACCTGGAGACCCCATGTGAGAAGCATTTTTCATTCCCTATAGATGCAGTTTCACCAGCTGACAGCCTCCACAGGGGCTTCCTGGCCCCTCTCCTCTCCCCAAGGTGGAGTGACTTGCCCACAGTCGCTGTGATGGAGCCCTGGTTCCATCTTGGGGTTCTTCCCACCAAAGACGGGATTCTTTCTTTCTTAGCAGATTCTGGTGTCTGTTGCCAGCCAGCCCCTCTGCCTGTGCCCTCCCCCTCTGCTTTATCTTTCTTCCCCCGCAGACCAGCCAGTCACCACCATACCACCAGGGCTCAGTGAACGTAGCCATGAAAAACAAGACGAGGGCAAAGAAAACCATGCCCCTTCTTGGAGCCTCGGTCTTGTAGAGGAAAGAGAGTGCCAGCCCGGAGTAATTGGTTCTTAGCGCACACGGGCTCACTTGGTGTTCTCCACGCGGGGGTCACACAGGCCAGCCCACACTTCAGCACGTGAGCGCCCGCCAAATCAGTCAGCGGAGGTGGGAGCGCCAAGCTGTTTGGGAAGACATCGGCAAGTCAGCCCTGCTCTGGAGAAACGGGGGCTGGAGATCTATGCCTGCCCCTGATGCTCCCCTGTAAGGCCCTGTAGCTTGTCTGGAATTCGAGCCTCAAGTGGGATTGGTGGGCTGACTCCATGGGCTCCATTCCCTGACCCCTGAGCAGCGCCCCAGGTATCCCCTCCGTCACTCCTGGTCTCTCCTGGGCAAATGCTGTCAGCTGCTGGGACAAAGGAAGTAGACGAGGTGCCTCAGAGCCGAGCCAGCCTTGCCGCCATTTGACCCACTTGACGTGGATCCCACTGCAGGAGGGGCTGGTGGCAGTGTCCTCATTCGGGGACTCCTGCAGCAGCCCCTGGCTCACCTCCATCCCCAACTCCTGGCTCTCTGGCTCCAAACTGCCTACACTGCTTCTTGGATGAATATACCTAAAACGTGCCTGAGAAGGATACTCACACGCCCAGAAGCATTTGACGGCTGCCCCCTCTCTGGCTCAGCTCCCACCACCTCTCCGGGCATGGCAGGCCCAGCCAGCCACACACCTCATGCTTTCCCACCTCAGTGCCTTTACACGTGCTGTTCCCCCCAAAGCGCCCTTATTTCCCATATCCAAAAACTGAGGTCGAGAGCTACTCTTATCATGAAGCCCCCAGCTGGAGATAACCTCTCTCACTCAAAGCCCCCACCTCCCGTCCCCAGCACCTCATCCATGCCACCCAAGGCAATAACCACTCTGCATCTTGCTATAGTTATTTGGGCCTGGGATTTATCTTCATAAGACTGAGAGCTCCAAAAGGACAGGGCCCATTGTTGATAGAGCTTGGAATCCCTAGGGCCTTGCACAGGGTTGGCCACACCATGGGCTATCTGATAGCACTGTAGTAGGTGGATACATCATTGCATAGTACATGCTAAGTGGATATGTCGTTGCTTGTTTGGACAGTGATGATGATAACAATAACAGCAAACTGTTATCAAGAGTTTTTAGACACTCAGACACTGTTGTAAACATCTTACGTGTAATAACTTATTCGGTGTCTTTAACATATGAACAAAGGAGACCTGAGCAGAGGTTAGGTAACTCACCTCTGGTCACATAGCTAGTAAGTGGCAAAGGCAGGATTCAGGTCCAGTGTCCATGATCCTACCACTTGGCTAAGCTGCCTCTCTTCTGGGTGATGGAAGAAGACAGCTTACTAAGCCTGGAGTAACACAGGACCTTGCCTGAAGAATGCCCATCCCCCGGGCTTCCCTGGTGGCGCAGTGGTTGAGAGTCTGCCTGCCGATGCAGGGGACACGGGTTCGTGCCCCGGTCTGGGAGGATCCCGCATGCCACAGAGCGGCTGGGCCCGTGAGCCATGGCCGCTGAGCCTGCGCGTCCGGAGCCTGTGCTCCGCAGCGTGAGAGGCCACAACAGTGAGAGGCCCACGTACCGCAAAAAAAAAAAAAAAAAAAAAAAAAGAATGCCCATCCCCGCTGCGTAGCATCTTATAGCCTACGCTCCTGCTCCCTTTGATGGTGCAGGAATGACCTGGGGCCTCCCTGGAGCATTGGGGAGTCATTAGTGCTTATCATCAGGGAGTTTCGGCTGTGGTTACTACTTATCCTTCGGATACCTTACAAGTACTAAAAGTACAGTTGTTACATTCCTGGTATATCCCGCCACCGTCACCGTTGTGTCTTGGGAGTATTAATGTGCCTGTGCTAGAGGGAAATGTCTTGACATTATTGCTCTTTCATCCCCTGAGCCTTTGAGCATCACTGATGCCGTTTGGGGGCCTCCCACCATGTTTCACTGTGAGACTAGAGGCAGGTGTAATAGCTCCTCCCAGAGAATCTGCCTGGAACTGCCACCAGTAGGTGTTCCCAGGCTGGCCCCAGATCCTGGGTGGGTCCACAGCTCAGCAAACTGATCCTATGCCAGGGCCTGTCCTAAGCTTCCGGAAGGTTCCCGTCCCTCTTGCCCTCACCCAGAGATCCCAAAAGATGGCAAGGGAGGTGGCCCCTACCTGGGGAGAGGGGCAGGGAGAGGACTTAGGGCGTTCACATGTGCCAGCTGCTTTGATCTCCTGGGATGAAAGGGCCTGGTTCTTCCTGTACCACGGGCAGGTTCAAGACAGGGAGCGGGGGACAGAGGCATTGGCCGCCTTGCAGCTGAGGTATCAAACTGTCCCAAGAAGGAGGATCGTGGGAGCGGAAAAATCAAAACCCTTTCCCAGTGTTGTGGTCGCGGACCAAGAGTGGACTCCAGATGGCTCACGTGTGATCGTCCCCTCGAGGGTCACCTGGGCCCAGTGCTCCTCCAGCACTCCCTGACCCTGCAGATTACCACGGGTGCTCAGGCCTCACAAACTCCCTTGCTTAATTAGGAAGGTAACTCAGCTGCAAAACAGTCATCTGATATGTTTCGACGCCAAAGAGAAATTCCTCCTAGACCCTCTGCTGTTCTAGATTATCCATGCTCCGTTAGTTTGAATTACGGTGCAACTTCTGTGGCCCAGACACAGGCCAGAGCTATGCGATCGGTTCCTGGAGCTGGAATCCTCCCGGCACCCGGGAAGTACTTGGAAGCATAGGAGGAAGGAGGGCTTAAGACCCATCTGCCCTCCATGCAAACCTAAGGATTGCCTTGTCAGCACAAAGGAGCCAGCTCTGCCCAGAGCCTGCCTGCCCCGGAGCCTGCGATGCCCACGGGCGCTTTTGAGTCAAGCCACTTTGGTGCCTTCTAGGCCAGGCCTCCTTTGAGGGTTTTAAGTCAATGGCAGAAGCTTCTACAGCGGCTTCTGGGTAAAACTTGGAGCAGAGGCAGGGACGGGCTTCTCCCTGAGTGTGAATAAGATCGGAGTGGAACAGCCACACTGCACTGGATTATTTTATTATGATTGCCCACCTCCCCCATCCCCAAACCATCCTGATCTCATTGGCCTAGATTGCTGCATATCTCAGAATGATGGATGGGCTGCCTCTCCCTTCCCAGGCAGGGTGGCCGGCCCTGCTACCGAGACACCTCCGCCCCAGCCCCTTCCCAGATTTATTCCCTGTGTTTACGGTGCCCGGAGAGTAATCAGTGTCCTGGGCCGGCTGCGCACCCTGATTATCTCTGCTCGGTTGATGGATGAGGCTTTGGGGAACTTAGATGACAACCCCCTGCCCCTGCTCCCCTGTGCCCTCCCCTGCCTGGGCCTCAGCACCCTTCCCAACCTTCGACGCCTCCCAGGAGTCAGATAACAGGCCTCTGGGCTGGAACCGAAGGAGCGGGTAGTCGTGGAGGAGGAGAGGTGACAGTCTTTGGCCCCCCACCTCTCAGCACTGCTGTGGGGTAAATGGAAAGGGTCTCTGTGGCTCCCCCTTCCCTCCAGGGAGCCTGGGACAGCGGGCAGACAGTGCCACCAGCTAGCTACTCTGCAAGTCAGCCCCCCCCCCACGCACACACACACAGCCCAGCTCTGCTCAGAAGCACCCTTCCCAGAAAACAGCTCCATTATCCTCTCCCATCTCCCATCACTCCATTACTCCTACCCCCTTGGCACTTGTGTACACAGTTTGCACTGTAATGATAATTTGTGCTGGTTTATGTGTTTCTTTACAAGTGTTTTTATGTCCTCTGTGTGTGTATGAGAGAGGTTTATGGTTTGTGTGTGTATGTGTGTGCCCATGCATGAGGTCACGTGCTCTGTGCGTGTGTGTGTCTCTGCTCCTGATCACACTCTGATTGCCATCTTCTCCCCCCCGCGGAGGTGGGGGGCTCTCACCCAGCTCCCTGCGGGGAGGGCAGAGTCTGGATCCTGGGGGGTGAGGGGAAGAGTAGGGAGAGGTAGGCAATCAAAGATGATGGCTGTCGAGGCAGGGTCTGCACTGTCCCCCAGCCACCAGTCAGAGAATGCAGAAGGTCAATCTTAGATAACTGTTTTGTCTATAGGATCACAAACAACTGGTTTGACTATATTTTTCCCAGCAAATTGACTGAACCCACTGTTTGTTTTGGAGCCAAGCGGTCTCTGCCTTTTATTACTTACATGTGGCCGTGTATATACCTATGTCTTGTCTTCTCCAGACTTGAGTTCCCGTCACTGGAAAATGGGGATGTGATACTGGGAGGTTTAGAAGGGGTAAAGAATGCATGTGGCCACGTGGTGTGATTAGCACGGTGCCTGGTACAGAGCGAGTCTTCACACCACTTGGCTGTTATGAGCTACTGCCCGCCTGGGGACCCCGGGTCTAGAGGAAGGTCACTTCCCAGGGGCTGGGAAGCCAGGCCCAGGAGCCCTCCCAGCAGTTCATGACCCGCTGGGTGGGGTATCCCTCAGCAGGGCTCCTGTGACCTCTCCATGGTGATGAACTCAGGAAGAGTCAGGCGCTCAGGCCCCTGGTCTCCTGGAAAACCACCCCCCTGCCCAGATGGTCACCTGGAAAGGTGCCTGGTGACCCTTGGAGCCATCCTGTGCCCCCTTCTTAAAGGGTAGTTAGAAGCAAGAGTTACACGCCCTCGACCAAAGTACCCCGGGTGCAGGAGTCCGGCTGCCCCCAGGGCCCGATGCCAGCCCTTATGGAACTCCCACTGCCCTGGGTGTGTGGTGGGAGAGGGGTGGTAGGCCCATTCCTGCACCCACTCAACCCCGTGTGCACTGATGCCTCCAGTACAGCATGGGACAGCGCCAGCCCTCTGACCTCACACACAGCAGGTGACACCTCAGAGTGCCACCTCTGCATGCCCGTAAGACAGTGGCCTGGCTGGGAGATGGAGAGGAGGAGCTGGGGCCTCATGAGGTAATTGCCTAAGCCCATCACTCTCCCTAAACTCTCCCTGCTGGGACATGAAGAGGCGGGGGTGACTATTAAAGGCGGGTTATACATCTGAGCCCACCTGTCCCCTCCCAGCCCCAGGTCTGGGAAGAGCCTCCCAGCCGGGCCCTCAGCTGAGGATACCTCCTGCCTTGTAGGTGAAGGTGGGGAGGACCAGAAGAGTAAGTCACAGAACCTTAGAGTCTCAGGGTTGGAAGGGGAGTCAAATAATGTAACACCCATTCGCTTCTTAAAACCCCCCAACCACATCCCTACCTGTTGGTTGATCATCCAGCTTCAGCATGAATACCTGCAGTGATGGGGAACTCACCACCCTACATGGAAGCCCATACAGCTCTAACTGCCCCCAATTCTTCCTGGTACTGAGCTGAAGCCTGTATCCCTGAAGCTCCCACCTCTTAGTCCTGTTTCTACCCCCTTGGAATCCTGTAGAACACATCTGATTCTGCACATGGGGGTCCTCCAGGCATTTAAAGATGGCCTCTGGCACCCGGAGTCTTCTCTCCCATGAACTCAGCCAGCCAAGTCTGATACCCTCTCCTTCTCAGATGCTTTCCTGGGAACCAAGTTGTCTAGATCCCCGGTAACAGGTGTGGTGCTCCAAACGCCGGCGGACTGGCCCCGGGATTTCAGCCTAGGCGCCCCCAGCTGCAATCGCTGTCCCAGGGGCCAGGAGGAGGGAGTGGGTTAGCTGCCTTCACCCGTCCCCACCTCCACCTCACCTCTTCCCAGCCCCTGTTTTCCTTTGGATTAACAATAAATTGCAGTGAAAGATCCGTTTATCTCCAGTGGGAATTAAGGAATTAAGCTGGTGAGGGGCCTGAGAGAGGGAGCATATTGCAGAGAATCAGGGCATAGAGGACAGTGGGGAGGGCGGGGGACCCTCTGCCTGCAGTCACCTCACTGTGACGGGGTGGGGGCAGCCCCCTAATTCTCCCAGCAGCCTGTGCCCTAACTGGCACAGGTGGGGACCGGTTGGAATGGGTGTGGTCACCGGTGGGAGGCGGTGCCCACAGGGATGCCTCGGGGGTGGGGGGGGGGGTCTCCTGGCAGCCTCTCCTGTCGCCCCTTGGTGTCTCGTGCCATTGTGCAGTGGCTCTGTGGCATGTCACGGCGCTGGGAGCGCGAGCCACGGCATGTGGCGGGGTGAGGCACCTCACCATCTGACCTTGTGATACACAGACTGTGATACAGATTCTGCAGCCGCAAGCCTGTCCCCCCCCCCCCCACCACCACCACCGCCGCAGGCAGTTCATCAGTACCGTCCAGGCACTAAAAGCGCGTCCCCTCCCCACCCCAGAAGACCCTTGCGGGCTTCTTAGCCGTGGATTCCCGTGGCCATTGGTGAAATGAGTCTTTGGCCCCTGGAGAGTCTGGCCTTCTCTTTATCCTGAGGGTAAACCAGAAGCCTCCTTCCTGAACCCCAGAGGAGGTTAGTCAGGCTCCGCCCCCCAATGCGTCTCCACACGCCTGAGCCCCAGCACCCTGCCCCCCCAAACCCAGGAGGCGTGGTTTGGAGCCCCTTCTGCCCTGTCCCGCAGGCTCGCTGCTCCTTGCCAACTCCCCTCCCCACCCAGCCTCAGACGGTGGTCCCCTTGCCAAACCTGCCAAACCCTGAGGCTGAGCAGGGAGAGATAAGGAGCTGAGCTACGCTTGGAGGGAGGGGGCGGGGAGGGGAGCAGTGAAGAGGGGATGGCTCCTCCCTTGGCCGCCTCTGGGTCACCCAGACACGCCCCCATATAATATTTTCTATCGCTGCCATCCCTCTGTCTCCTGACACCCCACCCGTGTGGGGAGAAGGAGTCGATATTCAATGGTAGCAGCCACTGGGAAGGGTGGGGTAAGATAAAGAGCGAGGCGGGGCTGGGGGCAGTCTGTGGTGGGTGGGGCGGAGGTGGGGCAGCCTCCGGAGCGGGGCGGGGGAGTTCCAGAGGTGCTCGGGATTCAACACTGGTGTAGGGGTGAAGGCGCAAAGTGGGCCCTCAAGTCCAGGAGTCTAGCTGGTTAATAATTAGTAACTCTGGTTAGTAAATCATTCGTGTTTTCTCCCCAATTTCAGCTCCCCCACCTCCAGCCCTGGAGATCCTTCTAGGCTCTGCCCTCCCCCTCTCCCAGCTGCTTTCTGGTCTCTAGAGCCAGCATGGTGTTTAATCTCCAAGAGTAATTAGTGACCTGCAGGCCTGCTCCCACAGGCTCTTTGGAGCACCTAGATATTGCCTGCTGGGAGGGCAGACCCTTTGACCAGCCCAGAGAGCGTCTCAGTACTCACTCTCCTTGGCTCCCATTGACTGATTTGGTTGGGCCCTTTCTGCTGACCAGATGGGGTCCTGGGGTGATCCTGTGGGTAACTCTTCCCTAATCCTTTAGGTGAGGTCAGTTAGTCTACAGATGTTCGTTGAGCATCTATTAAGTGCCAGGTATGTCAAGAAAAAGTACTTTAAGCCATTCAAATTGACATTAAAGCCTTTATTCAAAGGCTTATGGCGTGGGGGGGGGGCACATGTCCTTGAGGTTTGGCCTTTGGGTGGCATTTTCATCTGTAACTACTGGAACACTTCCCATTGGGAGTTGTCCTGGTTTCCACACCTTTTCCTGACTCCTGGGTGCAATCCCGTCCTGGTGGCTATCAGAACAGTTCTTTCTAGAACTGTTTTTGTAAGCCGCGTGGTCAGGTGACGGGGAGGTGGCAAAGGAAGGGCAGAAAAGGGAAAGGAGACAAGGGCTGAAGCGAGGGCACCGGGAGCCTCTCCTGCCTGTTTCAGTCCTTGGCAAGAGCTGGGGCTGAGCCCAGTTGTGATGTACCGTCTGAAAACAGGTGTCCTCCTGCTCTGGGCTCTGGGATGGCACACAGAGCGGGTCTAGGGAATTACTCAAGTGATTAAAGTCTGCATAGGGCTGCACTGGGCTGCGAAGGAGACACCTGGGCCCTAACCTGGGGGAGGCTTCCTGCGGGGAAGTGACCTTGATGCTGAGACCTGGAGTCTGAGTAGGAGTGGCTGGGGGAAGCGGCAGAGGAGAATGACCAGGGCATTCTGAGGGAGACCAGATGCAGACACACATGAAAGAAGACTAGAGTCTTCTGGAATGTCTTCAGGATGGGGGAGCCGGGAGCTTGTAGCCATGGAGGGGGCTGGGAAGGCCGTGTGGGGAATTTTAGCCTTCAGAGAACAATCCCCTCTATCTGCTCTGTCCAGTTTCAGCCTGACCTGCTCCCCAGACCAGCTGGTCTTACCGCCAGCTGGACAGTCCCGCTTCAGGCCCCACGTACAATCCTCCTCTTCCTGGGACACAGCCCTCGCTGGACTCTGCCCGTTTCTGTACTTGGAACCGCAATTTTGCATTCAGTGGAGCTCTGACCAATTCTTCTCCATCCTCTGCATCTGATTTGTCGCCAGTTCTTATTGGTCCCATTTCTGTCAGACCCCCATCCCGTGCCAGTCCCGACACCATCACCCTCTGAGACGTCCGAGGGCCTCTCCCCATTCCTGGGTGGCCTGCACACACTGAGAGCAAGGAGAAGTTGGGGCATGTCATGCTCCTGCTCTGCCTGGAGCCCTCCTGGGCTCCCCGGTGCTGCTGTCTTAAACACAGCCTCCGTGATCAAGGCCAGGGCTCTAGCCGCCCCAGCTAGCACTGCTGACGTCCTGGGCCAAGTAATTCTGTGCGTTGTAGGGTGTTTAGCACCATCCCTGGCCTCTACCAGGTGGATGCCAGTAGCCTCCTCCCACCACCCGCCACCATGTGACAAGAAAAAATGTCTTTACACATTGCTGATCATCCCCTGGGGGCAAAGTTACCCCCAGGTGGGAACCACTGGTCTAGGCTCTTGCTGTAGCCAGAACCTACTTTTCCAAAGATATCTCCCCCTGCCTGACTTGGGCACATTCAAGTTTGCAGCCAGAGTTAACTGCTCCTGGCTCCTCCACTCCTGCCCCTGGGCCTTGGCTCCAGCTGCTGGCTGAGCCCAAAGCCCCAACATGTGAAAATACCTGTGAAATACCTGGTTCCCAAATGGCCCCTTCCCCAGTCTCCTGGTACTATGTTGTCTGGCGCTGTCTCGCTTTCCTCCCCTCACCCTAGACGCCGAGGTCTTTGCAGGAGAGGTCTCAGCCTTACAGTCTCTGCAGGCTCTAGCTCAGTGCCCTGTACACAGTAGGTGCCCCGTCAATGTACAGTACACCGATGGGAGCTGCTGGCTTGCCCTCCTTCTCAAGCCCAGTAAGCTCTGCGGTTTCCTTCCCCCGCGCACCTCCCCGTTTTCCTGGCACTTTGTTTAACCCCATAGCCAAGATGCGAAAACTGCTCTGCTTCCCTCTCTCCTGGCACCTCCCATACTCACGTCGTGTTGTTTGTGGCAAACAGAAGCATCTTTTTGCCATTTCGTCAGCATTTACTAAGTATTTACCTCCCACGCCTTGACCCCTAGGGAGCAGGGGGCTCTGTAGTCGCGCGTGTGTGAAGGTGTGTGTGGCTGTGTGGTTTCCCAGGGTGTGTGTTGGTGCATTGCTGGGTGCAGGTGTTTGTGTCTGACTTAGAAGTTGTGCCCTCCACGCCAGGGTTTGTTGGGGGTCTGCTCCTCCACTAGCTACTCCACTGGCCAGGCACCCTGCGCTTGTCCCCTCTACACGCCCTCCCTCACTTTTCATTCCTTTGCTCACGCTGTCCCCTCTGTTTGGTGAGCCTGATTTCACTGCCTGGTAAAGTCCCAGTCATCCTGCAAGGCCCTTTCTTCTCTAACTCCTCTCCCCAAGTTCATCATTTTCTCCCTGGTACCGTCGTGGCACTTGTGAACATTCCTACCATAGCACGTGATCACGGTATTAGTTCATGGATTCCGTGTCCTTAAGCCCGGGACGATATCATTCGTGTGTGTGTGTGTGTGTGTGTGTGAGTGTGTGAGTGTGTGTGTGTGTGTGTGTGTGTGTGTGTGTTTATAATCCCTATTTTCAGGCACTTGATAGATTCTTAATACATGTTTATTAAGTAAGTTGAAGTAAATTGCTTATTTTCCTAAAGCATTTTCTTTGTACTGTTCTAAGAATGTCTCTGATTAATGACTTGGCTTAATCATTCTGCACGTGCCCCCATGTGTTTCTGTGCCTGCAACCGTGCACATACATACACGTCTATAACTGCACACGTGTGCTTGGTTGGACATGCATGCGTGCGTGGGTCTCTGTTTCAGTGTTTCTGTAGATTTAAATGTGGCTCCCCACCAGTGCAGCCCCTCTCCAAGCCCCTCACCTTTGAGAATTGAAGGAGTGAGGGTGAGGGGGACTGGGTGGTGACTCCCCCCAGGCAGCTTTCTCCAGCCACCTGAGATCTTCCTCCCAGAACTTCCTTCTGACCCCAGCCCATGGTCTGTTGGAAGTGACCCAGGGCTTCCTGTCCATCCTGGGGCAGCCTAGGGTAGGCAGGTTAGGTTGGAGGGCAGAGCCTTCTGTGGCCTAGTCACATCATACCCCCTTCCCGATCCATCTCTGCCCTGTTTAATTGGAATTTGTCTAGTGGAGACCATCTGTTCCATTCCGTCCTGTTTCCATGACAACCAAGTGGCTTGAGACTGAGGTTTGTGGTGAGAGAAGTGGCCTGGGGGATGCTGGGAAAAATCAGTGATGTCCTCCCCCTCAGACCGGCTCTGCCTCGCCCTTTCCTTTCTGCCCTGCCCTCACCCCCAAGCCCAGAGCAAAAATAAAGCTATTGCCTGCCAGGGCGTGAAGTCCCCCAGCATCCCCTCTCCCAGCTCAGCCCAGCCCTGCTCTCTCCCAGGCTCCTTTGGGTTTCGTATACATGGCTCCCTCCGGCTTCCATTCATAAGCTCTTGCCACCAGCAGACTGGGGAGCTAGCCCTGTCCTTCTACCCACACCTGGGATTAGAAGGGAAATCTGGGGGCGCAAAGCCCTGCAGTTTCTGCCTGCACTTTTGAGCCTCAACCACCCCTGCCTACAAACCACTTCCTCGCCCCATCCGGGCATCTTAGATCTCCTTCAGCCAGGGAGGACACACATGCACACCCCTCACTTTACAAGCATCAGAACTTTCAACCCACTTTGATGGTTGATGCATTCCCCCCCCCCCCCGCCAGCCAGTGTCCAGGGAACCTCGGTCCCCACGGACCTTCCACATGACAGGACTTTGAGAGTGGGGTCCCTTGCTTCCCTCCCAAGGGAGTGAGTGCTCCCTCTGCCGCCTTAGAGACACTCAGGGCCCCCTGTACCCAGGGCTCTCCCACCCACCCCACCCCCTGGCCCTAGTGAGCAGGGTGGCCCCGGCAAGTGCGTGGCAGATAGAAGAACTCTGAGCCTGGGGGGGGGGGTGGGCAGCTCTGAAGCTGGATGGTCCCTGGATTCCCAGGGGCTCAGACAGACTCGGACACACTGGGATGAGGGTGAGGCGTTTTCTCTCCTATTTCTGGACAGACAGTTCTGTTTTCATAGTGTTATTTTCTGCCCTAATTTCCCCATCTATGGCAAAGCCTCTTCCGTGCCTGCTCTATTACCAGGGGACCTGCCTGTCTTCAAAAATAAGTGGTGTGGCTTGTCAGGTGACCCGTCTGTCGCTCTGGTCCCAGGCATAAGGTGCCGCCCCACCTCCTGGATGTGGGGCAGGGAGGCTGCCCAGAGGTGGGGGTCCCAGGATCTCCCCAGTGCCCACCACCCCAGCAGAATCAGTCCGGGGCAGAGGAGGGAAGACCTCAGAACGTCGATGCTCAGAGCAGCTGTGCTGAGCAGGGGACACCCAAATGTGGGGGCTCCGCAACCTTGCAGAGGTCTCCTAGTGGCCAGCCTGCCTGTGTCGGGGTGGGATCTAGCTCCCTGCCACCATCCTTCTTCATGTGCCTCTTCTTTTATTATTGAGACATAATTCACCTACCATAAAATTCATCCTCTTAAATTGTACAATGCAGCGGGGTTTAGTATATTCACAGAGTTGTGAGCCATCACCACTCCCTCATATAGAACATTTCCGTCACCCCGAAAAGAAACCCTGTACCCATTTGCCATCATTCGCCGTTATCCCACCCCCTCCAGCTCCTGGCAATCGCTATCTGCTTCTGTGTCTCTGGATTTGCCGGTTCTGCACAGTTCATATAAGTGGAATCATACCCGGAGTGGCCTTTTGTGGCTGGTGTCTTTCACTGAGCAGCCCATGTGCCTCTTTCCATGTCACCACCCTGATTCAAGAGCACCAGTGGCTCCCAGTTGCCAGCAGGGTGAAGGGGGTGAAGTGCAGACCCTTGTCTGGTACAGAGCCCTCTTTAAACTGGCGGCCAGTTCCCTTGGGTGTCACCTCCGCACCACACAGCCAGCACATTAGCCACAGCCAGGCTTTTAAAGACCGTCTTCCCTCTTCCTGTTCCCTCTTCTGCCTCTGAGGGACTCCTGCTTATCCTGCAAGACCCAGCTAAAAATCTCACCTCTTCTGTGCTCCTCCATCACCCTCAGAATCACTCCTCATCTGAACTCCCATGGATTTTGGTTCATACTTTAAAAAACAAACAAACAAAACACAGCACTTATCACTCAGTAATTATTTGTTTTCATGTCTGGTCCTCTGCTAGACTGAGCTTGCACAGAGAAAGAAAATGTCTTATTCTCTCTTGTTCCTCTGCCTTCCTACCTCTTGCCGCTTCCACCATCGCCTCTACCCAGATGAACTAGCGCTGTGCTTGGCACACAGTATGTGTTCAGTAATGCTTCACAGACTCGAAAGAGCCCGTGTCCAAAGTATCCTGGAGGAGAGAGCCCAGTGCAGGGGACGGCGAGGGCAGCGTGAGGCTTAGGCCGGTGGGGTGAGCGGGAGGCCAGGTGCCCAGGGAGCTTTGTGACAAGGTAAGGGTGGTGGCCTTTACACCTGTGTCTGATGAAAACCTCCCCATCCTTCAAGGGTCCCTTCAGGATGAATGGACTCTCCCTGACCACCCCAGCCTGCAGGGATATCAGTGGTCCTAAGTGTCCTTGCCAGATGGAAACTGCTAGAAGGCAAACGATGGATTCTAAAACCCTCTCCCTCTTCACCCAGCCCCATGGGGAAGAATTGAGGGTCCTCTGGGACCCTCTCTCCTCCTATAGACATTGGCCAACTGAGCATAAAAGCGGGATGATAATACCACGTACTTTGAGGATTTCCTTGAGGAGTAAATGAGAGGGGGCGCACAAATGCTCTGAAAGGGCCGGGAGGACACCTATTCTCACGTGTGCTATCAACACAGATTAACTGAGGGAAGGGAGCGGAGGCCCGGGGTCTCTGGCTTGAAGGAATCACCCCTTCTCTTTTCTTGTCTTTTATGTCATTTCCAAGAGATTAGAAACCCTGATGGGGCAATCCCATACTGTTTATTTGAAACAGGCTGGAAAGCAGACAGAATTGTATTTTCTTGGGAGGACGGTGATGGGGGGGACAAATTGAGCCTCCGCGCCTACTCTGAGCGCTGGGGATGTGGAAAAAAGAGAGTGGTGCTGGGTTGGGGGCGTCGGGAGGTCCCTCCCTCTTCACAGATACCAGCAGTTCTGGAGCAGAGGGAATCGGGTCGTTCCTGCTGCCGGCGGAGCAGTGAGGGGCTGGTGGCCAGGGTGGGGCAGGACCAAGTGAGGCCGGCAGCCTTCTCCACGGGGAGTCACCGGAGCCACTGGCCCTCCCCACGGTGCGATCCGGTTCCCAAGGAGGGTGCCTGGCAGACCTTCTGCCCCTGCAGAAACAAAGCTGCCTAATTGCCTTTAATCTGGGGATGTCAGTCCGATGGTGTTGGTGCTGAATTGTAAGGGGAGATAACATCTTTCCCTTTGAGTGAAACGCTATTTGATCTCTGTGTGTCAGAGGAAGGCCTGTGCCCAGGGAAGAGGTGGGACGGAAGGAAAGGTGGAAGGAGAGGAGCGAGGGCCTGGCTCCTGGCTGAGCTGAGGCTCCATTTCTCCCCATAACAATCATAAATAAAGGGGAACAAGCATCGTGCTTGTCTTGGCTCAAGGCCATTGTTAGGTGCAGGCTTCCTCCTCACCCCTGCCCCTCCCAACCTCCCTTTCAGGCCCAGGATGGGGAAGACAGATTGTCTGCAGGGAGAGTGGGCTGCCAGCTGTCTTACCTGGAGAGGTGGGAGAGGTGGGCTCCCAAGACCTGAGTGCACCCTCCCCCACCCTGCCCTGCCTCTGGCCTTGGGTCTCCCTCCCCATCTTTGCAGAGGCTGCTGAGATGTCCCAGGTGATTACAAGGGCCTCCTGACCAGTGCCTCTGCCTCCACTCCCTACTGTGTCGGTAGTCTTGTCCAAACCTAACCTAGTTCTCCGCTTGCTCCCACTCCCCAACGGCTCCCGTCTCGCTCAAAGAAGAAGCCTGGGCCCTCCATCATCTGGCCCCTGCACCTCTCCCCTCCAGCCACACCCACCAAACTTACCAGGCACACGCCCGCCTCAGTGCCTTTGCACCTCTACTCCTTCTGCCTGCCATGCCCTTGTCCCAGGCAGCCACACGGTCGGCAGGCTCGCCTCCTCGGTCCTTCCCTCAAATGTCCTTCTCTCAGTGAGGCCTTCTCTGGTGACCCTTGGTCTGAAGTTAAGCAGCCCTCGCACATACCCACACAGACACACCCACACAGCCCCCCTGAAAGTCCTGCTTGCCACACCCTGCTCCAGGAGCTGTCCCTGACCTGTGCATCCCAATCCCTCCGACGGTGCCCCACTTCCTGCAGGGTTTTATAGCATCTACAGGGTGCTCTCGCCTCATCCTCCTGGCATCCTCTGCAGGTCAGGGTAGGCATCCCTGATTTACACTTGAGGAAGCTTCTGAGAGGTCCAGGACTTGCTGGAGATTTCCACATGTGAGCGGCAGGCTCTTAGCTGGAGCCGTGCACATTTTTTCTAGAAGCTTCTGCCGGGCTGAGTGGAAGAATGTCCGAGCCCTCCGCCAGCCTTGGGTCTGTCACCGTGGCCTGGGATGCAGGCTGTCCTGTCGTGGGAGCGGCTCACCGCCTGCTGCCCCGTGTCCCAGCTCATCTAGGTCCCCTCCCACCTCCTCCCCTCACTCCCTGGCGTGCACACAGGCCCAGCTGATCTTTCAGCCCTTTTTCTGCATCTGTCCACCTGGCTGGAGAGACCCTCCTGGGAGGGGGCAGGGTGTCCTGTCTTTACCCCAGCGAGGAGAGTCAGACCCCCTCTGAGCCCTCGCAACGCTTAGTACTCCAAGTTATAGATGGAGAGGTGGACACTGAGAGGGCCCGGGAGGACCCCTCCGATGCTTGGGTCGGCTCTCTGCCTCCGGAAGCCCCTCTCTCGCAGCTCTGGGCTTTCTCCATCTCAAGAAACTCTGGGATAGCCCTGGAAAGATCCAGAGGGAGAAGGAAGACAGCCCTGCCCTCGGTGTACCAGCAGGAACACAATGGCAACCAGGGACACCAGCTATGCGGCCTTGGGTGAGGCACTCCTTCCACCCCAGGTCCACGTCCCTGGTGCTCAGGTGGGGTCCCCAAGCCTGGAGCTGGAGGGGCTCACGGGAGCAGGTTTCTGAAGGAGCTGAGCCCAGTGGGTTGGGAAGAGCGGTGACTGGTCCTGGAGAAGAGGCGTGATGCGGTGGAGTAGATGATCTGGAAGGGCTGAGCGCGCGTTAAATTAACCTGGCAGTGAGCTACCTTGCGTCGTATGCGATTGACCCTTTGGGGATCTCACTTGGAGCGTTGCAGTTGGGGGGAGTTACCTTAGCAGTAATGCAGGGTGACAGGAATCAAATGTGGAAGTCACACAGGAAGCGGGATTGCTGACATGGGCCAAGTGTGCTTTCGGGGAAAGAGCGTCAGCCTCGGGGTTAGGAGTCCTGCTCAGCCACTTGTCGCTGAGTCACCCTGGGCACTCTCTGGCCCCAGCTTTCCCATCTGTACAGCAAGAGTGTTAGACTAGGGCTTCCCTGGTGGCGCAGTGGTTGAGAGTCCGCCTGCCGATGCAGGGGGCGCGGGTTCGTGCCCCGGTCTGGGAAGATCCCACATGCCGCGGAGCAGCTGGGCCCGTGAGCCATGGCCGCTGAGCCTGCGCGTCCGGAGCCTGTGCTCCGCAACGGGAGACGCCACAACAGTGAGAGGCCCGCGTACCGCAAAAAAAAAAAAGTGTTAGACTAGCTGTCCCTGTGCAGTCCCTGCTGACCCATCCTCGGTGTACAGTGATGTGCGTGGGACCAGTGACTAGACTTCACCACTCGGGAAAGTCCAAGGCACTCAGAGACCAAGAAGGGCACAGGAGAATGTGGTGCTGGGACTTCCCAGGGGCCAGCTGGTCCCTGAGCCCTGGGGATGTCCGAATGCCTTTGCTGTCAGACATCTCTCTGTCCCTTTGGCAGCCAGCGTGAAGGCCCTTCCTGACTACCTTTGGGCCTCAGAGCAGAGCCAGGCAGGACCTGGCCCCCTCTGTCTCTGCCAGGAGCGATTCTCAAACCCACCAGCGTCCCGGACCCTTTCCACCGGGGTGGGGGAAGCTCAGCACCTTGGCCCCTCCAGTTGTACCAGCATCAATCCGTTCTCAGTGACTGATCACTAAGGCCTGCGTGCAGGCGCTGGCAGGGTGCTGGGATCCAGCCTTGAGCAGGTGGGCGCCGTCTGTGTCCTCATGGAGCTTATGGTCTAGCAGGGAACAGTGAACAGGTTACTACAGGTGTGGCAGTAGCCAAAGAGATGGCCTGGTGAGAGCACACAGCAAGGAGGCTTAACCCAGTCTGGAGGGACCTAAAGGATGAAGGGACACTGGAGAAAGAGGAGAAGGAAAAGGGAAGAGCACACGTGGGGGCCCTGCATCTGCAGAAGGCGTGGTACTCCTGGGTGCTGGTAGGCGTGACGGGCAGCAGCACCTTGAGATAACGTTTCCCGCGCCAGGCTCCGCTCTCAGTGCTTCGCTTGTAGAAATTCACTTAATCTTCCCAACAACCTGTACGGAGTTTACTGGCATTTTCTCCATCTTTATAGATGAGGAAACAAGTACAATACAGAAAGCGTATAGTCACACAGCTAGCCAGTGGCAGAGCTGGGATTTGAACCCAGGAGCCTGATGCCAGAGCCTCTCTGCTGTACAACTCGAGAGAACTGGGATCTCCAGCAGATGCCCCTGATGAGGTAGGACCAGGACAGGAGCAAGTGGCAGGGCCAGGCCTGGCCCAGCCAAACTCAAAAGGGAAGACACACTTTCTTGCAGCACAGAGCAGGCTTGGCAGTATACAGACAGCCTCTTCCCCCAATCTGGGACTGGCCTGGATGGCATCTGGTGGTGGCTGACCCTCTCCCGGGCTCTGAATCAAAAGGCATGGGGAAATGCACTTGCTTTTCAGTGAAAGGGATCAAGATAAAACAGCAGGAAGAATTTCCCAGCTGTCATGACCATACGCTATTAAAACAGGCAGCCGAGGGAGGTGGAGGCCCCTCACGGAGAAGGTCAATGTCTTGGTTGTGCAGAGCTGCAGAAGAGGGGAGTGGAGGCTGGGGAGGTATGGGATGACCCCTCGGCTCAGCTCCGAAGGTGAGATACAGTCAGACAGATCGCAGGGCACCGTCCCACAGAAAGAGACATCCGCTGTCCCCAAGCTGGTGCCACCCTTTTCCTGGGACCCTGTCTGCCCCAGCCCTGCCATCGGACTTCATTAAATTGCATTTTCCCAGAGCAGGGCAGGCCAGTGACAGAATGAGTCAACGCCAGCTTGCTACAACTGTCGCCCCTGGAGCCGGCGGGCATGGAGGGAGATAATTGGGAGTGGTTTGACAGCTTAATGTCTGGGGTTGGCTTCCCAGAGCAGTGGAGGGGTGGGGCAGGGTGGACGCAGGCAGCCAGCACGGAGGAGGCAGGGTGATGGGGGCTGCGTCCATCCAGATTGACTCCACCCCCAACACCTTTCCGTCCATTTCCTTATCAGCAGCTTGTTGGGCAGGAAAATAAACACGGGGAAGGAAATTAGATCTGGAGAATAAATGAGGCTTTCTTTATTAATTTGTCAGAACTAATTAACATCTCTACCAAATTCATCTCCTCTCCAGCTGCCCCCCTGAGCAGAAGGAAGGGAGGAGTCTGGAAGAGGCCGGATCTGGGCTTCGGGGTCCCGTTCTAGGGACTGCAGGCTGAGAGGGACCCCACCAAGTTCTCTTGTCCACTTACCTGGGGTGCTGAGTCCCGTTGTGGGCGGCACAGCTCGGGGTAAAGCCCCAGAAAACCCCAGCACCAGGTCTCAGCGACTTCACCTCTCTGAGCTTCTACCAGAAACCGAGTCAGGTCCTGCCTCTCCACCAGGGGCGTTGGGAGAACGGGAAGCAGCAACTATTGATACCTTCTGGGTGCAAACTCAGCTCTCGATGTTACTATGGGTGATGGAACATAAGTAAAGCACTGGAAAGATCTCACAGTTTCTTCGTATTCACAAGGTCATTTTGGTTTGACCCTAACAGTAACCTCAGGAGGTATTAAGAAACAGTCATTGGTGTTCCCATTTCACAGATGACCCAAAGGGAGCACAGAGTGGTTAAGGACCTTATGGAAAACACACAGCACATCGCTGTAGAGGCAAGACCAGAACTCAGCTGGGCAAGTGCTCTGCTCCCCGGCACGGCCCATCCCACCCCCACCCCTGGGCTCTGCAGAGACCTGACTCATAGCCAGAGTCTCACTTACTAACAGATGCCTCACTTCCTGGGTTTGAGCTCAAGGTCTCCAGCCCAGAAGCCTGCCCTCGCTACCGGGCACTCCTTCAGGCTGGCCCTTGACGTGGGCGAGAGTGGGGGTTCGTCTTGCAGAGTGGGTGCCTTCCCTCACCACCCGCCCCCATCCCAGAACCGGGCCCAGCCCCGCCACTTTGGAGAATAACCAGCTCTGAGAAAAGCTCTCCACGCCAGGCAGAGGAGAAGCCCTCGAGAACCAGCCACGCCTTGGTTGCAAAATCCAGTCTGTTCTCTTGCCTGCCGTGCTGTGGTAGCATCCTAGAGGTTCCATTCCTGCCAACCGGCTGCTCCCAGGGGGCCCTGGGAACACGTGGAGGTGAACACTGCCCAGCCGGTAGCATCAGCCCGAGAGCTCATTGCCTTCTGCGTGTGGAGCCGGTTGGGGGCTGCCTAGAGAGCAGAGGCTCCTGGACTGGTCAGGCTGGGGGGAACCGGAGGAAGCGTGGACTGTCCAGCTCCTGTATGTGAAATGAGGAAACTGAGGCCTCAAAGGAGAAAGTCCCATGTTTGGCTCATGGTGCCACCAGGGCCAGCACCTGGGTCTCCTGACCCCCAGCCCCGGCCCCTTCATGAACTAGGTGTTAGCGCTTGGTGAATGGCATCACAACAAGAGGAACGTGTTACATCAGGGACCCTCAGAGCCAAGAACAGGCTGAGGGCTGGTGGCAGCCGGACAGGGCAGCGTCCCTGCTGGGGGAGGGGAGGTGGGACATCTGCCTAGCGGGGCCAGACCACAAGGCCCAGGTCCAGAGGCAAGATCACTACCCCCGTGCCCTCTGGGCCTCCTGGCAGAGCTCTCAGGAGGGGCCTCACCCCTACAGGGCACACGGCCCTGCTCCATGCCCTCAAATCATGGACCGGTAGTAGCCAGGCACCTCATGGGCAGCAGCACCGTTCTCTTCAGAGCTTGTCTTATTTTGCAAATGCCCTCAGCAGACCCACTAGTGCCGGCGGGGTGGGGGTTAGAATTCCCATTGTACCGATGGGGAACGGAGACCCAGAGGCTCTGAGTTTCCCCGTCTTCGTGGGCCTGCAAAGCAGCGTCCTTGCTCTGGAGGCCTTAGAGAGCAGGGGGTTTTCGTCCATGCTCCTCTGCTCACGGACTGTGGTGGTCCAAGCACCTCTGAGCCTCGGTTTCCTCAGCTGTCTCCTAACGCCTGCTCTGGGAGGCAGTGCCCATGCCCAGTGAATCCACCAGTGTCTTTCAAAAGGCCACATCCCAGGCTCCTGCCGCCGTCCCTCACACGTCTGTGAGCGATGAGGGAGCCGGGAGAGATGTCAGAAAGGAGCCCTCCCAGCCGTCCTGTGACTCCAGCCAGGCCCAGAAGCCCGAGGTGCCAGAGCGCGGGGGTGTGGCAGGCAGCTGGGATGGGGGCCTCTGCCCTCCAGGACTCGGGGCCAGGCCCTGACAGCGCTGGATGTGGCCAGCTGGGGTGGTGGGAGAAGGACCCAGGGAGAGAGTGGAGCTGGCAGACTTGGCGTTGGCTGGCTAGATGTGGGACAGAGTCCCAGAGTTCCTGCGAGTACACTCAGAACTTCGTTAGAGGTACTGGGAAAGGAGGTCGGGAGAAGCCCCTCAGCCCTCGTCACACCTCCGGCCCCTCTGGTCCTTCTTTCTCCTGCATCTTCAGGGCCCACAGTATGAATACACGTCTGTGCTGGCACCCACCCCGGAGGCCCCTTACCCTCTGCGGGGAGCACACTCCGAGCTCTCCTGGGTCCCCAACCACTTGCCGTAGGACTCCAGGACCAGGCCACGCACCAGATTAAGGATGCTGATTTGGAAGAAAAACAATTGAGCTGAGATCTATCAGGGAGCTTTGAGGCTGTCCATTCTTCTGCAGGAGGGCACAGGGCAGCTTCTAGAAACCAAACAAATGGGGGTAGCCTTAGTGTTTGGGGAGGGTCTGGAGCCTACTTTGGGATGCTAGAAAGGGCCTACTCCAGCCCTGAGGGATGGTCTCAGCTTCTTGGCTCTGTCCATGACCCCTAAGTACCTACATACCAGCTGCCACGTCCTGAGCAATTACTCTATGTCACACTATCCACGAACATACATTATTTTATTGAATCCTTATAGCCATATAGTGATCAAACATTAAGTCCATGTTACAGATAAGGAAACTTATCTCATGAGTGCTCACTGCCAGTGAGTGGAAGAGCTCAGCCCAGGTCTGTCTGCTACCACCCGCGTCCCCTCCCTACCTCTCCCGTTCTCTCCTTAAGAGGAGGACCTGCCTGATCTCCAGCTCTGGCACCTGATCCAACAGGCCCCAGCACACCACAGGATAGAGTGTGCTTCCACCGCAGTAAGAGGAATTGAGGACAGACTTTAGGAAGGACTTCTCCGTCAATGAAGTGTCTAGAACATTTTAGCAGTTTCCCAGGGAAAATGATAGGATCTCCTACTATGAAGACCTTGAAAGAAGGGGAAGAGATTTATTTAGTCACCTAGGTAGAGTTTTGGGGGGTAAAGGCTTGTCAGAGGCAGAGGGTAGTATATGACAGCCCCTCTCTCTAACCTCTGGTTGGGCAGTTCAGAGGCTCAACCTCTGCCTGGGCGTGACTGCCCTCTGTTGCTACCACATGGCCCAGAGGGTCAGGTATGGATGTCGCCTTTCTAAGGACCTGCTTTCTTGCCCAGGTCCACTTGGAGCCCTTGCCAACTGATGCCTGGGGCGGCATGTGGGGCAAGGCAGGGCCTGGGTAGGTGTGGTGCCCGGCTACCTGTCCGGGCACCAGTTGGCTCTATGGGGAGAGCTCAGCCACTCCAAAGCCCCAGACTCTGCTCCTTTTCCCTCCCTTGCTCCCAGAACTGGGCTGGGAGGAGACCCAGACTGGGCAGGTCACCGAGGACTTCAGCCTCTGATGCCCCCCCTGTCCTTTGGGGAAGTCCATCTTATTCACTTCAGCAAATCCGCAGAGAACCTACGAATGTCAGCCAATGAGTTGGGCACTGCCTGCCTAAAAAGCTGAAATCTGGTCTTAGGAGAGGTTCTAACTGAAGAGACAGAAAAACAGAGGGCAGTCTCATTCTGAAAGTGCACAGAAGCCACTTTTTAGCATTGCAAGTTGGCAAATTTCTCAACCAGTGGGCCTCGGTTTCCTCCTCTGTAAAATGGGAACGTCAGTACTTGCTCCAAAAGATGGAAGTAAGAATGATGTGAGATCCTAAACGGGAAGCACTTCCCAGTGCCTGGAACGTAGGAGTGGTTCAATCAGTATTGGAGGAACTAAAACAGCTTGCTGTTAGAATTCTGGGAGGCAGGAAGCACAAATACTAGTACTTACTTTTAGGGGTGAGGGAGCCCACAAAGGAGGGAGGACTGAGCCTCATATAAAACAGGGACACACACAATCTGTCTAATCACTTTGAAAATGAAAAGTTGCTGGGAAATGCCAACCTGTCTGATGGGAACAGGGCTGGAGCAAAGATGAAGAGACACAACAGGGCAGATTGTATAAAATAAAGTGCATATTTTTAATTGCTTGAGTTCACATCTCATAAAAGGAAAGAAACTATAGCACAAGCCTTAGCCATCCCCCCCCCCCCCACTTTCTCTGCCATGAGCCAAGAACCAGTGCCCGCCGGCCTGTCTTGGGTTCAAAGCGTCTCCCTGCCCTAGTCCTCACGCCAACCTGCCCACCCCCTGCATCCACTGCGGGTGAGAGGGGCCTTCCCCTGAGCAATGGGGGCACTGCCCCTCCCCGGGCCAGCCCCTGCCCGCTGTGGTGGGCAGCACCTAGAGTTGTCAGGCCTGCTGGGAGATGGGGAGATGGGGGTGGTGTGGGAGATAGGAGTTAAAGGCAGCTCCCCCAACCTCTGCCTGCCGGCCTCCTGTTGATTGTAGCTTGTTGTCAGGGTGAAATGGCACAGCTAGGTCCCTGTTGTTAGGCCTCGCAGGACTTTTCCCCAGACGGTGGAGGCTAGGTGCTGCTTCCTGCCTTGCCCTATCTACAGCCAGCAGTCCTGCTCCCAGGGCGTGTCTGAGCCTGTAACCTGGGAAGCCGGGGCCTTGGGCCAAAGCCCGCTGAGCCAACTCTGCTTCCTTCCCACCCTGGGAACCCACCCTTTCCGTGGTTCCTGCCAGCCCTGGTCCCCACGTCCTCTGAGGTGGGACAGACCTCCCAGCCACCTGCCTGTCGCTCTCTGTTCTCCCCTTCATTCTCCCCGCCCACCCCTGGCCCCCGAGCCCTGACTCACTCCCTCACTTCCCACTCAAGCTGTTCTCTGGGACGTGTCAGGACAGGGCGCCCGGGTTCTGGTCCTCCAGGCTCTGGCTCTGCCCACTCTCAGTGGGGGTGGGGCACGTGGGGAGGATCTGCTTTGACCTGCTTCTTCAGGCTTCCTCCCTCCTCCACCCCGAACCCCGAGGGGGCAGGCTGGTGGTGAGCTCCAGAGCGCCTCCTGATTCACCCTTAAGGGCCCCAGCCTGGGGCCACTGAGGGGAGTAGGGAAGAGGGGCGCTGGCCATCTTCGCCTTGATCTGGGCCAGCTTGGGTCTCTGAAAACAGGACGTGGGACGCCAGCCTGCCCACCAATGACTCCTACCCAGAGGCCTTCACTCAGCCAGGCACCGTGTCTACACCATTCCTCTTCTTCATCCCTTTGGGACCAGAAGAGTAAAAGAAGCATCAGGAGACTTGGATTCACTCTCTGATCTCAGTTAATTTATTATAGAGCCTCTAGTAATCACCTCACCCTTCTGGGTCTCAATTTCAACATCTACCACATGGGCGGCACCTTCCTCTGGCTTGTTCCAGGATCCAGGATCATCAGGGTAAATGGGGCTGGAAGAGAAGACTGATGGGATTAGCCCTGGCACCCTGGACTGCAAAGGAAGGGTTGGGGTGGGGGGGGTCTTCCCACCTCCCGTTGGGGCCTGGAATTGGATGCATCTCTCACATATGGGGCCTCTCAGTCTTTCTCTTATAGAGAATCCTTCCTTTTTATACATAATCATGGCATTCTCCAGGGAGTCTTTGATCGTGAGCTTTCTAAGAAGTCTTGATTAAAAGAGCTTAATGACTGGAGCAGTCAACAGAGCACCCCGTCCGAGTCTGTCCTCTGAGATGTGACTCTAGCTGGGCTCGCAGTTCACTGAGCAAACACAGATCGGGGTCCTGCCTTGTGTGGGCACTGCAGCTTCAGAGTAAGAGACAGCCCACGCTGGGCACCCGGGGAAGGCTCGTGCTGTGGGCGCTTGAGCACAGAGCTAGTGGCCAGGGGACCTGAGTGTTGAGTTGGGTGGGAGCTGGTGTGGCGGGTGGGGACCTCGGAGGGCCCAGAGGAGGAGCTGGGAATACGGGCAGGGGGACAGATTGTGAAGGCTGCTAAGCAGCTCAGATTTGCCTTAGATTTCGCCCGAGGCAGTGGAAAGTGGGGGTGGGGAGGGCACTGGTGTGACAAGGTCTGCTTTGTGTTCAAATCCACTTGTGGCTTAGACAGGCCACTTCACCAGCCTGAGCCTCAGCTTCCCAACATGAACAGGAAGGCTTCACTGGGAGGAATTTTGTGAGGGGGAAATGAGATTCCGCGCCTCACAATACCTCTTAGATAGTGAGCACTTACTAAAGGTCCGCTGTTTTTAGTGTAATCTGTGCCAGGACTCCAGATTAGAAATGGTGGAGGCCTCAATTCCCAGTTGAACTGCAGTGCCAAGGGCTGTATTCTAGAAATCCAGAGGAAGGAGAGTCAAATGGATATAATGAGGTGACTGATGCGATGGGGCCCTGGGAGGGACGGGGGTGGTGAGGGAGCAGCTGGAGAGAAGAGTTCAGTGCGGAGCTGCCCAGTTGACAGGTGCACGCGGGGGGCCCTCAGCACGGAGGCGTCATCAGGGCCTTAGGGGCACGTGGACCCACCTAGAGCTGACCAAACGTCCACAGCCAGGCAGCCGGTCCTCTCCCCTCCTTCATCTCATGCTCCTTCCTCCAGTCTCCTCCCTCCCCAGAATAGTACAAAATCTCTAGGTCACCGTGAGGTTCCAGGGGTGAATGTCTTCATCACTTCACGATGAGGCTGGTTAGTGTGAGCCAAGCAAGAAAGATACAGGAGATGCCTTAAGAGACGCCCATCTAGGGGCTTCCCTGGTGGCGCAGTGGTTGGGAGTCCGCCTGCCGACGCAGGGGCCACGGGTTCGTGCCCCGGTCCGGGAAGATCCCACATGACGCGGAGCGGCTGGGCCCGTGAGCCACGGCCTCTGAGCCTGCGTGTCAGGAGCCTGTGCTCTGCAACGGGAGAGGCCACAACAGTGAGAGGCCCGCGTACCGCAAAAACAAAACAAAAAAAAAGAGACGCCCATCTAGCCCTTTCCATACAGACCAGACAGGAGAGAGAATCGCAGCTAGAGGAGGTGTAGAGGTCCGTAGCCTTCCGCGACCGGCCCACCGCTCTTTCTTTCTACACCTGACTTGTCTCCCGGCTTGATGAGCTATTCGCTTATCTAATGACCCAGAGGCAGGGCCTTTGTAACCACAAGAGAAACAACCACAGTATATTGCTATGGGCCGGTGTCTGGCTGATAACTGTCCCCAGGTACTCTCACACCCGCTATCACAGTATTGAGTCCAGGTGGCTACAGTCACACCTTCCCACTTCTCTTCTTCCAGGGCCCAGCCCTGCCAGCTCCCCCTTTCCCCGTTCCCACCAACTTCCTGGCGACTTTGAATGAGTTGCTCTTCTCCGCACCTCTGTTTCCTCCCCTATAAGTGGGAGCTTAGGCCAGATGGTCCCCATCTAAGGGGATGCACCACAGCTGAAGGATTCTCAGCCTGGTCCTTCCTCCCTGGGTCTGTGTGAGTTCTCTGTCCCTTTGACTTTCCTATCTATTTATACACAGAATTCACCCACAACATTTCAGTTTTCCAATAGCATCATTAATTACCCCAGTAATTAAACCCAATTAGCAGTTGTAGGGGCCTTTCTGAGTGAGGAGCCATTAGCCGGGGTGAAAATGCATGGGAATGAGAGAGAAAGAAAACCCACCCTTTCCCAGCATTAAAAATGAAAGCCCGAGACAGCACTGCAAAGCAGAGGGCCCCAATTAAAGCTGGGGCCTCACTCGTTAAGCTAATTTGACATGCCATCCCACCCAGCAGCCTCTGATGGGAAGCCCGCTGGTAGAGCTGGCTGGGAGATGTGTCCAAGCTTCCTGCTCACCTTGTGGGCTAAGCTGGGCCCCCAAGTACCCCCTCCAGCCCCCTGCTCAGGGAGGGACACGAAGAGTCTGCCCATTTTTCATTGGCACCCGCTGCCCACTTCCGGGGGCTTCAGGTAGCTAATAACCCAGAGTGGATGGGGCGGGGCTTGTGGAGGGGACGACGTGGTGGTGGAAGTGTGGTACAGGCCAGCTGGGAGGAGCAGGGATGAGAAATGAGAAGGAAAAGAAAAACCCGACATTTCTGGGGCCTTGGGAAAGGCAGGGGTTGCAGTCACTCTCCTGTCTGGGCCCGAGGCTGAGGGGACTCCCCCCGCACACCCGGGGATGGCGATGAAGAGTAAGTGAGGTTATATATGTCAATGCCTGACACATCATAGGTGCTTAACTGATGGTGGCCAGCGTTAGCCCTTTGCACGCCTGGTCCTCCTAGCTCCACATCCCCGGAGGCCCTGGGGGAAGATGTGAACACCAGGCTTCACAGGTGCGGAATCCCAGGGACAGAAAGAGGAAGATCCAGAGCCAGAGATCAGACTGGAAGTCGAGTTTCTTAGCTCCTGGACTGGGAGGAAAAGAGAGCAGAGGAAGAATGATTTGGGAGTGCCCAGAATTATCCCTTTGGCCAGGGCTGCCCTGGGCCCAGTAGTCCCGCTAGGAGTGGTGTTGGGGGGCTCAGCCTCACCCAGAGCCTGGATGAGAGGGGGGATGGTGTCTGCCTTCCCAACGAAGAGCCCTTCCCAGCCCCATCAGCATGGCTGCCAACAGACAAGGGTCCCAGGTGTCACGTGCACCCTCACCCACGATTCTGGGGCTCGGTAGGTGTGTACTGGCCACTCGTCTCCTCATGGAGGGGGGAGCGGGGAGGCCGCGGGCAGCCGGTGTTGTTTTGAGGAGCATAGCCTCTGGAGCCAGCCTGCCGTGTCAAATAGGCTTCACCGACTATGTGACTTTGGGCAGGTTACTTGACCTCTCTGTTTCCTCATCTGTAAGATAGAGACAACAAATGGTACGTAGCTCCCGGAGTTGTTGTGAGGATTAAGTGAGTTAATATCTGTAGACATTCAGACCTCGGCCTGGCACAGACAGGTAACTGTTCTTACCGTCCACTGGCAGGGGGCTGGCAGGGGCCCGGCAGGGAACGTCATCCTTTGGTACTTTCTGTGCTAGGGAGGGAGGGGAGCATGTGAGACCCCTGGCTTCTGCTGCTAAGGGGCTGGGCTCAGCCTTGGGGCAGTTGTGGGTAGCAGGCAACACCCTTCCCAGACTTAGTAGAACGTGGGGGTCTGCTCCCCACCACACGTATACGCATCCCGCCAGGGGCCACTCCTGGCTTTTGGGGGCCGCTCTCGGCAATGCGGTGGGCAGGGCGAGGAGGGCATGGGAATGGGAAGGAGAGGGAGGGCGGAGAAGGGAAGGGAAGCAGGTGGCCGCAGAGGCTGGGCTGCATCCCCGCCGCTGGGTATTGTGCCCTGCTGACTACGTGCTAGCTCTCTGCAAGGCAGGACGAGAAGCAGGTCCTGGCATGCCGGGCCCCTACCCAGTGACTCCTGGAACCCTAACAAGTCTGAGCTGGAAGTGGGACTGGGCGAGGTTCCTGATAGATTCATGTTGGGCAGAGGGATGGCGGGGGCGAGAGGGTGGGGAGAATGGGAAAGACCACCCCCCCAGTCGAAACGACGGCACTGCCCGTGTCGGGGGAGAGTGGGCAGGGCTGGGGGGAAGTGACCAGGGCTTGGGGTTTTCGCCTCCTGCCTCTTGGGTTCCCTCTCACCCCACCTGCCCTGGCCCGACAGGGTGGGAAGAGGACAGGCTGTGACAACGGCAGGGACCTTCTCCTCTCAGCATTTTGCCAAGAAAAGGGTGATGATTTCAGCGCCGCTGACAAAGGAAGTGGTGGAGAAACGAGGGGGAGGGAAGATGGCAGCCCCATGGGGCCAGGCAGGAGGGGTCATTTGGCACAGATGCCCTCACTCCATCCTTTCCCCGGCCAAAGAGGTGGATGTGCTCAGGCCCGTTTTACAGGTGAAACAGGCTGGGCTTCGGGGAACGTGTGGGACGTGATCGTGGGTCCCACTGCTAGTGACGGCTGCTGCTGAAATCACAGCAGGACAAACTGGGTAGCATGTACCCCATCACCACCCCTTTCAGCCTCCTGGGCGCCGGGGAAGGGACAGCCCAGGAACTAGACATGTCTACAAGGTCCTGGGCCATGGGGTGGCGTGGGGAGAGAGCAGGATGAGCCCCCCGTCAGGCAGATCCACCCACAGAGGGAGGCCTTCTAGCTCAGCCAGCCTATCCCTGCAACTTGATGTCAGGACCCTTTGAAGACCCTGCTTTCTCTGGCCACCCCAGTCGGGGATTACTGGGTAGGACAAAAACCGTGAGCTGTGACTGCCTTCCTTCCGGGGTACCACAGAGCTGAGGCTGAGTTCAGATCTGGAGTGAGTTGAGGTTAGAACCACATGTAGGATTGTGCTTCACTCTGTGGTTAAAAGCAGGAAGAGGTTAGCACAAGTGTTAGGGTCGTGACCCAGGTCTGCGGTCTAGGTTGGCACTGACACGGAGACTTCGCTGGGGCTGGTTTGGGGGTTCATACTGCGGCTTGAGGAGGATGCTATTCTGGGTTACCGTTGGGGTAACAGTGAGTTGGGGGTGTCACAGCTAAGGGGTGTTAGAGAGGTTGGGGATCCAGCACCTCCTGCTTATGTTTGGAGGAGAAATGGTCATTTTCACTTGAGCCGTACACTGGGGAGAGAAGCGGGGCTGGGGGTTGCAGCTGAGCCAGAGTGGGTTGAGCATGGGGGTGTGCAAGGGGAGGGTGTTCTGGATGTGACGGAAGGACCATTGAAAGACTCTCTCTTCCCTTTTCCCAAAGTTCTGCTCACCTGTTGCATCCCGTGACCCAGGCCACCCCAGGTCTCATTCAAATGCTACCCAGAAGGAAGTCCGAATTTCTGAGGCATCGGGAAGTGTCTCCTCTGTGGGGTTTGGGTTCTCCCATCGGCCAAGGGAGCATAAGGACTGAGGTTTACCTCCTCCTCTCTACCCCAGCAGGCCCTCGGCCCTGACCTGAGGGACCCTAGCGGCCTGCCTTCCTGGCCCAGCTCCAGCCCCCCACTGGAGACCCTTTAGGGGAGGCCCCTGGGGCAACACTAGCTGAAGAAGGTCAATCAGAGAGAAACTGTGACCCGAGCATTTGCCGGTTCCCTGCTTCCTGCCCTCGCCTCTTGTCTGCACCCTAGACCCTGCCCAGTACGGAGGTTTAATGCTGCCCGGTGTGCGTGAGGTCAAGACTGCTCCCCGCCCGCCTGAAGCCCAGGAGCGGAGCTCATAGGGTGGCACAGAAGGCTTTGGGGGGATGGAGACAGTCCTGAACTGGGAGGTGTGGAGAGGGAGGCTGACCTGCTGACGTCTGGGGCCAGGTTGTGGCAACCCAGACATTCAGGAGGGGCTTCACCAAGGAGGGGCTGTGCAGGGAAGGGCCCTTCTGCTGCACCCGAGACACTTCCCCTGCACCCGAGTCCAGATGCAGAGGAGGCCCCGTCTGCAGGCCCAGGAGCACCCTCTTCCCATCCCCCATCCCCACAGTCAACAGAAAGCGTCCCAGGAGCCAACGCCCAAGGCCTGGCTCTGTCCTTGTACCATCTGTACAGGGAGGGGGCCCAGCAGAGACCCGGCCCCTCCTGCCCTGCCTGGCAGTATTACGTCTGAGCTAAGCCTTGGGCTGCAATGTGGCTACAGTATTGCTCATTTGGTCCAGACGGACCCATGTGTCCTGCCCAGGGATGAAATAGCAAGTCTGGCGCCTGCAGCAGCCACCTTCTCCCTCTCAGGCCCCTTCTCCTTCTTAAGCCTCTTCAGAAGCAGGTAGAGGGGAAGAGGTTGTCCTGGGCCCTAATCACTGACCCCCACGCCCTGCCAGGAGTCCAGGGTTGCCACTGTGCTGTGGCTACAAAGCACCTTCGCAGAGGCGGCTGCGTTTCAGCACTAGGGACCAGTGAGACCGAGGCCTTCCTGTGTCTCCCCCCCGAACCCCAGCATCCCTCCTGAGACCCTCAGTGCTGCACCAGCAGGGCAAGTCCCGTGTAGTCCTGCCGCCCTGTCATTGTCCTCTGAGCAGCAGCGGCCCCACCCACCCTGCAGCCTGGACGATCCCTCCCACTCCAGCCCTAGAGTCCCTCCCGGCAGGAAGAATTCTGACCCTAAAGCCTTGCCCAGGAGGAGCCCCCAGAGGCGGGGTGGGCGGGGGCGACAGGACACAGAGCTGCCAGCCCACGTGGAGGAGGCTGGGGTGTGGACGGAGGTGCTGGGAGCCGAAAATGCCAGTCCAGGGTGCGATGGGCACAAGGGCTGGTGCTGTAGATGCCACAGGGAGGCGTGGTGTTTGTGTGTGTGTGTGTGTGTGTGTGTGTGTGTGTGTGTGTGTGCGCGCGCGCATGCCCACTCATCTCCTGAGGCCTCGAGGCTGAACAACCTGCACAGAAGCAATCAGGCCACCTGCCTTAAAAGGAAAGACAGAGGCGAGCCAGGCCGGGGGTGAGAGGAGCAAACGGCAAAACTTAATGACTTTAATATGAAAGAATTTGCCACTAATTAAGCACAAGCACTCCACTAATGCAGAGAACACATGTTGTGGATTTCACTTAAGCAGGAACCAAATGAGGTGACAATCCTTCCGAAATGATAGCAGTTTACCAGCCGAAGGAAGATGCTGCCGACCTCATTTCTGCTCTTAGAAACACAGCCCTTTGGTCTTTGCGGCCTCTTGGCACTGAGTGTCTCCCTGTCTGCGCCTGTCCCCGACTCCCCCTTCCCCATGCTCTTCTGTCCTCTGAGGACTGCACGCCACCCTGTCACCCATGTTCTGACAGCAAGCAGCAGTCAGGTGCAAACTCCCTAGGCCTCCTGTTCTCTCCACCTGTTCCCCCCAAACACGCACCTCCTCCACCGGGTCGGGAGCAGGCTCTCCAGACAGGAGCCGGCAGCTCCTCTGCCCCGAGAGAGATCAGGACACTTCCCCTCCGGAGTGCCCCCAACCCTCTTCCCCACTCCCCTCCTCACCCAGCGGACTAAGGTCTGCCCTGCGCATGCATCCCACACCCCAACACCCCTGCCTGAGCTCCCTGCCCTTTCCTCTAGGCCAGTGGTCTTAACTGGAGGCAGTTTTGCCTCCCGGGGAACACTCGGCAATGTCTAGAGATGTTTCTGGCTGTCACACCTGAGGGAGGCTGCTACTGCGTGGAGCGGGTAGAAGCCAGCGACGCTGCTAAATGCCCCACGGTGCACAGAACGGTCCCCACAGCGAGGGGTTATCAGGCCCCACGTGTCAGCAGTGCTGAGGCTGAGGGCCCCTGCTCCGGGGGAGTGGCCTAATCACAACAGGGACTTGCCCGAGATCACATGGTGGGTTGGTAGAGCTGGGATCAAACCAGCTTACCTGACTCCTAGGTAGCTCCTTTCCCCAAGACTATAATAGTGACAAGAATACAACCACTTGTGTAGCATAACTGTGCCAAGCACTGTGCTAAGAACTGATGTGAATTATTTAATTTTCACATCCACCCCAGGAGACAGTCCTGTAAGTGTTCCCCTTTTATCCATGAGAAAACTGAAGCACAGAGAGGTTGATGCAACTTGCCCAGTCACCCAGCGAATAAGGAGCTGATATAAGCCTGGGTCTCTCTGCATCCAAAGTCAGTGCTCATGGATGAATGAATTACTTACGTCCCCCCGCCCGCCGCCATATTCCTCTTAACCGCTTCCCCATCAGTCTCCCACCCCAACCCTGCCCTTTTAGATTGAGCCTTCCCTGAAACTGGTACCATATACCCACCTGACTGCCTTCCCTTCCCCGTACAGGCCCAGCCCCCTGCCACTGGGGAAGGCAGCTGCCTGGGCGTCTGGAGCTGGGCACTGGGGTATCCGACAGGCCCCTCCTGGTAAGAGGTAGATCAAGAGACCTCCACTTCTAAACAGGTGGTGGCCACTGGCATGGAACCCACAGGGCTGGGACAATGCATCTGTCACCCCGGAGCCTTGGGAGGCTTGGGGAATTCTCCCTGTGTTCTCGGCAGCCCCCAGCCTCTCCCACCCCACACTAGCCTTCCGAGGAGGCTGCAGCCTACACTCCCCAAAATGTGTCATTAAAAACACACATTTGCTGAGGGGAATCCGGGCTGCCGTGTGTCTGCTGCGAGATATGTCGTCTGCTGCAGCCGGGGTGGAGACGGCCGGCGTCGGCCACAGAGAGGGGACCTGTCTGAATCCTGGCCTGAGAGCCAGGTGGTTCCAGGTCTTTGAAGCCTCAAAAGCCTGACCAGGCCGGGAGAAATCCAGGCTATGTAGTGAGGGGCGTGGAGCTGGAGAGCGTGCAGGCTTTGCAGGGCTGAGACCTCAGGAGCAGGGCCTCAGGGCCTCAGGGCCGCAGCTTGCTTGGGTGAGAAGAGTATTTTTCACCTTACGGTCTGGAGTGAGGAAGGAGGTGGGGCCGGGTGCTAGGAACTGGGGCAGAGGACAGAGGAAAGAATCGGGAGGTGGCAAGTGGGAAGCAAGCGGAGGATATGGGGTTGGGGGGCAGACAAGCGGTCACCCTTTGGGGATGTAGCTTCCTGGTTTCCATCAGGAAGGAGGAGACTCAGGCCCTGACCTGCTTCCCTTCCGTGCAGATGTGAGGCCTCACCTTCTGTCTCTGTCCTCCGGCCCTACCTGGCCACACCATGCTGTGTCCTCCTGTACAGGCCCCCCTCCTTGGCTAATGTGCAATTTCCAGGAAGGTGCAGTCGGACCTGAGAAACGGCTAACCCTGGCCTGGGACCCCAGCTGGCTCACAGCCTTCTCCAGCCACTTGAGGCCCCCTTATGCTTACTAGGTGCCTGGCACTGGGCTGAAGTCCTGATCTTTCCGCTCAGTAGGGGAAATGCTATGACAGGTGTATGCTGAGGTCCTGGGACCCTCGGGATGTAGGAACACGTCACTCATGGGGGAAGGGGGAAAACCTCCCCAAAAGTCAAGGCTAAGGTCATTCAGGAAGGATAAAGAGGTGTGGGCAGGTAGCAGGGTATGTGGGTTTTATTGTTTTTTGTTTGTTTGTTTGTTTTGTTTTTAATTATTATTTTTTTTTTTTTTTTGGCTGTGTTGGGTCTTCGTTTCTGTGTGAGGGCTTTCTCTAGTTGCGGCAAGTGGGGGCCACTCTTCATCGCGGTGCGTGGGCCTGTCACTGTCGCGGCCTCTCTTGTTGCGGAGCACAGGCTCCAGACGCGCAGGCTCAGTAGTTGTGGCTCACGGGCCTAGTTGCTCCGCGGCATGTGGGATATTCCCAGAACAGGGCTCGAACCCGTGTCCCCTACATTGGCAGGCAGACTCTCAGCCACTGCGCCACCAGGGAAGCCCCGGGGTATGTGTTTTTAATGGAAGGAAGAATGTGGCAGGGACCTGGTGGTCTTGTCCCACATGGCAGGAGAGAGAGAGCAGGCAGGGGAGAGGCAACTGGAGTCTCGGATGCCCGAGACGAGGTCCAGAGCCCAAAAGGACTTTGGACTTGATCCTGAGGGCTGTAGGAAGCCATGGAAGGGTTTTAAATCGAGAATGCTTTGTATTTTAGAGAGCAGAAAATGGATTAGAGGGGGAAGCCTGGAGGCAGGTATGTGTCCTTGGCATTATAGTACAGTAGACTGGGCGAGAGATGATGGTGGCCTGCACCAGGGGCAAGGCCTGGGGAGAAGAAGGGCGGCAGGGATGAGATGGTAAGTGCTGGGTTCAAAGGAAAGGGGTTGGGATTTACTTCACTGGGGGTTCCCGGCCCAGGAATGTTGAGAAAATAAGGAAGTGAGCCTCTGCTGGAGGTGCGGGTGGGTAGGAAAGGGGCTGAGCCGGAGGGAGGGAACTTAGGAGGAGCCTGGATTGGGGCCGGTGGGGATGGAGAACAAAGGTGGATTCAGAAGCATTTAGGAGCTGGCACCAGCTGCGCTTGGTGACTACGTGGCCGTGGAAGAGCCCCGTGTGCCCCGGCTCTGCCGTCGTGCAGCCTGAATTTTCCTGGCATTCCACTTAATCTGGGAGGTCTTCTTGGAGGAGATGGGCAGTATACAGAGGTAGAGCACCCACTTGGTAGAGAAGTTCCAGAGGCTGATCCAGGGAAGGTGCAGAGCAGGGGCAGAGAGAGAGCTGGACAGGTGACGTCCAAAGTGGAGTCCTCCAGGGACATGGGGCCCAGCACTCTCGTTTTACAGAAAAGGAAACTAAGGTCAGAGAAGCAAACTGCCCTACCTAAGGCCGTACAGAAAAAAATGACCAAGTAGTGGGGGCCAGAGCCCACCTCTCCCAATTTCCAGTAAGTACCCTCCCTTCCCACCATCCAGCCAGAGGAAAGGTGACAGGTACAGGATGAGCAGTACAGAGAGGACCGAGAGGTGGAGCCTGAAGGCTAGAGACGGAGGGGGCAGAGCCGAGAGAGGCTCCCTGTTTCTGGGATGCCAGGAGTGGAGTCAGGAGCTGCTCAAGACCAGCCTACCCTGGGCTTTGGGGATGGGCAGCCAGTGTGAAAACAGGCTTGGAGGAGAGCCGTCCAGGTGTCCCTGGCCACTTGCTCCTCAGTGGGAGAAGGCAACACCCAGCTCCCTGATTCATCCCCAACCCCCGACCTATCCTCCTAGGGCTCAGGGAGAGATGGGACCAGAGCAGGCCCCACCGCCACCGCTCCCCGGGGGCTTCCGCACTGCCAGAGAGCAGGGCCCGCCCAGCCCGTCTGGAAGATCCCGGGCTTCCACTCTGGCTCTTTCTGGGGCTCTTCCCAGGCTGCCGCGCCCCCTCCTCTCCCAGGCACTGTGCTCACCCGCCCCAGGCGCCGGGCGCCAGCCCCACAGCCCATCATTAACCAGCTCCATGTGGGGAGTTGAGGAGGGTGTGCATTAGCCAAGAGGAAAACATTGGCAGTTGCTGTGACCCCAGATGAGGGGTGGAGACGCCTGGGTTCGGACAGTAGCAATTAGCCCCTGGCTGTGGGATCATGGGATGTTAGCACCTCTGCTGGTAAGGTGGATGTGGAGGGGACGCAAGGCTCCAGGACACCTGGGGCCGTCCCGATAGGCACTGCTCCCAGAGAGAATCCCACCAGGCAAGGCCCCTGCACTGCAGGAGGCCGGGGGGGCATTAGTGCTGAGCTAACAGTGGCACCGGGCCGGGCTGCTCAGCCTGGACTCGGCCCTCACGCCTTCTTGCCATGTCCAGGCCCAGTGAGGGGGGGCTAGGGGTGCAGGGACGAGAGCTGGGCCAGCTGCCACTTCTCTGTTTCCTCACTGAGCCCTCTGCCCTGGCTCGCCCCGGACCCCATCCTGGATGTAGAGGAGAGGCTGGAGGTTGGAGATGCAGCCTGGGCACTTGGGGAGCTCCAGAACTAATAGGGAAACATGCCCAGGGCATAGATACAAGACAGGACAAGCTCAAAGGACTTCAGTGAGAGCCCTGCTCATGTGGGTTCTTGCTGGCAGAGCGATTGGGTCCAGGCGACACTGATTGGGAAAATCTTCCCAGAGGAGGGGACTGTAGGAAGGGGATTCCTTCCAAATCTCACCCTCTACCTCACTAGCCTCTCCCCCCTGAGGTTAGGCCATGACACCAGAAAGTGAGGAGCTAGGCAGCCCTGGGAGTTGACATTTGGAGAAGTCGCTGCACTGGGAGGAGGGGACCTATAACCTTGAGGTCACTGTGCTGACTCAGCAGGGTTTCGTCTGGAGGCTCTCCCCCCTCCAATGGGTGAGTCATTCCCACTTACCACTTAGCTGGTTTCTCACCGGATTTCCTGTTCCTTTCTACCAGTTCCAGGGCAGGGAACAGGGGAGCATCCCTGGAAAGCCCTAGAGATGGATCCCAAAGGATGCCGATTTCAGAGAGGCCCCTTCTGCAGGGCCCAGTGCCTCCCACCCAGGCCAGGCCTGCCACTTCAGCCCACCCGGGCAGAGTCTCAGGAAAGGAATGGGGCACCGAAGAAGAGGTAGCCTGTGCTGAATCCCCCGGCCCCGGCCCTCCCCTTCACCCACCACATGGGCCCAGTCCCAGCCTGCTCGGCTAGGGAGAGAGGGGTCTGAGGTTTCAAAGGTGGGGACAAACTGGTCGAGGTGGGTACGGGGAGGAGAGCAGCCCCCGCTCTGGGCCACACCCCGCTGCGTGGGAACCCGTGGCCCCAGCCTCGGATTAGCTCGATGGCAGGCAGGGCGGGCGGGCAGGGCCCTGGGGAGCAGGTTTGTCGGCCACAGCTGAGGAGCCTTTGTGTTTTGTTGCTGAGCTGGGGCTTTTGCAGGTCCGTGACGTCTCGGGGGCAGGCCTGATGCCTGCCTTGTTGGCTCAGCACTTCTGAGAAGCCACGAAGGCAGCCCAAACTGCCCGACCCCAGCGCCAGTGGGGAAACTGAGGCACGTATGCACAGGTCCCCGGGACCTGGGTCCCAGACCCTGGAGCTCATAGGGTGGCCAGGGAGAAAATAGGCAGGGCATGAGGTCAGGAAAAGAAACAGACTCATTCTTTGGTATCCTTAGGATGCAAGAACTCCTCTGCTGGGACTTCCCTGGTGGTCCAGTGGTAAAGAATCTACCTTCCAATGCAGGGGATGCTAAGATCCCACATGCCATGGGACAACTAAGCCCCCATGCCACAACTACTGAGCTCACGTGCCTCAACTAGAGAGCCCACGTGCCGCAAACTACAGAGCCCACACACTCTGGAGCCCACACGCCACAACTAGAGAGAAGCCTGCATGCCGCAATGAAGAGCCCAAGAGAAGATCCCGCGTGCCACAGCTAAGACCAGACACAGAGAAAAATAATTAATTAATTAATTAATTAATTAAATAGAATAGCATTTTTAAAAAAAGAATAAGAAAACTGGAGAGAGAGAAAAAAGAACCCCTCTGCCAAGGACACAGGTCCCAGTGGATCTCTTCACCCTCACTCCCCACCGCCCTGGCTTTTTCCTGCTCTGTACATAGCAGCCTCCTGCAGGTGCCCCCAACCTTGGCTCCCAAAAGTCCCTGTTTCTGACCTTGCACCTGACACGTAGTCACTGGACTCCAATGTGGGCTCCAGCCCTGGCCCCCAGCCCCTTGACCCACCTGCCCGCCAAGCCCCGCACAGGTAGCCCGCAGGCACTGTGGCTGCAGTATTGTAACTGGTATTTTTGTGCCATTTCTCCACAGGAGCAATGGAGGCACTGAGATTACACAGGAGGGACACCACCCAGAATGAGGCCCTGGAGCGTTAGATTGAGAACCTGAGTCTATTTTTTTAAATTAATTAATTTATTTATCTTTGGCTGTGTTGGGTCTTTTTTGCTGTGTGCGGGCTTTCTCTAGTTGCGGCGAGTGGGGGCCACTCTTCATTGTGGTGCGCAGGCTTCTCATTGTCGTGGCTTCTCTTGTTGCGGAACACGGGCTCCAGGCACACAGGCTTCAGTAGTTGTGGCACGTGGGCTCAGTAGTTGTGGCTCTCGGGCTCTAGAGCTCAGGCTCAGTAGTTGTGGTGCACGGGCTTAGGTGCTCCACGGCATGTGGGATCTTCCCAGATCAGGGCTCGAACCTGTGTCCCCTGCATTGGCAGGCGGACTCTTAACCACTGTACCACCAGGGAAGCCCCCCTGAGTCTATTTTTATGGCAGGTTAGGAAGAGCACTGGGCTGGGTCCTGCTGTTCTGTGTTCCTGAGCAAGTGACCCAACTGCTCTGGCCCCTTGTCTCCTCCTTTGTAAAATGATGGGTTGCATGGTCCATTGAGCTCCACTGTGCTACCATTTTGGTGGTCCTGGTTCCCACATCTGGGACAGCCTCTGCTTCTCATGTAAGAGGGAGCCTGTGGGGAAGAAGAGATGGTACCTTCTGTGGACCAGCCCTAGCTGCTTGGGGAACGAGAGAGAGTCTGTAGAGTACTCTCCAAGCCCTGGACCCTGCCAGCATCAGCCGTGACATGATCAGCTCAACCCAAGGTCAAACCTGCTCCTTCCCTCTCCCACAGAGACTTGCAGTCTATTTGGAGACGGGAGGATACAGTAGAAAACATGCCAAACACACATGCCAGGAAACAAAAAAGGGTACAGATTCATGTTATATGCAGTTGGGCAATGAATAGACGTGTCAGCTAAGTAGGAGGAGTCCAGAAGGACTTCCTGGAAGAGGGGGACTAGAAGCACACATACAGTGCCTAGTACTGGGTAGGTGCTCGATAAATATTTGTGGGTTTTTTTGTTTGTTTTTCTTTTTTGTGGTACGCGGGCTTCTCACTGCTGTAGCCTGTCCCGTTGCGGAGCACAGGCTCCGGACGCGCAGGCTCAGCGGCCATGGCTCATGGGCCCAGCCACTCTGCAGCACGTGGGATCCTCCTGGACCGGGGCACGAACCCGCGTCCCCTGCATCGGCAGGCGGACTCTCAACCACTGTGCCGCCAGGGAAGCCCTCGATAAGTATTTGTTGAATGAAGTGCCGGGAAGGGAGGCCTCCTGCTTCATAAATGAGAAATGATGATGCTGATGATGGTGATTGTGATGATGATGATAGTGATGATGGTGATGTTGATGGTGGTGATGATGATGATAGCAGCTAACATTTACTGAGCATTTAATTTTGTGCTAAGTGCTGTCCTCGAGTTTCACATTTACTCGTTTAATCATTACAACAACTTTTACAATAGGTATTATTATAATCCCCATTTTACAGATGTGCATCCTCAGTGCAAACTGAGGCACAGAGAGGTTAAGTCATTTGCCCAAATTTTCACAGCTCGTAGGTGACAGAGGGGGCATGCAAACCCACACTGTCTGGCTCTTCACAACCCACCATACTGCCTGATGGGGATGGGGACCTTCTCTTCAGAGGGTGGGAGGAGCTTGGGCAAGGTAGGGGAGACATAAGCATCAGTTTTCGGGCTGTCAGGGCTGGAGTGCTTGGTGGAGAGGCACGGACCAGCCGAGGAAGGGGGCTGTGTGGTCTCCCAGGGGACTCCCCTGCAGTGCACCCCTTCTCTCAGGCCTTCCAGAGAAGGCTTACAATCCACCTCGTCCTGCACAGAGGAGGGCCCTTCTCCTGGGTCCCTGCCCTCAACTAGCCCTTTCTCACTTTCCAGTGGCGCCTGCAGCAGTCTGACCCTGGCTGTCAGAGCCACTGCGGTAGAGTGTGCCCCGCTCTCTGAAAGCCTCCCAACCTGCCCAATCTAAACAATGAGGGACATACTCCCCTCACCCCCGCATCCCCCAACCAAGACACGTGGATTGGGTTCCGGGTCCCTAAGCCTAAAGTGGGGGGAAAGGGTCTTCAGCCCTTACCAGTCTTCTCAGCCCCTCCCAATTCCACAACTCTAGGATCCCTGCCCTCAGTGACCCCAAACCCCATATTCCAAGTGTTCCCTTATGCCCACCCGCCAGGGTCGCCTCACCGGCCCTGCTAACAGCAGCGGTTCTAGGTGCTTTCACCAAAAACATTTTTACTGCAAACATTTTGCCACATAACTAATTGGCCATGAGGCAATTTTGCCATGAAAGAGAAAATAACTGGTTGACAGTTTGGTTTGACAGTTCGGTTTCAACTAGTTGAGATGCGCTAGCGTTTCTTCCAGTTAGTGACGTTACTGATGGCTTTATCAAGCTGACAGAAGATGATGGTTTTCCCCAAGAGTTGGTTTTGTATTTTGAAACACACTACGTTGGAGGAGAAAGAGGCCAAGGGCCTCAAAGGCACAGAGTTGAGCCTACATTTCCCATAGAACTTTTTGGAAAGTCTATCAATGGACGTAAGACAATGTGCTGAGAACACACAGCAGTGCAGAGGCTCTCCCAACGCAACACAAAGTTCAGTTACAAACATGCACCCTAGTGTTCGGAAACTGATACCTCTCTGAATGAAGGAAGACATTTTAGCAGAAAAGAAAAAGTTCGATACCCAATGAGGAGACGAATCAACAAATGTATAAAATAATATGAACGAAAGACTTGGAAGACAAGTGCTTACTGCTTAGACAAGTACAACCCACAAAAGAAAATCAGTTCTTTGCACGGTATTGCCATGCATCTACACACATTTTATTTATTTATTCTTAATTTTTGGCTGCATTGGATCTTCATTGCTGTGCGCAGGCTTTCTCTGGTTGCAGCGAGCGGGGGCTACTCTTCGTTGCAGTGTGTGGGCTTCTCACTGCGGTGGCTTCTCTTGTTGCAGAGCACGAGCTCTAGGCGCACGGGCTTCAGTAGTTGCAGCACACAGGCTCAGTAGTTGCGGCATGCGGGCCCTAGGGCACACGGGCTTTAGTAGTTGTGGTGCGTGGGCTCAGTAGTTGTGGTGCACGGGCTTAGTTGCCCCTCGGCATGTGGGATCTTCCTGGACCAGGGATTGAGCCTGTGTCTCCAGCATCGGCGGGCAGATTCTTAACCACTGCACCACCAGGGAAGTCCCTACACACATTTTAAATTCAAATATTTTGTATTTTGCAATAAGGTCTTTTTAATTTTGTTACTCATTTCTCCTGTTTCATTATGGCCTTTTTAATGTCCCTCATTTAAACTTTATTATTTTATCTTTTTCGGCAAAATTGACTTATGGACAATTAGTTATGCGGCAAGAAATGTGGCAAAGGCATCTGTGGCAAAGATGCTTACAGTGGAAATAGCAGACAAGGCTAACAGTAAGCTGTAGGCAGAGAGGCCCATGTCAGGATGCACCTGCCGGCTCCTTAGAGGTCCTCCCGCCTGCCTGCCCGCTCATCTCGGGGGCAGAGGGGCAGGAGCCCAGGGAACCCACTTAGTGCGCAGTGAGCGGGCACCCAGGCACCTTCCTCGCTGCCCCGCCTGCCATGGGGTTGCTTCTGGGAGAGTCACACAGGAGAGGAGACAGCAGCCTCAACCCCAAAACAGACGTGGGATGGGGAGGGCCACCTCAGCCTGGTGAGGCGCTGATGAGAGGGGGCTTCTGGGGCACCTGAGCCCCTTGCAGAAGCCTCTCCTCCCCACGCCCAGGCCGCAGTCAGCCGTCTCCCCTCCTGGCTTACAGCTCTGCAGAGTGAGGTCACTGCTGAGGACGTGGCGAACGAATGTCAGCCTGTGCTCCAGGCCCTGAACGCTGCCTGTCCCTACCTCCCCAGGGGGTGAAAGGAGATGGGGTGGCAGCGGACTTGGTGGGCTGTGTCCCACTGTAGGCCCCACTGTGCCCTGGTACCAATCCCAAGGTAGATCCTGGTGCCCACACCCCTACCCACCCCCCCACCATGGCCCGAGCCTTCCCAACTGGCTTTTCCTGTTCCCGCCTTTGTGTGGTGAAAGTTCCCCAATTATACCCACATTATCTCAGCTGCTGGGCAGCCTCCAGCAGGCTTGGTGAGTAGAGGCTGGGCGTGTTGGAGGGAGCACCCACTTACCCTGCTGGAAGGCCTAGGGCTTAGCCGCTTGCCAACTGGCCAGTCAGCAGGAGTACTGGGCTTACTGGCCCACTGACTTCACTGTGGGACTGTGTCTGGGGTGAGGCCACAGCTGGGCTGGGCTGCAGTTCAGGGAATCAGACTGGCCAGAAGGGACCATTGGCATCGTGGAGTCCAGCCTGCTCCCTTACAGGGGAGGAAAAGAGGGCTCGGGAAGGGGAAGTGACCCGCCAAGGTGCCGGGGTGAGCTCAAGACGGAGCCGGGCTAGAAGCCAGCCCTCCTGACCCCCTGCTGGGTGTCTCCGGCATGGTTCTCCCACCAGCCCACAGTGTTCTCCACCGGGGACATGTCAGAACCCCCCAGACCGGCCAAGGGGACGGCTGGAGGGGTGGGGTGGTGGTACCCCAGGTGGACCTTGAAGGGCTGTGTGGACGTGAGCGGGCATAGAGGAGGGAACCATCAGGAAAGCTTTCAGAGCGTGGCGAGGGCCTAGCTTGGAGGGCCAAAGATATACTTATTCAGCAGGCATGTCTTGAGTGCCTACTGTGTGCCAAACACAGGGGATACCGCAGTGCCTGGAGAGACCTGGCCTGTACCTTCTTGAGGGGAGGCGTGGGGGCCAGCATACTTCACTGACCATGGTCTCGGGACCCTTCAGAAGAGTGTGGCCTGCTCACACCTCCATCACGCAGAGGCAGGCGTAAGCCCCGAGTTCCTAGTCTGCAGCAGCAGACTCCCTTGGAGGGGGGCTGTGCGTTTAGGCCATCCCTCGGGCTCTGGGTCAGTCCAGGGCCTGACACTGATGTTACTGATGGCACTCAATAAAGTAACTGAGTGAAATAAGAATGGAAGGACGGCTGATGACAGAGCTCAGGAGCGAGCCCACTGGAGTGAATGACTGAGCCAAGTTCAGAGTTAAGGAAAAGCTCAAACAGAAGCCACTTGGTAGGGAGGGAGACTAGAGGGGATTTATTCATTCATTCGATGTCACTGATCACTCCCTCCCTCTTGCAAACCTCTCCTCTCACGGCTTCCGGTGCCATTTGTCTGGCCACAAATATTTACTGAGCACCTACTGTGTGCTAGATAATGGGCTAGGCGCTGGGGCTCCAGGGATGGAAAAGACACAGACGCTGCTCTGGAGGAGCTCACCGTCTGGCAGAGGAGAAGCCAGAGGTGTGAACAACCACATTCCCAGGCAGAAAAGAGCTGTAATAGGGTTGGGAGGATCAGGGAAGCTTCCCAAAGGAGGCGGCCTGAGTGGGATATCCATAGGTGGGAAAGGGGCAGGGCCTTCCAGGGAACGAGAGGAACAGGCCTAGACATGTAGCATCTAGGGCTCTGTGCTCCTTGGAGGCTGGGACTGAATCGCGCTCATTGACGTAACTCCAGTGCTGATAATAGACTCAGAAATTGATACCTAAATGGGAAGAGGGAGAAGGAAACACAGAAATATGGCACGTTCTGAGCAGGGGTCCAGTCTGACCTGGTTGGAAGGCCTCATGTTTGGAGAGACATGGACAGAAAGGCAGGACCCAGGTGATGAGGACGTCAGATGCCAAGTTAAGACATCCAGGCTTGATTGTGAAGGCGAGTTAGAGCAGAGAGGCTGAGCCTCGTGCAGCCGCCTTGCTGGGTAAGAGGGGCCAAGCCAGTGCACCCCAGGGCCCGGGCCCTCAGCCCTTCCTGAGTGGAGGTGGCCATAATGATGGCCACTGTGGGCCCCGGTGCTCCCCCAGCGCTTCCTGCCTCCTGACACTTTCTCATCCGTCGTACCATTTGGTTCTCCTAGCAACCTGTGAGCTAGAGAGGACTGCATTACCCGCCCCATTTATCAGACGAGGGAACCGAGGCCCAGGAAGGTGAAGCAGCTGGTGGCTCCTCTGCTGAGCCTCTGCTCAAAAAACAGCACATTCAACCCTCCTCAAAAATCAGGGTGTGGACGGTATTTACTGCCATGGAGCGACACTGATGATATATCACTAAGTGAAAAGACAGTTTATGGAACAGATTACGGTACGCTTCTGATTTTGTGTAAAAAAACCAGATGGTTACCTGGATATATAGAGAAGAATGTAAAAGAGAACACTTCCTATCAGATGATCAGTGATATGTCTGAGTGGTGGGATCACGGGTTGTTGCCATTTTCTTCTCAGTATATTTTAGTATTGCCCACAACAGTGTTTCTATAACAAGCAATTATTATTTTAGAGTCAGAATTTTTTAAATAATGACTACTGGAAAATAGAAGACCAGCACACAGGGAGTTGGGGCGGGGGCTGTGGCTGTCCCTGACCCCCCTCTGCCATCTCCCTCGACCAGGCGCCCACACCCAGGTGGTCCAGGTGAACGACTCCATGTACGGTTTCATCGGCACGGACGTAGTGCTGCACTGCAGCTTCGCCAACCCGCTGCCCGGCGTGAAGATCACCCAGGTCACGTGGCAGAAGGCCACCAATGGCTCCAAGCAGAACGTGGCCATCTACAACCCGGCCATGGGCGTCTCGGTGCTGGCCCCCTACCGCGAGCGCGTGGAGTTCCTACGGCCCTCCTTCACAGACGGTACCATTCGCCTTTCCCGCCTGGAGCTGGAGGACGAGGGCGTCTACATCTGCGAGTTTGCCACCTTCCCTGCCGGCAATCGAGAGAGCCAGCTCAACCTCACTGTGATGGGTAAGCTGACCGGACCACTCCTCCCTGCTTGGGTGGGGCCTGTGGCCTGGGGGCTTGGCCATCTTCAGTGGCCCCAGATGTGCTCCTTGGGTCGGCATGTGCTCTGGGCTTAGCACTTCTGGCCTCTTCTAACCAGGCTGTCTCAGTTCACTGGGGATGGGGGCTGGGCCTTCGCTGTGGACAGAGCTGAGGATCAGTATTCAGGTTGGAGCCCCACCGTGGGGCACTTTCCAGGTGGCCAGGAAGCAGGCAGACGCCGTGGTAAGGGAGAGTGCCTCCTGAGCACAGCAGGACTCCAAGAAGACTTCCGCGTGACAAAAGGGGATACAAAGACTAGAGCAGGAAGGCTGCGGGTTAGACCCGAAGAGGTCCCTGTGAGAAGTGCTGGGAGGGGCTTCGGTGAAGCGTAGCTGAGAGGCATGGACGGCCAGGGTGACCTGAAGCAAGGCCTGGCAGGTACCTGCCCTCCTGGCCTGTGTGTCCTTGATAAGGCAACAGAGCCAGACTCATGGCTGTCTCTGGTTCCCCGCAGCCAAACCCACCAACTGGATAGAGGGCGCCCAGGCAGTGCTTCGAGCCAGGAAGGGGCAGGATGACAAGGTCCTGGTGGCCACCTGCACCTCGGCCAATGGGAAGCCTCCCAGTGTGGTGTCCTGGGAAACGCGGCTGAAGGGTGAGGCGGAGTACCAGGAGATCCGGAACCCCAATGGCACGGTGACCGTCATCAGCCGCTACCGCCTGGTGCCCAGCCGGGAAGCCCACCAGCAGTCCCTGGCCTGCATCGTCAACTACCACATGGACCGCTTCCGGGAAAGCCTCACCCTCAGCGTGCAGTGTGAGCGGGGCAGAGTGTCGGAGGGCTGGGTCTCCCGGGGTGGGGCAGGCGCCGTGGTCCCCTCCCACCACCCCCACCCTCGCCAGCCCTCCCTCCTTCGCTTCTCACCTCTCATCACTCTCCCCACCCCTCCTTCCCTCACCCCCTTATCCTTCCTCTTTTCCTTCCTCCTCCCTCTCTCTTTCTGGGGGTTCTTCGTCCTCCCCTCCTCTTCCCCCTTTGCCCACCCTCTCTTTCCCCCTTCCTCATTCCCCTGCTGTTTCTGCTCCGAGGGTCCGTGACCTCCACCCTCCCTGTCATTCTACCCCCTCCTCCTGCTGTTTCCATGTCACTTCCCCTTCCATCCCCTCCCCATCAGAGCCTCCCTCACCCAAGTTCTGCTCTCCTGACCTCACCCTTTTCAAACATCACCTCTTGTCCCACAGACGAGCCCGAGGTGACCATCGAGGGGTTTGATGGGAACTGGTACCTGCAGCGGATGGATGTGAAGCTCAAGTGCAAAGCTGATGCCAACCCCCCAGCCACCGAGTACCACTGGACCACGTAAGTGCTGCGGGGCTGGCTGGTCGCTTTGCCAGGAACCTTGCTGGTCACAGGGAGGCCCACCCACCCCACCTCCAGAAACCTTGGGCAGAGAGGAAATGAAGGTCTAGGCTCAGGTGCTCGGTGAGAAGGGGAGAGGCGCCATGAGAGACACGCACACACACGCACACATACACCCCCTTGTTGGACAGCATCAGGGTCCGTGGGACAAACCATTCTGCCAGGGGGGCTTCCCTTGTGATCTGCCTTCCTTCTGCTCCCTAATAAAGAATGCTGTGGTGATTCAGTTTGAGTCACTCCCACCCTAGCCCCCACTATTTATTTTTATCGAGATGTCCCCAGGGAAGCTGGCTTTCTGGAGGATCCCAGATCTTTCTTTGTTCCTTTTCCTTCTCTCCAACACCCCCAGATTCTCAGGGAAGAGGCAGCAGTCAGCCCAGAATGCCTGTGTTCATAGAGTGCTCGTCCCAAGGCCCATCCTCCCATTCTTGGCTTCGTGGTCTTTGGGCCTGGACCTCAAAGGGTCTAGTCACACTCCCCCCCGAGCCAGCTCTGATGGCCTGAGCCAAGGTTCCTCCCAGAGAAGAGCTGGATGGGACACACAGAAAGCAGAAAGACAGGGGCGTGGGGAAGCTAGGAAGCAGGTTGACATGGGTGGCCAGAATACGGCTGCCCAGATCGTGTCTACGTTCTTTTTCTAGGGAGTAGAAGGCACTGACATACCTTAACTGTTTGTTACCATCCACTTCCTGGAACCAGAAGTAGTTCCGGAGGTGCGAGTGGGCAGGGCCCTGCTTGCCAAGTTCAGCTCCGGGTCCAACAGAATAATAGTTTTGTGGCATGAAGGATCAGGAGGAAGGAAAAGGTCTCCTGTGTTCAGGAACCTTCTAGGACTCTCCCCCTGTGAAAAAGACCTGTGACATGCCCAGCAAGAAAATGACATGGTGAGATGGAACATAATTCCTAAACGTGGGTCACATCTCGTTACCTGAGTAACTTGTTAAAATTCTAGGCCGTGACCCAAGTGGTGCAGCTTTAGTAGATTTGGGGTTAGGACCCCAGACTATTAACCAGCTACCCAGGAAACCAAGGAACCAGTGTGGTGGAAAGAGCACTGTGCCAAGAGTCCAGAGCTCTGGCTAGAGCTCCAATTGTCACTTTCTAGCTATGTTTCCTTGGCCTTGAACCTTGTTTCTCTTCTGTTAAGTGGAACCAGTATCTGCCTGTCCTGTCTGCATGTCAGTGCTGTGATGAGCAAATGTGAAACACTGAATGATTGTTGTTTTTGATTGTTTTTACCCCTTCCGAGACAGATGCTGCCTGTTAACTCAGCCAAAGGGCTGATGGTGTAGAAGTCAGGTGGGTGACACAGGGGCAGCTTCTCGGGGCTGGAGAGTCATAACCCTCTGCCTTGTCTCCCAATCCCTGCAGGCTGAATGGCTCCCTCCCCAAGGGTGTGGAGGCCCAGAACAGAACTCTCTTCTTCAGGGGACCTATCAACTACAGCCTGGCAGGAACCTATGTCTGTGAGGCCACCAACCCCATCGGCACCCGCTCGGGCCAGGTGGAGGTCAATATCACAGGTAGGAAGCTACCCCCTTCCCTGCCACTCCCCGCCTCTCTGCGCCCACCGCCTCCTCCACTGCCAGCATCTACCACCTATGGGCTGTGTCACTGTAGGAAATTTGCGTCTCCTCTCCCTGCTTCTCTGGTTCTCCCTTGAGCTCTAGCCACTGGTCTTGCTTTGCTTTTCTCTTTCCTCTCTGAAGGTTGTGTGTGAGACAAGGTGACCCCCCCCCCCCGCCCCCGCCAGTCAGAGAGGGGCGGGAAGGAGGCTCCAGGAGGAAGGAAGGAAGTGCTGTTTACAGCAATGCTGTTTTGGGGGTGGGCGTGGTTAGAGCCTGCCCATGGGTCTGCACACCTGTGATGCTGCCTTGGTGGGGTGGGCTTGTGGGAGGAGCTCATCTCCTCCGAGCTTTGCTCCTGCAGTTCAGGAAACCTGCGTGGGCTGGAGGACGAGGCTTACCTCAAGCAAAGATACAGAGGGAAAGCCAGGCTAGAGCCCAAAGCCATGGTGGTGTGTGTGCCCTGCAACTGAATTGCTATTTTCCCTGCATTTTTCTCTCTCAGGGCAGATGGGAGGGAGACAGCCTCCTGACCTCTTAGAGCAAAGGGAACACAGGGGCTGGGATGTTCTGGGGGAGACATCACATGGAACGTGAAAGGAGCATGGGCTTCCGTGTCAGACAGCTGGACAAGCCGTCATCTGTAAAACGGGCACAGTATGACATGCCTTGAAGGCTTGTCGTCAGAATTTATATAACGTAGGCCAAGCACCTAGCACAGACCAGTGTGTCAATAAATGGCTCGTGTTATTATCTTGTCTCTGTCATTATCATTATTAATGGAAAGATCAAAACAAGCCAACAGAGGGGTAAAGTACCATCACGACTTCGCAACCAGGGTGTCTTTAACCCTGTATCTGAGCCAGTTCCAGGGTGAGAAAGTGACAGAAAGACCCTCCTAGGACAGGAAGTGACATCATGCTGCTACTGAGCTGGACAGGAAGTGACCTCAGAGAGATGGTGAGCTAGGTTCAGGGATACTGGATGTTGGGCGGCGGTTCCTGGCTCCAGGCACAGAGCTTGGGCAAGTCCTGAGGATTCACTAGCTCTGAGCCTGTTTCTCAGAAGTGGGAGCCCTCACCTGTGGGTACATTCAAGGCACAGCTGCTGATAAAACAGCCCGAAGCTGTCCGAGGGCTGCACCCACCTGTCTTCGGGGCTGTTCTGTCACCTCTGTCACCAGGGTTGGAAGGAGATGGAGTCACTTGTCACTTGCTCTTTTCTTCAACTCCCTGCTCTGGGCTCTCGGACTGGCTAAGGTGGTAGAAATGTCAGAGGGGACACACAGTTTTCAAGGCGTGAGCCCGCTGTGTCCCCCTTTGCCTGGCAAAGCGATAGAGCTATTCTTTTCTACTTAACGCCCCCCCCCATAAAAAAAAGAAATGTCAGAGGTGGAGCCTGGGGAAAGCTGAGACAGCCCCTCCCCCACTCTAGGGTCTGGGCGTTCCCGTAAGTTGGCAAGGATGGTAAGGCCAGTGTCACACACTTCTCGCCCCCTGGAGAAAGTCTGAGCAAAGCTCCGTAAGAGCCTCCTAGGCGCCTGAGCTCTGGCCATGTGGCACATGAGGGTGAACAGTGTCATAAGGGAGCGTGACCACCTGGGGGGATGGGGGTCATGTGACGGACAGCACAGACTTGGCCTGAATGTGTTCACATACTGGCTCTTCCTGGCTGTGTGGCCTTCACCCCTCTGAGCCTCAGCTTCCTAGTCTGTAATACAGAGATCATCATACTTATCTCAGGCTTCTTTTGATCACACCAAGTCCGTATACCACGGCCTAGCACACAGCATGGACTTCCTGCATGGGAATACCTTCACCCAGCAGTGGAGCACCAACGCCACCACCGCATCCCCCTCCACCACTCAGGCTCTCTGGGGAAACTGCTGATTGGGAAATCAGGGGCGGAGGCCAAGAAACCCTGGAGCAATGACCTCCCATTGATCCCACTGCCCAGCATAAGCGGACCGGCCAGAGGCCCACGAAGCTTACGGGGCTAAGTGGTACTGCCCTACCCCAGAGGCAGGGCCGGGACAGGAAAGTCAGGGCCTCCCTTCTCCCAAAGCCCAGGAGAACACAGGACCACCGTGAGCGCAGGACTGCTCAGCAGGCAGCCACAGCAGGTCCAGGAGCAGGGAGGAAGGAAAGGGAGCAACTTCCCAGGCCCAGGCTGGGAAAAGAGACGAAAGGAAGGTAGGGAAACCAGCGTGGAGGTGAGCCATCTCCTTGGGCATGTTTGCTCCAGTGGTGCCCTCAGTGGGATCTGTGGTCAGGCCTAGGTGGCCTTGCGGGGAAGGTGGGCTGGGGCCGTGCAGGGCTCCAGCTGGAAGAGGCATGCAGCGTGTCCTCGCGTGCTCCCCAGATACAGAGCGGGATGGGGGTGGTCACCAAAGCCACACACATGGGTGGTGAGAAGGGCCTTGCGTAAGGGGACTCTGTCGTTGACAGCCCAGTTAGGCAGGAGCCAGGGAAGTGTGATGCTCCCTGAATCATCGATGGGCCCAGGAGCTGTTTCACTGGCCGTCCCGAGGGAAGGTCTCTCAGCCCCCTCAGGAAGACTCAGCCGGGCGGCCTGAACCTTTTCAGAGCTGTTCGCTCTGTTCACTCTCGTACTCACGGGCAGCCGCCGACCCCACCAGCCTTCCTCCCACATCGGCTGGTCTCCGGGGGGCACAGCCGTGCCCTGTGCTCCAAGCCCCGCTGGTCTGGAGGGAATGCATGAACGAGATGGATAAGTGGAAATTTAATTTTTCATTCTGGGCGTCCTACAGGTAATAGCTTTGCCCTGGGCGCATCTGGTGAGGGAAATGAAGAGCAGAGCAGAGGAAGGCGTGCAGCAGGGTGCGTGCCAGACACACGTGTGTGCAGGGCACACCTGCACAGACACACTTTGTCACAGGCTTCTTGGGATCGCAGATCCCGGAGGAGGTGGCCTTTGAGTTGTTCCTTGAAGGATGAGTGGTGGGTGAGCCGCAGCGATGGAGGAAGTGTGTGGGAGGAGAGTGGCTGGGGCCGAGGGGGCGGGGACAGAGGGAGCAGAGCTTCCTCTCTGTTGGCCACGGGCGCCCTCCGAAAGCAGCAGCGTGGCAAGGAGGGTGGTCGAGACTGAGCGCCTGGGAGGCTGTGTGGATAGCTCCTGGGGGACCAGTAAGGGGCTGTATGTACAAGGAGTGTTCTTCTAGAGGGAAACGACAGGTCCAGGCTGTGGCCGTGCAACTGACAGCAGAAGAGACAAACCCACCGGAATTTGCGGATACACTTCACGGGGCCCGGGCCCGCAGAGAAGCCCATTTCCCAGGGGCGGTTTCATGGGGTTGGCCCCTAGTCACAAAACAAACCTGTGAGCTCCCCTCCGTCCTCCCTCTGGGGGCAACGCTGAGGACGGGGAGGGCTGTGAGGGTATGGCCTTGACCAGACGAAAGAGGCCAAAGAAGGCAGCATCTGCCCCTGGGACTGGGTTTGTCCAGAGAAGAGTGTCCAGGGCACTCCCAGGAGCCAGGCAGGAAGGCCACCGGGATGCAGGGTGTCCCCAGTTTCCATTTCCAGCGCTGAGCCGGCTCAGCCACCGGGGGTGAAGGCAACAGGGTCTGCGCTTTAGGCCGGGAGTCCTTCAGACCAAGGGCTGGTGGGGCTTGGAGGTCCATCTAGAAGGGAGGGCTGTGTGAGCCTGCGAGCGTGCGTGCCCGGGCGTGCGTGTGGGCGTGTGCCTCTGAGCGTGTCAACGTGCACAGGCGAGCAGGCGAGCGATGTCTGCGTGCTGAGTGTGCAGAAGGGGCCCGCAGCTGTGCTGTGAGCAAATGTGGCCGCCTCCGGGCCGCCCGTGGCAGCACTGAGGAGCCTGTGGGGAGGCAGCTGCGTCCACACCCCTGGGAGGATTCAGTTCCCCTCCACCGCGATGAGGCCCTGCCCACTGGTCTGCGCAGTGCACGGCTGCTGCAGCTGCAGGAGCAGGAGAAGGGCTTCCCAGAGCTTGACCTCAGGCCTTCCCCCCTCCCTGGGCCCGCAGCACTGCACACTGGGAGGTGTAGTTCTCACAGCTTCCCGGCCTAGGCTTCTGGTGCCAGAGCACTGCCTGCCTGCCTGCCTGCGGAAGCAGCAGGCGTTGGTTTGAGAAGCCCGAACATTCTCTTTGACCTCAAACCTCCTCTGGATCCTAGAACCAGACTAAACCCTAACCCTCGCTCCACCTCCCATCCATCCAAAGCCCCTGTACTAGCCCACCCACCTCAGTCAGGAGACCCCCGGCCCCAAAGGAATGCGGAGCCTCCACTGCCCCAGGGTCCCAGCCAGCCTGCCATCCCTGAGGGGAGGCTGCAAGCCTTCAGCAATGGGGCTGGGCTGCCCCCTTCGTAAGAGGAAGTGAGGGGAGCCGGCTGGTCCCCCACCAGGAAGCGCAGATGACCCCACGGCCCAGCTCTTCTCTCCCACCAGCTGCGGCTTTGAGGCTCTGCGACTGGCACAAAGACGGGAGCTACTGGCTGCATGTGACAGCTGGAGGGGTGGAAGGGGAGGGCGCTCCGTTCCACACCAGACAGCCACCTCTGCCTACAAATGAGTTAGGTCCCCACGTGCACTCCTTCTGCACCCTCACTTGGCATCTCCACACAAGTCTGCGTTGCTGGAAGGTCACCTTAACCGGTCTTCTGCCTCTAGGCAGGCTGGCCCTAAAGTAGGCAAAATAACCAGGGTTCCCTTTGGTCCCAAAAATCTCCAGGGAAGAGTAAACATACTTAGGACTCAGGTGGGGAAAAGGTTAACAGAAGGCCCTAGAGAGGAAAGAGACCCAGAGGCTCCCCTCTGAGCCATGGCCTTGCCTTTGTAGAATTCATTCACCAAATGTTCTTGAACTCCGGCCACGTGCCAGGCCGTCCAGGGGGCGGGGGCTACGTCAATGAGCCAAAGTCCCTGTCCCCGTGGAGCTTACGCTTTAGCACAGGAGGACAGACAACAAAGAGCAGATAAAGTACGTTTGAAAAGTTATGTGGTCATTTTGAAGGTGATCAGGAAAAAAGAAAAGCAGGGTGAGGGGTTCACAGTGCTGGGGGCGGGAGTTGGTGAGCTGTGATTTTCGATAAGGTAGTCAGGGGAGGCCTTGGCGAGAAGGTGACCCCCGTGAGAAGTTGGAGCCAAGGCCCGAAGGCGTTGAGGCAGTGAGCATGGGACACCGGGGGGAGGAGCTTTCCAGGGTGCAGAGCCGCCAGTGCAAAGGCCCTGAGGAAGCTGGGAGTGGAGCGAGCTGGGAGGAAAGCACGAGATGAAGGTAGAGGCACAGATCATGCAGAGCATTTTCAGCTCAGGTTTCACAGGATCTTTGTGGCTGCCGAGCTGAGAAGAGCCTGTACAGGGAAGGAGTGGAATTGGGGAAGCCAGTTAGGCAGCTACTGCAACCATCCAGGTGAGAGATGATAGTGGCTGGGATCAGAGTAGTAGTGATGGAGATGGTGAGAAGAGGTCAGGTTCGAGATTTACTTTGAATTCGAATTTACAGACTAGTTGGGACAGCAGCCACTCTCGTGAAACAGGCAATACAGTAAACTCTACCATACTGTGATTAGTGGGGCCCAAAAAATTCAGTCTAGTCAAGTGAAATGTAGGAGGGATTTACTTCTCCTTGGGTCTCTGTTGCTACTGAAGGCATAAAAGTAAATATAGTTGAACTAATATTGTACACAATGGGAACACACCGAATTGAGTCGGTCCCAAATTATCATGACACTGCCGCTTCCTCAACCCCTCTCCCTGTTCCTGCAGAAGAAAAGAACTTTAGCCGCTTGAAAACTGGCAGAAGGACCAGAGCCAATCATGGTAGATCCTAATTTGCATTTACTGTGGGTTGTTCTGTCAGGCCTTACTGTAATATGTCAGTGTATGATTAACGAAATGGAGTAAGCTATTGTTTATACCAGAATGAAAGCTGCAGACCACTGGTATGTAAACATTCTAAAGAGAAAGAGAAGTGTGAGCTGGAGAAGAGAAGGCTGCACAGAGAAGGGAACCGAAGCACTGAAATAGGCAGAAGGAGATGAGGAAGGGCATTCCTGGCAGGGGAAACAGCATGAGCAAAGGTCTGCAGTAAAGAATCTACTTGCGGGCTTCCCTGGTGGCGCAGTGGTTGAGAATCCGCCTGCCAATGCAGGGGACACGGGTTCGAGCCCTGGTCTGGGAAGATCCCACATGCCGCGGAGCAACTAGGCCCGTGAGCCACAACTACTGAGCCTGCGCATCTGGAGCCTGTGCTCCGCAACAAGAGAGGCCGCGATAGTGAGAGGCCCGCGCACCGCGATGAAGAGTGGCCCCCGCTCGCCGCAACTAGAGGAAGCCCTCGCACAGAAACGGAGACCCAACACAGCCCAAAATAAATAAATAAATTTAAAGGAAAAGAATCTACTTGGACAGCAAGAACGGTGAGTTGGCCAGACCCAAGATCAAGTTGCGTGATGGAAGCTTTGAAGACCAGACTGACGTGGTCCAACAGGCAATGGGGAAGTCATTGCTAGTCTTTTGAGAAAGGGAATGGTAGTGTCTACACAGTGAAAATTAACCTGGTGACTGTGGATGGAGTGACTAAAGGCGGGGCAGAGACCAAATGAAGGTGGGAGATTCACGGATCTGCTGTAAAAGTAAAACCTGGTGTCAAGTGAGAAGCTATTGAACAGGAAGAGCCAGCAAGATTCGGGGGCAGATTTTGACCCAGGAGATGGAGAAGGAAGAGTCAAAGGTCAATAAGATTCTAAACTGGAAGAGCAGACAAATGATGGTGGAGCTGTGGTGCTGAATGGAGTGGGTTTGGAGGGAAGACGGTGAACCATGTTGGGAAGGATGGGCCTTGAGTGGGTGGAGAGAATTCCAAGTGAGGTTGTGCTAGATAGAAGAGTGTTCAAAGTGTGTCCCCAAATACTTCTCCTGTGAATGGTCTTTGAGTCAGGAGGCTGGGGTTTGTGTTCCAGTAGGCTGGGAAACTCTTTGTGTTCCTCTTACAGTCCACAGTGTGCATGAGAAGATGAAAGGGCTCCGATGCTCTGTCTCCACAGACATTTCCCGAAGCGTTTGACCCCAGTATTTTTGCCAGCCCTCTGAGCCAATGGCTTGAGGTTCCATGGCCACAGCTTGGGAACTGCTGTCCCAGAGGCCTTTGGAGATAAAGCCCCAGAGTTGGGGGAGAGCTAGCTACCCGAGATGGTTTGGAGAGCCAGCAGAATCAAGGGAACTCATGATACTGAGGCCAGGTCTGTCCCTAGGACAGAAAGCAGAGGGTAAGGTCCAAGGATGGAGCCCCCAGCCAGGCGGCTGGAGCAGAGAGAAGGCCCAGCAGTGCAGTCTGCAGACAGAAGGCTCCAAAAAGAAAGCTGAAGGTCAAGGACTCCTTGTATGTATTGGAAGGCAAAGGAAACATGTCAGAGAGGAAGGGCAGGTTCCTCCACCTGATGCCTTTCTTATTCCGCTGGCCTCTCCAAGTCCTAGTCATCCTTCAAGGCTTGGCCTAAGTCTTCTCTCCTCCAAGAAGCCTTTTCAAACTCCAGGCCGCAGGACTTTCCTGCACTGCACTCCTGAAGCCCTTATCGGCCAGCGCCCTTGATGTCCACATGCTGCTTTGCCTAAGAGTGTCATCTGGTTCCTCAGCTGGGCTGTGAGTTCCTTGTATCCTGTGACTAGCGAAATAGATGCTCGGTACATGTTTGCTGAGTGGATGGGTGGGTGGGTGGATGGAGTGATGATGAGGCAGGTGGCGAGAGGAGAGAGCACACAGGTACGGGGTAAGAACTGAAGAGGGAGCCGGCAGGTTGAACGTACAGAGGTGGCTACGTTCCCGCCAGCTGCCTCTTGGGCATTTCTTGTGGCAACATCTCCCACCTCGCGGGAAGCAAGTGTGCAGCCCTTTTCAGGGCGGTAAACAGATGGGACCTGGTGAACCAGGAGAAGACGCTTGAGGTTCAGGGAGACTGTTCTGGAAGTGGGCGGTGAGGACAAATATTCACTAAATATTTATTGGGCAGCCACTCGGTGACCTGCACTGAGGACACAGTGGTGACAGTGGGAAGCTGAGTCCTCAGTGGTCGTGCTTCTCTCTGCCAACTCCCGCCCGTGGAGAGGCCCGAGCAGGAGCCTCTGGGTGGTCCCAGCTCAGCCGTGTGACGCAGGCAAGTCGCCTCCCTTCTTCGGCCCCCGTGTTTAATTAGCCCTTCCAGCCCGAACTCGTGGAATGCCCTTCCTCTTCTCTTCTAGAATCCTTGCCCTGCTCCCGCTGCAGACAGCACCCCACAGGCTCACACACCAGACCGGCTCCACCTCTGGGAGGAGGGACTGGTCTCATAGGAGGAACAGGATTCCCACGGAGTGAGTGATGCTGAATCGGGGGGTGAGCTGGCAGAAACAGATTCCCAAAGGCCAGAACATATGCCCAGATTGACCGCCTCCCTTGGCCTGAAGAGAGGAGGGCTGAGAGCAGCCGAGGTCAGCCCTCCAGGCCTGCCCTGGACCTGCCCACCGGCTCCTCCTGTCCAAGGCCAGCCGTGGTCTCCGGTGCCACCCTGTGGTGGTGCTGGGAACCGCCTCCCTCAGCCTCACCTGGGGACCCCTTCGGCCTCTGGCCCGACCCCACTGGCAGACAGACACCGGCCCAGCCTTCTCTCCCTGCCCACCCAGTTCCTTTCTCTTTTCACCTTTTCTGCCTTTTTGTTTCTGCTCTGTCCTCAGTGTGTACATATTTGTACACACACGTTCATCACATCAGCACGTGTGTGGGCCGGTCGTGACAACAAGGGTGTATGCCGGCACGCGTGCTCGCTCGTGTGTACTTGTCATCTTTGCTGCTGACGTACTCTCATGCGCCCTTTCTGCACAGCCGTGCTGAGCGTCTTGTGCTCATAGCCCAGCTTGGCTACACCCTGGCCCCCACCCTGCCCTGCAGGGCCAGACTGCAGCCAAGAACCACGGCCCGGGCGTCTGGCACTCACGGGGCATCTACGGGGCCAGCACCTCGGAGCAGATGAAATCAGGCGTGGGGCACCCGGTCTGCTCCAGGCTCCGAGTCTCAGAAGCCAAGGTGTGGTGCTGGGGCGCAGTGACGTTTGCACAGGCTTTCGGTGCAAGAGAATCAACGACGCGTCATTGGCTGATGGCCTCGGACAAGTTATTTGACTTCTCTAAGCCCCGCCTCTTCGTGTGCCGGAGGGAGATTAATAGCATACTTACTTCACGGGGTGTCATGGCGGTGACTGGCGTCTACTGGACCCTGGGTCGTGGGTGGGCTGGCTCCACATCCAAGGAGAAAGTCAGCATGGGGGCTCTGGGGCTACGAGGCTGTCTCTGCCTCTCCCTGGCCCCAGCTACCCACGCTGCAGCGTGTTGGGCTCCTGGATGGGTGGGGTGCTGGGGGGGGCCTTTGGAACTGGAGCTGGCCTTGGGCCCACTTCTTGGCTTTCCCTCCCCTGCCACCCCTGCTGACTCCCCAGGAGCAGACACTGACAATGTCCCCCTCCATCTCTCTTCCTCACCCAGAGTTCCCCTACACCCCGTCTCCTCCCGAACACGGGCGTCGCGCCGGGCCGGTGCCCACGGCCATCATTGGGGGCGTGGTGGGGAGCATCATGCTGGTGCTGATTGTGGTCGGCGGGATCGTGGTGGCCCTGCGCCGGCGCCGCCACACCTTCAAGGGCGACTACAGCACCAAGAAGCACGTGTACGGCAATGGCTACAGCAAGGCCGGCATCCCCCAGCACCACCCGCCCATGGCCCAGAACCTGCAGTACCCTGAGGACTCGGATGACGAGAAGAAAGCCGGGCCCCTGGGCGGCAGCAGCTACGAGGAGGAAGAGGAGGAGGAGGAAGGCGGAGGGGGCGAGCGCAAGGCGGGCGGCCCTCACCCCAAATACGACGAGGACGCCAAGCGGCCCTACTTCACGGTGGACGAGGCGGAGGCCCGTCAGGACGGCTGCTACGGGGACCGGACTCTGGGCTACCAGTACGACCCGGAGCAGCTGGACTTGGCGGAAAACATGGTTTCTCAGAACGACGGGTCTTTCATTTCCAAGAAGGAGTGGTACGTGTAGCCCCGTCTGCAGAGCCCCTGCCCCAAGCCCACACCCGCACGCCCCCTGCCCGCCCCCCACCGTCCACTGCCCCAGGAGCTCGGCAGAGACTCACCCAGCTGCTCGGGGTACCTGGGAGCCCAGGGCACACGACCTGGCTTTGTTTTGATTTCCTCCCTGCCCCCCCACCCTCCCCCCTGGTGTGTGTTCACTGTGGCTTCGGTGTTGCTGGTACCTTTCCTCCCCTGACCCCACCTGCCTCCCTCCGCAGGGAGCCCTAGTCCCGTCTTGTGTACCTAGATGTCCCCTCCCGGGTTTGGGGAGACAGCCCTCCCCTGCCCCCAACACTGGAATTTGTCTGTGTCCTCTCTCTGCGAGTGGAGGGCTGAAGGGGCTCCAAGAGGAGAAGCCCCCTGCCGCCGACCCCAGATGCTGCTCCTTTTTCCCTGGGAGAGGGAACCCGGCACCCCCTCCCCCATCCCACCGTGAGCTGGAGTTCGGACCCCGGTCGAGGCAGCCGTTGCGCCCAAGGGGGAGGGGAGGGGGGTGGCTTTTCTGAAGCATCCAGGGTTGTCTTTGTTTGTTAAGGGAATCAAGCTGAGGTCCCCACCTGAGGCCTTGGGCAGTGTGTTTACTTGGCAAGGTTAGTTTTACATTTGTTTTCCTCATTGGCCTCCAGGGAGTTAAGGTGGCCCAGCTCTGGTGTGTCCCTCCTCTTTACCCCAGTCTGCTGCCCACATAGTGGGACTCCAGGTAGACTCTGGCCCACACTTCCCATACACTTCTACCAACACGTACACACACTTACACACACACACACACACACACACACACACACACACGCCGCTCATGTCTACCCCTGTGCTCCCCCTGGGGTCACATGCCTTACCCAGGCTGGACACTGCCCAAGGCCCACCTCTCTGCTCCACCTCTCCCCCTTCCTTCCAGCTGAGGATGGGGGCAGCCTTCAGAAGCTTCCAGTGAGAGCTGGCACTAGGCCCTTCGGTGCCTCCACCCTAGCATCTCAGGCTGGCTCTGAACTGCTCCTTATAGCGTGGAAGTTTCTTGAATTTCTCCCTATCAATCAAGTGCTAGCAATTCTTGATTCTCTTGGGGAGTCAGAGCTGGGATCCCAGAAGGGAATAACCTCCAGGAGCTACAGGTGAAGGAGGATCAATGCAGAGGGCACCGGAGAAGGAAGCCCGCACAGTAGGAGCTCTGCAAACACAGGCTGATAAGACTCTGCGGAGCGCAGGTAGCTCCTGGCCCACAAAGGCCGATGCAGCTGCTCCGGGCCTGCCAGAAGGTGCGAGCGGAGTGGGGAGCCAGGGATCCTGAGTTGAAGCTCCTGCTCGCCACCCTCCCCGTCCCGCTTCAGCCATCGCTGGTCTCCATCTGGATGAGGTGGGGAACCCTGGAGAAGCTTTCCCTTTGAGTTGTAGATTCCCTTCCTGAATGGGGCTCTGGGTCCCTGTCAATCACCGGAGACTGATGGTCTTCCCCAGGATACCATGGAGGAAGGCCCCGCCCAGCCCCTCATTTGCTCCCCCAGCTCCAAGTGCCTCAGTTCCTCCATTTGCCTACCCCATCCCCCCGGCACTCTAGATGGGAAAGACCCTGGGATGGGAGAGGCAGGTTCACACCTGCCCATGAGGATTCCAGTGAACTCAGCCCAGGGTGCAGGGGCTCTGTGGGATGGCAAGTGTCGGGGGGAGTTAGGCAGACCACTCTGTGCCCCACGGGCACCAACCCACCCTGCCATAGGCTTCCCAAGGGAGGCGCCAGCCTCCCGCCCTACTCCTCCCCTCCCTGGTGCTGCTATGGGACCCCCAGCCAGCTCCATCTCTGCCCTGGCAACCCTGGACCCGCCAGCTGGGTCACGCTCCTCCCCCCAGCCCCCACTGCCCTCGCCCCAGCCCAGACCACCCAGTAGCCACGTAGCAGAAGTCTGAAGCCATGCCAGCCCTGGGGCGGTACTCCCCTCTCTTGGCATTGGGAGTACTGGATGGGGTGGAGTTGGGAGAAACTTCTGGGGTCTTTCTAGCCACAGGGCAGAGGGGGTGGAGGAGCTGGGCTGCATCTCCCAGCAGTAGTAGTGTCCCCCCCCCCCACCCCAGGGCAGAGGACCTTTTCCATGTTACATCACTACCCCATCCCACCTCACACCACCCTGGCCCCTCTGCTTGGTCCCCTTGCCCCCCAGGCAGGAGGAAATCCCAGGGGCCTGCCTGATAGAGGCATTCTCTGTCCCCTTGAAATCACAAGACTGAAAGGACTCTTCCTCTGTGTCTCCTTTATCTGCACTGCCACCCCCTCTTCCTCCTTATATGATGGACTTAGGAGGCCCCCGGGCCTAGCCAAAGCACTGAGTCCCCCTTAAGACACCTCCAAGCCCTCCCCTCCAGCAAAGCACAAATTGTGGGGTCCACACCAGGTGTGTGGGCCACGTAGAAGGCTCCTGCCTCGGCAGGGACCCATCAGCAGCGCGCCCAGCAAGGCAGCTGCTACCCGGGGTCAAGAGTCGGCACGAGGCCGGGGTCAGCACTTGGGCCTGGGGTGACAGGGTTTTCTGTGCCCCAAGTTTGTGGGGCGGTGGGTACTACTGCTGGGCCCATAGCCACAGCCGCTGGCACAGGGAAGGTCTGGCCCAGCAGAGAGACGAGGACGTCTTGCTTCTCCGTGCCCCCAACGTGAGCTGAGCTTCTGCCTTTGCTGGAAATGAAATAAACTTGGTCTGCATCGTGCCAAGGCCTCCCCACTTGTCATCCTGCCTCTTGTTGCCCTCCCCGTCCTTGCCCGCCCCCCACTCCCCAATACCCCTCTTTCCTTAAGATTTTGATATTGTTCTAATGTGTAACAACCCTCTGAGTCCCCTTTGATCAGAAGCATCTGAAGAGCAGCAGCGTGGAATCAGGGAACACAGGCGCGCACGTGCAGCTGCGTCAGGCCTGGCCCGTGCGTGCACGAGGGCGCACACCCCCCGACAGACCCAAGCACAGGTGCCCCAGCCCCACAGACCTGCCAGGGGGCTGGGCTGGTCCTGCTGAAAGCCCTTCAGGAAAAACTGATTTCCCAGCGCTCGGGCCATAAGAGAGACTCACGGGGGCCCTGTTTCCCAGGCACGTGCCCCCATGCCAACCCCCTCCCGCGTGCCCGAGTCACTGGTGCAATAATTTTTCTGCCGTCCTCCAAGCAGAGGAATTGGGGATTGTGTCAGGTGGTGTGGGCAGCTCACGTGAGAGGAGGGGAGGGCTGCCAGGCCTCTCAGGGGCCAGACGGAGACCTTCTAGGCCTGACTGCCACCAGGAACCCTCAGGTGGGCCCCACCAGGCCCCAGGCCCACGGGGAGACGTGCCCAGGCCCCTGTGCCGTGGCCCAGGCGGTGAGGGCTTCTGGGACCTCGCTGCTGCAGCCCGATTGTACGGCCAGAGGAGCCTCTGCCCCACCCGTGCTGCTGCTTTTCTGACTCCTGCTGTGAGGAATGGGATTCTTGGCCGGAAACAAACAAACAAACAAAAAAATGGTTTTCTTTTTTTGTATAAATGGAAACAAAATCCAGGAGAAGCTGCCCCCTCCCCTCCCCCCGGAGTGTGATGCACTACCTTTGCTTCAATTTCTTAGTCACTGTTTTCGTCTTTGGTCCCAGGGACGGCCCAGCAGATTCTCCTGGTTCTAACCCAGGGGGTGTTTGCATCACCCCCTTTTACTTGTATAAAAAAAAAAAATGATGGGTTGAAAAATGTACTTTTTTATAAATAAAGTCTTTAAAACAACCCCGGTTGCTTCGTGTCCCTCGGGAGCTGGGCCCTTCCCCACGGACCTGGGGGCAGGACAGGGTACGCGGGGATGAGCCGGCACCCTAACGCAAGGAAGGCAGCTTCCACCCCGGGCCCCGTTCCCATGGCTCTGGAACACTGACTCGGACCCCGGAGGAGCCCCCTGCCCAGGCCAAAGGAGCCCCAACCCGCCCTCTCGCGGGAGCCCCAAGGGCAAACGTGAGGGTCCTGCCTGAGTCCTCGGCACAGCTCCCGGGCTGCCACTGAACCGCCTTCCACACAAGTGGCACCACCGTGGACAGCTGCATCGGGAGGGGTTGGCCGCTCAGACACAAGCAGGGAGCCCTTCAACATGCGGCCTGAGAGGCTGGGGACCGATGGTGCAGAGGGAGTCCCCTGCCCTCCTGCCCCAGAGCTCCTACTCAGGCCCCTCCAATTCCCCTCCTCACCCCCCCCGCCCCCCCACCGTCCTGCTCCTTCCTGCCAAGTCCCCTCCTGTGGCGGTTTGGAGAAGAAAACCAGCAATGTCACACCTGTCGTGTTAGATCCCTGGGGACAGGGCAGAGACGGGAGCTTTATCCTCTCATCTTTTGGGAGGATACTGCCGACTGCATCCCCCACAAGCTCTCAGAGACCCCGCCCCACCTCCCAGGGGGCTGATTGGAAGGAAGGTCTCCTAGTTCCTCGGTTACCTCGCCCCTCCCCGCTCCAGCACCATCTGCTTCCCATCTTCTGGACTGGAATGCAGGACAAATCGATCCAGGGGTGGCAGTGGCAGGGGCTTCAGTGACTGCCCCCTCCCAGCCACCCCCAGCAGCATCTCCTTTCACTGAAATCCACACCATACACCCCTGAGAAAAGGGGGTGGGGACGCTGGAAGCCTAGGTGGCTGCCCGGCAGCAAGCACTCCCGCCCATCTGGGGCAAGACCACGCCCTCCATACATAGGACTGGGGCGGGCGGAACTGGCGGGAGCACGAGAAGCCAGCAGCTGTTGGCAGCTGGCTGGGTCCCTCACTGGAAAGTCAAACCCAGCACCTTAGACTGTGTTTGGATGTCGACACTCGAGTGAGATGCAAATTGGTTGTTTTAGCGGTCACTTCCTCAGTTCTCTAGGCTGTCCATTTAAGTTAATTTTTAATTTGCACAGGCAATAAATGCTTAATTACATTATTAATATATTGGAAGAGAGCAATGGACAGAATGTCCTAATTGGCATTTAACTAGAACGTTCCGGCAAATTAGCCAAGACTTTCTCCGGCAGCCGAAGGAGGGCAAGCCAATTAGTCCCAGGCACAGCCCCATCCCCCAAGATACCAGGAGGCCAGGACACACGTAGCTTTCTAGTTGAGCTAGGCTTTGGAAGGACCTTCTGCTAGTTAGGCTACTTCTGCCCAAACTTCAACCCTTGCCCCTGTGCTCCACCCACACCCTCAGCAGAGCAGAGGACAAAACGCTGGATGGCTTGGAGACAGGATCCACCTGAGAGGCCAAGGTCCCCCTGGGGTGTGCCCACCATTGCCTTACCTCGACTGTGGGCCCAGAACTGAGATAGCTGGGCAGCCAAAGCTCCTCTCTGGATACCAAGGAGTCCTCTCTCCCATCCTCCTTACCTTACCCTCTGCAGATGGTTAAGGGAATGAACTTGATGAATTGAGGGATTCATTTATCCACTCATGCATTCCTTCCTTTGGCCACCCTGGGCCAGGCACTGTGCGACCCTGTGACAGTCCCACCCAGAGTCCCTGGTCTCAAAGAATTCAGAGCCTCCAGGATCCTAAACCCCAAAACAGTGCCATGCTGGCCATGGACTGAAGCAGAGCTGTGTGTAAAGTGCCGTGGTAGCACAGAACGGGAATGACTAATTTTGTCTGGGAAGGTCTGAAAGGCTTGATAGAAGAGGTGAATTTTCCCCTGGGCCTTGAAGGATGTGTAGAAGTTCCCCAGACCAAAGGTGTGTTAAGAGTATTCCAGGACGACTTGGAATTTAGCATCTTATATTAATTCTTCTAATAAAAGAGATCGTTCTAGTCCAACACACTCGTTCAGCATGTGGAGAACTGGAGCCTAGAAAGAAAACTAAGGCTTGGTAACCAGACCATCAGAACGCATGTGCTGAATACCCTCAAGGACAAGGCCATGTCCTGGGAGCAGCAGGAGGAGGAGGAATCCCGGGGAAGGGGTGGCACCAGCCTGACTCCCTTGGGGGTATACTAGATGCGACCCAAGGCTCAGTACCCCTCCCCCACGGCCCCAGAATAGGACAAACGCCCATGGGGTGTAAACTGGGCTTTTGGGAGCCACACTTGGTATTGAGTGGAACCATCGGTCAGACAGGGCCCATGGGGAAGACTTTCCGGAAAAGGAGGTGTGATTCGGGTCCCGGTGCTGATGTAGTTTTTTCCCACACCACCGAGCAATCAGCTCAATTCTAACAGTATTTACCTGGAGGTAGCATCCGATCTCACAGTTCAGGGCTCAGTCGCACGAGACTCCTCCCACTTCAGCTGCTAATCACGAGTCCAGGGTGTTACCTGTGCTTCTGACTGGCTGGCTATAAATCAGAGGTCCCCGCGACCCCCTCCCTGCGTTCGATTAATTTACTAGCGCAGCTCACAGAACTCAGGAAACCGGTTTACTCGCTAGATTACTGGTTTAGAGTAAAAGGATCCCACTCAGGAACAGTTAAATGGAAGAGATGCAGGGGGCAAGGTATACGGGAAGGGGCGTGGGGCTTCCATGCCCTCCCAGCACCAACCGGGAAGCTCTCCAAACCTGTCCTTCCGGGGTTTTATGAAGGCTTCCTCACATAGGCATGACCTATTAAATTATTGGCCATTGGTGACTGAACTCAATTTCCAGCCCCTCTCCCCTCCGCAGAGGTCAGGGGTGGGGTCGGAAGCTCCAAACTTGGTTCGTTTGCCTGGCACCCAACCCCCATCCTTAGGTGCTTTCCAAAAGCCAGCTCATTAACATAAACTCAGGCGTGGTGGAAAGGGATGTCCTAAGAATGACAAGACACCTCTCTCACTCTTATTCCTTAGGAAATTCCAAGGGCTTTAGGATTTGCACCAGGAACAAGACGAAGGCCATATATACACTTCCTGTTAGAAGTCAGAATATCACAGGTGGTATCTGCAATGGTTTTGAGGAATGAGAGGCACATAGGTTGGTGGGAAAATGGAAGAGGAAAGGGCTCTGTGAAAGCTGGAGGAGAACAGCCAGGCCCTGCTCCTAGACCCCCTCTGTCCTCTCCCCACAGCCAGACGCTACTGGGGAGCAACGCTTGGGCTCCAGCTTGGTACTGGCGTATAGGGCCCCCAAACCCTATTTTCTGCCTCGGCTTACAGGCCGGATGGCAGAGCCAGGCCAAATCCCAGTCCCCAACCCCAGCATCAACTCCCAGATGAGAAGCTGCAAGCACTGCCCCCTTCCCTCCCTCCTCTCTGCCAGCCACGCCTTCCCTAGCTGGAGGGCACCCTCGCTGCATTGCCTTGGGCCACATCTAAACTGGCCCTTCTGGCCAGACTCATCCCAAGCTAGGAAAGGTATAGGAATGGCCTTGCTTGGCTCAGGAACCAGCCCCAGGGCATCATCAACCCACACCGCAGGCTCCATTGAGCCAGGGAACTAAACCCTGGACACACAACCCAAATCACCGGGGGATTTACAAAATCAAATATCCAGGCCCCACCCCCAGGCCAATAGGGTCAGAGCTCTAGGGTTGGGACCCAGACAGCTGTATTTTCAACAAGCTACCCAGGAGGTTCCAGTGTACAGCCAGAGTCAGAGCCGCCGGTGTGGAGGCAGAGGCCGTCCAAGGTGTCAATCATGAGGAAGAGGCACGTCATGAGGTGGGAAACTGGGACTGAGGGGTGGTAGTTAGGTGATTCGGTGAGTTAATACACATAAGAGTTTGGGTACCAAATATGCTCTATATTGTCACCATCATCAATCATCTTCATCATCGCCATCCTCATCCCCTCTGAGATGGGATCCTGGATGACAGTGACTGCAGTGGAGGCCAGTCCCTGGAGGCAAGTAGGGAGCCAGGGTGGACCCGTGATTGTAACACTAACAAAGCAGGTTTTCTGGGTTTAGAACATTCCCCAGCGCTTGGCCTCTGAGCACCTGTGAGAGGGAAAGTGGGATCCTGAGTTCAAAGCTCAGGCAGGCAGTCTCGCAGGCCCGCCCCGAATGGGGATGTCGCTCCTCAGTGATCCCACCTTAGAAGAAGCCAATGGGGTTGATGAAGGACAGTGATAGTACCCTTAGAGTCCAGTTCGGCAGATGAGGGGGGACCCTCGGAGAGAGACAGAGGGAAGGTGGCACACCGGGCCCCGTATGCCCTTTCCTCCTTGCCCAAGGTCTAGCCGAGGGCCCCTCCAGAGCCTTCTCTGAGGAAGCTATTCCATTCCACAGGGAGCAAAGACCTTTGGGGGAATAACTGACTCACAGACCGGCAGGCTGGGGTGCCCTCAGCCTGAACTCCTCCCACCCACTGTCCCCTCAGTTAGTGACCTCAGCCTCGAGAGAGCCTCCATGGATGAGAAAAGAGTCAGCAAGTGATAGGACCACACAAGCTGCCTTCCTGCCAGGCTGTAAGCCCCTGGAGGGCTGGGACCCCATCTTATTCGTCCTCAGCACCCAGCCCAGGGTGGACAGAGTGGGTGGTCAGTAAAGGTTGAACCAAACCGAACTCGTCCAAGTGAGAGTCAAGAGATCTTGCAGGTGGCATGGCCCAACCACCCCGAGGCAGGGCTGTCCTCCAAGCATCCCAGGTGCCTCTGGAGAGGGGCACCGCACTGCCTCTAGAGCTAAGCCCTAGCATCAAAGGGTAACTTCTCCATTCAGACAAAATTTCCCTCCCCTAAGTTTCACCCATTGGTCTAGGTATTTCCCTGAGAAGCTACATGATCTGGCCTTCCTAGGACAGTCCTTCAGGTATTTGGAGATGATTACTCCCGGCCCAACCTCTTTTTCATATGATTCTCCCTCTGCTCTAGTCATCAGGCCACTTAGCAACACATCTGTTAGGAACCCGGACTTAGGAGTCAGGCAAACCTGGGTTCAAGCCTTGGTGGAGTGACTTGTTGTGAGTTGACTCACATCAAAAATCCCAGTTATCTTTGGACTTTGGGTGTGCATAATGTATCTCTGGAGGTTCACTGATTGTAACAAACGTACAACTTTGGTGAGCGATTTTGGTAGTGGTGGCTGTGAATATTTGGGGGCAGGGGGGTATATGGGAAATCTCTGTGTCTTTCAATTTTGCTGTGAACCTAAAACTGCTCTAAGAAAAAAAAGAGCCTTTAAAAACAACCCCATTACTCCAGCTGTTCCTGAAGAAAACCCATTACCAGCTCCCTCCCGTTCTGAGGGCCAGGGAATACATGCTGTTTCCAGGAACTGATCTGACCAGCAGGCGATGGGGGTGGAGGGGTGGGAGACTCTCTGCATGTCCTCCCTGAACCTGGTGTGCTCTCTCTTGCTCTGTGACACGGCCAACCCAGCTGACCTCATGGTGATGGTATGGAACACAGAGGGGCTCCGTTGTGGTGGTTAAATTTCCGGATGCATGGGTGGATGGATGGGTGGATGAATAAACCTTTGAGTCTTTTTCACGTGTGCTGCCTCTGAGCAGACCTCTCTCACCTGCACTTGGGCTGCCTATTTTTCTCCCGAATGTGGCGCTTTTCATGTATCTCTGCTCTGTTTTATCTTAATGGCAAAGTCAGCATTTCAGCCTGTTGGGCTCCTTTCAGATGCTGGTTCTATCATCAGTTGAGTTCACACTCGACATCTATTGAAAACCTGGTAAAAGGAAAGAGGCAGGGCCTTAGGGTCCATTGATCTCCATTCAATCCCTAGTCCTACCACTTGTCCGCTGTGTGAACCTTAGGCGAGTTGCTTGCTTTCCCCCAGCTTTATTTCTCAATCCATGTGAACAGACTGCTGGGATGAATAAAGATAGTTAGAGAGAGAGAAAGTTAGTTGTAAAGCAGATAACACCGGTACCTACCACAGAGGGCTGCTGTGGGGATTAAAGGAGAATCATCCCTTTATAAAGCACTTAACACAATGCCTGGAACAGAGTAAGTGCTCGGTTAAGCTAGGATAATATTAGCTCTTACTATTATTTTCCCCACTGTGCAACTGCCCTTAGCAGCAGCAAATTGCAGCATGGAGACAGAACCTGTCATAGAGACGACATCAGGCACTCGGACTCTTGACAAGTCCAAGTAGAATCCCAGCTCTGCGCCTTCCTGGCTGCGGGGTGACCATCCCCTTAGTTCCTTTCTCCCTGATTTGCATCATCCCACGCAAAGACCCACCAGCTAGTGGGAGGGACACAGGCATCAAGGGGCTGCGATGTGCCCCTCAAGGGCACGGCTTTGGTGGGGATTCCGATGCTAGGTCACCGCCGGTGGGTGGGGGACTGGGGCCAGCCGTGGGAACAGGAGGCCACAGTTACTCCAGAGCAAAGGCTTCCAGCATGCCCTCCAGAGTTTCGTCTTCAGGAATGCCCCAGAGCCGCCTGAGGTGGGAGGCAAGAGGATGGGTCTCAACTTTCCACTGTTTTACTTTCCAGGATTCTGTGTCAGGTTTTAACCCTTTGTTATTTTGAACTTAAAGGAAAAATTGTATTGAGGGATACAAACAGTAAAGTGTCAAACCTTAAGGGAACAGCTCCACATTTTTATAACCATGTTATATGCATACCCTCACGTCATCAGCCCCAGATCAAGTCACGGAGGCTCGCTCAAGCTCCCTCTCAGGCACACACCCCCATTCTGGAACCTCACATAAATGGAATCATGCAAAGCGCGCACTTACGTGTGTGCCTGGCTTCTTTCACTCAGTACGATGTCTAGGAGATGTACCCGTGCAGTGTGCCTCTCCTCGCTGTGTAACGTTCTATCGTGTGAATTTGCCACAGTGTAGCCCTCTATTCTGTCATTAGTGAATACGTGCGTGGTTTCCAGTTTGGGGCAATTATGAATAAAGTTGCTGCAAACAGTCTTGTATGTCACTTTGGAGCACTTAACACTCATTCCTGTTTAGAACGGAATTAGGATTGATAGATACAGCCAAACGGTTTTCCAGTTTATGCCCCAGTGTAAGAGGGTTCTGATGCCTCCACTTCCTTGCCCACACTTGGTATCATCTATCCTTCTAGGTTTAGCCATCTGGCAAGGGCATAGAGGTACCTCGTGATTTAATTTGCATTTCCCCGATGACTAAGGATGTCAACACTTTCATATGACTATCAGAGATTTGGAGTTCTGAAAGGGTCCTAGACTTAAAAAAAAAGTTTTTTTGGAAAATCCATTGTCATGCATTCCCTGGAGGATGGGTTAGTGTCCATCCAGCCACTCTGTGGTCATCTGGGGACAGGTCCCTGTTCTAGGTACCTAGGAGGCCCTGGGGAGGCGGGGACAGGACAGGTAGAGCCAGAGGAGGAGGGAGGATGGTGTGTGCTCTGGAAGAGTCCCAGAGTAGCAGGAAGGAAGGGCCAGCCATTGGCAATCGGGAATTCTGACACAAGACACAAAGCAATGCCCTGTGGCTGAAATGAGCTGTCGAAGTGTCACGATGATGACACTGGGTGGAATTAGCTGGGAAACCTTCATCTGCTCCCCACGATCGATTCCTAAGCAATGCAGTTTTCCTGGAGTTTCACCAAAAAAAGGGCAGGAGACGGTGAGCCACACCCAGATGGGCTTTTCGCTGATGATGACAATGGGTTGGCAGGGAAGTGCAGGTGGTCAGGGCTGGACCGAAGGCAGGAGGCACGTAATGTGCTGGAAAGATGCCTGGACTGGGAATCAGGAGGCTGAGCTCTGCTTCCTCTCTGCCACGTCTCACCCAGTAACTCTGAGCAAAACCCTTCGCCGCTCTGATTTCATGACTTTCTACGTGTGGAACAAAGAACCGGGGAGATGGGAGCTTGGTGGCCTCTCCTGGGCTACCCCTGGAGACAAAGCGGGGCTGGGGTGAGAGGTCCCCTGCAGCCCTGACAGTGATGAATCACCACGCCCCATTCCATTGCCTCTATCTACTGTAATTGATCCTGAGGCCAGGTGTCTGGGGCGATAGTGAGCAGGGGTAGCTTCCAGAGGAGTCTGGCTTGCTGCAGGAGGGGGAATATGGGGGAGGGTGGGCAGCAGCCCCCTCACTGGTGAGAACACCCCACGCCACCCTCCTCTGCAGAGAAGGGACGGATTTGCTCTGCTAGAAGAGCAGAGATCCAAGCCTTTACAAGGTCTGAGCAGAGAAGCGGTCCCCACTGGGAAAGCCACAGTGGGAGTGGGCTCCCCATGTCTCCTCTGACAGCGTACTTAGGGGGTGTCAGCTGCTATGTGTCTCCAGGGTTTTCCTCCGGAGTTCACCCTAGAAAGACTTGGAGTTTCGTTCAATGAAAAGTGTAGGTCCCTTACGTGCAGCTCTTTCAGGAGACATCACAGGCTCACAAGGGAACTGGGGCCCAACGCTGGTTGGTACTGGCCTTCCCGCAGGCTCTGGGTGAGAACGGCACACAGGAACCCCCTGATTGGGAAGACTCACCCTCCAACACCTGCTGCCTCCTTTTAGGTGTTTTCTGCCATCACCTCCCAGCAATCATCCTCTCCCTTCCTGAGCCTGGGTCCTGGGGTGCCCTGCCCTTTGCCCTATCCTTTTGCCCCTACAGCACAACACGTGCAGATCCCAAGCAAGACATCTATCTACCTATTTTAGAATTATAGACCATTAGAGCCAGAGCAACCTCAAAGATCATTTGCCCCAACCCACAACTGGGGAAATCGAGTCCCAGAAGGCTAACAACGGTAAGAATTCCTTACATTTATATAACATTTGGAAATTACACAGTGAATCAAGGGCTTTTACTAATAGCTAAGACTTATAATATCACTCACAAGTGTCAAGCACTGTTCAAATTACTCTATGATATTAAATCCTTACCTCAGACTTAGAATTACTATTACCATCATTACCAGAGAAATGAAGAGAGTTGTCCAAAGTCACAGAGTTTGCTGGGCTTCGAACCCAGGCGGTCTGGCCTCAGAGGCCATGCTCTAACCATTGTACCACCCTTCCCACTGCCTGCAGCCCTCCTAAAGGGCAGAGTCGTGTCCTGACAACAGAGTGGGAGAAGAGCCAGGAGAGGGGGCCACACCAGCCTAACTCCTGGGGGGATCCTGGGCCTGACACAAGTTTCAGCACACAAAGCAGCAAGTATCCCAGGCGGGGATTGACTGAGCTTGTGGGAACCACGTTTGGTATCAGATGGAGTCATCAGGGGCAGGCGGGGCTCACAGGAAAAGCTTCCTGGAAGAGATGGTATCAGAGATGACTTTGGAAAACGAAAGTGATCTGGAGAAGATGTAGAATACCCAGCGTGGGGAGGACCTCCAGGTAAATGTTTGCATCGGGAATCAGTTAGACTAGACCAGGCGCTTTGGGTAGCCGGAGGGCACTCGGCACCCCAGGATCCTCACAGCCAGCTGAGGAAGTCAGCAAGGAACCCCATTTAGCTGATGATTAACCCGGGGCTCAGGGATGTTAAATGTTTGGCCCAAAGTCACACAGGTGGCGGGTGGTTGACTCATAACTTGGACCCAGGCCTTCTGACTCCAAGCCAGGTGCTCTTCGCTCCCTACTGAACCTCCCATTGAAAAGAAACAAAATGCCACCATGGTCACAGTTTTACACCCGCTTATAACTTACGAAATGTGTGGCACACACACAGGCCCCTTTGAGGTGGTACTCCGGGACCCCGAAGCACGGCCTAGGCACACGCAAGCATGGGTGGGCGGGCCCAGTTTGGGAGTCATACAGACCTCGGTTCAGTCACCAAATCTGTCTCTTATCAGCTTGGTGATTTGGGGCAAGTGGGGTAAATAGAGACAATAAGGCCTACTTCGCGGGCTGCAGTGAGGGGCAGGTGTTACGAGGCACGTGGCCTGCGCACAGGCAATACCATCCCACACCTCCCCCACCCAGACGCCCACCCCCAATCCAAGTCTGACCTCTTCCAGTGTTCTTCCCAAGAAGGACCCAGAGTCCAGGTGTCCCCTGTTTCTTTTCTTGAGATTGTTTTCCCCTCAACTGGAGAGGGGTGAACAAATGTATTCAAATCTCTCGGGCTTGCCATGGTGCCACTCAGAGAACTTGCCAGAACTAGCTGTTCCTCTCCTCCTCACCTCCCCAGAAGGGTCCAGATCCTGAAGGCCTCCAGATCTGCTGCGTCTTCCGAACCCCTGGCCCCCAGCGACCCCAGGGCATTGGAGCTCATCCCCCCCGCCAAGCCCAGCGCACCCCCTCGAAGAACCAGAGCTCCTCCTGTGTGCGGTGCATTCCCCACCTTGGCAAGGCTCAGAGAAGCACCATTGAATTTCACAGCATTTTAACGTAGAATTTCCATATCTAAATCCCCTCGTTTTGAGTACTACTCTCAGTATATGCTTGATTTGAGAGATCTGCCACAAGGAGAGGGGTCCTGCAGAGGACCCCTGCCCAGGATGGACAGACGGCTAAAACATCAACACCCGTGACTCGCAGGGAGACAGACACAGCCCCTCAGCTTCTGGCTCTTTGCTTCCAGAATTCTAGCCTTTTCAGGTCTCCTTCCCCACCCAGCCCCTCCCAGAAGCCTCAAGAGCCCCCAGTTTATCTGGCTAATGTGTCCCTCCAGAGGTGTTTCCACTCTCCCTGCTGAGGCCCCATTAACTCCAGAATCACCTCCAGCCACCTCCTCAGTACCCTGCAAATGTGGTCCAACCCTGGAGGAAGGGGCAGGTAGGGGGGATGGGCGTCCACGAGAGACTGAGTCAGGAAAGAAGCACGGGCGCCCTGAGGGTGGAGCAGCTCTGCCCTGGTGGCTCCACATGTGGGTCCCAGCAAGTGTGGCCTCCACCTCCCTGTGACCTTGGGAGAAGCCACTTCTCTCTTGTCCCTCAGTTTTCTCGTTTGCGAAACAGTGATGTTAATCCTTGCCGTGCCTAATTCCTAGGATTACACCAAAGACTCCAGAACGCCAGCGAAAGCCCTTTTGTAAACCGTGAAGTTCTATGCGGAAGTGAAGGACCATCATTATGTAGTGAGCTGTCAAGGTCATTCCCCACCAAGGAAGCATCAGGGCCCTGCTAGAATACCTCCAGTGACAGACCTCACTTCCTCCCAGGGCTTTCTGCCCAAGCTTTCTGCCAGCAGCACTGACCTTCGGAGATTTCTAGTGAGTCTGTGGCTAGATGGTAAATTACCTTAGAAGAAGTAGGTCCTCCATGAACTTGGCCACCCCTGTATGTTTTTATTTCCTATTCTTCTTATTTTCCTAGTAACACTCCTTTTGGAAATGGCTCATCTTGCCCCAGATAAAATAACATGGAAGAAGTTTATCCTCATAGGCAGTGACTGTTGCAGCAGGAGGTTTAGGCAGTAGGTGGGGGGGTGTGTGGGGACCATTATGGGTCCACAATGAGACCCATGGGACCCCTCCCCAAAAACCAGAGCCTGTTCAGAGGGGGAGCAGCGGGGGAAGAGCCTGAAAGAGCTGGAGATGCAGCCCCTTCCCCGGCCATCCCTCAAACCGTGCAGGGGAAGTCCTGGGCTTTGTGGGTGGTGACGGTCCCCCTGGGCACCCACCAAGACTGGGACGAGTGATGGGTCCCCAAAACAGGGAGCAGGGGCTTGGACGATAGGCTGTCTCCGAGACCCCGGGCAGCGTGCATGTCGGGGCGGGGAAGGGGCCGTCAGTCTGCTGTCCCCTCCTCCCACCCACCACTGGCGCCCTGAACCAGCTCCAGACCATGCCCTGGGGCTAAGCCTGCTCTGGAATCCACCGGCTATCGTAGCCTTCAGCCCAGCCCCCAGACCATGCCTAGGAACCGTCTCAGCTGCCCTGGACCTCACATCCTTCTGCTCCGCGCACAGAGCTGATACCATCACGCCACAGTGGGGCAAGGTCAGACGTGACCCTGTCACTCATGACGTCTCATCCCAACCCCAGGGAGACAGGCCATGGCTGTAATGGCTCCAGCCAGACTAGAAGAGAGAGGAGGCTCCCGCAGGGCCACCCTGACCCCCTGGTCTCTCCCGCTCCGCAAGGGACAGTGGAGGCTCCAACAGTGCAGGAAGTCTCTGTGCTGTGCCCAGCAGCTGAGAGTGGGAAGGGGGCTGGGGAGCCTGCCTGAGACGTCAGGTGACACCGACCCCAGCCCAGTGAGGTTTGGTTTCTGTGAGGACAGAGCCCAGGGCCCCTTGCTCTGTCCAGGCTTCCTACTGCTGGGTGCTGGACCGTGGCTCCCGAGGGCAGCAGTGAGGGGTAATGAAGGAACACCTGCTGGGGCTGGAAGAATCTGGAGCTCACCAGAGGTGGTCAGTCCCTCCCCCACAATCCAGGCAAAGGAGGGAACCAACATTGTGCTTCAATGTCGGAATCGCCGAGAACACCACTGATGTTAGAACACTACTATTGCTGCTGCTACAAGTCATAGAGGCCGCTCTACCCCAGGAGCTCCGTGTGTGTTATCTCACTTATTTCTGCCATTTCTCCACTTTACAGAGGAGAAAACTGAGGCTCAGAGCAGCTAAGGTCACAGCACTAGAAATACTGGAGCATCCAGGCCATTATTTTCCCCACTGCTCTGTGTGCCTTCTCAGATTTGTCCTTCTTTCCCCTTCAAAGCAGCCCTTTGTGAGAGAGGGAGGAAGGAGTTAGGAGCTGACAGATAAGGGGAGAGGGCACCCAGGGGGGCGGGAGGGAGTGCCCAGCCCAGCCCACAGGGTGCATGACAGACAAATGGCTTCCCTGTGCCCCCCGGCCCTCCCCAGCTCACTGGGCAATAGCCTCGCTCATCTTCCTCCCTCTGAGAGGGCTGGGGCTCAGGGTCCTGCCTGGCAGGGTCCCCAACAGGGAGATAGTCCCTCTCCCCCCAGGAATGTGCGTGAAATCCCAGTAACCCTCTCCAGCTGGGCCCAACTTTGCAGAGGGCTCTGGGAGCAAACCCTGTGGCGAGGAGCGGGCTTCTGGGAAAGTTAGCCTCCCTCATGTTCCTTTTTCCCCTTAATGACAACTCAAGGTGTGATGGGCTGGGTGGGAGGGGCTGGGACCCTGGTGACACTGGGGAGAGCATTCCAGATGGCGGGAATTCTGTGTGCAGAGTGGGAAGTGACCGCCCTCAGCCCTCCCCAAGGAGTGTCACAGTCTCTCTCTCTGTGTCACACACACGCAAATGTAAACATACACATACACCCACATACACACGTATACACCCATACACATATATATACAGACACCCATACACACATAGACTCACACACACATACACTCACACACACTTGGATGTCCTAAGGCTCGCACAGGCCTAGACAGGTTGGCTTTGCAGATCGTGACCAGCAAGGGACTAGGGAAAGCTGAGGGCGGGGATGAGAGCAGGCCACAGGCAAGATTAGAGGAGGGGTCCCAGCCCGAGCTGCCTGGGAGTTGCCCAAGGAGCAGACACGTCCCCTGCCCTCCTTGAACCAATGCTTATTAAGCACTGAGTGGCGCAGGCACTGTGCTGAGGGCTCTGACATGCATTAGCTCATTTACATCTGACAACAACCCTGTTGTGATTGCCATTTTACAGGTGAGGCTCAGAGAATTTGAGTGACTTGCCCAAGATTCTACAGCTAAGTAAGTGGCACACTAAGGAAGGAGCTGGCCTGTCTTCCCCCGCAGAGGAACAGGGAGAAATCCTCATCAAGGCCGCTCGGAGCTCTGCACTGAGGACCCGGACACCTGGGTTCCTACCTCACTTCCATCATCAGTGAGATGTGTGACCTTGAGCATTTTATTAAATTTCTCTGAGCCTTCAGTTAGCCATCTGTCAACAGAGGCAATGGGGTGGGGGCATCAAATGAGGTAATTCAAGTAAAAGCACATGGAATACAGGTATGGTATCACATATATGATAGTAAGCTATGGTGGCCACAGGTGTAATTTGGCCCAGCATGCTAGCTCAGGGAAGAAGCCAGGACTCCAGGGAGGGGAGAAGCAGCAACATCATCACCACCAACCTCATCATCACCACGAACATCATCACCACCATCAACATCATCACCACCAACATCATCACCACTATCAACATCATCACCACCATCAACATCATCATCACCAGCATCATCACCACCAACATCATCATCACCAACATCATCACCACCATCAACATCATCACCACCATCAACATCATCATCACCAACATCATCACCACCAACATCATCATCACCAACATCACCAACATCATCACCACCATCAACATCATCACCACCAACATCATCACCACCAACATAATCACCACCATCAACATCATCACCACCATCAACATCATCATAACCAACATCATCACCACCATCATCATCACCACCATCAACATCATCATCACCAACATCATCACCACCAACATCACCACCATCAACATCATCATCACCAACATCATCACCACCAACATCATCACCACCATCAACATCATCATCACCAACATCATCACCACCAACATCATCATCACCAACATCATCACCACCATCAACATCATCACCACCATCAACATCATCATCACCAACATCATCACCACCAACATCATCATCACCAACATCATCACCAACATCATCACCACCATCAACATCATCATCACCAACATCATCACCACCATCAACATCATCATCACCAACATCATCACCACCATCAACATCATCACCACCATCAACATCATCATCACCAACATCATCACCACCATCAACATCATCACCACCATCAACATCATCATCACCAACATCATCACCACCAACATCATCACCACCAGCATCATCACCAACATCATCACCACCAACCTCGTCATCACCACCAACAACATCATCACCACCAACATCATCACCACCATCAACATCATCACCACCATCAACATCATCACCACCATCAACATCATCATCACCAACATCATCACCACCAACATCGTCATCACCAACATCATCACCACCATCAACATCATCATAACCAACATCATCACCACCATCAACATCATCACCACCATCAACATCATCATCACCAACATCATCACCACCAACATCATCATCACCAACATCATCACCACCATCAACATCATCATCACCAACATCATCACCACCAACATCATCATCACCAACATCATCACCACCATCAACATCATCATCACCAACATCATCACCACAAATATCATCATCACCAACATCATCACCACCATCATCATCACCAACATCATCATCACCAACATCATCATCACCAACATCATCACCACCATCAACATCATCACCACCAACATCATCACCACCATCAACATCATCATCACCAACATCATCACCACCATCAACATCATCACCACCAACATCATCACCACCATCAACATCATCATCACCAACATCATCACCACCAACCTCGTCATCACCACCAACAACATCATCACCACCAACATCATCACCACCAACATCATCACCACCATCAACATCATCACCACCATCAACATCATCATCACCAACATCATCACCACCAACATCATCATCACCAACATCATCACCACCATCAACATCATCATCACCAACATCATCACCACCATCATCATCACCAACATCATCACCACCAACATCATCATCACCAACATCATCACCACCATCATCATCACCAACATCATCATCACCAACATCATCACCACTGTCAATATGCGTTTATGGAGTAGCTAACAACAAAAATAGCAGCCATTTACTACATATTGACTGTGTGCCAGGCACAGTGCTAAACACTTTCCATAATTCATGTGTGCTGCAGACAGATGACATGGAAGTCAGAGGTGAGGGAGAAACGAGGGCAGGGCTGCAGAGCCCAGAGCCCCTGGTCTCCATCCAGAGGGGCCAAAGAAGGTGATTGCAAACTGACCTCCACCTGAGTGCAGAACCAGAGAAAATTCTGTGGTCAAAGGCTTTCTGCACTAATACTAACCCACCAGGGCAGATGCAAAGGTGAAGGGCAACCCAGCCCAGGGCAGGGGGAATGACCAGGAGCCCACCTCAGGGAAGAGGGAGGCAGGGTCTCCCAGCAGCTCCTAAGGTCAGCCTCTTTGGCCTGTAGCCCAAGGCAAGGAGAAGGCAGAGACCTGGCTGAGTCTGAGTCGTGCTGGCCAGGTAGTCGTGCTGGTTGCATCGGGCTGAGGAAAGGGCTCTGTGACTCACTCAGTTCCAGGCCTCTGAGTGGGCTCCCTCACCACCTGGGTCACAAGAAAGCACATGAAAGGGTGCTCTTCTGTATGGACTGAGCAAGGGAGGAGAGGGATGTATCCCCTCCTGGGCAAGGAGAGAGGATATTCCCACAGCCCCACATTGTGATGGTGCAGCAGCCACCCCACTTGGAGTCATGGGAAGAAAGCATTGAAATGAGAGAGAGACAGGGAGACAGGGAGCTGGAGCAAACTGAACACAAGGACTCGAGTCCTGGCTGCCCACCTCTGGCCAGCAGGAAGGAGCCACTCCCGCACCCCTGGGCTGGAGAAACGGCCAGAGGGACTCTGACCCGGTGGGTGGGCGGGCCCTTGGCAGTGAAATCAGCCCCACCCCCAGCCAATCCTACCTACCAGCATCCGCGCCGAGTCCAGACACCCAGCTTCCTCTGAGCTCCTGGTCCCCCAGAAACACCTCTTCGGCCTGTGCCACAGAAGGCGAGCAGATGGCGGACCGACCCAGGACAGCTTCGTGGGCAGGAGGGCCAAGTGCTCCCCAAGGAGACCTGGAAGGTCAGCCCACAGAGAGCCCGGGTCAGTCCAGCTCCTGAGAAAGCAGCATCTCTGTCCCCAGGCAGGGGCAGCAGGAGAGAGGGGTTACATTACCTATGGATAAAACCTAACCTCTGAGCCAGGTCCACTCCCTACATACCTCTCTCCAGATTCATGCCCTGTCTATCCTCTTTTGAACCCAATTTCCAAGACATAGCCAATGCTTGGAATTTCCCTTATACACCCCACGTCTCACACACGTGTCCCTGCAACACTCCTTATCCTGCCTACAATGTTCTCCATTTATTCTCCTGGAGAACTCCTATTATGCTTTCAAAACCCTGTTCAGAAGGGCCCTCATCTGTGAAGCCAAGAACTCCCAAAACTAATCACTCTCTTCCCTACACCTGTCCTGGACCTTGGACAGACTTCTCTTGGGGCATGAATCATAAAATAGAGTATTTGTATACATGTCAGATTTCCCCATTAGCCGGGGGTAGAACCCCCAGCAGCTGGCACAGTGCATGGCAAATGAAAGGTGTTGGGATGTGTTTATGGAACTGAGCGGGGGACAACAGGTAGGCAAGTGAGCAGGCTGTGAAGCAGGATGTCTGGGTCCACTGCCCATCACTGAGCAAAGGCTGGGACTCAGGACCAACGAGGTATGGCTGAGAAGGGGGGTGGTAGGGAGAAGCAGACTGAGACTGTTGGACCCTTGGGTGGGACCTAAAGCTCCTCCCACCCCCACCATGGGGCCTCAGGGCAGCGGGCTGGTCTGGTTCCAGGAAGAGCCAAGAAGCCCCTGACTGTCACTGGCCTGCAGCCCCCTTGACAAAACCCAGGTCTGTGTTTACTTCCCAACTGGGGATTTCAGTTTCTCAGTCTGAGGGACCCAAAAACCAGGCACGCTGTCCCCAAGTGACAGGTGAGAGCACTGAGGCATAGGGGATATCACTGGTGTGACCCCAGAGACAGGTAAGAAGGAGTTGGTTGGGGGCCATCCTTGAAGCCTGAGCCAGGGCAGATGCAGACTGCATCTGGGACGCAAAGCGACCAGCCCCTGCTGACAGAGTAGGGAAAAAAGGGACTTCAGAAGTCGACCTGGATCCAATTCCAGCTGTGAAGTTCCTGGCTGTGGGACTCCAGACAACTAACTTAACCTCTCTGAGCCTTTTTAGTAGAACAAAGCCATGTGACCAACCTCAGCCCAGCACCCAGCCTGGCTCACAGCAGATGCTCCCGGGAGGCCCCTTGCCCCCCTCTCCCTCACAGAGATTCCCAGCTCTCCCAGGCCCTATGCTCCAGCCCTGGCCAGCCCCGCTGCCTGCAGGTGACTGGTCCTGCCCTAAAGCCTTTGGAGCTGGGGAACGGATTTGTCCCGGTGTAACCAGAGAGTGTCTGGGGGCTCAGTTCCAGGGCTCCAGCTGGGGTCAGAGCCAGGCCCCCACCTCACAGCTGTCAGGGGGAGGAGGCCCGGAGACAAAGCAACTGGGAGTGAGGGGATAGGTAGGGCTGTGTCTGGTAAGGGAGAGGGGGTGGCAGTTCCATGCATGTGAGGGACCAGGACTGCTAAGAAGACGCCATGGCCTGATTGGGGAATGTTACGCAGATGCAGGTTCCAGGGCCGCTCAGCCACTGACAAGCTGGGTGACCCTGGGCGAAGCGCTTAACCTCTCTGAACCTCATTTTGCTCACTGGGAATAGCATTATCTAATGTTGCAGGCTTGATATGAGGATCTAACCCCAAATCAGCCAAGGCGCCGGGCAGCGCCTGACATGTTGGAGACTTCAGAATGATTCTCCTCTTTGCCTTCCCCTTTTCTCTTCCCCATCTCTCATTTTCCCTCCACTAGTATTTCTTCCACCAGGGTGGGGCCCTCCATGTGGAGCAGGCAGGGCCCAGGGCCTCCAAGGGAATTTGCACTTATATTTTGAGAGGGACATGGAGAGAGGGCAATTTGAGGGAACAAAATCAGAGTTATCCACTCTGGCCCTGGCACCTTTGAGGCCCTGCCCGCAGTATCCCACCCTTTTTGGCCCTTGATTTCTCTAATGACCACTTTAGTGCCTTTACAAACTCATTTGCATATATTAGTGTTTGCACTGTAAGCATGCTATAAGGCCCCTTAGAAGGATGGCTGCCTCCCTGTCTTGCTGAAGTGGCCCCAGAGTCACTGAGGGGGTGACGGGTGAGAGAGCGTGGGAGAGGGCACCCGGGAGCAGGGAGCTGAGGGAAAGGGCTGACGTGAAGCTGTCTCTCCCTCCCGCCTGGATCCCACACAGGGCTGGCCCACCCAGCTGAGCTGGCTATGGCAGGAGAAAAACGTGAACTTCAGGAGCCAGGCAGGGTATGTGCACTTATGCATCTCTGCTGCTCAGGGTCAGAATAGTGCCTTGGAATACAGTAGATCCTCAATAAATGCTTGCTAAACCAAAGGAGAGGCAGAGTCAGAGGCTGCAGGAGTGGATAAAGAAGAGGGACCAGAAGGAGATGATGGTGGGTGCTAAGAAGCTAAGGTTTAGAGAAAAGAGGACAAAGTTTGTTTAATTGATTGCAGTATCCCAGCCCGAGAGGTCTGTGAAAGGAGAGGAGAGATGGGGGAGGGTAAGGGTCCATGGAGGAGTCTGAGGTTCCTAAGTCCCTGTGATACACACACGCAGACACTGCCCTCCCAGCAGGACCACAGCCCACCAGCTGTGGATGGATAGGTGCTGGGCCCAGAGCCTTTGCAAAGAGTCCTCCTTCCAGTCACGGTCAGGAGTCCAGCCAGAGGGGCTGCAGATTCACTGGGAGCCAATCTGTTACGGAGGACTCTGTCAGACAGCCCCTCCTTCAGGGCATTGGAATGGAGCAGAGAGACAGAGACAGAGAGAGGCAGGTGCTCGTCAACCCCGCTTTAGGAAATTGGCTCCGTGATGTTTATTGCAAACTGCAATTTAGCATCTCTATTCAGGAGCTCTCCTGTTTAATTACGTATAATACGTGTGGGGAGGAAGGAGGGAAGGGAGTGCATATGATTTTCTCCTCAGTCCCTTCCTCCCTGGTGTTGGGAAGGTCAGAGGTGAGAAACGGAGCCCAGCAGAGGGAGGGAAGGGAAAGGCCTGGCGTCATCCACGCTTCCCATTCCAAGCCTGGGCTGGCAGGGCTGGCCAGAAAGCAGCAGGTGCCCCTGGCCACACGTTCAGTTCCAACAGCTCTGGTGTCCTTGTCTTCAGGGACCTCCCCCAGTGGCCGCCCCTCAGGCTGAGAAATCATTCAACAAAACTTCACAACTTCCCAGGCCCTTTTCTTTCCAAGGCCCAGAGAGCCTGGGTGATTTGCCCAGGTCATCAGAGACCAAGCTGAGAGGGATTGCCACCTACCCCAGCCCCACTTCCCACCCGTGGAGCCAGGGCTCCCGGAGCAACGCCCGGGCGGGTCCAGACAGCGGGGCGGGAGGCTTAGTCCCCTCCCCTTAGACTCCAGCCCTATGTGTTTTTCAGCTTCTCAGGCACTGGACAGACTAGGTTTCCCCCAAGGATCCCCATTCATCCTCAAGCTCCCATCTTCCCCTCCCCAGATCCTCACACTTTTCCAGAGCTGGGAGGGCAAAGCACCAATTAGTTCATTTGCCTGTTTAATTGGGTAGGAAGGGGAAGGAAATTAAACTCCTCAACAGAGATCTTCCCTGCAGGGCCAGAGATGGAATGAGGGTGTGGGGACCCCCACCCCTGAGCACCTCTGAGCCTGGCCTGTGTTCCCCAGCCCCCATTCCCACCTCCATGCCCCAGATCCCAAGATCAGAGCAGAGGCTGGGATTACAGGGCCCTGGGGAGCCAGCATATGAGGTCTGTCCTGCCCTAACTGGGACACCCCCCCACAACTGGAGCATGATGGGGGAGGGGAGCTGCAGGTGAAGGGGTTAGGGCAGGACACCGCCTCAGCCTCTGATTCTTACTTTTTGCCCACCTCTCTGACTCCAAAAGTTTTCTTTCTCTCCCTCTCTTCTCTCTATGTCTCCCTCTGTCCTACTCTCTCATCCTCTGCCTTGGTCTCTTGGTTCCAGAAAAACCCCTCCCCCAGGGGGGCCCAGGAAGTATGGCCAGGTTCCTGGGGTGCACCGCGGCCGTGGTCCTCATCCTCAGTGTGGCTCTCACTGTCTTCTTTCTGTATCACCGGCAGCAGAAGAGCAGGCTGGAGGTGGACGGGGGCGGGTGAGTGCAAACCAGCCCATCCTCTGTCCCCCCAAACCTCCCCCACCCCACCCGCTGCCCACCCCCATGGGCTCCTGCTGAAGCACTCGGACTTGTAAGGGGCTCAGGGCTACCCCGCCCCCCGAGGCCCTGTCTCCTCCTCCTGCCGCCTGAGAGGTGGGAGGGAGACCCTAACCCTCCTGCGGTAGAGCTGAAGCCTTCGGAGGGCTCGCTGCGCACAGGCACCTCCCCACGTCTACGCTGCTTACGAAGATGCATTTTATCCTCTCAGCAGCTCTGAGAAGTACGTGTGCGATTATAATCCACGGTTTACGGTGAGGAAGCTGAGGCATAGAGGTGAAATGCCTCACACACGCTCACCTTCTCCCAGCTGGACCAGGGTGAGCTGAGTGGCCAGCAGGAACTCGCCTCTGACACCAAGTTCAATGAGGCACCAAAAACCTCCATCATTGTGAGAAATAATACTCTAATGCAATATTTTAAAAATATCCAAATGAGGGCTTCCCTGGTGGCGCAGTGGTTGAGAGTCCGCCTGCCAATGCAGGGGACGCGGGTTCGTGCCCCGGTCCGGGAAGATCCCACATGCCGCGGAGCAGCTGGGCCCATGAGCCATGGCCACTGATCCTGCGCGTCTGGAGCCTGTGCTCTGCAACGGGAGAGGCCACAACAGTGAGAGGCCCACGTACCGCAAAAAAAAAAAAAAAAAAAATCCAAATGAATGCCCAAAATACACAATGAACAAAATATCAACACTTTAAATAAAGACAGGATCAGTAATACTGATTTTTCTTTTTGCCTCAGGCTCTGATATGGCTTGGTGTGGCCCTATTACGTACCTTGTCTTTACTTAAAATGTTGATATTTTGTTCGTCATGGATTTTTGCATTCATTTTGGTTTTTTAAATATTGCATTAAAACATTCTTTATCGCGATGACTGAGACTTACAGCACCCCCATAGGCTTTGCATCTGAGGCCTCAGTCCCCCCGCCTTGGTCCCGGCCCCCGCTGAGGGCCCATGTGGATTTCCCACTGTCCTTCAAGCTAGGACACCTGACTTACTTGGCTCTGGGCCCAGGCTGGAGGGAGGGACAGGTTGGGAAGATGGGCGAGCCTTTCTCAGCTTCCATCCCACTACGCTGAGTAACCATCTCCCAATCTCTGGCCACTCAGGAGGCCACCTGGGCCTCCTGAGCCCGGGGCCATCCTTGCGAGGGGGCCTCCGGGACCAGTAACTGTCAGGTGGCCTGACTGGGGCAGAGACCCCCATGTGAGCCTCATTCTGTTCCCCCAGGACTACCCTGCCCTTCGCCCAGAAGCTGGAGCCTTCTCCCAACAGGCAGAGCCACCTTGCACCTGAGGACATCCAGGTGGGCCTGGGTGGCTCGAGTGAGGGAGGGGGTTGAAAAAATGGGCTCAGGGTGGGGGCCCAACCTGAAGGCAGAGCCCTCCCAACTTCATGAACTCCTGGACAGTCCCAAGTGCACCACTAGCCCTGGCCAGTTCCAACAAGGCCAGCTCCAGGCTAGAGACCGTGGTCAGGGCTTTCCCCTCCTCTACTCTGAGAAATGACACACTAGGACCATTCCTACCCAGGCCCCCCACCACCACCCCGAGGGGAACCTCTTTTTCCACCTCTCAGATCATTCATTTAAAAATAACCATTGATGCGTGGCCCCGGGCTGGTCAGAGAGAGCCTGCAAAGCCAACGGCTCAGGCTGCCCTGTGCCGCCCAGATGCCACCAAAGTGGTGAATGCAGGATGGGGGCGCGTGGGAACCTAGGAGGGGAATCCACGTCCCTCCTGGAGGGCTGCCTGGAGCAGGCCCGTGCAAGAGTCCGTGCAGCCGCTCAGCCCCTTCTCTTCCAGATCCTTCGCCTGGAGCCTGGGAAGCAGCATCCCCAGCAGGAAGAGGAAGAACTGCAGAAGCTGCCTGCCCAGCCCCCCTACTATGGTCTGGGGACCTCCCCTCCCTACTGCCCCTTGGTAAGGACCTCTGAACCTTGAGGATGCTGTCCCCAACCCAGCTCCACCCGGCCTGGCCACAAGCCCAGCTGCCTGAGAGAGCAGGGGGTCAGAGGAGGCTGAGGAGACTGGACAGGGAGGGCACAGGACAGCCCCCCGCTGAGGGGGGGAGGCCCCTCCTTGTTGCACCACCACAGGCACCGTGACGACCAGGGCAGGAGGGTGGGGTTTCCAGCGAGGGCAGAGCCCCAACCTGATGTGCAGCTCTCCCTCCCCCAGCCCCACCCCTGGTTCGGTACCCTGCACCCCAGTCCCTGGACCTGCCAACGACCACCAGAAAGCCAGCCCCAGCCCTTCCTCATGGTCCCACTCCCAGCTGCTCGGAGGGCCGGCGTCCACTTGAATGGCTGCCACCTCTGCCCAGAGCCCACTCCTTTCAGCGGACTTGGGGCCAGAGCAGTACCCATACAGTGCCAGTCCAGAGACCCAGGCCAGACCGCCTGGGCCCAAAGATAACACGTTCTCTCCTGGCACTAGGGGGAGAGCCAGGTCATGGTCTCCACAGCTTTGCCATCCTCCCTCTCAGTTGGAGGTGCCAAAGTGAGCCCGTCCTGAGATGCCGAATCCTGCCCCCAGGGAGGTAGCTATCCCAGGGTGCCAAGCCCAGAGGACCCACCCAGCGCCCCCTTATGATTCTACGCAGGTGGTAAGAAGACTACCAGCCGTTTGTAATTCCTCAATCAACCTCGAGGCTGGGAAGTGAGTTAGAACTCACAGTGGACACAAAGTCCATTCTTCACACAGCGGCTGGACAACCCCTTCCTGTGTGAGGGTGCCCACACCCCCGTGTCCCCGGCTGGACTGCCTGGCCCTGCCGGTTCCAGCAAAGGGAGTCTAGTGACAGTTCTGAGCACGGACTGCGTGCCAGACACTTTGCTGAGACTTTTCAAACACGACTCTGTTTAGCCCTCACAGCAATCAGTGTGATAAATCCTATTATTGCCCCCATTTTATAGATGAGGAAACTGAGGCTCAGTGAAGTGACGAGGTTTGCCCAAGGTCATCCAGCAAGTAATTGTGGAAAGCATCGTTCAAACCCCTGGTCCTCTGGCTCCCAAGTCCAGGCCCTACCACACAGCAGCCACGGTGATGGCCACACCTGTGGGGAGCTTACCTGGAGAGGCTTGAAGAACCTCAGAGTGGGCGCCAGCCCGGGCAGAGCCCTCCAAGGCCCCAGGCTTCCTGCGCACAGCAGAACGCCCAGCTCTGCTGCCTGGCTGCCCCTCAGCTCTAGGGGCCTTGAGAGCCGCAAGGTGGCCCTGAGAGCTTGGGTTTAGAGTCCTGAGTGGGAGATCGGGTGTCACTTTGGGCCACACAACCAGCACCTGGCAGGGTGGAATCTCCCACCTGGAGAGCCTCATCTTACCCACCCCTGCCTCAGGACAGTGAGAAAACACTTTATCCCCAGGCCTGAAAGTGGGTAAGGTAGGAGGGAGTGCGGAGACCCCAATGTTTCCAGAAAAGAGAAAGTTATTCCCCCTCAGGATTCTCCAAATCAGCCTTCCCCTTCCTCAGCGCAGCCCCGAGTTAGGAGTCAGTAACCTTGTCAGAGCCCTGGGTGAAAGGAGAAAGCGGGGGAGAGGAGAAAAAAAACAGGAAAGGGCGGGCAGGGGGCCTGAGGCCTGGGGGAGAGGGAAGATGATGGAAGGGAGTGATTTGGAAAGTCATGGAAGACTCCAGCGGGATCTCCTGAGGAGTAGGCCCAGGCTCGGCATAAAGATCGCCGTGATGTAATGGGACAGCTGCAGCTGGCCCTAATCCCCGCTAACGACTTCTCGGCCCTGCTCTCTGACTGCTGCCCCCTCCGCCTGGCATGCACAGCCCTCCCTGGGGGCACGGCGGGAACCAGGCCAAGCCTGGCAGCTCCAGCTCCAGGACAGCCCCCGCCCACCACCATGACCCCTCCTCCCGCTCTTCTCTTTCATACAAGCCCCAGACCCCAGCACATGGCTCTGACCCTGTCCCCTCCCTGATAGCCTTGCCTCCCCAGGTTCTACCATATTGGATTGACAGAAACCCCAAATGAGTTGAAGCATTCGAGACACAAGGCGACTACTTGGGACGAAGAGCAGAGTGGGCTAGTGTCCACCACCTCGCCACGGGCAGGAGGGGCTAGGTGATGGGCACACTCTGTGTCCTGCACCCAGAGGCCACGGGATTAGGGCATCAAGGTGGATGGACGCTTGGGAGAATGGCCTGTGGGGTGGTGTACGCAGGTCAACTCCGGCATCCTGGGGAGGCGCTGGTGTTGTTGCCAAGAGGAGTGTAATTCCTTTTGGCTTACAGAGCAATTGCCGGGCCAGGAGAGGATTTATCCCCGGCGCTCGGGTTTGTTGGCAGTGCAGCTTGTAGACAAGTCACATTATTGATGATGTCATCAATTCTCCTTCCCAGCAAGTAGTGAGAGGGAACCAGGCAGATAGCATGCGCCATTCACCGAGGCAGGGCTCTGGAGGGGAGGCTGCAGGGGTCTGGGGGGCCAGCAACCAGAGGCTCGTCCCAGCCCAGTGGCCCCAGCCTGGGTGGCCCAGGCCCCATGCTTCCCACACACGCCAGGGCACTAAGCAAGGTGTGACCCTCCCCTCAATTTCTGTCGAGGTTTCTGGGCTAAGAGTCCGCTCAGGTGGCAGGTACAATTTGAAGAGCTGGCTGGCTCAGGACTAGATCTCAGGGAGGACTTCCAGAGTCTCCAAAGTAGATGTCTCGCAGTGGTGGGAGGAAGAAGCACTGCCTTACCTTTAAGGAGAGGGGCTTGCATCTCCTCAGTCTTATGAGGATGGATAGCCCAGGCTAGAAGCAGAAGACCGGGTGCAACAACATTTGGAGGGATGGAGTTCTGAAGCTTTTGTGTTGGTTCAGGTCCCCCAAGAAGGAGACGCCAAGATGGAATCAGACACACAGAGTCATTGGGGGGGACACCGGCGAAGGATCAAGGAGGGAGGAGAAGTAGACGGGGAGGGGGGAAGGAAGGAAGGTTGAGTAGGAAGAGTCTCGAACGGCCACACTCTCTACAGAAGCTCTGGGCAGGCCACAGAGAGCCCTCGAGCCACAGCTGCCATTAGAGGAGCCCCGCATCCCGCAGGGATGAGCTGCACAAGGTCCCCATCACATTCGGTCATTGGTGGGAGCAGGCTGGGGAAGTGTGGGTGCAGCAGAAACGCTGAGGTGGATCCAGAGGGGTGGCAGCTCGCTGCTCACAGCAGAAATCTAAGTCGTGTGTGCCCACAGCTGCCACGGGTCACCCTGGCACCCTGGGGATCTCCACCTCCATGATTCCGGGGCCTCTCTTCCTGAGGGTGTAGCCCCTATTGCTCCAGTAGATCTCAGGGCCACAACTGTGCACATCCTCTCCTTCCCGAAACCGTTCTAAATTCCCCTCGCTCAGCTGTCACCTGCCTTCATTCCTGAGGCGTCTGAGCCCTCGACGACGACACCCTTCGCAGCCCAGGGCTGTTGCATGTGTCCGTTCACAGCTAAGGCAGAAGAGGCCCAAGTCATCACCCATGCCTGTCACATAGCCCTCCCCGCCTCATGTGTGACAGCAGGCTGACCTCCTCCTGCCCGTCAGGGCCAGTTCCACCTGCCAAGATGTGACTCCTTGCCTGCTGGCCTGGAACACGAGGAGTCCAAGTGTGCCCAGCAGAGCCCAGAGAGGCAGGGATGGGAAGCACACCATCCCCACACTGGGTCACTGGGAGTGATGGTGAGTGGGGTCACACCTGTCTTCATCCCTTGTATTCTTCCTGCTCGGGCCACAGCGCCATGTAGAGGCCTTCCAGAGTATTGCCACCGAGCTGGCATTTCAGCAGGCATTGGGAGCTACAGCGGGGCTGCCGCGTGATGGAGCCTAGGGTGGTCGACAGTGATCCTCTAGCATCCTGTGCGGCCAGACTGAGGAATTAAATGGAGATAAGACAGGGACCCCCATCCCTGCATTCTTTAGGGCTCTACGACAACACCGATCTCTCCCCGACCTCGGGTACTATATCACTTTTGATTGACTCTCTTGGCGGGGGGGGGGGGGGGGGGGGGGGGGGGTGCGGGCAGTCGCAGAGGTCTCCACTTGGCCCTTGGCCCGCAGACCATGGGCTAAGTGTGGTGTCAGCATGTCAATTCCACTCCTGCACTGGGGAATACCGTATCCCCAGCAGTGAATTTGCCCTGTTCTCTGCGGTCCTTGCCAGGCTGTTGAATCCCATATCCTGAGAAAGTGTCCTGCAGGTCAATGCAGTCTCGTTTATCCCCCCAGATCCCACCCAGGAATGCTCGCCTGGCTTCTGCTGGAACGTGCTAGAAGTGTGTGCCACCCCTTGCTCCTTGGGTGTAATCTCTCCTCCCTCATCAGGTCCCGCTGTCCCCAGCTTAGTTATTAGCCTGGCAGCCAGGAACACAGGTAGGGGCAGCTCTCAAGGGGGGCACCTCTAGCCCTGCAGGGCAAGCCTGGAATGGTGTTAGCCCTTACAGGGGAAGGCTGGGCACCTCCATGTGCTCTGAGGGACACATCCTCCGGCAGGGTGGGGGGCTCCTATCCATTTATCCTCAACACAGTTTCAGAGCTGCAGATTTTTCCAGCCGGAGCTCGCACTTAGCATAACAAAGCCGGCGTGCCTGAGCATCTCTGGGGCCCTGTGATTCCCGCTCTCAAATCCTACATCTGCTCCGCCGCTATGTCCACTGCTCCACAGCAGGAGGAGACGGGGCCTCTGCGGAAGCTACCTGAGAGGGTCTCTAGCTCTCACATTGAGTCTTTAACGGTCAATGGCCCTCAGTTTCTCATGAGCCCTCTGTAAGTGCCAACATCACTAAATAATAACCAGCCAACTCTGCCGCCCCTCCGGCGTCACTTCCCGGGCATCTCAACGCCTGATTCACTGTGCCTGAGAGAGCGTCCCCTCCACCATGATGTCCTCCCAGGCCCCCGCTGGTGGAAGCTTCACCACTGGGCTGCCACACTGTGCCAGGGACTCTCCGGGCCCTCCTTTCCACTCAAGGTGGGGCCTCCTTGCTGCGAGGCAGTGAGTGAGCCAGGCCCAATCTCCACTCTCCCTTTTGCATCTATTTTCTCAGACACTCCTGGTACCACTTTTGATCACCCGAGGCCTCCAAGAAGAGACAGCAAGACGAGATTTGATGTACAAGAGCTTCCTTGGGGGAAACACCTGTGACAGATAAAGGGGCGGGGACAGGAGAAGGCGGGGCAGGCTTCTGGCCTCCACACAGGTCTGGCCCTGAGAAAGGAGAGGGGAAGGAAGGAGGGGCCTCAGACTTCAGCTCAGCTCTGGGAAGCTTGCCCCGGGCCAAAGGGGAGTCCTCAGGCCAGCCTCAGAGGAGGCCTGCCCTTCAGGAATGGGTCTCCACCAGGACAGCCATGCTCGGTCACTGGAGGGAGGAGCCAGGGGACATGAGGCCTCTGCAAATGCCATGGTGGATCCAGCCAGGCGGCAGCTGGGTTGTTGTTCAGCCACGCTCCCCACGGCAGATCTGAGCGCTGCGTGTCCATGGCTGCTCCAATGACAAAGCGGGGAGTATGGGAACTCCAGGGCAGGAATGACCTTGGGATGGAATTGATGGTTGAGTTTGCCAGGGGCCAACTCAGGGTGAGACTTCTACCAGTTCCCCAAACTTATACCAAGAGGTGTGTACCTTCTGGGATGAGATGGGGAGCAGAGCCTGAGAAAAGCTGGTGCCTGGGGCCAGAGACACGCCTGGCCTACAGGGTGCTGACTCCCTGACCTGTCGCCGAAGTTCCCCCAGTCCAAGCAGGAGTCTCGGGGCACTCCTCCCTTGCCTCTTTGAGATGGATTCTTTTAAGACAGAAGGCAACGTGCCAGGGCTTCCAGGGCAGCCCCACCTGCCCTGGAGAACTCCCCTCCACCCACCTGCATGAGATGGTCCCAAAGCACCTTTGCCATCACCCCATAATCTCCCAGGCCTCTGTGGGGATCAGAGCCGAGTCTGCTCCATACAGATGGCCCTCAGTTGGGAAGGACCCATGTAGAGAAGTTACTGGGCCCACTGCTGGTGGTCTCTCAGCAGACAGCCTCGGTGGGGATCCCCCTGAGGGGTCCCTGCCTGTGTCTGGCAGCCCCAGGACACCCCCGGCCTCACATCCCGCTGAAGCACCTGTCCACAGGCAACCTCATGTTGATGGGAAGGTCAAGAGGTGGGGTCCGTTCATCCTGCCACCCCTGGGTGTGTGGAATGAGGACACCCAAGGTGTGGCATCCGTCCCCAGCCTCCGCAGGATGGTCTTCACACCATCCCAGAGTGCCAGCCACCCTCCCACCTTATGGGAGTCCCGACTTGTGGCGTCCACGCTCCGCCTGCCTCCAGGGCCCCGTGGGGACAAAGCGAGTCAGGGCTTTCGCCCTCAGCAGCTCCTACTCACATGCCGCCCTGCTTGCCTTGAGCCCACGTGCCCAGCCCTGGGCCACCCTCATCGGCCCTCCAATTCATGGCTTGGGAGACAGACCTCCCATCTGTTCAGCCCCCTTCCCCTTCCTCCTACCTCTGGCCTCTTGTACCTCCAACCTCCTCCCCCGGACCCCTTCCTCCTGGAAAAGAGGTGTTTCCTCCACCCTCACCTCCAGGCAGGCTCTGGAAGCACAGGGGGCTGAGGAAGGAAAGGGATCAGGGCGTGACTTTCACTTCTGAGAAATCAGGAGCTAATTGCTCTAATCTTAGCCCAGCCACGTGTTCCTGACTGCAGTCACGGATGGGCACCAGACAGGCGCTGCTGAAATCAGGACACTTGCCCTTCCTGCCATGCAGGCAGCCCCGCCAAGAGGCAGAGAGTGGGCACCAGCCTGGGTCACAGGAGCCTGCCTCGCATGACGTGGAGCCCTCCTCCCTGCCCTCCGACCTGGGGAGAGCCCTCTCTCCCTCGGCCCCTGCTCTGCGCACAGGTCCATCCGTCTGCCTGCCTAAACGTCGGCAGTGAGCTGGGGAGAAGCTTGTGAGGAATGGTCCAGGGCTGAGAGCTGGAAGCTCCTCAGAGGTCACGGATCACTTTGCCAAAGGGGAAACCGAGGCCCTGTGAGGGAGAGGGGCCAGGCACAGCCATGGCAGGGGCCGTCGGTAGAGCTAATGCCCACGCAAGGCCGGGAGGGTCTCTGCCCTTTCAGCTTCATGGCAGCCCCTGCCCTCCGAGCCCTCTTATCCAGTAATTTCCAAATCAACTTAAGATCAAGTAATACAGAGCCGCCAGAGAGCTCAGGGGGGAAGTTGGAGCTCGGGGTTCTAACAACAGTGATTCACGTAATGAATTGTTTTATTGTTTTATTTATTTAGGCTCAGGTGGGTTGAATCATCTGACCAGCCACAGCAAGTGGTCCAGCTGCAATTCAAAGCCAGGTCTTCTGACTCCAAGCTTGACTTTATGCCACCGCTGCTCTGCCAGCTACTTCCATGTGACCTTGGAAGGTCGCATCACTTCCCCCCTCCTGGCCTCACTCTCTTCCCTCTGCAAAATGAGAGGGGTGGCCCAGATAGTCTCCAGGAGGCAAGTGCAGTGGGCCCAGGAGCGGGACCCACCCTCCTCTGCCCATCCCCACATCAGTCCAAGGGGACACAGCGTAGCGGAGCATATACAAATGCTTGGGGTGACTGATTGTTTTTCTGGTTCTCTCTCCTTCTCTCCATACTGTGCAATCCTCCCTGGTTCCCTTTTCTCCTCACGCACCCACCTCACTCCCACACCTCCCCATCTCATCCCGACTCCTGGCCCTGGGGCGCTTCTTCTGGTCCTTACTCCCCTCCCCCACCCCCTCCTGCCATCTCTCCCTTCTGCCTCATTCCTAGGGCTCTGGTCCAAAGAACACTGACATCCACTATGCAGAGCTGGACACATCAGCCCTGGAATTCATGCCAGGGCCACGGAGCACCATGTTAGGGTCTGAAGAGGTTGTGGAATATGCCACCATCTAGCTGAGCCCACCCTAGCACACGACCCCTAGCGGCCCACCCTGCCTCTGGACCACAGGTACACGCTGCCCACTACACTTCCCAGCAGTGCAAATGCCCAGCTGCACAGAGGCCTGGAGTGATGCAGAGCTGGGGCCTTCAGTGATGGATAAAGGGGGGTGGGGGGGAGCCAGACAGGTGCAGGAGAAGGAATCCTGGACCAGGAGCCCAGAGGTCTGGAATGTAGTCCCCTTCTGCCACCAATGTACTGTGTTACCTTCATTTCCCCTTTTGGAACCTCAGTTTCTCCACCTGTGAAACAGAGAGGTTGGAAATAATCTCTAGGGCTCCTTCCTGTTCCAGCGGCCCCCATTTATCCTTCTGCGGGTCCAGTGGGAACATGCCTCTCCCAGAAGTGGCCTCACTTCCTGCGACACTGACGCCCCTTAGCCATCATGGGCACCTGGGTGCCACATTTTATTTTCTTACCATGGCTCAAGGCTGCACCCCCACATTTCCTCCTGACCTTGACCTCTCTTGGCTCAGCTGAACAGTTTGAGGCAAAGTTCCTATCCCCTGAGGGGCTCCCAGCAAAGTGACAACCCAGGGCCCCTGAGGTGAAAAGGGACCAGCTGGGCTCTGCAGGGCGCGGTGAGCAGGCCTCTCTCTGCAGCATGGATCCTGACTCACTTAGAGGCCACAGGGTTGAGAATTCAGATATTGGCTTGGGGAGATGGTGAGGTCAGAGGGGTTTCAGCAAACACGTGAGCTTTCTTGAGGGATTAAAGTAAGCTGAAGGCCCCTCAAGCTGAGAAAGTAGAATCATAGGGCTGGAGACTTGGGTCAAAGGGTCCACACACACACACACACACACACACCCCCCCCCCCCACCCAGCTACAGATGAGGAAAGCTGACCTTGGGGCCCTGTACTTGAGATGGCTGGGGTATGAGCAGGGTGGAAGAGGATAAAGAAAGAGGAGGAGGGAGAAAGGAAGGATCAGCCAGGAGAGACATGGCAGTGCTGAGTGTGAGAAAAGTCCCACGAAACCTGTGAGGGCTGGCATGGGGGCAGGACCCAGGAGGGACTCACTGGCGGCCCCTGCAGACCGTTCCCCACCGACTAGGAGCCAGCTGGGTCCTGGGACCCAAGAAGGGCCAGGACTCTGCTCCCACCCATGCCACCCATCTCCACCCCGCTGCCTCTCAAGCTCTGTGTTCCTGCGACACATCATCCCCCAGCCGCCTCTGCAGATGGATTTCCTTGAGCCTCAAACCCCCGCAGTGGGTATGGAGGAGTGAAGACCCAGAGGGATGCAGGGACCTCCCCCAGGGCCCTGCACAGCCACCCTTGGAGAACTTGCCGCTGGGATCGGCTGTCTCCCTACTCTGACAGGGCCTCCCCCTCGCCAAGGAAAGGGTGCTGCGGCTGGCGTGAGGAAGGGGCTGGGCGCCAGGCGGGGTTTCTGGCCTCCCCCCCTCCCCCACTAACCAAGGGAAGCAGCTCAGCTATTGCAGAGCCTTCTTGTGAGGTCTGGGCCCCGGGGAGGGCCCCCGCCACCGCCCGGGAGGAGGGCATGAGGCTTGCAGTGAGGGAGACAGGCAGGGGGAGGCAGAAAAAAGCCATTAATCCCATAAATCCTAATTTGGAAGCCCTCCCGGCCCCTCTGAAGTACAGGGAGTTGGGGTGGGTGTAATCCTGGGCGCAGCTGGCAGAAACCCAGGAAAGGGAGGGGTTCTGCTGCCTTTCCCCTCCCCCACTGCCCACCCCACCTCACCCACATTCCCACTGTCAGCAGAGCTAAGGGTTCCATCCTGAGCCCCGGGGAGACCCTCTTTTTGGGTCCAGGGTCTGAAAGGTGCTGGACCAGGGTGCCCAGGACAGGGGAGAAGCTGTCACGAATTGACAGCTTCCAGGGAGGCTGGGCAGTGTGGAGGGGAGGGAGCGCAGAGCTAGGGCCAGGGTCGGGTGGGCAGGGGCCTCCGAGCTGGTGGCTTGGTGGAGCGGAAGGAGGCTGCCAGCCGGGAATTAGCTGGCCCCCCGCCCCTGGCCCCTTCCCACCACGTGTTCTTACTTCCCCTCCCGGCAGGAGGAAGGAAGATGTCAGACAGGAACAGGTGCACGGGCCGCAGGCAGAACACCACCCCCAGTCTCTCCCCACCCCCTTGCCTGGGCACAGGCCTGAGCCATAAACCCCAGGGAGATCCCCTCCCCCTCACTCCATCCCTTGGGCCATCTGATGCCATCAATGAGGCCTTGGCCAGAAATTTGTTGGAACCTCCAGACCATTAGACACCGACAACTGGCGAACTAGTCTGAGAGAGAGGTGCCTGCCCTGGAAGGAGAGGGAGGATGGGAGGTGAGGGACCAGTGGGCCCCATGCCACAGGCTCACCCCGTAGCCCAGATTCCCGGGCAGAAGAGGCTGGAAGCTGGGACCCCGGGATCCGCCACTGCCCCCAGGTCACCCTCTCCCACGCCGCCTCCTTCCTGCCCCACGCAGCCCACTCGGCCCTGTCTCCTTTCTCCGCCCCGGGACTGGCCAGTCCCTCTCTCTGCCCACAGCATTTCCTGTCCCCCAGTCCCTCTTCCCCACCGGCCTCTCACTCTCCCTTTCACCAGCCGCCTCACCCCCTTTCTCGGTTCACATCTGTTTCTCTCTCATGTCTCTTCACGGCCCCCCACGCCCTCCCTTGTCTCTCCCACCCCGGCTGCCTCTGCCCTTTCATCTCCCCCTTCCCTGGGCCCTCCCCACTGAAGTTGCCGGTTCCAGGGGCCGTAACTTCAAAAGGAGATCAAAGCTGGGCTCCCCCATCAAAGACCAGACTCTCCAGGAGCGCACCCCCCCCCCACAAAGACTGTAACTCTTCCTGACAGGCCAAAGTCCTGCATCCCAGCACCCCGGGAAGCACATTCTCAGCCAGAGCCCGGTGCTGGAAAGGCCATTGTGTTTGAAGGAAAGCTCCCAGCACTTGGGATTCAATAAACAAGCTGGAAAACTATAACAGCCACCCCCTTACTGGCTGTGTGACCTTGGGCGAGTCACTGAACCTCTCTGACACATAGCTACATTATGTGTTACACGGGACTGTAATCTACTTTATGGGATTGTTGAGTGGATTAAAGGAGAGAATGCAGGTGAAATATCTAGTACTGTCTTGCAGCTGCTGGTCAGTAAGTTGATGCTCTTAATACTACTGCTACTACAATAGTACTCCCAGGGCTGGAAGTGTGTAGAGACCAGGGCAGATGTGCCCAGGGAGTAAGGCCTACTGCTGCCCTGTAGGACAGGAGTCCTAACACCCCCAAGGGGGTCACAGGGCACACAGGCTCCACCTGAACCCAGACCTCTGGGTCTCATCCTCACCAGGACGCAGTGGCCATTTGATAAGCCCCCTCCCATCACCCCCACCAGACACTCAGCTCTATCTCCAGACTGGGCTCTCCTGCCCGGCGGCCGCTTCTCGCCAAGCCTCTGGCCCAAGTCCTCACCCTCAGCTTCGGCCCAGCCCCACATCCCTCAAGGGGATGATGGCGTCTAGATGGGGTGGGGGGTGGAGCTGGAAGGCCGAGGCTGCATTTATGAAACTTTTCTTGGCTCCAAACATCGGGGAACTTCAGGAAGACGTGACTTGAGTAAGTCCCTAAACCTCCCGAAGCTTGTTTTCTCATTTGTAAAATAAGGGGTTAGCGGCCTCAAATCCTCCTTTGGCAGCCGGCTCTGCATGCATTATAATTTTAAAGAACCTAGGAAGTAGAACTCAAGGCCCTCTGAGGCCCCCTCCGGACGGGGAGACACGGCACAGATCTTCAGTCTGCACGGCTTCCCACAGCCAACAGCCCTGAGCTCTCAGCTCACCGGAGCCTCCACTGGTCCTGCTTTTCCAGGGAGTGACTGAGGCTCCGGAGGTGACGGGACCTGCCCCCAGGCCACACGGCCAGCCCTGGCCTCTCTCAGGCCCCCATCCCTACACCATCTGATGGGAATTATTCTTCCCAGGTTGTAAATGCGCACATGGGGGCTCAGAGCCTAGGTACACAGGCCGGGCTCGACGTTGCTGGCCTGCCGCACCCGCTGGGACCCGCTGGACCCTCCCTTGGATGTCTGCCCCCCTTCCAACAAAGCCCGTCCCTGACTCCCTAGCCCCAGGGCTTCAGATGGCAGCACCCCACCCTCCAGATCACCTGCCCCCCCGAACACACTGTGAGGAAATCCTACCTGCTTCCTGGCTCAGTGCCCCCCACACACCCCAGGGCCCCCATAGGACTGTCTGCGCTGATGGAGGTGCTCTGTATCTAAGCTCTCCAGTACACAGCCACCAGACTCGGACTTGGATGTCAGTGTAATCTTATTTTTCTTTTTAATTTAAACAGACACACACGGCTAGGGGCTGCCACACTGGACGGCACAGACAGAGGCGCCACCGAAAGGCCTGGCCTCTGCCCGTCTCCTCCGCACGCGCATCCAGCAGTGGAGGCTTTTGAAGTGTGTCTGTGGAACGTTTAGGGTGGCGAGGTGGACAAGGGAAGTTCCTGCCCCCGGGCTCCCCACGCCAGGCCAGCCTCCTCGGTTGAGCCCCGATGGCCCAGATGCGGCCAGGCACGGGGCACGGTGGGAGGTGGAAGGCGGAGCGATGCCCGGGGAGCCAGTGGCCACCTTACCCGCTACCCCCAGACACACACCCGCAAATCCCTGCAGGGGGTGTGCAGACTGAGCAACCTCCCAGGCCCTGGTTGCTCTTTCCTCCCCTTCCCGAGGACGGCCTTTTCTCCCAGGACCCCTCACAATCTCACATGTTCTTCCTCCCCTCTAGGCCTGGAGGAGGTGGGAGGCCCAGGCTTACCCCTGGAAGGGGCTTGGGAGCCGAATGGCCAAAGTCTTTTTCTTTTTTTTTCTTTTTTTTTTAATAAATTTATTTATTTATTTTTGGCTGCGTTGGGTCTTTGCTGCTGCGTGCGGGCTTTCTCAAGTGGCGGCAAGCGGGGGCCACTCTTCGTTGCGGTGCACGGGCTTCTCACTGCGGTGGCTTCTCTTGTTGCGGAGCATGGGCTCTAGGCACGCGGGCTTCAGTAGTTGTGGCACGTGGGCTCAGAAGTTGTGGATCGCGCGCTCAGTAGTTGTGGCGCACGGGCTTAGTTGCTCCATGGCATGTGGGATCTTCCTGGACCAGGGCTCGAACCCGTGTCCCCTGCATTGGCAGGTGGATTCTTAACCACTGTGCCAGCAGGGAAGCACGGCCCAAGTCTTATGTCCAATCTCTTGGGAGGCCAGGAGTTGTGCAGGCCAGGCAGGCCAGGGAGAATAGGGCCGGGGAGCCTCCCCCAGAGCCGGCCAGGCTCCTCCACTCATTGGCCTCAGCTGTCTTCAGAGGGCGGAATGGAAGCTGCTGCATCGGCCCCTCCAGCCCTGTCAGACCCTAGGAAAGTGGGCTGGTGGGGCAGAGCTCCCCCTGCTGGGCAGCCCTGGAAGCGTGCCACTGCAGCCAGGGAGTCCTCAGCCCCAAGGTGAGCTCCCCCATGGAAGCAACTGGAGGACTTCAGGTGGGAGTGGGAACAGGATGGAGTGACTGGGGACCCCGAGACATACTGGCCAGGGCTCAGGGTCGCGGGGAGCCAAGTGAAGATCAGTTCAGGATCCCAGTCACCCCATTGCTACTCACTTCTCGCACCAGAGAGAACGCCCTTCTCCTCCTTCCCCCGCTCCATTCGTCTAAACCCTCCTCTGCAGCACGGGGAGGTCAGCCCTGGACAGACCTGAGTTCAGGCCCTGCTCTGCCACTTACTTGCGTGTGGCCATGGGTGAACAGGTTAACTCTCCCCCACCCAACGCTGGAGTAGGGAGAATAACGACCCCCTCCCACATTGCAGGGAGGAGGGGATGGACTGGGAGGTGCCCAGTGGGCGGCACACCCCGTTATCACCCGTTCTTTTCCCTGCCCTCCCTCTTCCCCTCCTGTCTTTCCCTGGAGCTCCAGGATGAGACCTGCCAGGCCCCTGGCCCTCCAGAGCTACCCTTTCCTCTGGGAAGACCGCTACCTGGAGCTGGCCGCCTACCTGACCACTTCCCCAAGCCTCTTTTCACTGACCTCCCTGGGCTCTGTACCCGCCTCTAATGGCCATCCATGTAGAGGACACTGTCCCCTCTCCCATACTCATCCCAGCCCCCAGCTGCTGCTCTGGGCCAGCCCAGGACAGAAGCCTCATCCTGTATGCCTGTCCCCTCCCCCCAGACCTACAGAGCCCTCAGGCTCCGCTTCCCTCCGGCACACACGGGGCTTTTTTGTGAGTCAACAGTAGAATATTACTCAGCCATAAAAAGGAACGAAACTGAGCTATTTGTAGTGAGGTGGATGGACCTAGAGTCTGTCATACAGAGTAAAGTAAGTCAGAAAGAGAAAAACAAATACCATATGCTAACACATATATATGGAATCTAAAAAAAAAATTGTTCTGAAGAACCTGGGGCAGGACAGGAATAAAGACGCAGACGTAGAGAATGGACTTGAGGATACGGGGAGGGGGAAGGGTGAGCTGTGACAAAGCGAGAGAGTGGCATGGACATATATACACTACCAAATGTAAGGTAGATAGCTAGTGGGAAGCAGGCGCATAGCACAGGTAAGGTAGATAGCTAGTGGGAAGCAGGCGCATAGCACAGGGAGATCAGCTCTGTGCTTTGTGACTGCCTGGAGGGGTGGGATAGGGAAGGTGGGAGGGAGGGAGACGCAAGAGGGAAGAGATATGGGAACATATGTATATGTATAACTGATTCACTTTGTTATAAAGCAGAAACCAACACGCCATTGTAAAGCAATTATACTCCAATAAAGATGTAAAAAAAACCCCAAAAAACCAGTTGGTTGAATGCATGGAATCTGGTGGAGAGTGAATGCATGGAATCTGGTGCCCGAGTGCGTACCTCTCCCCTGCACCACACACTCCACACCCTCTCTCTGATGCTTCCAGACAGAGCCCCAGCCCTGACTACTGTCTGCCCCCCACCTCCCTGAAGCCAGGGCCGAGACTGCTGCCTCTCCTCTCCTGCTGGGGAGCTGACCGTTAGGGTCACAGGAAGAGGACAATAGAGCTGACCCCATGAGGTGGCTCCCCCAGGTCTCCAGCCCCCCACAAATCACCCCCAAACTCAAATAGCAAGTTCCTTCTTCCCATTCCCCACCAGCAGAGGCATTGCAGGCAGGTCACCAAAACAGGTCAAGCCACGCGCTCTGCTGGCCGCTCAGAGCTTGGGATACCTATCGGGCCAGGTGCCCTTGCTCACCATCAGGGGAAGAGATCCAGGAAACCTGGGGGCTCCCAAATTATGAGATCCTCCTCCTGCAGGAGCTACACAGCTTCTGTTCCAACCGGGCTCTCCTCTGACTGGGAAAGAGCCAACCCAGGAGGCCACGGAGGGGCTCCCATCTTCCAGCAACCTCCAACCCTCGGGCCTGGAGCAGAGCTCATCTCCAGAGTGTCAAGTGCCGTTGATCGAGAGGGTCCTGGGGGCATCTGGGCTGGGCCTTATGAAGGTGCCGTCTGTCCCCCGTACTCACATCTGCCCACAGGCTAGCAGGCCCTGGAGAGCTGGGAGCGGGCAGCGGGGCCTGGCTGTCCCAGTCCCCAGATCACTGGACCGGGACGTGGTCATCTCAGAGTCAACCTTCTTCTTGTTCCTGGGCCAAAGAATGCAAGGAGGGGACCAGGCTGGCTCTTGTACACAATCTTGGGTGGAGAGCCAGAGCGGGTCACTGCCAGGGCATCTCAGGAATGTCCCTATCTCCTGGATAGGATAAATCTTTTCTCCCAGAATTCCCAGTTTCATCTAGGCCCCCCATGGGCTGAAGAGGCTTCAGGGGGCCTCCATCTCCCCCACCAAGTCTGCCCTTCTCAAGAGCCCCCTGGGATCTATTTCTGGGATCAATCAGATTGAGCCCTACCCTGGCAGAGGTCCAGGAAGCTCAGGAGGAGAAAGGTCCAGCAGAATGCAACCGAAGTGTGTGTAGCTCGTCTGAGGGGCCTGAGATAACCTTTCTGGCCTTTGACAAGAAAAAACTTGTGCTATCGTTCTACATTTCCAGCCAGCAGCCCAGCCTCTAGCTCTGCCCGCCTTCCCCCACCATCCCTGACCTCAGTCCTCATCCCCAAACCAGGACTATGGACCCAGCTACGTTTGCAGAGAAGACTGACCATCCGCCCACCACATACAAACTTGTACAGAGAAGGTCATAACCCCGGGAGCACACTGACCCAGCGTAGGTCTGCTAATTTGAGTTCCACTTTTTTTTTTTTTTTGACGTACGCGGGCCTCTCACTGTTGTGGCCTCTCCCATTGCGGAGCACAGGCTCTGGACACGCAGGCTCAGCGGCCATGGCTCACGGGCCCAGTCGCTCCGCAGTATGTAGGATCTTCCCGGACTGGGGCACGAACCCGTGTCCCCCGCATCGGCAGGCGGACTCTCAACCACTGCGCCACCAGGGAAGCCCTGAGTTCCATTTTTATAAAGCGGGTGAATCAGTATATCATAGTCACTACATCCTGATTTCAGCAAGGCATTTTTCCAAAGGTGGGCAAGATAGAGAAATATGGGCTACCCGGTACAGCAAGGTAGGTTCAGAATGTCTGTACATTGGTGCCCTGGGGTTTCCAGTGTAGTCTTACAGACTCTCTCTTTTGCTTTGCTTCAGCTCTCATCATTTCTTTGGATGAAGAAAGTGTGCTTATTGAAACCTTATGGGTAAAAGAGGTAGAGTTGAAAGGAATTAGGAATATTCTGTATCATAAATTGGTCATTGAAAAGGTCTGTAAAAGATAAGAGCTTAGATCAACTAGATCGAAACCAAAAAATAAAATTTAACAGAAATGAAAAAAAAAATTTAAGAGACAAATGTAAAGTCCTTTATTTAGGTTCAGAATTCAGTCACATACATTTAGGTTGAGAGAGTCCTGGTTTGTTTGCAGTTCACGTAAACTTCATTGACTACGTGTTTCAAATGAGTTAGCAGCTTTTGAGGTTTGCTTAAATTGGTAGATACAACCCAATGCTGTTTAACTTAGCTGTTCAATGACTATACCAATTCCCCCATTGTTTGTTTGTTCACTTGCTTCCTTGTTTATTTGTTTTATTTTTAAATGTTTTTGCTCTGTGAGCCTCAGTCTTTCCACTCTGCCTTCAACAGAGCTTCCCTCATGGTCACAGGATGTGGCCACAGTTCCAGGCATCATATCTAAGCTCAAATTTCTACTAGAAGAAGAGACCAGCTCTTCTTGTGTCTTTTTTAAAAGGGAGGAAACCTCTCCTAGAAGCCCTTAGCAGGCTTCTCCTCCACCTCATTAGCTAGAATTATGTCACGTACCCATGCCCTTGTCAAAATCATTCACTGGGAAGGGAAATGGGGTGACAGAGAGAAGAGATACGATTAGGTAACCAAAAGTTCCTGCTCTGATGGCAACGAACTTTCTATCATTAGAGATGTTCAAGACTGAATAAAACCTGCCAGAGATATAAGAGGAGATTCTGGTAGTGGGTCGGAGTTGGATGTGATGAACTTGAGGCCCTTTCCAGCCTAGAAAATGTCAGTCTTCTATAATTCAATAATTATACATGGCTCACAAGTGTACACACTTCCTCAACCAAGGACCATGTCTCTGGATGAGATCTCATGAAGTAGACTTTGTGACTGAAGGTAATCTCCATGCCCTAGGGGTGTCCCTCACTTCACACTGCTCACCCTTCTCTCTCAAAGACCCCCTTCTTTGTCTCTTTCTCTCCATGACCACATCTGGGCACCTCAGAATATCTCAAGAGACTGGAGTAAAGAAACAGACTAAAACAGAACAGGGGCTGATCCCAGCCTTCTGCCCAGGTGCGGGCTCTCGGGGCCCAGCCAGGGAGGGAATTAACACCCACGGTAGCAACACACCTGTGGAGCCACTCTTGTGTGTAAGACAAAAGGAACCAAAGGAAAACTGTCCGCTCGATTTCTGACTCAAAGAGCTTGCAGTATAATTGGAGGCAGGAGACAGGATACACCACGGAACCAAAAAATAGTCGTTCTATTTCCATAAACCACACGTGAAAACCAGCCAGGTTTCTTATATCTAAAGAGAAAAATAATGATCTAAGATTAGTACTCAGCGACAGAGGATGGAGACAGACAGTAAATGCTCTGCGGACACAGAGGATGAAGAACAGTGTTTTTAAAAATAATAGTAGCCGACAATAACAACAATGGACATTTCCAAATATGGTAAGACCGTCCCTTGCCTGGAGACTGTGGCCAGCAGCTGTGCATCCCCACCAGGGAGACTGGGTGCCAGGGAAGATACAGGAGAGGTCTGCAGCTGCTCCTGCAGATGTGTGCCCACCTTGCTTCTGATGAGATTTTTGTACCCTTGCCAAATATAAAACAGAACATTATCATGTGTTTGAAAATTAGCAACTCCCAAATTTTGAAGAGTATCCTAGGTGTTGGGCTCAGTGCTAGGAGCTTTAAGTACATTATCTAATTTAATTCTCAATGAGCTAAATGCTCTCTTGAAGCCCCTTTAAGACTTTGAGATTCACCCTTTCCTTTAGTCTTCAGATTAATATGGTTCCCCTCCTCATGCTCTCCAAGATTCCTGAGAATTGCCAGGACCTGGTGTTTTCATGATTCCCTCTCGTTCTGACGATGTCCTCTTCTCTCTCAATCCTGTTCTGCCTCAGTTCTGGAGTTCATGCGTTTTTGTCTTCTTGTTGATCTACAGAAGTGGGGTACTCAACCCGCGGTGGGGTGGGTGCAGGGAGAATCCAGGAAGGAAGGCTTCCTAAAAGAAATGGCAGGTGGAGTGGCTCTGCTTTTCCCTTAATTTTCCCCCAAACATTACTAACGTAAGGAGGGACTTAGAACTTTACCGAAAGTTGAGAGTAGCTGGGGAAAAGATGGGCGCTTCTCTAAGCCCAGCAAACAGCTGGAAATTTAAAACCCACACCTGTTCTTGCAAGTTCCACCCCCCCCCCATCCCCAGGCACATCCTCTGAGCCCTCTCTTCAGCCTCTGCCCTCCAGTCCCACTGCTAGACCCTCCCCACACCTGTGCCATTTTGGCCCCCTCTTCCTGGATTTCACTCTGCGGGGGTGGGTGAGAGAGCAGGCTGGAGAACTTTACCTGTCACACTCCAAAGTGTGTCATTTTCAAAACAAAGATTCCTGTCTCTCTGCCAGCAACTGGCACCTTTCTCTAGAACGCAAACCAGCTAGAGACACACACTCCATTGGCAACAATCTGCGATACAGTGACTACAGTTACGCAGGGAGAAACCGAGCTTAGAGTGATTATGAAATTTGTCCAAAGTCACAAATCATGATGATCTCTGGTTTGAACCAGGTCCGTCGGCTCCAGAACCACTCCTTCTAACTCTGGCAGTAATCTTCAAAGAGGTGAGGCTTGAGGGAACCTTGAAGGAAGGGGATGTGCCCGACAGAAAGCAAAAGGCATGAGGCAGAGCCTGAGACCGGCTGAGCTGAGGGGAGTGAGCAGAGGTGAGCCCGGAGGCAGGGAACCCAGGCGGAGGCTAGAACAGAAGGAGGCCTCCACGCCAGGCTGGGGACCACTGGAAAGGAGATAAGGGAGTGGATTGGGAAGCTAATTAGGAGGGGAAAACCTCATGGAAAACTGGATCAAATCAAACAGGACTGAACTTGGAGCGTAAAAGAGAGAATGGCTCCAAGAATCACGCCCAGGTTTCTGACGGATGTTCACTGAGGGGGTGACCATGGTGGGAAGGCAGGGAGGGGCCTTTACAATGCGTTCAATCAAGTGTGCGCGTGTGCTGAGGGAGGTGCCTGCGAGGCATCCACGCAGACATGTTCACAAGCCGCTCTGTGTATGGGTTTGCTGCTCCTGAGACAAGCCCACACTGGAGAGGCCGTCATGGGCCTACAGATGGTAATTAAAGCCACGGGAGGATGAGCTCAGGCTGGGACAAGGTGTGAGAGAGGAGGCGAGGACCTTGGACAGAACTCCAGGAGCATCCCCAGAAAAGGGAGGGGCCCAGGGAGAAAAACCAGCAAAGAAACCAAGAGAGGAGAGGCCAGGTGGTCAGACGGAGTGTGGAGGACTCATGTCAGGGAATCCGTGGACGCGGGAGGGTCGGGGGGTGGGGCAGGAGGCAGAGGTCCACGTTGTCCAATGCTGCTCCAGAAACATCCTGAGAATGACCATTGGATGGATTTAGAAACAGGGTGTGGGGTGTTGGAGTGGGTCGGTGGGGGGGGGGGTACTTCAGAGACCACTGGCAATTCCCTTCAGAGGAATATCACCTGAGAAGTAAAGGAGAGATGAGAACATAAGACAGCAAGATATGGAGGAGAAAGGATAAGATGTTATGAGATGAGACAGGTAGGGGTGAGGGAGATAGGTTTTGGTTTTCTTTTGCGTAAGGAGAGTTGAACAAGGGTAAATGATGGTGGGAAGGAGCCAGACAGTGGGTGGAGGAGGCTGTAGACAGCAGAAGTGAAGATGCAGATGGAGACCGACCAGAGACTTCTGAGGCTCGGGGACGGAGGGTCCCACTGACCTCTCCTAAAGACAGGCTCTGTCAAAAATATCTGACTCCACAGAAATCCATTAGAGATCTCTGCACGAATCCATGGTCCCAGGAGGGTCATAGGAGGAACGGAGATGCTCCTGAAGGATCATTCTAACCCCTGGTGAGGCCAGGCTGGCAGAGAGGCAGTGTTCGGGATATCCAGTTGCAGTTTGGGTCCTTCTGGCCATCGGTGACCACCCCCCCAACCCTGAGCACAGGGGCCCCAGCAAAGCTCTCTCTGCCCACCCCCCAGGGGCTGTGTGCATGGCCCTTGGACCACCCACTTGAGCTGCCCCTGCCGGTCTGCACGGACTTGGGCTTCAGTATCCCTCTGCACTCTGGGGCTTACTGTGTGCCTGGGTGCAGAGTAAGCTGGCTCCTGGCCCCTTGAATCAGAGCAGAGGTGTCCCAGAGAGCCTTGGTGCCCAGGAACTCAAGTCCTTCCTTGAGCCTGTCCTCCTCACAGCCACCTGGGAGATAGATGTCTGCAGACCCAGCGCCTCCAGCCTCCCTTCCATGTCCCCAGACTTGGTTAGTTCACAGGCAACCCCATTTCTCCAGCACAATTACAATGGTGGCCCTTTATTGAGCACATGCTACTCATTTATCCGTCCGTTTAATGAATACTTATGGAGCACCCCCGTGTACCCCGCGCGTTACAGATTGCTGGGGATTCAAAGGTGAACGAGGCAGGTTCGTCCCTGCCCTCGTGCAGTTTGCAGCCGTCTCCCCTAGTGCTGTGCCCGACATTTGGCTTCCTTTATCCTATTTATTCTTATAGCAACCCTGTGAAATAGACATTACTACCTCCATTTTACCAAAAAAGGAGAAACTGAGGCCCACTGTGGTTAAAAATCAGGCAGCTTGATCTACCACCCTCAGAGGCTCTGTCTCCTCCAAGCACAGCAGATCCCAAGCTTCTCTGCGTTTGGGGTCTCCCAGTTCCCTTCTTTAGAGCGACTCCTTCCCCTCCTTCCATTTCCTCTCTCCTTCCTTCTCTCCCTTCTTTTGTTCTTTGGAGGAAAGCGTGAGTTGTTTGAGTCCAGAGTCCCAGGTCTAGCTGGTGAACCTGGAGCTAGCAAGTTGTTAGTTTCACTGCTCGGGGCCCACATCCCCTCCTCCCTGAGAAGAGCATGACTATCCCGGCCCTACCCTCTCCAGAAGGCGCTGGGAGGATTAAATGGTGTCAGAGATGTGACAGTGCTTTCCAAGGCACTCACAGGCAAGGGGTTATTCTTATCAAAACCTTCTCTAAGCGGAAGCCCTGGGATCAGCAAATTACTTGTTAACGTACATTGCAGTCACTGTATTTCCTGTCCCAGGCTGTTTACACTGCAAGCCCTTCGCTAGCTGTGTAATGAAAGGGTTTTCCTCTTCTGAAGGAATTTCAGGTGTCATCTAACAGGGAGCAAAAGGAAGTGGGGGCCTTCCTCACACTTCTGAGATCCCAGCCAAGGAGGGATGAAAGACAAACACGTATCAAGTATTTATTACGTGCCAGGCTCTGGGCTAAGCACTTTGTCCACAGCACCTTTGTTTATTTCTCACAACCCCTTAAGGCTAAAATACTACTATTTTTACTTTACAGGTAAGAAAATTAATTTATCTGAAGTTGCAAAGCTTTGAAGTGGTAGATTTAGGACTTGGACCTAGACCTGTCTGATTCCCAAACTCACGCTTTTCCCACTGAGAAAAACCCAGTCCTGCCTGAAATCCCTGCTGAAGCCACCTCCTCCAATGCAGCCTCAGCAATGTCACTCTATGACAATCGCTGATTTGCCTCCCTGCTTGCCCTGTACCAGACAACCAGCCCTGTAAGGACATGGACTGTGTTAAATTCATCTTCGTATTCCCAACCATCAACACAGTTTGCCTGGTTCACGGAAGCTGAATGGTTAATGGTCAAAGAATAATTTCTGTCTTAAAGATAAAATCATGACTGTCACGTACAAATATAAAATCAATCTGTATCAAAAATCTTATTTCACTCATTAATTAGTGAGGGAACCCCGATGTTACAACTCGTTCAAAGGAAAACTCAAAGAACCTCAAATATGTATGTCTTTGTCTCCTCGGGCTGTCATAACAAAATACCACAGGCTGGGTGGCTTAAACAACAGAAATTTATCTCCCATAGTTTGGAGGCTGGAAGCCCCAAATCAGGATGCCAGTAGGGTCCCTTCTGGTGAGAGCTCTCTTTCTGTCTTGTAGGCCGCTGCCTTCTCACTATGCCCTCAAGTGGCCTTTCCTTGGTATGTGCCTGTGCAGGGAAGGGGGAGAGAGAGTGAGGTCTCTGGTATCTCTTCTTAAAAGGACACTAATCCTATGGATCAGAGCCCCACCCTATGACCTCACTTAGCCTTAATTACTTCCTTAGAGTCTGCATCTCCAAATACAGCCACACTGGAGGTTGGGCTTCAAGATATGAATTGGGGGTGGGGCGGGGGTGGGGCGGGGGTGGGGCGGGAGTGGGGCGGGGGTGGGAGGGGCCCCACAAACATTCAGTCCATAACAACAAGCAAATAAGGAATGCTGGCATGAATTTACAGATAGATGTAAAATGGGTCTTTCCACAGGCAATAGCCAATTGCATTCCACTGAGCACAATTCAATGACATTTTTAAAGACGGCAAGCCTTTGCATTATTATCGGTTTTCTACCACTTGCAGAGCTGTAAAATAGCTCAAAGACAATGAAAGGTTGAACAAAAACAAGAATATGCTAGTCAGGACACCTAATTATCTTTTTGGTCCATTTCAGCCTTTCACAGTGTTTCCCTGTAGAATGAATCAATAAAAGCAGTTGTCTGGGCTGCCACAGGAATTGTCCAGTCCCCCAGCCATCCCCTTTTTCTGTCTCTCTTGGATTGCATTTTTGCGCATGTCTTTTATCACCCTATTTCCACCAGACAAGGGGTGGCCCCACAGCCTGTCCCCTGGGCCTTTCAACTGCCAATCAACTCCCACTCACAGTGACACTAACATCCCAGACTCACAACTACAGCTGCCTGTGGAACATCTCCTTTGTCTAGACTGGAGAAAGTAGGTTGCATCACAATGTACTAAAAGGCAGAGGGCCTCTCACATCAAACAGCCAACATCAAGGGCACAGGTGGGCTGGGCAGATGAGGGTCCTGCAATGCTCTGATTTCCTAGCCACTCACATTTGCATTGGCCCATGGAAGATCTCCATAGCCCAGGAAAGAGATGCATTACACAGTCATACAGGAAAGGGGCATCCCCAGGTCACTCAGGCCCCAAGGGCTCCTTTACCAGCTGGGCACTTTGAAAAGTTTCAGGTCTTTGCCAGAAACTGCATCTGACAGAGGACTGAGAATGTAAGAAAAGACCGGGGATGTGGAGAAGGCTTCTGCTGGAAAATCAATGGAAAGCAAACCCTGGGATGTCTAAATGCCAAGTGGAGCCCAGCTAGCTCATTGAGAAATTCAGCCTTGACTTCAGATCCTCTGGAAATCCAACCTTTGCTCTGGGAAAACAATTTCTGATTCCTTTCTCTGCCTTCCTTTTACAAAGGTCAAGTTCTATCTGCAAAATGGAATTCGTGGTGCAAGTCCATGGTGTTTATCACTAGAATAGTCCATGCAAACTGGACAAGGTCCACAACAGCAGTTGACAGCCTCACATCTCTAGCCTGGACTAGCAACAGCCTATAACCAGTTTGCTGGTTAGCTCGGGCTGTTAGCTTAGTCAGCTCAGGCTGTTATAATGGTGTACCATAGACTGGGTGGCTTACAAACAACAGAAATTTCTTTCTTACTATTCAGGAAGCTAGAAGTCAGAGATCAGGGTACTAGCAGGGTTGGGTTCTGAAGAGACCTTCTTCCAGGTTGCAGACTTCTTACTGTATCTTCAAATGGTGGAAAAGGGAGTGAAAGCACTCCCTTGGGGTCTCCTTTATATAGGCACTAATCCCATTCATGAGGGCTCCATCCTCATGACCTCATTACCTCCCAAAGGCCTAGCCTTCTAACACCATCACATTGGGTGTTAGAATTTCAAATATGGATTCAAGGGGGACGCAAACATTCGGTCCATTGCAGTGACCTCCAGTCTCACCCCTCCAGCTCATCTCATACAGACACCAGAGTTACTTTCTAGATATATTTGCCCGTATCATTTTCCTGCCTAAAACTTTTTGATGGCTTCCAATCACCTATAGGACAAGGCCAGTGATGTTCAAGGCACTCCACAGCCCTGCTCAGTTCCCCACCCTCCTCTCTCATCATCACTTCCTGATCCCCACCTTATGCTCCAGCATCACGAACTCCTAGTAGTTCTCTACTCATCCCAGGGCATTTCTCCAGGCCTTTACTCATGATGTTTCCTCTGCCTGGAATACCCATCTTACATCCTTTCCCTTACCAACTCCTATCCCCCTAGGAGGCTTGGTTCCAATGTCCTCCTTTCCCCTCCTCCTACTCTCCCTCCCCCTGTCATGAGCTCTCTGCTCCAACATGCCCTTCACTCCATCACTCCTGTTAGTGTGTCTGCTCCCCCTTCCACTAGACAATGAACTCCTTGACAGCTGGAATCATTTCTTGTACTACGTTAAATAGTCTCCCCGCAAAATTCAAGCCCACCCGGAGCCTGTGAACCTGACATTATTTGGAAATAGGGTCTTTGCAGATGCAATTAGTTAAGATGAGGTCATACTGGAGTAGGATGGATTCTAAATGCAATGTGACTGGTGTCCTTTTAAGAAGAGGGAAATTTGGAAACAGACACCCAAGAGAATGCCATGTGAAGACAGAGACAGACTGGAATGATGACTCTACAAACCAAGGAGTACCATGCATTGTCAGAAGCCACCAGGAGTTAGGAGAGAGGCATGGAACAGAGTTTCCTCTTGAACCTCAGAGGGAGCATGACGCTGCTGTCACCTCAATGATGGGCTCCTAGCCTCCAGAACTGTGAAAGAGTGCATTTCTATTGTTTTAAGCTGCCTAGTTGGTGGTACTTTGTTACTGCGGCCCTAGGGAAGTAACACATTTCTTATTAAGGTCCCTAGCATGGTGTTTGGTTCACCAGTATGTGGTCAGTAAATGTTGAAAGAATGAATGAATGAATGAATGAATGATCCTACAGTACTACTATCTGCCTCACTCCCTGGTCTCAAGGAGCAGCCAAGGGAGGGAAGAGGGACTCAGGGCTAGAGGACTCATTCTGACCAAGGGAGGCAGGCTTAGTCAACACATCTTTATTGAGTACTTACCACGTGCAAAGACTCTACAAGGTATAGTGAATCAGACAGGGCTCCCATGCTGACAGAAATGCCCTAAAACCACAGATAATTCAGCCAGTACCCATGGGTGGATCTGCCTTACAAGGAAGTCTAGGTGATGCTCCCATCAGCGTGGGTGACTGGAGCAGAGCAGCTGAAGGAAGTGAAGACGTGGAGTTTGCAGAGGAGAGGCTTTTAAGGGCAGAGACTCCGAATATGAGACAGACATCGTGGATAAGAAATGTCTTTACTGTGGCTGCAAGACCGGATATTTGAAATTCACAGAGAAACAAATTAAGGGTCAGTCTAAGACAGAACTTTCTAATACAAGGAGAAGGGAACGAACAATGTTGAATGCCTGCTCTGTGCCAAAAAACCAAATCTGGTTTATTCATACAATGGAATATTATTCAGCCATAACAAGGAATGAAGTACTGACACATGGTACAACACAGATGAACCTTGAAAACACAATGCTAAGTGAAAGAAGCCATGCAAAAGGCCACAGGTTATATGATTCCATTTAAATAAAATAGGCAGAATAGGCAAATCTACAGAAATGGAAAGTTGATTAGTGACTGCCTAGGAATAGAGGTGTTGAGGGGATATAGAGAGTGACTGCCAATGGGTACCAGGTTTCCTTCTTTTTGGGGTGATAAAAATGTTCTAAAATTGATTGTGGTGATGGCTCAGCAATTCTGCGAAATTACTAAAAATCACTGAATTGTATACTTGAAAATATTGAATTTTATGGTATGTGAATTATGTGTCAGTTTTTTAAAAATAAGCCCTTAAAAACCATTCAGGGGGCTTCCCTGGTGGCGCAGTGGTTGGGAGTCCGCCTGCCGATGCAGGGGACACGGGTTCGTGCCCCGGTCTGGGAGGATCCCACATGCTGCGGAGCGGCTGAGCCCGTGAGCCATGGCCGCTGAGCCTGAGCGTCCAGAGCCTGTGCTCCACAATGGGAGAGGCCACAACAGTGAGAGGCCCGCGTACCGCAAAAAAAAACAAACCATTAAGCCATGGTTTTAAGCTGGGAAGTGATATTTTTTGTCTGCATTTTAGAAAAAAGGTGCTCTGGCCATGGGGTAGAAAAACAAAGTAGAGGCAGAGAAGTCCTGACAGTTCTGAGGCTGTTACAGAGTCTTGGTGAGAGATCATGGTGACGCAAACAAAGGAAGTAGCAGTGCAGATGGTGAGGAATGGTCAGATCCAAGAAGCATTTAGGATGGATGTAGCAGCTTTAAACATATAGTCATAACTGAGATATGCAGAAGTGTGAATTTCTTTACCTCTCTATAACTGAATTCAATTTCGTTCTTGCAGTGGTTTTAAAAATGTCCTCAAAATATTTTGACAGTCATTTCGTCAGAAGGTGGAGTCTAATTCCCCTCTCCTTGAACATGGACCAAATTTAGTGACTCACTTCTAACTAATAGAATGTGGCAGAAGTGAGGCTAAATAACTTCCAAAGCAAGATAATATAAAAGATTTCTCTCTCTCTCTCTCTCTCTCTCTCTCACTGCTCTCTCTCTCTCTCACTGCTCTCTCTCTCTCTCTCTCTCTCTCTCTCTCTCACTGCTCTCTCTCTCTCTCTCACTGCTCTCTCTCTCTCTCTCTCTCTCTCTCTCTCACTGCTCGTTCTGGGGAAAGGCAGCACCATGCCATGAGGACACTGAAGCATCCCTGTGAAGACGCCCACATGGACAGGAATGAACTCTCCCATCACCGGTCAGCACCAACTTGCCAGTTGTGCAAGTGCATCATCTTAGAAGCAGATCCTCAGACCCAGTGAAGCCCTCAGATAACTGCAGCCCTGAGCCTTCGGGTTTTCTAGCTGTGGCCACATGGAGCAGAGACGTGCTGTCATTGCTGTGTCTCCACTGAGTGCCTGACCCACTGAAACTTGTGAGAGAGAATAAAAGTGATTGCTGTTCTAAGCCCTTAAGTTTTGAGATCATTTGTTATGCAGCAGTAAATAACCAATATGGTTCTGAAGCCCAATGTCTTCTGAGAGCAAAGAAGTTTTAACCTTGCCAAGTAAAGGTAATTGAGACACTTCCCTTTGAAAACCTAAGTCTCTTTGGGGTCAACACGCAGCAGATTCCAGATTTAAACTCGCTATCAGGGCTTCTGGTTTTCTCTACCGTTACCTCCTCCCCAGGATGCCTCGTACATGGCAGGGGTTTAAGGTAACATCATGGCCCTGAGCAAGGGCTCCCCTGTCCTCCCCTGAGGGCTAGCTTGTCCTCTCTGGTCCTTGGGCATTGATTTCTGCCTTTGCTGCATCTGCCACTGAAGTGGCTATGGGCCAGGTGACCTGTGTGATCTGTCCCCCGGATGAGTCCACTCTATGTAGTTGTACAGAGCTTCATCCAGGAGGTCTGCCAAGGGGGTGAATGGGAACTGAAATCCCAGGAGGAGGAATTTTGTTTCAGTTTCTAGAATTCACCCTCTCCAAATTGAAACAAGATATTAAAGTTTTAATAGAGGAAAGATCCAACCCAGCTCTTGCACAACCTTGTCTCACTCACCTCACTGTAATCCCAACCCTTGTTCCAATAAAACTTTATTTATAAAACCAGGCAGCCATGATTGCCAATCTGATTTTTATTTTTTTAAGTGCTACAGTAAAATAATATTTATCTTGATTATTGGGTTGCTCCCCTCCTGCTAGCCCTGACTTGTCCCACCAGCCCTCATCTCTCAGATTGGGGTCCACTCTGGATTTCCTCGTTTCCAGCCACAGGCCAGGAACCAAAAGGGTAGCAGGGGAAGGCTGCTGCCAGAGGCAGTATCCCAGGCCTCTCCCTTACGCTCTGCAGCGTCCACCCGCTGCTGGTGCGGACATTCTGGGAGTTCCAGAGGGAAGCAGGGCACAAATTGCCTTGGGCTTGGCAGACCCCCTGGGTGGTCTCCATCACCCCCGCGGTTCTGGTCTCTAAGAGAAAACTGAGGGTGGGGAGGACAGAGAAAACACCCATCAAAACTCCAGCTCTCGGGCTTCCCTGGTGGCGCAGTGGTTGAGAGTCCGCCTGCCGATGCAGGGGACACGGGTTCACGCCCCAGTCCGGGAAGATCCCACATGCCGCGGAGAGGCTGGGCCCGTGAGCCATGGCCGCTGAGCCTGTGTGTCCGGAGCCTGTGCTCCGCAACAGGAGAGGCCACAACAGAGAGAGGCCTGTTTACTGCAAAAAAAAAAAAAAAAAAAAACTCCAGCTCTCTCCCTCTTTGGGCTCCCCAGCTTCCCAAGGAGGAGCACTTCCACATGTGGTACAGCAACTACCCTCAAGCCCCTAATCTGTGGTTACTGTTTTTTCATTCATACATTCATTTGGCCATTTATTTCACAGTCAATCCTCGATCTCATCTATGTGTCAAGCATTTGCTAAATTCTAGAGATACAGAGAAAAATTTCAGCACTCGTGGGTCGAACAATAAGAGGGACCAACATTTACAATTATTAAAGTCATGCATGTAGAGACTTCCCTGGTGGCGCAGTGGTTAAGAATCTGCCTGCCAATGCAAGGGACACGAGTTCGAGCCCTGGTCTGGGAATATCCCACATACCGCGGAGCAACTAAGCCCGTGCGCCACAACTACTGAGCATGAGCTCTAGAGCCCGCAAGCCACAACTACTGAGCCCACGTGCCACAACTACTGAAGCCTGCATGCCTAGAGCCCGTGCTCTGCAACAGGAGAAGCCACGACAATGAGAAGCCCGTGCACTGCAACGAAGAATAACCCCTGCTCACCACAACTAGAGAAAGCCTGCACACAGCAACGAAGACCCAACACAGCCAAAAATTTTAAAAATAATAAGTAAATAATTTTTTTTTAAAGTCATGCATGTATGTAAAGTGCAAAAGTCACTTTATAAGTATGCTCACGTTTAGTTGTAGCAGGGAAGAGAAAGTGATTACCTCTCCCCAGAAGCCTCAGGACAAGGGAGGCTGGAGCTCCCCAAGCTGACAAAGAACCTGGAGGAGTAGCAGTAGTGGAAATAGAAGTAACAGGGCTGATTTAAAGAGAGAGAGAGAGGCCTGTTATAGGGCATAGTATTAGGCAATTGACATGAGTTCATCTGTCACCTAGGGACAATCGTAAAACCCTTTTATGAGGTTGTTAAGAGCATTAAATGAGATACATCAAACTCGGCACAATGCCTAGCCCACAGTAAGCGACTGTGTAAGCACAACGTTAACTACTATTAGCCATTCAATCTTCAGTCTAATATGAGAAGCATTGCATGAGAATACAAGTTTAGTTGCATGGATAGATTTTCGAACACAGAGAAGGTTAATTCAATGAACAGTTAAGCATCTACAACATCCCTAGATACTCTGTGGTTAACTTTAAAAAATTCAATGACCAATCCTGAGTTTAAGCTAAGCCTTTCTGGAGTTTAAAGCTAAATGGTTTCTCTCTTAAGCTCTAGATCTTGCCAGTCAAAATCGCTTTGCTCATAGACTATTGTTATCTGCGTCTGAAAAATCCATTCGGCAACTCAGTTGATGTCTTTGTTCTAGGCTGTAGGCACCCTCCCCAGAGGCATCGATGCCACTGACTCAGTGGGTGCAGGCTACCCAGTGTAGGGGAGCAAAACCTGCCATCCCAAAGTGTCTCTTTGGCCTGTGGATTATTTCAAGCTGAAACAATCAAGGTCCAAAAGACTCAGAAACCTTGACCTTCTCCCTAAGTGCTTGAAGGATTTAGATGGAGGGCCTGTTACAGGAATAGAGATATCACCAGAGAAATCTGGGCTGGGGTTGCGGGAAGACAGAGATCAGAGACCACTCTGTGTCCTATTGTCTCTGCAAGGTCCAGCCAACATTTATTTACCAAACACTTGCTTTTCCATTTCCTTGTGAATTCCCTTCCTCCCCTTTGAGGTCCCAAACCACTACCCCCAACACCCTCTTTTGTCTTTAGCTGAAGACGGTATTTAAGGTGAGGGTTTCAGCCGTTTTGGTGAGCCACTCAGTGTTTCTGGGTCTCTCCCATGTATACATGTTATTAAACTTTTGCTTTATTTTCTCCTGTTAATCTGTCTCACGTCAATTTAATTCTTAGAACAGCCAGAAACCTAGACGGGTAGAGGAAAAAAATCTTCCTCCCCACCACCGGCAATAGGAAACATTGGTCTAATATTTCAAAACCATTATTCAGCCCCTTAGGAAACTGGCAAGATTTAGGGATGAGGCTTGGTTAGATAAGGGGTGAGAGAAGGCTTAGACCCAAGGGGCTTAATTTACAGAAAGGTTTGTCTTTGGGGGGACTTTTTTGTTCCTCCCAGGAGGGAATAGGACATCCTGCTAAACTATTCCACTTTGTGGGAGGTGGGAGAGCATATATAATATTTACTGAGGCACCTACTCTGTGCCAGGCTCTGTTCAAAGGGGCCCCCCGAGGACTGGGGCAGCTCTGCTTCTGTGACTTCCACCTGAGGCACTTCCTGGGGATCTCATGGGGGTAGAATTGTCCCAGTTCTTGGGAGGTTAGCGTGAGCTTATTGTGTGATTGGGAATTTAGAAAAGTGAGCCTATACTTCCACCAGGATTCCTAGCATTCGAAACCTGCCCTTTGGACACTGATTCTGCTATGTGTGTTTTCTATTCCTATTTTCTATCTTTCGAATACAGTGAAATTTGAAAATACCAGCCTGTTTTTGGCCATGTTCAGAGAACCAAAGAAAGGATTTAATTTCAGCCTGAGTTGAAATTAAAAAAAGAAAAGCTGTCCCCTCTCTCTTGGGGGAGGTGGAGAGGGGGCTGGTCCCCAAGGGGATGTGAGGTCCCAGGGAGGAGTCTCAGCTACTGGGGAGGCCTCAGGAGATGGAGAGAGGCTGGGCTTCCGATTGCCCTGGTGTCCCTGTCCCCCCACCCCGAGCGGTTCGGCTGCCGTTCCCTTCCTGCCCTGGGGGATCCATGAGAGCCCCTTCCCCGCCCTCTCAATGTCTCCCTTGTCACTTGAGCTAGTCTGAGAGGCTAGTCACCATCTTAGCTCAAAGGGGTGATTCTAAGAGTGAGAATTATTCTGGGCTAAGAGAGAAACACCCCCCCCCCAAAAAAAACACCCTCAGAAGCTCCTGATCCTGTCTTCCACACAGCAGGCCACTTAGGCCTTTGTTCGTTCCACAAATATCTATTAAGTGCTTCCTGTGTCCCAGGCACCAGGCATAAGAACGAATAAATAAAGACACAGCTCCTGCCTTGAGGAGCTCCCTTCTGACGGGGATGCAGATGGGTGAAAGGGCCGGGTGAGCGTCACTGGGGAAAGCAGCAAGAGCCCCAGTTCTGGAATTCCCTCCTCGGAGGACCAGTTAGGCCCGTTGACATTAACTCCACCAATTAAAGGCATCGTTAGAAGACAATGCTGCCTGTCTTCCTCTTTGTTTTTGATTGCAGGGCCTGGCCTAAAGTTGTCAAACCATTTATAATCAGAGCAGAGCTTGTGAGCAGGAAGCCTGGATTGGGGAAGAGAAGAAGGGGTGGAGAAGACAGGGGATCCCTGCCCAGCACCCCTCCTCCACCCAGTCCTCTGGGCCTGGCCCCGGGGTCTCTCTGCCTCTCGGACTGTGACCAGCTACTGCCCCACTAATGGACTGGGTGGCTGGGAGGGCACTCTCCCCTCTCGGTGCACACCCTGATTATTGTCATTAAGAAGTCACCCTGAGCGATGGGAAGACCAGCGGGTACATCAGTGGCCCAGAGGCAGGAGGCGGCGGCAGGCTGAAGCAGGACCAGCTGGGACTGGAGCACAGACGCCTGGAGAAAGAGAAGCAGGTGAGGCTTCTCTCCTGCCCTCTCCCTGCAGAGAGTCATCCATCTCACCCATCAAACAGCCCACATTGGCACAGCACAAACCGTGAGAGAGGGCCAGCCCAGGGCACGGGGCCCCAGAAGAAGGCGGTGCCCCTCGACCAGCCTCAGGGTACCAGCTCAGCTTCACAGCACCCTGCACCCACGACGAGCAGCAGGGCCGAGTCATGACACTCTTCCCATAGGCCAGGGCCAGGGAAACAGCTGGGAGGAAAAGGCCAAAGTAAACCTGCTCCCGAGACACAGAGAGTCCATGAACTTGACTTGGTCGGACCTGGGCTCCCACCTCCACCCTCTGCTCAGATCCGGAGGGACGGGGCCCCTCTTCCCATCGTTCAGGGAAGCTCCAGGCGAACACAGAGGATGATCCGGGGTGGCCCAGACCCCTGAGTTCCCGGCTCCCCTGTCTACCTAGACCAAAGATAGGGAGGCGGGAGACCCATCAGGCTGTGAGCCACCCAGCACCAAGGCCTCCGTCTCACCAGGCAGGACCCAGGCTCCAAATGCCCCCACCTCCCACCGTCCCCTTTCCAACGTAGGGACCAGGGGCACCTGGAGCCAGCCAACCTCCTCTCCCTCCATCTCCCACCCAGCCTGCAGTGACAGTGCTACCCTGGACTCAGTCCTACGTTCCTGGAAAGCATTCACGGTTCAGTAATCCCCTGCCCTTTCATGTGCCAGGAAAAGGCTCACTGCAGAGAACCTCACTTTCCCAGATGACTTAGATCAGACTCAAAGATGACTCCCTTGTTCACCTATGACAGTGCCAGAGACCCTGCAAATGCCCACTCTCTGTCTATGAGAGATGACAGCCCAACCATCTGTCCCCACTGGCCAGTCTGGATGAAATGCCCACTAACTTGACCAAACTTCAGTCAGGCTGCTCTCCCCTGAACTTTAACCCCCCCCCCCCCCCCGCCTGAGCCCACATAGGGCTCAAAACAACCCCTCCTTAGCGACCCCTCCCAGGACTCCAGGCTGACTGCAGGGAAAAGTGTTCCCTGATCAACTGTCCCTTCAGGCCACCTGCTCATCCCACCCCCGACCCCAGACACCTGATTTCTTCTAGCCTTGTTTACTTTTCTCTGTTAAAAAAAAAGCCCTTTTTGTCTTATCTTTGAGATGCTGACGTCCTATAGCAATTGTCTTTTTGAATAAAATCTCTTCCTCACCTAAACCCAATTTGTTCTTTATTTGACACCAGCCCAGGAACAAAGACCCTTCCCACTTGACATCGCCTCTCACAGGCCAGCACCTCAGTGACCTCCACGTGACTTCTGTGCCTTACCAGCTCTGCAGGTCACCCGGTTAACAGTGAACGGGTGGGAACTCCCCTTTCTATGCTCCCAACTACTTCAGGATTGTCTGGTCAAAGGCTTTCTGGTTAGTAACAAAAGCAAGCGTATCTTAGACGTTGATTATGTGCTGACCACTGTGCTAAGTACTTCACAGGCATCTTCTTGACCCTTGTGAGCCGGGCACTATTACTGCCCCCACTTCTCAGATATGGAAATACACGTTCAGAGATGTGTGTAGAAAATAGGGTACAGGAATGAGGACAGAACCATTCAGCCACAGGACGGCAAACTCATGGGTACACCCCATGAGCCCTAAAATATCATCGTTTTCTCCTTGCCTTAGAGATTGAGTTCTGAGGATTAAATAGCTGAATATACACCACGCTTAGAACGGTGTCTGGCACACCATAGGTGCTATATAAATACTAGCTATTGCTATTAGCATTCCTAATATGATGATAATGGTAATGTCATTTTGTCCAAAGGGTTGGGCAGTGCTGGGTTAAGTAACTTGCCCAAAGCCATACAACTAAAATGTATCTACTTCTAATGTGCTGTATAATTTACTTCTGTATAACCCCGCTACTTACTTATTACGTTCAGTGCTTATTGGCTCCACAACTAGTATGTGAGCTCCACAAGGGCAGAGATCTCTATTTTGTTCACTGCTATAGGTACACCTAATGCTTAGAACTGGATCCAAAACACAGAGAGTACTCAATAAATATTGTCGAATCAATGAATGAATGAATTCCAAAGCTTGTGCTCCCAATGCTTATGCTCTAAGGCAGCCTTCTGATCCTAGACCTGCAGCCTCCTTTTAAAGTCAGTCTAAACAATTCCTGATCCAGAAGGTAAAAAGCAAACAGAAAACAAAAAAACAAAACAAACCAAAAATCCACCCCGTCCCCCTATAGCCCCGTTAATAATAATTCCTTTACTTAGGTATGAGATCTGAGGGTTTCCAGAAAACTTTCACATGCATCACCTGGCTTTATTATCCATAGATGTTTTTATTATCTTCAGGCTACCGAAGGAGAAAATGGGATCCAGAGAGGGAACCTGACCTATCTGCCAGACCGTTACTCCCCGGGTTCCCGGTCCCCGCCCCCGCAAGCCACCAAGCCGGTGAGCATCCCGGCTTCCTTTCTGCTCTGCTAATTATCCTTTTAACTCGCGCTGGCGTGTTTTTGCGGCGCGATCTGCGGTTTTATTTTTATCTACCTCTCCATAATGGTATCGGGCGGTTACTCAGGGAAGCTCCGGGCTCTGAGCTGCTCCCCAATTTACAACTGCAATTATGATCTCCGACAGAAACACATGCAGCTGGCGTCAATTTTAAGCAATATTTTGATCATAATAATTAAAAAAGTAACTTATGGCATGCACGCATTAGATAAATTAATGTTCTTCCGAGGCTCTGCTGAAAGGTGTGCATGGGAGAAAGGAGTGAAAAGGAAATGATGCTCCCGATCTCTCAGGGGCAGGGGGAGTCCGTCTCCAGCACGGGCTCACTCTCCAGCTGGCCCGGCTCACAAATTAACTTTCACATTGAGTTTAATATCTGCATGGCCTTCAAGTTGAGTGCCACCTGTCCCTGCCCGCCCCCCTTCACCGACACACGCGTGAAATTGACGGTTATTAAGGTATTTGGATATAAACAAGCACATCTTCTTGTCACTGCTACCCAGGCAGGTGACAGGCAGCTGAAAGGATGTCCGCATCTCTCTCCAACTGGATGTTCAGGACCCAAATGAGAGCAAGACCTGAGGGTTGGGGGCTGGGATGGGAAACGGCAAGGACTTCTGAAGGCCCTCCTTCCCAGAGCCCAACACACAGAGCACGTACAGGCACTGCGTGGATATATACAGACCTGGACGCTTGCACTCATTCATACCCAGGGAGCCATACGCGCACACACGCACACTCACACACGTCTACCTGCCCCAGACACAGGACTGATAACCACACACACACCCCCTCGCACCTCCAGCCATATCCACAAATTCACATAATTTACTCACACTTATATACATCTGCCCTTTTACACATGACCCATGATTATCACAAAACACTTCCATCCACATACAAGCTCACATACATGCACACACACACACACACACAGGCACCCCGATTCAGAAATGTACCTGCTCCCAGGCACATGACTCATGACAATAGACATCCTCACATCTCCACCCACAGCACGCACGCAGACGTGAACACACACACGTCTGAACACATACCTTGATTTACGGGCATCATGTACACAGCTATCTGCTCACAGACACGCGATTCATAATCACAAACAAGGCCTGCACACAGTCACACAATGAAACTCATAAACATGCATGCACACATGCACACACATGGACACACACACTCCCTCACACACACGCCCTTCTCAGTGCACAGGCGGGGCACCCCTGCCCCAACTTGAAAGCCAGGCTATAAGGCAGCATCAGTAGCTTTTCAACTTTTGAGGGGTCCCCAGGTTGGCTGCTCCCTACAGAGAAAAACAGACAGATGCAAAACTTTTGCACACCAATGCAAGGACCTGTATCCTTTCTGAAACCCACCCAGAGTCCCCAGCTTAAGTCCCCTGACGTGAGGGTCCCAGGCCATCCTGTTCTTACCCTCCTCAGGGTGAATACAGAAATGGCTGTGGGTAGAGGAGGGGAAGGGGAAGTCCCATTCGTCATCTTTCAGGGACAGTATACTTTTTTTTTTTTTAAAGGGTTTCAAATGCTTGGCTTTTTTTTTTTTTTTTTTTTTTTAATTTATGTTTTGGCTGTGTTGGGTCTTCATTTCTGTGCTAGGGCTTTCTCTAGTTGTGGCAAGCAGGGGCCACTCTTCATTGCGGTGTGCGGGCCTCACTATCGTGGGCTCTCCCGTTGCGAAACACAGGCTCCGGACGCGCAGGTTCAGTAGTTGTGGCTCACGGGCCCAGCCGCTCCGTGGCATGTGGGACCCTCCCAGACCAGGGCTCGAACCCATGTCCCCTGCATCGGCAGGTGGACTCTCAACCACTGCGCCACCAGGGAAGCCCTAAGTTTACTTTTTAAAAACATGATGATCATCACTACATTTGGTAAATGGAAAAAAAAATCTGCCTTTTTAATACTAATAAGATATTTTAATTTTGAAAAAGTACTGCTCCTGTCCCCTACCTCCTAGGCCTGAAGGCACAGGACCTTCAACACGGCAGAGCTGAGCTTGTTTCCATGTGTCTGAGTCAGATGCTTGGATTCAGATCCCGGCTCCACACCACTCACTGATGAAATGACCTTGGAAAGTGCTTAATTTCAGCGTCTTCAATGGTACCTCCCCTACTTCACGGAGCTGCGCCAGGACCAAATGAGAGGAGGAGCTGAGCACAGCACCTGGCACAAAGCGTGAGCCCAGTACATCTCATTTGCTGTTGTTTTTGTTACTAACATCATCTTGAGGCCCGAGCTCTCTCCCATCTGTACTTGCCACTTCCTTCTCTCTCACCTTGCCTGACTTCTCTTTCTCTGCCTCTCCTGCCCCTTCCCCGGGGATGTTCGGCCCCCTGGATCTTCTTCTCCTGTCCCTTTACACACCTCCTTCAGAGGCAACATCCACTCCCAATACCTACCACGGTGGAAAAACGATGGAATCTGAAGGCAAAAGACGGGAGTTTTGATCGTGTGCCCATGGGGTAAGTCATTTAATCTCTTGGGAGCCTCTGCTTCCCCACTGCTAAAACGGGGATCGTGATGCCTGCCTGCCCCATCTTGCAGGGCTGAACAAGGCTGAGTCTGAGAAAGTGCTTTGAGGTTGGGAAGCCCTAGAAACACGTCAGGTGTCACAGTGGGCTTTGTCCCATCACCTGGGAACGCTCCTCTAGAACTTCAGTTCCTCCTCTCCCAACCCCCAGTAAGTCCTTCTTACTTGCAGGCCAGTCCCTCTGCCACAGCACACTTCCAGAACCCATCCTAGATCCCTCCACCGCTCCCTCCTGCGCCCCTATCTCTCCCCATGACTCCACCCTCTCACACCCAGCCCTCATCACCTGGGCTCCTCCCTCCACCCGCTTTCCTCCAGTCACCACAAGTTCTTCTCTTTCAACTTTCAAACTTTCTTTCTTCCTTCCCCTCCTTCCATCTCCACCGCCACCGCTCGAGCCCATCACTGGTTTTCTGCAAAGTCATTGGCTGGTTTCCTGCCTCCGGCTCCTCCTACGGCCCCATCCTGCTCATGGCCGGGCCGTTCACCCTCTTCAGGCACCGGAAGCAATACCCAGTCGCTCCAGCCCCCCCACCCCCACCCAGGTAACGTTCCTCTGCTTGGCTTTCAGTCTCCCTCACAATCCACCTCATTTTCCACCTGTGAGTCAAGTACCGGTGGGCATTTCACCCAATTAGAGCAAAGAACCTACTAAACACACCTCCATCATAGCCCCCCTGAGCCTTTGTTCTGGCCACCCCTTCCTCCCTTCCTGCTTCCCCCTACCCATATAACTCCTCTCTACACACAATACCCAGCTAAAGGAACCCCCCTCTCAGAACCTTCTATGGCAGCTCTCGCCCTCAGAAATCCCTGGCCTGGGGTTTTTCCTTTAAAACATTTTTATTGTGAGAGATTACAGACATACACAAATGTATACTACTGTAACAAAATGCATACACCCAATTTTTTTTTTTAGTTTTATGTTCTTTATTTTATCAATGTTATACATGCACGTAGTTTGAAGAGTGATAGAATTCTACCATGTTTGGTATTAAAAACAAAACACAACAATCTCCTGCTTTCTATCCTACCCACCACCCCCAGCCCTGCCCCCGCCCAGGAGGAGGCAACCAATCTCTAGAGGCAACTATTTTCAATGCTTTTAGCTGATTCTTTTGATATTTACTCCGCATCTTTTTTTAAATGTGCTTATATTGCTATTTCTTTGTTTTTCCATTTGGTGCATGACCTGTTGACTTTCCACCATGTAGAATGAGGATATGGCCCTTTTCGCACTCTTGTCACATCACTCTCACACACATGCGCATGCACACGCACACACACACACAATCCTGACAATTTACTTGTATTATATTTCTTACCCACCCACCATCCTGACAATTTACTTGTATTTTAAGTTTTGTTAGATCAGTAGTTACAAGATTATGACTATAAAGATGCCATTCTGATGTCTAATCCTCTGTAGGAAGCTTGTAGAATCTTCTCTATTTCCTGTGTTCTGAAATTTTGCCATGTTGTGCCTTGGTGTGGTCTATTTTTCCACTATTGGGCACTTCGGGGGGGCTTTTCAGTCTGGAAACTTGTATCAGTCATGCCTGGTACATCTCTTGAGTTAGTTTACGACTTCCTCCCGCCTGTTTTCTCTTTCTGGAAACACTCTGATTCACACAGAGGACCCCCTGGATGGCTCCCCACATTTTCTTATACTTCCTATTTTCTATCTCTGTCTTTGTTCTACTTTCTGGAAGATTTCCTAGACTTTATCCTCTACTGCTTCTACTGAATTTTTCATTTCTGCTATCATATTTTTAATTTCCAAGAACTCTTTTTTCATTCTTTTTTATAGCATCCATTTCTTATTTCAAGCAATTATCTTCACTTATCTCTCTAAGGACATTAATGATAATTTTTCTGAAGTTTTCTTCTTCCTGCATAGTACTTACTTCTACTAAATTGCTTCTTTCTGTTTGTTTTAGTCCCTGTCTCCTGTCTTACATGTTAGTAACTTTTCTCATATAAGTGATAATCCTTGGTGGTCAGCTGCTATGTAAGAGTAGGGGACCAAATGCTCATTGGAAGCTTTTTGTAGCTGATGGGACTTGTTGACTGTGGGATTCCTGTATGCTGATTAGCTGTTTAGTTGGGGAAACTCTGACGTCTGTATCCTCAAGTCTCTCCTCTTGAGCTGGTCAGATTCCCCAGAGGAAACCCTTCCAGCCTCCTGCCCTGAGAGTAGAGGCCTGGCTCCCAGCATTCTGGGGAGGGGGGTGTAAAGGTCTTAGCATCTTGTATACATGAATTCATTTCATCTCCCCTCCTTTTTCAGCATGGCATCCATCCTGGCATCCCCAATCTAGAGATCCTCTGTTTACCATGTCCGGGAGCAAACCTCAGTTTTCTGCTGGTGTGGGGAAACTGCACAGATTTGGGGAGGGTCCCAGGGATCCAAATTCTCAAGTTTCAATACCTATTGTCGCCAGTGCCTGAGAGTCTGGAGGGATTTGAGGTGAAAAGTGGATTTTTACCTTTCGCCTCTTTGTGTTTTGGCTTTAGTTTTTCTGGGTGGCCTAAGTCCACTCATTCATTGCTTTCCAGTCTCCAAACTTCAGCTTCTATTGCCTCCTCTCCCATTCTGTCTATCTTTTGGGTTTCTGACTTTTCAAAAATTCCTTTGTAGCCACTTTAGTAGCTTTTTCAAGAAGAGCGAAATTAACTGTGTGTTCAGTTCACCATCTTTACCTGGAAGTCTCCATCTGCATTTCACCTTTGAACTGAAGGACTTATGCCTTTTATTAAAATCCCCTTACTGTCATTTTCATGAGGTTTGAGGAGAATATAAACTAATGGATGGTTTCGACTTGCCATCTTTAACTGGAACTGGTTTACTCTTTATTGAACTTCTTTCTAGATGTAAATGTTGGTCTCCCCACTGCGAGCTTCTTAAGAGATTCCTTCTTTTTGCTTTTTGCTTTTTTTTTTTTTTGCTTTTTTTATTGTTTTGCCTCAAAAAAGCAAACAGCAAAGGCACAATGCCTGGATATGATAGGAGCGTCTAAATATTTATGGCTGGACCTGTGCCTTTGTGCTGTCTAATCTAACTTCTCTAGCCTTGACAAATGGGCATTCAACAAATAAATATTTACCAACTATTTACTCTTTGTCAGGTAATAGTCAGGCCCCAGGCATCCAGCAGAGATCACACCTGACTGGGTCTGCTCTTATGAACTTGCATTCAGTTCTGTTAAAATATCTCCAATGCTGTGAGCTCACTACCTCTCAAGGCAGCCCACCTGTTGCCAGGAAGCTCCAGCTGAAACCTGGCTCCCTGTTACTCTGGCTCAGTGGTCCAGATTCCTCCTGGCATAGCCTCCCTCTTCTACAGGACAGATCTCCAGTTCACCAAAATCACCAGCCCCTGGCACCCTCCTCGATTCTCTCCCCATCACAGCCATGGCCTGGACCCTCTCATGAATAGGAAGGTGGGTTCAAATAAAAATATATATATTTGGTATTTGTCCTAGGAATTTCCTGAATGATAGGAGTATCTTTTGCTGTGAAGTGTCTCTGTCATAAAGTGCTTCTTTCAGCCACACCTGAGTTTATGCTAGTGAGGTGACTCAGGGTAGGTTCCTAGGTAGTTTAAGAATAAGGGCTGGGCTGGCTGTTAGGAAAACCAGCTAGGTGACTAGAGGGTTGGAAATTTCATCCCCCACCCTTGGCCTCCAGGGAGGAGAGAGTAGCTGGAGATTGAGTTCAAGCAAGTGGCCAATGATTTACTCAATCATGCCTACGTAATGAAACCTCCATTAAAAACTCTGAACAATGCGTGCTTCCTGGTTGGTGAACAATCAATGCAGATACACGGCGAAGGAGATGCGCCCTGACTCCACGGGATAGAAGCACTTATGCTTGGGACCCAACAGTCCTGTTTATCCGGCTAATCATTTGTGCTGCTTATAACAGAACAATAATCATAAGTATAGTGCTTTCTGTGAGTTCTGTGAATCTTTCTAGAAAATTGTTGAACGTGAGGCGTGGGCAGGCGTGTTGCAGCTGGTACCTCAAGTGGACGCAGTCTTGCGGGACCAAAGCCCCTTAGCCTGTGGGGTCTGTGTTAACTCTGGGTAGTGAGTGTCAGAATTGAACTGAATTATAGGCCACCCAGCTGGTGTCAGAGGACTGGAGGATGGAAGATGAACTTGCCATGCTGCCTGGCACCCCCATGTCCCTCCCTCCCAGCCTCACGTGCTCCCTGCCCAGCTGAGGAGGACTCCATTTCCCCAAGGAGGAGCACTGTTTGACGGGAGGGCATGGTGGGGGGCTAAACAGCTTCCTTCCTTCTACCTTTGTGGGTATGGAGGTCTATGTTGCCTCTTATTTCCCATATTTGAAGGGCCACCTGATTACCCCAATTGGACTGTAAAACGCTTCAGAGTTTTCTTAGGTCCTATAAAGTGCCCAGCTCAGAACGGGTACCCAGGGGATGCTCAATGGTGCCAGTTGACATGGGCTGGCTTGGTCTGTGTTAAGGAAAACTTCCCCTCTTCCAACCTCCCTACCTTCTGCAGGCTCCCATGAAAGCTTGCATCAGTGTTCAGAGGGTCCTCACCTGGCTTAGGTCCTAGAAGCCCTTCTCCAAGTCTAAGTCTCCTGTTGGATGGGGAGGGACCCATGTGGATAAGCATCACCCCCCACCCCCAGTTTTGGTTGGTGTTGGTTGTTGTTTTGCCTTTTACCGTGGACCATGCACCTGCCTGGGGGGGTAGTGGCTTGATGAGCCATGTATGCTATGAGGTAAGGGACCTGGCCAGGCTCTCCCTTCCTGCACACGGGAAAAGCAATAATAACTCACATCTGCACGTCACTCTGCAGACTACCCAGTCCTTTCCCATACCGAAGCTCACTTAATCCTCAAATCAAGAGTTTGTCTCACGTCGTGCCTAATTTACAGATGAGAAGACGGAGGCTAAATGAAGTTTTGGTGACAGTTACCAAGTGAAGAGGATTCAGGTCTTCCGGCTGCACATCTCTTGAGCTTCTGTCCCCTCATGCTGTGACCCACCTGAGGACAGAGGGGGCTGCAGTGGGTGGGCCGTGAGGAGGGTGCAGCATCCTTCAGTCCCTCTGATCTTCCTTCTGTCCCCTGAGCTGCAGCTCCTCCCTCACCCACTCCAACCCACAGGCCCATTTATGTGCCTCTGTCAGTCCAGCTGAGAGGCTCAAACGCATGTGCCCTGTTAACTAGCTCCCCCCCGCACCGAGGGATGGCACTGGGGACTGGCAGGAGGGAGCTGCCGGCATCGGGCTACGGCAACCCACCCCTCCCTCCTTCCCTCCAGCCCTTCCTACTCTCTGCTTCCGTAATCTGCTCCCCCAAATCTGCTTTCCCAAGAGAGGTCACTTTCAGGCTGATTCAGAAGAGGACCAAGGAGGGACTGAGAAAGCAGCCCTTAGGAATCTCTGGGCTTAGCCTAAGTTTAGCCCTTGGGTCCAGCTCAGCAACCTGCGGCAGGGGGTGGGAGAGAGAAACGCCACCTGGGATCCTTGCCCTGATTTGGGCTTGCCCCACTGCCAGAGCCTCGGCAGGGTCACTTCATCTGATGGCAAAGGAAGTGCTTCCTTACCGCTACGTGCCGAGGCTCTGAAACCCCCAAGGGCCATCACAGTTGGTCTTATTTGACCAGGGAATAAAGCCCAGGGTTAGTTTTTTGTTTGTTTGTTTTTAAAGTCTTAGATTACTTAAATAGAAAATCTTCAGAAAAGATGACCCAAGAATTTACACGTGATGTTACCCGGTAACTTATCTTCTAATGCAGGTGTAAATGACTTGTAGAGGTATAGTGAGGGAGCAGAGAACATGGGGACGTTAAGCCCCTGGAGAGGGTGGGGAAAGGGTGTGGCACAGGAAGGGGAGCTGGGAGTATTGAAGAAAAGTCCTCCTGACATACTCTGTTGAAGGTTGCCTCAGCATCAGGGCCCAACCTCTTTCTTGTGATGTGTCAGGATGACGTTTGCCACCCTAACTTCCCTGTGATCATGGTATCTTCCCCACCTACATCAAGTTGTAAGCCAAAGATATTTTTAAGTGGCTCTTCTCTCTCCAGATTCCTCCAGGCTCCTCCACCTCTCAGCTTTCTCATCCTGGGGTACTTGGATGGCAGCGTCCGTGGAGATCCATCAGCATTGCTCTGGAGGAAGCTGGGAAGGGGGCTTGTGTAGGAGCAGTCAGCATCAGCTGGGCTGGGGGCTACAGAGTAGGTGTTTTCTGATTTGAGAAGAAATCAGAGTGAGACCAGACGGAAAAGACATCGTCTCTTGATTTGTAAGGTAAATTATCCACACTGTGGCTTTATTGGAAGCAAACTACCCACGCTCGTGTTGAGAACGTCCTCCATTCTGTTTGTCCTAGGCTTTCAAGAACTCAGAGGGAGCCATGCAACCTCAGAAACACAGCTCATGGAAAAAGAAAGGCAGGCAGGGCTGGGGAATTGTGTTCCCAGTGGGCTATCCTGGGCATGCGCCGGAAGACCCCAGGGCTGATGGGAAGGAAGGTGACATATTTCCAGATGCACCTCCATCAATCAGCCACTTAGTTCCAGCCCTCTGGGGGTCTGAAAAGTCCTGGATCCTTCAGGCATGGGGAGTCTGATCCGCATGCCTCTTTGTCGCAAAGAGCCTGGATTAGCCAACCTCAACACTCCCCTGAGGAGCGTGAAGAGAAGACAGGGCCACTCCATAGCCTAGAAAGTGTGGTTTCCTGGGCCCTTCCAAACCTCAGGGACCAAAAGCCACCCCGGCTGCTCCTGTGGCATCTCCAGAACCACAGAAAGACCAGGCTGGATGGGAGAAGGCCCCAGCCCCTGTGTGTCACAGACGAAGAGGTCAAGGGCAAGGGCCTCACCCAGGGCACACAAGTGGTTACAGAAACCCCAACGTCTGGCTCTAGACCGACCCCTCACACCCACCCCTCGGGCTCCTTCCAGAACTGCTGCCTGAGCAGGTGGCCTCTCGGGGGCAGGGCCCTGAAGTTGAACCCTGGCCCGGCTCAGGGGTGCCCATGGACACCCCCCCACAATCCCTGCACTGAGGGGCCCTCCGTGTGCATTCAAGATAGTCTGGGGGTCTGCTACAGCGGGTCCCTCCTCCCCCTGGGCTCCCCCTCCTGGGCTGGGCCAGGCTCTGTCCCCTGCTGCGCCCTGGCTGCTGTCTGCCGCTGCCAGAGGTGATTGCCATGTTTGCAGCTCCTTTCCTTGTTTGGAAAGATGTGGAGGCAGGTGAGGCTGGAGAGAAAGCAGTACTGACAGGTTGTGATCAGCCTCTGCTGCAGAGCAGAGTCTCGGAAGGGCGGGCTGGCTGGCCGCGGGGGCTGTGCTTGGCCTCCGCGCTCTGCGCCCGCCCTCCAGGACCCAGTGCAGGTCTCCTCCTCCAGGCCGTGCAGGCTCTCCACAGCCGCCAGACCCCTGCCAAGGTCCCCTGGCCCTCCCTCTACCTCCGACAGACCCCTAAACGAACCCGCACCCCCAGCCAGTAGCCCTCCCGCCCCCTGCCAGTCCTTTCTGATGTCTAACTCAAATCTCTGGCTCTGGGACAACGCCTTGTCTTCATAAGAAGGAACATTATGCGGTCGTGCTGGTTCCCTTCCCCGCATCTGGAGGGACATCAGTCACGGTGGGATTTTTCTCTGCGCCTGACAAGGCAATTTGTGAGGAGCAAGGCTTTCTCTCTCCCGCAGGATGCTAAGTGGGAGCCGAGGAGGTGAGGGGGGTGTGTTCTAAAGAGATACCCAAATTAAGCATCCAATCTGCCATGTCCGGTGTCATTCAAAGTTATTCATCTTCTCCCGGGCTCCCCGCTGGTACGGCTCCCAGAAGCCCGCGGTCGTTAACCGCGCTGTTTATCCGCCTCCACGGCCAAGGAGAACAAATGGACGCCCCGCGGTGCCCCCGCCCCATTGTCATTCAAAGAGCCTGCGCTCCACTGCTCCCCAGCGCGGGAAAGTACCTCCCAGTCTGCGGGCTGGAGAAGCATCGGGCTGCGTTGCGGCGGTCAGCGGGGGGAGGAGACAGTGGCCAGGGGGAAGGGCTTGGGGGTTTCTAGAGACCCCCAACGGTTGCAGCCGGGCTCAGGAAGACCCCTCCCAAGCAGCCGCATAGCACAGGAAGATCAGCTCCGGGCTTTGTGACCACCTGGAGGGGTGGGATAGGGAGGGTGGGAGGGAGACGCAAGAGGAAGGGGATATGGGGATATATGTATACGTATAGCTGATTCACTTTGTTATACAGCAGAAACTAACACACCATTGTAAAGCAACTATACTCCAATAAAGATGTTTTTTAAAAAAAGAGGTAAAAATCAATAAATAAATAACAAGGAAAATAACTAAATCAATCAATAAATGAAGCTTATAGAAAAAAGAAGAAAGATCCCTCCCAACTCCCACTGTCTACCGCAATGACTCAGCAGGGGGCTGGGGCCCGCCCCTGAGGGCTGTGCTTAGGTCTTTTTTGAGTTTGCACATTCCAGAACCCGGAAGGGACTCTGTTTTTCCTAGGCCTGCTGAGACGCTTCCTCCAACCACCCAGCTAACTGTGCCCCACACCTGCCAGGCCTGCATTCAGGCCAAGGAGGAGGGGCTCAGGGGCACATCCCCAAACCCTTGGAAACGGCTGTTTGTTGAATCACGTATTTGCAACGTTGCTTCTTCCCAAACTCAGGTCCTGAGGCTCACTGGAGAATGTCCCCACCAGACCAGCAGGGGGCGCTCTGCCCAGGCTGGGACAGATGAAGACATTTCCTAGAGGAAAACCAAAGGTGACCTCAGAAGATCGGGGGGGGGGGGGGTGGGGGAGAAGGGTAGGAATGGACACCCCAGCAGTCCTGGCTTTCTGCTCCCAAGGGTTCACTGAGATTGGTTGATGGCTACTCCAACCATAATCACCCACAAGCTCACCTCCCAGGTCCCACTTTTCCCCAAGTCTAAGGTTAGCCACCCAGGCTCTCTAGAGCTCGTCTTGTCCTTCCCCTGCACCCAGACCTACCCTCCTGCAGACAAGCCACCACCAGCTGGAGCAACAGAGAGGGGATGGAGAAGCGAGACAGAAGAGGGAAGCAGCGTGGGGCTGGGTTTCCTTTGAAATCCTGCTTTGTGCCAAAGTAAAAGAAGGAGCAGGTACAGCTTTGGCTTCTGGGCTCCCTCACCCGGAATGGTAGCAAAATCTTCACATCTTTTAGTTCTGTATTTTTCATCCTGGCTTCTAGTCTCAGCTCTGACACTGATCTTCTCTGTGAATCTGGATGGCGACACATTCTCTCCCTTCCTCAGTTTCCTGTTTCTAAACTGGAAGTTTGGATACTGATGCCTGAGGGTCCTTCCAGATTCCTTTCTCCTGATCTCCCTCTGGACCCTTGCCTCCTGGTCTGGGACAGCAGTGATCATGGGGGAACAGAGTCCTGGAAATCAGTGACACCAGGGCAGCCCCGGGTACAAGGTGCCCTGCCACCTTGTCCTTAGAAGTTCACTGATAACTTTTCAGACAGCGAGACCTGACTTATGCTTTGGAAAACTGGTCCCAGAAGTTCAGAGCATTCACAATATTCTCCCGGGTGATAGGGCAAGGAGTTGGGGAGCATCTTGCCCCAGGGCATATTTTGATTCCAAGAGGGATGGTGACTTGCTTAAGGCTAGATAGAGGTGGCATAGCAGGCTCAGAGACCAGACAGCCTGTCTCCAGACTGGAGCTCTCCCCTCCGATGTTACAGAGCTGCCTGTAGGAATGAATGCCTCGTATCCCAAGCCTGAGCCTCTCCAGCTGCTCCTCCAGTGCCTCCAACATTTTCTCCCAGTGGCAGCAGGGACCAGTCACTGAGCAGGCCCAGCTGAGTCAATGTTTGCTGGCTGGTAGCGAGAGGAATTATGAACAGGTCCTCATGGATGGAGAGGTCCGACACAAAGCTATGCTAATTCTTCATAAGCTCTGCCTGCCGCCTTTTATATATCAACCTGAAATGTAATTATCTTTATGGCTGGTGGAGTAAATCACCAGTATGTGTCAAAGAGATTTGCTCCTGTGTTTTATTACGTAATATATTAGCTCTACAGTTTTAAGATGTCATTACTTGGCTAATCACATGAAACGTTTTCATGAGCAAACAGTGGTGCTGGCGGGAGCTGGGGACAGAAGAAACCTATGGCTAAATCCTTCTGGTAAATGTTGAGAGAGGCCTCAGGAGGTCGTCTTGCTCAACCCCCTGTCTCTAGGCTTAGAGAGATCTAAGCAGGCAGGGGTTCTGCACCATCTGAGGGACTTCAAGAGGTAGGAGAGAGGGAGCAGCAAATGACACTCCGATTTCACTCCTGGGTATGTAACCAACAGAAACAAGTGCTTTTGCCTTATGTCCACCAAAGGACATGGATAAGAATGTTCAAAGTGACTTTATCCCTAATAGCCAAAAACTGGAAACAACTTAAATATCGTTGTAGGAGAGGGAAAACTTTTCCTCTACCCTTTAGTTCTGTACCTGGGCTCTGCAAATGAAGCTAACAAAATACAGATTAACAGAAGAAAAGGCATACAAATTACACTGGTGTTAATAGTTATAAGTGCATGGGGCTTCACAGGAAAGAAACGAAAACCCAAAGAAGTGGTTAAATCCAGCGGCGTATGTACTATTTTAACAAAGGGTAATAAACTGGGAGATGTAACTAGACAAAGGAAAAGGGGGATTTGAGATTCTGGGTGGTAAAAAACTGTGGGAAGGTGACCCAAAAATGTATTTATTTTATGGTTGCACTTAAAAGTGGTATGTGTTCAAACTCTTTCTTCTCCTGCTGTGACTTTGGTGGCCAAAGGCAGTGTGGTGTAATAGAAGTAACACAGGGTCTGCAATGAAACCCACCCGGCTTTGAATCCTAGCTCTACCACTTTTTCATTCTGTCATCTTGGACAGATCACTTAAACTCGCTAAGCCTCTATTTCTACATCTACAAAATGGAAATAATAATGCCTTCTTTGCAGTGGTATTGTGGGAAGTAATGAAGAAAACAAGAGCAACTTACTTGGCGCTGAACATGTTCTTCCTTGGATTATTCATGTGATCGTTCAGTAAACATCTCCTGAACTCCTGCACTGTCCCAGGCACTAGGCTACAAGCTGGCCAGCATTGCCATGATCTAGAGTGAACTAGCTGTCTTTTTGCCTGCTTAGCATCCAGTGGTCCGGCATTCTGATTTCCCTTTTGGCAACCAACCCCATTCACTCACAGTTCAAGTGGTTCACCTATAGCTAACCCCCACTCCATCCCCCAGTTCAGGGTATTCCATCCTTCTGCCCACAGAACTTGTTTCTGGGATGGGCTCATGGTCCCGACTGGCTCCATTAGAGTCAGCCCTGGGACTTTTCCTGGAACCATTGAGAAAGAGGTGCTTCTTTTCCACCGAGGATGGTTAGCTAGTCAAATGGAGCCCTGTACCTGCCACTTCACAGGGAGAGAGTGCCTAGGGATAAAGATGACAGAGAGCAGAGAGAGGAAGAGGGTAGATTCCTAACAGCCTCATTTAAACACCCAGATCCAGCCACACCAGGACTGAGTTGGGTTTCTGACACTTGGAAATAAAATAATCCTGATTAATATACCGTTCTAAAAATGACTAACATTCGATGAGTTTTTAGTATATACCAGGCGTTGGGCCAGATGACTTACAGGCACCATCTTATTTAATCTCCACAATAATCTTATGAGGTAGGTTGAATAAGTGTCCCCCCCACCCGGCCCACAAATTTTATGTCAACCTGGAACCTCACAGTGTGACCTTATTTGGAAGTAGGGTTTTGCGGATATAATTAGTGATGATGTGGTCATACTGGATTTAGGTGAGTCCTAAATCATATAAGTGATGTCTTTATAAGAAGAGGAGAAGACATGGGCGCAGGGGGGAGAAAGAGAAGAAGGTCATGTAAAGATGGAGGCAGAGGTTGGAACGACGTAGCTATAAGCCAAGGGACACCGAGGATTGCTGAGAGCACCAGAAATGGGAAGCGGCAAGAAAGGAATTCTTCCCTAGAGTCTTCAGAGGGAGAGTGGCCTCGCCAACGCCTTGACTTCGGACTTCTAGCATCCAGAGCTACCAGAGGATACATTTCTGTTGTCTTCAACCACCCAGTTTGTAGTAACTTGTTACAGCAGCCCTGGGAAGCTAATACAACAGGTAATCATCATCACTATTGTTGAAAATGAGAAAACTCAGGCTAAAGAAGTGAAGCAACTTGCCTGAGGTCTTGCGGCTTATTTAACCAGAGGCAGGACTCAACCCCAAGCCGACTCCAGAGTTGTCTCTCTTAATCACTAGATGCCACATAGCAGGCACGTGTTTCTTTCCTTCTAGGATCACGTTTCATTGTTCTTTGCGTCCAGCATGCCTAGCTTGGTGTCTGACATTTAGTAGGTGTTCAACAACCACTCATGAGTTAAAATCATTGAGAGCCCTACTGAGAAGGGCATTGAGAGGGCAGCGAGGGATAAGACACAGCCCTCGGCCTCCAGGAGTTACAATCTAGACAGGCCACAGAAGGAACGTGTGCTCAGGGCTGAGCGAGAGCTTAAAAGTAAGCCCTGGAGGAGCTCTGAGAAGGGAGAACACTAAGAGCTGAGCCAGAAGGAGGCTTTGTGAAAGAGATTGACCTTGATTGGGGCCCAGAGGAACTTAGGAAAGAAGAGGTGAAAGATGGATAAGCAAAGGGAAGTCATGCGAAAAGGCTCAGAGGAAGGACTTGGTGTGATGCGTCTGGAGCAGCGAGTTCAACCAGGGAGTGGCGGGTGATGGGCTGGGAGGAGTCAGGTAGGGCCAGACCATAGGAATTGTTGAGGGTCAGGCAGGAACTTGGACGTGAACTAGTAGCAGGTGTCTGTAGGCTTTGGCAAGGCAGTTCCTGCACATGTTCCTGCTAGAAACAGAGACTCGACTGCAGATGTGAGCTCCCCACATTTCCCTGCCACCAGCAGTTAGGCAGGGCCATGTGCCTGGTTCTGGCCAATAGACTGTAGGTCTAAGTGTCACTTCCAGCTGAAACATAAAAGAGCAGGTACAAATCTGCCTGTCTCTCCTCACTTTGTGGCAAGTGTGGCACGTGTTGAGATGGTGCCGTCACCAGATCTAAGCTGCTTGGATCACTGGGGACAGCTGTCCTAGAGAGCCTTGCAGATTTTTGTGAACAAGAAACAAATGTGTATATACTAAACCACGTGGATGAGGGTCTTTTGTTACCAAGGCATAAGTCTAGCCTTTCCTGACTAATGCAAGGTACTGAGTGACTAATAGCAGGTGGCTATTAGGGAGAGGGTAGTGGGTGGGGAGGAAGTAAGGGTCAGGAGAGAGAGATGTTTAGAAATGTTGAGGGGGGTGGGATGAAGTAAATGAAGGTACTAAAGGGGCTGATGGATTTAGTGATGGGCTGTTGCCTGAGAGAGGCCAGACCAGGGCTGGAATTAGGATGGGAAGCTGGGGAGGTGCTGGATCTGATAGCAAGAGAGTGACTTCGTTTTGGGCAGCCGATGAAAATAATCCCGCAAGAGGGTCAGGAAGCCACGGGAGCAGATGAGCAGGTGAGCGGCATGCCCTCCCCTCCAGGCCTTTCTCTGATAACACCTGCTGCCCCTGCTCCGTGGGCCAGCTGGTGGCAGCAGGGACTTTCAGGCCATCTTCTCTTCTTGTCCCAGGATCAAGAGCCGCAAACCCAAAGGCCTTCCTAAACGTGATTTCATTCTGTTATCACAGCAGCTGTGGGAAGACGTCCTTGTTACCCAAGTTTACAGAGAGAAACGGGCTCAGAGGACTTGAAACCACAGCCAGGCAGCGACAGGGCTGGATGGGCCGAAGACCACTAGGGCTTCTGACTCCCAGAGCAGAGGCCAACCTCCCACCCCACACACAGCTGCAGCCACATCAGGGAAGTCCCGCCAAAGCTGGAGACGGCCTGGGAATGGCGAAGAAGCAAGGAGGGAAGGGTGAGAGCTGTGGTGTCTTCTGTTGGGATTCGCCACCATGGGAATTTTTTTTCAGGAGCAGGGCCTGTCCCCAAAGCCCTGAGGCTGTCAAAGAACTCTATCACCCTATCTCAGTGGCAGCCTGCACCATTCAATCACACCAGCCCCCCACACTGCCTAGCAAATGTACTTAGCAAAACACTACATTTCTTGCCTGTTTGAGTCAAGGCCCTATCGCTAAGCTCTGGGCTGTGAGATACAAGCAGATGTTTTGGGGTGAGACTTCCAAGAAATTTCCTTAAAAGGGAGACGAACAGTTGGTAAAGCCCTTTTGGCCCACTCTCTTCCTCCTACTTCCTGCCTGGAACTCAGACTCGATGGCCGGAGCTCCTGCAGACATCTTAGACCATGAAGTCTAAGAAAGCCATATGTTAAGGGAGGTGAAGCAGAAGTACATAAGAAGCCTGAGTCTCTGATGCCCTTGGCACTACCCCAGCAGCCCCGGAAGGCCCAACGCTGGACTTCTGTGTGAGAGAATAAGCTCCTGATCGGAGTAACTAGCTGCAGTCAAGTCTCCTAGTAGCAGCTAGACATAATCTAACAATGGTTACGGTGACTACAGCAGCCAGTGCCCCAGGCTCTGCTTCTTTAACTATGGAACAACAATCAGAGTAATAGCACCTGATGGCATTTCAAATTGGGAGAGAAATAATGGATTTTTTTTTTTTTTTTTTTTTTTTGTGGTACGCGGGCCTCTCACTGTTGTGGCCTCTCCCGTTGCAGGAAGCCCTGGATTTTTAACTAACCATGCTGTGGGAGAATTTTTAAAATAATAATCCAGAAGTGGGGACGATCTTCTGATATACACATATACACAAAATAAAGAATTGATCATTTTAACCTCATCAAAATAAACAATTTTCTTTGTGGCATAAATCACCTATAGCAAAATAGGCTAGTTGGGGCTTCCCTGGTGGCGCAGTGGTTGAGAGTCCGCCTGCCGATGCAGGGGACATGGGTTCGTGCCCCGGTCCGGAAAGATTCCCCCATGCCGCGGAGCGGCTGGGCCCGTGAGCCATGGCCGCTGAGCCTGCGCGTCCGGAGCCTGTGCTCCGCAACGGGAGAGGCCACAGCAGTGAGAGGCCCGCGTGCCGCAAAAAAAAAAAAAAAAAAAAAAAAAAAAAGGCTAGTTATGCTGCAGCAAGAAAAAAAAAGTCAGAATTTTAGTGGCATAAGACAGCAAAGGATTATTTCTTACCCACACTGCATGTCCTCTTGCAGATTGGCTGGGGTCTCTACTCCCATGTTGTCACTATTGTCACCTTCACTTTGGGTTCCCCAGCTGAAGGCATAGGCATCATCTGCTGTTGCCGATTGCCATGGCAGGGGGAAAGAGAATGCACAAAGCAATGCCAATTCCAGCTTCAGCCCAGAAGTGACAAACATGCTTCTGTTCACATTTAATTGGCCAAAGCAAGTCACACAGCTGCCCCTGGTCAGCAGGGTAGGAGATATAATGCTTTCTCAGGGAAAGAAACTGGATATTCATGTACAGAAATACACAAAAGCAACAGGCTTAACCCACTGGAAGCAGCTTTAGGCTTTCCTATCATAGACAGCTAATTTCTCTGATAAATAAAAAGCACCTACAAATCATCAAGAAAATGACCACATCCTGTAGAAAAACAGGCAAAAGATACATTTTACAGAAAAAGGAATTAAAGATGCTTTAACTCACTCATAATAAGAAAATTGCAAATGAAAGTTACATTGAGATACCATTTTTCACCCATCAGATTGGTGAGAGTGGGCAAACAGTCACGCTCATACACTGCTGATGGGCAGTAAATTGGGATAACCTCTATGGAAGGCAATTTGGCATATGTTCTTCTACTTTTTGAAATGGATCCTGCAGATGTGCTCACACATGAAGGAAATGATATTTGTTCAAAGTTTTTCATTGCATTGTTTGTAACAGCAAATGATTGGGGGAGAACTTATTGCCTTTTAATAGAGAACGGATTAAATAATTTAAATTAAATAAATAATTTCCCTCTATCCAAGGGAATACTATACATATATAAAAAGAATGAAAAGAGGGTTTTTTTTTTTTTTGGTAATGATATGGAACAGTCTCTAAGATTTAATGTTAAATGAATAAAGGAAGGTGCTGAACAGTGTGTGTTGTACATCACTATTTGTGTAAAAAAGGGAAAAATACATATTCACAATTGTTTATATATGCTAGAAACATCCCCCCAAAATACACTTAAAATGAAAATATTGGCTGTCTTTGAGGAGAGAGTAGGAATTCTCCTTCTGTACCTTTTAAGTTGTGAAATAATATGGGAATATATTTTCTAATCTAACAATAAAATTTAAAAAATAAGAGAGAGAGCTGACCTAGCAGTTTTAGTCCTAGGTATATACCCAAAAGAAAGAAGAACACACATCCAGGGCTTCCCTGGTGGTGCAGTGGTTGAGGGTCTGCCTGCCAATGCAGATGACGCAGGTTCGAGCCCTGGTCTGGGAAGATCCCACATGCCATGGAGCAACTGGGCCCGTGAGCCACAACTACTGAGCCTGTGCATCTGGAGATTGTGCTCCGCAACAAGAGAGGCCGCGACAGTGAGAGGCCAACGCACCGCAATGAAGAGTGGCTCCCGCTCGCCACAACTGGAGAAAGCCCTCGCACAGAAACAAAGACCCAACACAGCCAAAAATAAATAAATAAATAAATATTAAAAAAAAAGACACATCCACACAAAAACTTGTGCATGAATATTCACAACATTATTATAATAGCCAAAAGATGGAAACCACCCAAATGTCTGTCAATTGGTGAATGGATAAATAAAATGTGGTATGTCCATACAACGGATTATTATTCAGCCAGAAAAAGAAATGAGTTACTGATACATGCCTACAGCATAGATGAACCTTGAAAACATTATGCTAAGTGAAAGAATTCAGACCGAAAAGCCACACATTGTATAATTCCATTTAAACGAAATGTCTAGAATAGGCAAATCTGCAGAGGCAAAAAGTAGATTCATGGTTGCCTGTGTGGGGGGCAGGTTTGAGGGGGAAAGGGGTAGTTGACTGCTAATGGGCACCATGTTTCTTTTTATAATGATGAAAATATTCTAAAATTGATCGTGGTGATTTTTTTTTTTTTTTTTTGCGGTACGCGGGCCTCTCACTGTTGTGGCCTCTCCCGTTGCAGAACAATGGCTCCGGACGCGCAGGCTCAGCGGCCATGGCTCACGGGCCCAGCCGCTCCGCGGCATGTGGGATCTTCCCGGACCGGGGCACGAACCCGTATCCCCTGCATCGGCAGGCGGACTCTCAACCACTGCGCCACCAGGGAAGCCCGATCGTGGTGATTTTGCACAGCTCTGTGAATATACCCAAAGCCATTGAATTGCACACTTTAAATGGGTGAGTTGTATGTCGTATGAGTTATATCTCAAGAAAGTCTTTTTTTGTTTGTTTTGTTTTTGTCTGTTTGTTTTCTCAAAGAAGAAAGGAGAGGAAAAGAAATGGCCCAGGAGACAATGCCTGAGGACACATCTCACTAGACACCCCCCCATGATTCACATGTCTGGTGGGTTGAAATAGTTCATTCGCAAGCCTGACAGGAAATCCAGCGGGGCAGCTGCCAGCCTGGGTTCCCCCAAGGGTAGAGGCTTTCATGCAGATAGCTTCTTTGGGACAGAGATCCTGGGAAAACGATGATGGGAAGGGGGAGCGGGGAGAGTGGACCAGGGAAGGAGAAAGGCCCAAGCCTTCGTAATTGAGCTGGTTACTGCCGGGGGCAACTGAGGCTCAGTTCTGCTGGGGACCCTGCAAACCATGCAAAATGCACCAGCTCAGGGAAGGGGGGGGTTGTTCTAACAGCAGAGAAAGGCTGAGCAGATAGCAAGAGAGGCCAGGCGCTATCTGACCACATGTGCTGTGACAACCAAGGGTACAATAGTTACAGAATGGTGGGCTGAGAGCTGAAGATGAGAGTGGGCAGTCTTCCAGCCCCTCTGGAGCCTCCTTATTTTTGACTCACAGAGCTCTTCCCTGCTCCCTGATTCTCCAGCCTCAGCCCAGAGTACCGCCACATCATTCGCAAAAGCCAAACCCATCCTCAAATAACAAATACCTGCTACCTTTGTGGACTCTCAAAGGCATGTGCTCTAGGCCACTGAATGCACCAGATGTGATTTTTTTTTTTTTTTTTTTTTTAATAGGAGACATTCTGAGTCAAGTCTGGCGCACAGGGAACCATCAGGCTGTGGGTTGCTGTTTAGGTCAAAGATGAGGAGTGATTGGAAAGCAAGGCATCTGGCTGATGTAAACAGTGAGGGCAGCACCCAGAGGGGGTTTGAGAGATGCCCTGAGTCCTGGATGTGTTGCTGAAATAAGCTCGCTGCCTCAGAAGTGGAGATTGTTTTCAGGACAACACTCATTCAAATGTAGAGGAGGATGACATGGGCAGAGTGGCCCCTGCCCAGAGTGAGGGGAGAGGAAAGTGTCCGGGTTTCTACTCAGAGAGCAGATACTCAAGCCTCCTCCCGCCGCCAGCCCCGCCTCGGAACACTCAAGGTTCTGCGGTCCTTCCCAGTGTCTTAAAGGAAGCCTGGAGGCTGGCTCCATCCGCCTCACTGGGCTGACTGGGGAGCCGAGGGCTGGAGAAAGGGGCCGAGTCCCTGCTTCATGCTGCAGCCGCAGGTGCCCGCAGCAGGGTGCCCTGCAGCCGATGATATCGGGCAGGCTGCCCCCCGCCAACGCCATGCTTGTGGAAGGAACGAGCGCCGTGAACCAAGGAACAAGGTCCTTATGAGCCAAGCCGCCCCGGAAGCTCAGACCAAAGTCCCAAACGGGCCCAGCCAAGCCACCACCTCGGTGAGGAGCGCCTTCAGGAAACAGCAGCTCCTCGGAGTGGTGCTCAGATCAGCAAAGCCCTGTGGACCCACCGGGGCTGAGCCCAGTGAACTAACGCTGCCATGCTCAGCTCTGTTCACCCACCAGCCACCATCCGGGGGCAAGCTGGCCCCAGGAGTACTGGGTCCCCCTTACCTCCAAAACCTAGACGCACCTTCTCCCCACCTAGCTGATGTTCAGCCTCTCCAAGGGGTGGGGTCTGCTTTTCTCTAAGCCCTCTAACAAGAAGTGTGGTTCACTCCTCTTCTGGACTAATGGAGAAGGTGATGTAAAGATGGTGGCAGAGGCTGGAGTGGTGCAGCCACAAGCAAGGAACACCTGGAGGCACCGGAAGCTGGAAGAGGCAGGAAGGATCCTCCTCTAGAGCCTTCGGAGGGAGCATGGCTCTGCCGACACTGACTTCAGACCTCTGGCCTCTATGACTGTGAGAGAATTTGTTTCCATTGTTTTAAGCCACCCAGTGTGTGGTTGTTCGTTACAGCCATCCCAGGGAACCTTTATAGCCCCTTAATAAAGAACCGTGGGTGCCACCGTGGGCGCTGAGCCTGCGCGTCCGGAGCCTGTGCTCCGCAACAGGAGAGGCCACAACAGTGAGAGGCCCGCGTACCGCAAAAAAAAAAAAAAAAAAAAAAAAGAACCCCCCCAAATAAAAAGTGCTCTTACCTGTGAGAATGGCAAGATGGTGAGACAGGCATGATGATTCAAAGACTTGCTTCCCAAACCAGGGTTCACAAATCCCTCAAAGTCCTGCGAGCACAGAGAGACAGGGGCCAAACACAGCCGTCTCCCTGGAATGTGAACATACTCAAAGATCCTGAGGAGAAAGGCGAGTGAGTTAACGGATCAGTAATTTAAAACAAAGAGACATGTTTTGTGGAGCAGAACCCCCGATGTGCCTGAACTTTTTTCAGATAAGCCAGGAGCTTCAAGCCAAACTGGTGGTTATTTGGGGGCTGTGCCCCTAGACTCCCCTGTGATCACTATCACTTTGGGGTGTCCACATTCATCTCGAGGGAAGAGGGCTTCCCCAGAAGGAAAATCCAAAGTGACAGGAGGTGATTCCTCAGACGCCACACTAGGAGGCTCAGCTTCTCCTCCTGGAACGCAAAGGCTCTCGGGTGTGCCCTGGCCGTGGACCAGGCAGAACAAGCGCTCATCTGACTTCCTGTCCTGATCCCAAGCTCCCCAGCTGACCCCTTAACCTTCTATATCTAGTCGTCTGGTCTGTGTCGAAGGGGCCTCAGACCTTAAGTGTGGCCTAAGGAAGCTTGAGGCGTCAGCAAGGACACGCCCCCATCAGGTCTCAGCAGGACTCTTTTCCAGGATGGGGGTGGGTAACGGGAGGAGATGGAGGAAGACTGAGCTACGGGGGAAACTATTCTTCCTGAGCGGGCAGAGGGGACAAGTCCCTCCGGGTTAGGAGAAGCAAGAGAAGGCCCTTCTCCAACACAGGTGTCCCCGAGCTTCTGCTGGGGAGATATTCCTGAGACTTTGGCTCTGAGCCTCCACTCCCAGCTCTGACCCCCAGGGCTCAGGGCAGAACCAAGGGCAGGAGACAGTGGCGGCCACAGGACAAGGCCTCCTCCACCCGTTCCTCCTGCCAGGCCTGCGCTCGGAGGGAGGCCACTTGGAAGTTGGCTCTGGGCTCTGGAGCGAATAAATGTTGACATTTGGAGAGTGGGAGCCGTGCGGGTGTTTTACTGGTGTTAATGTGATGTGGGCAGGATTAGACATTCCCCAAATTGCTCTCTGGAATAGAGCAAGTGAAGGCAGAATGGGTCTCCTGTCTCCCTCCTGCCACTCAATTTAGCATTTGATTAAAAGCGCCCTCCCAGTGAAGAAGACAATTGAACGAGCGGCCTGCTGTCTCTGTGCCTGTTGTGAGGAAGGGAGGGGGAAGGGAGGGGGCCCTGGTCCCCTCTGCCCTACCTCCGTGCCTCTCTTCCTGGGAGCACCCCAAACTTTTCTCTGCAGAGAAAAGTCTCTGCCCCTCCCCCAGACCTGAGCTCCAGAAGCCTCTTCGGCCCCCAGGCCCCTCTCTCCCCCTCATTCCTTTATCCTGAGAGCACGGGCCCTCCGTGTTTCTCTGGCACAGGATCCTGCAATGGTTTTTGGCTGAGAACTGATACCTGGGCAGATGGGGACTAATCCCCACGCACACCACAGGGGCTTGTCTCTGCTGATCCAAGGTTCCGTCCTTGGTCCGAGAGGCCGAATGGCTCTCAGACCAAAAACCAGGACAGAGGGGAAGGGTCTCAGGAGGCCTGGCTGGCTTGCATTTCTCTGGCCCGACCACAAAGAGAGAAGTGGGTGCCACATGGAGCCAGGTGGGAGCTGGGGGGCAGCAAGGGGCCCGTGAGGTCATCCTGCCCTTAGAGGCTCAAGGTTAGCAGCTCCAGGACTATAAACAGGCCCTGTTTTCGTGCTGTTTGTACATTTGACAAGGCTTTCCTTGCCATTCTCCCTGTTTTCCAGCCAGGCCCTTTCTCTTGCCCCTCCTGCAGGGTCCAGTGCCTCCTCTGTCCCTTGCTTACCCCATGGTACTACCTTCCCTCCCAGCTGGGCCACCAGGTGCCCAGCTTCCCCATGGGCCCCACAGCCCAGGCTCCTCTGAGCATCACCTCCCTTCACCTCCACTCTGGGTCCTCCGGGGAGGACCATTCCCAGCTCTTTCTGGAAGTCAAACTCCAGGCCTGCTCAGGCTGAGCCAAGAGGAGACCCCATGGAGGGGTTTGTGTGTGGGGGGGGGTGTGGGTGTGTGTGCAGGTGCGTGAATGTGAGCCAGAGGTGAGGTGCATATAAGTGCATGATGGCTCGTGTACTTCAACACATCTATTTGGCCTCAGCTTTCTAGATACTGGAGACTAGTCTCCAAAAGAAGGTTCCAGAATCCAGCCAATCTGCACCATGCCCACAACGGCTACCAGGAATTGAACAGTAACCATTGCCTGGCACTGAGCTTGAGGCTTTACACAAACTATTTTATTTAATACTTGTAACAACCCAAATGGGAAAGGCACTATAACTATTCCCATTTTACAGATAGAAAGACTGAGTCGTTCTGCCCAAGGGAACAGAAAGCAACAGGCCAACTTGTGATTGCCCCAAGTCTGTCTGAGTCCACAGCTCATGGTTAAACCCCTCTTTGGGGGGCAGGCTGGCCCACACCCTGGGCAGTGAGCAGGGCATCTACGGATGGTTCCCGACCAATTCCTTCCCCATCACCCCATGAAGTGCCCCTCAGACATGCCATCTTCCAGGCCCATGTCCGCAGCCCTCAGAGTGAGTCCCACCTGCTAGGACCAGTGCCCAGAAGCAGCGTATGGTGGGCACCACACACCACACCACAGCAAGCCAGGGAACTTAAAAATATTTTTTTTTACTTATTGTTATGGAAAGTTTCAGAAGCTGGTAAAATAACTCCCCACGTACCATCACCCAGCTTCAAAACTTAACATTTTGCTAATCTCATTTCATCTCTTCTCCCCACACAAATTTTCTTTTTCTGAAGTATTTTAAAGCAAATCTCAGACATCATTTCACTTCACCTGTAAATACTTCCATATGTATCTCTAACAGATAAGGACTTCTTTTCCTTCAACTTAATTACAATAGCATTAACACACCTAACAAAATTAACAATGGTTGGGGCTTCCCTGGTGGCGCAGTGGTTAAGGATCCGCCTGTCAGTGCAGGGGACACAGGTTCAAGCTCTGGTCCGGGAAGATCCCACATGCCACGGAGCAACTGGGCCCACAAGCCACAACTACTGAAGCCCGCATACAAGCCACAACTACTGAAGCCCGCGTGCCTAGAGCCCATGCTCTGCAAGAAGAGAAAAGTGCAATCTACGATAGAAAAAAAAAAAATCAATAAAGTGGACTGCATCAAACTAAAAAAAAAAATTAACAATGGTTCCTTAATATTCTCTAACACTAAATTGCCTCAGCAATGACTTTTTACAGTTGATTTGTTCAAATCTGGATGCAGACAAGGCCTGCCTGTAGCATTTGGCTAATGTCTCTTTGTCTTTAACAGCCCCCATCATCCTCTCCAGGCAGGTGTTCTGTCCTATAGAATGGCCCACGTTCTAACTGACTGATCCCATCCTCACAGTGTGTTGAACATCCTCTTCAACCCCCAAGAGCATTTCTGTAGCATAGATCACATCACTTTCCAGCTTAAAACACCTCTGTGCCTTCCCTTTGCCCTAAAAGAAGTCCACACCCCCTTCTGGGCCCACAGGGACCTGCCTATGAATGGCTCCTGATTCCCTCTCAAAGTTCACCTCCCTCCCCCCCAGCCCCGCCCCTCCTGCTCCAGTCCCTTTAAGCTCTGCTCCAGTCACACAGGCTTATCTTCCTTACTTTGAACCTCAGGGGCCAGAGCAGACATGGTTCCTTCTACCTTAGCTCTGCCACTGTGGCCACCAGCCTTCTACCTTCCTCGTCCTTCTACCGCCTTTACGTCCCCTCCCCAGAGAGAGGCCTGCCCTGGCCACCGTACCTAAATAGATCCCTACCCCGGTGGTTCCCTGGCTCCATCTCTTTTTTGTGTCCATTGCGCTTCTCAGAATCTGTAGCTACTTTTGCTATTTATTTGTTTCCTTGTGTTTTAAAGGCCTCCCTCCTCCACCACCCAGAATGCAGGCTTTCTGAGGGCAGGACTGCATCCATCTGGGAACTCGGAGGCCTAGAACGGGACTTGGAACATAGTAGATGCTCAAGTATTTGATGATTGAGAGAATAAATGGAAGGCAGGAGGGAGAGAGAAGAGGTTTACCTTTCAGAGAGTTCACAGTCTGGTTGGAGAGACAGGAATACGAGAATGCAAGACCTTTCAATCAATCAATCAATCAATCGAAATCTATTAAGCACCAACTAATAACACCACACTTTTCCAGGCATGGAGGGAATATTTTGGGTGTTAGCAGCGCTCAGTTAAAGGATAACCGGGTACATTTTCTAAGTCTAGGTGGAAATACTCACACGAGGCTTCATGAGGGAGGGGTCCTGAGCTGAGCGTCCATCAGAAAAATCCCTCAGCTTTCCTTGGCATCCCAGGTTCCCAAAGGATGCCTGGGAGGCAGGCAGGGCCAGTGTTACGATTCTTCCCTTTTGAGAGATAAAGAAGATGAGACTCAACTATTTGCCCACAGCTTACAGGGGCAGAACTGGGACTGGAGCCCACAGTGTGTAACTCCTCCCCTCCCTGCTGGGCCAGCAGAGTCAGGAGGAAGGCAGAGGGGAGGGAGGGGGCAGGGACCACCTGGGCAAAGGCCAGGAGGACAGAATAGGCAGAGGCCAAAACTGTCCTCCCAGCCCGGAACTGTAGACCTCAGGTGGGAGAGACTCTTCATCATTTCTGCCCCAACAGATGGGGCATCTGAGTACCTGTCTCGGGGGACCAGAGCCTAAGGGAGAGGGAGGGAGAGCTCGCTGTGCCTGACTCTGGGCTGCAGCCTCTGGAAGCCTCCCTCACCGAACTTCAGGCTTCCTGCTTTATGGCACAGTTATGTTTAATTTAGACAAAAGACCTCACTTGGCCTTTTATGGTCCCAGTCAGTAGTTTTTTGTCTTTTTACCAGAGCTGTCTGTTTTTACTGCTTTGATCTCTACTCTTTTATTAAGTAATCCTTTAGTTGTTTTTGTTTGTTTGTTTCTGGTCTTATTTGTTTTACTTCTTTTTCCTCTTTTGCTTTTAAATGCAAACAGAGAGGCAGCAGTATCCCCAAGGTGAGGCCAAGAGGAGGCTAATGAGACCTGGGACCCCAGACCATGAGCCTTGGTCCCAAATGTAGCCCCCCAGGAAAGACCGATGTTCCCATTTTAAAATGACCCACTTCAGCAGCACAGAGATTCACAGGGCAAATGACTCTCCCAGAAGATAAAATCAGCCCCCCCATGGCCCAGAGGGCTTACTGGAACAGGGCGTTTTAACTTATTTCTGGGAGGGTAAGTGACATCTCGATGAATCCGTTATGACATGAAGACACCTGATGTGGCCTTTGAAGCAGCCATTAGACTTAGCTTGCTCTTACTGCCGAGTCACACGCAAAGCAGACTGTTCATGCCTTCCCCAAACCTCACCCCAGGGGCAAGGTAAGAGGCTAGGGTCTCCACAGCCGACATTCCTGGGTAATAAGTAACAGACCTGCTACATTTTGGTGTAGCTGCATTACAATGTCTCCCGTGTCAAACCCGAGGAGTTAAAATGTCCTTCCATTCTAACGTTAGGGGCTTTGTGTATTTAGATGTATGGGCACCCTTTAAAAACGTAATCTTGTCTGTATTTTGAAATCTACATAAATGGTTTCAGGCCATCGCTTCTTCTGTCTGTTCCATTTCTTCCCTTTGGGTTGCCCGTGAGATCTTCCCAAGCTGCTGGACTTAGATGCAGGTCATTACTTCTGACGGCTGCGTGGCATCCCATCATAGGCCAACGCCACATTTTATGTACCCATCCCCAGTGAAGGACACCAGGCAGGCTCATCACGACTGGTACTTCCTTGCGCCTGTCTCACAGGGGCAAGACTCTGAAGGTGTACACCCAACGGTGAGTGTGGTGAGGGTGTGTAGACCCTCACTGCTCAGGTCAGCCAGATTTCTCCGCAGCACGACTCACTCTTCCCACTAACGGGGACTGGGCGCTTCTCTTTCCCACCTCCTCACTAGTACTTGATATGATTCCAATTTTCTCATTTTTGCCAATTGAAAAAGGTAAAATGGTGCCTTACTTTGTGTTTAAAGATTAAGCTACTCTTCGTATAGTTATTAGCTCTTCAAAGGGCCACTTATGTGAATGGCCTATTTATAGCCTCTTTCCTTTTTTTCTTTTAGATCCTTGTATTTTTCTTATGGGTTTGTAGTTATTTGTATAAGCTGCATACTAAACCTTTGTCAGTTTTCAACTTCTAAAAATACCTACTCCCACTCTGTTTCCTCTGTTAACTTTGTTTATACTGTTTTTTAAAAAACAGAAATCTCATGTTGATGTGATCAAATCCATTTATTTTGTACCTTATGGGTTTTTTAAAAATCTTTTCAAAGAAATGCTGACTTTGAAGTTCATGGTTATTTTTTTAACACATTTTCATCTATCTGTGTTTATAATTTTACTTTTTACATTTAGGTCTTTCTCCATTTGGAATTTCTTTTTAATATGGTATTGAGTAGGTATCTAACTTAATTTATTTCCAGAAACGGAGCCACCTTTTCCCAATACTCGTGTCTAAATAATTCATCATTCTCACTAATTTGTGATGCTACCTCTATATATGCTGGGTTCCCTGTAGTTTTGTTTATTTAGACTTGTTTTTGTCTATATAGTTTGTATATGTATGTCTAGGTCTGTTCCTGGTCCCTTACTCTATTCCTTTGCCTTGTTTGTCGTTCCTATGCAATAACACACTGTTTTTATTATTATGCTTTTACTGTCATCAGTTTGATTGCAGAACAAATGTTGCCTCTTTGTTGCTTCTTTTCTAATTGGATTAATAATTTGTGGGGCTCAATTCTTCTATATAAATTTTATAATCAATTAGTTTAATTCTCCAAAATTCCTGCTGGAATTTAATTGAATGTGGAAATTAATTTTGGGCTAATAGACATCTTCCTAAGATTAAGTCCTTCCAAACATGGATATAATATTTCTTTTTATTTAGGTCTTTCATTTAATGGTTTTGGTAAAGTTTAATATTTTTTTTCCCTTTGTGGTCTTGTGCCTTTGTTGTTAATCCCTAAGGCCTTTGTGGTTTTCAATGCTTTTATCAAGACTGGTCCGCTGTCTTCTCCAGGATCCTGGGAAGGGCCTAGAAATGTGAACATGTTATTGTAAAATTGCAAAAATAGAATATTTTTGCCATAAATGGTAAAGTCTACTGTCTCTTTCCATTCCAGCCTCCCCTCCACTGCACCTCCCTTACAGTTGGGCAGTATTGGAGTGATCACAGGTACTTTGGGGGTCCAGCTAAAGGGAATTTGAGCTGGGGATACATCTAATTTGGGATTTATGGGATGTATCCATGTGGTCACAATCACTTCCGTGTATGGTTTAGTCATTGCTAGGCATCCTGGTGTCAGAGTGGCTTCCAAGAATTCATGGAATTCCTTCCACCCACTGTCCTGACTCACCAGACATCTGGATATAAAGATGGAGAGCTATAGGTAAGTCAGGTGGTTAATTAATTTTTAAAATAACGTGCTGCTTTTCTGTTTATGACATTCATTGTGCTGTTCAGTTTTTTAAATTGTAATTAGTTGTGATTGCTTATTCTAAATAAACATTTATTTTATACCTAATTTTGGATCTGTACTTTTTAAAAATTTTTCTTAAAAAGGGCTCCTCAAATTGCATAAACTTCTGCCCTTGAAATCTGATTTGTCCCCTAGATATTTTCAATGGTATTAATGCTACCTATATTCAAATGTCTATGTTGATCTAGAAACCAGCAATTTTGCTAAACTCTCCTATTAGTTCTAAAAGTTTGTTGACTCCTTTGAGTTTTCTCATTAAATTATCATATTATCTGCTAATAGTAACTATTTATCTCTTTATTTCCAATACTTATATTGTTCTATTTCTTTCTCCTCTCTTATTACATTGGTCAAGACCTTCAGTATTCTGTTGAACAGTATGATGTCAATAGTGGACATTAATAGGAATACATCAAAAGTTTCTTCTTTAAGTATGATGTTTGCCAAAGGCTTTGGTTGTCTAGTCTTTATCAAGTTAGAAAAGTTCCTATTTTCCTAAGAGGTTTTTTTTTTCTTCATTTATTTATTTATTTTTGGCTGCTTTGGGTCTTCACTGCTGCACACGGGCTTTCTCTAGTTGTGGCAAGCAGGGGCTACTCTTCATTGTGGTGCAAGGGCTTCGCATTGTGGTGGCTTCTCTTGTGGAGCACGGGCTCTAGGTGCGCAGGCTTCAGTAGTTGTGGTGCGTGGGCTCAGTATTTGTGGCACAGGGGCTTAATTGCTCCGCAGCATGTGGGATCTTCCCAGACCAGGGATCGAGCCCATGTCCCCTGCATGGGCAGGCGGATTCTTAACCACCGCACCACCAGGGAAGTCCCTCCTAAGAGTTTCTTAAAAATTACTTACTGATGAAATAAAGTTTAATTGGAACACAGCCATGTTCATTAATTTACATATTGTCTATAGCTGCTTTCACACCACAGTGGCAGAGTTAAGTAATTGAGATAGATACTGTCTAGCCCATAAAGCCTAAAATATGTATTGTCTCACCTTACAAGAAAGTTTGCCAACCCCTGCTTTAAAGTGATAAATTATATTGATAGAACTATTTTTCCATTACTGGGATAAAATTTTCCCATTTGAAGTACTTTTTTAATTCATCGCAGTATAACTTACATTCAGTAAAGTATAGTAATCTTAAATGTATAGCTTAATAAATTTGTATATATGTATACATCCATTTAAATACCACTCAGACCAAAATAGTGAATATTTTCAGCACTGCAGCTGACTCATTCCCTCAACCAGTCTATACGGCTAGCCACTCACTCCCAAAGTAATGACTCTTCTGAACCTTCTCTCTATAGATTCATTTTGCCTGTCTTGAAATTCTCAGAAATGGATATTCTCAGACTATCAAATAGTTGAGAGTCTTATGTGTCTGGCTTTTCACTCAACGACGTGGATTGTTGTGTAGAGCAACAGTTAGTTTTTTAAAATATTATTTAGTATTCCATTATTTGAATAAGATGCATTGATTTTTTAACACAGTATTAGAGTCCATTGATATTTTATTTAAGTTTCTTTTATACCTATGTTCTTAAATAAAAGTGGACTAAAGTTTCCTTTTCTTTTTTTTCTTTTTTGTTTTCTTTTTTATTTTTTGGCTGCACCACTCGGCTTGCAGGAGTTACCCAACTTTGAGGATCTCAGTTCCCTGACCAGGGATTGAACCTGGGCCACAGCACTGACAGTGCCAAATCCTAACCACTAGACCACCAGGGAACTCCCTAAAGTTTCCTTTTCTTATAATGTTCTTTTCTTTTTTGGTGTCAACTTTATACTAAGTTACATCAAGTTCATAAAATAATCTAGAGAGATCTGCCTATTTTTTATTTTTGGAACAATTTGTGTTGGATACGAATTACTTATTCCTTGAAATTTTAATAGAATTTACCTAAAAATACTTATAAAACACCATGGGACTTTTGTAAAATCTAACAGAGAGGTTTTTCTAATTACTACTTTAATTTGTCATTTTACTATTAGTCTTCAAGTATTATATTTATCTTGTGCCAATTTCAGCATTATATATTTTCCAGAAATATGTGTATTTCATCAAGGCTTTCAAATGTATATTGTTGTATATATGTATATAGATGTTCTAAAATTTTATATTTTAAACTCTGAGTTCTGTTTCCTGCCTAATTCTGTACTGTGGTTATTTGAAAAACTTCTCTTTTGTTTCTTGATGTTTTATTAGTCTTTTTGAAAATGTTTATTTTATGAGTCTTTTCAAAGAAATTTTGGGGGTTTTTTTAGTCATTTGTATTGTATTTGCTACTATTGGTATTCTTAATTTTATTGATTTCTGCTCTAATCTTTATTATTTCCTTCTTGTTTATTTGAGTTTTCTCTACTGGTTTTTTTTCCCCCTCCAGATTTGAATACATAGCTCATTTGTTTTCAATCTTTCTTGTTTTCTGATGGATGTGTTTAAAGCTATAAATTGTCCTCTTGGCACTGCTTTATTTGTAGTACATAAATTTTGACAGGCAGAGCTTTCCTTGACATTCAGTTCTAAGTAATTCATAATTTTCCTTAATATTTTCTCTTCAGTCCAAAGGCTATTTGGTTATATGTTTTTATTTTTCAGACATGTAAGATATTTTCGCTATTCTTTTGGTCTCTTCCTACTTCTTGTATCTCCTGACTGCCATCATGTTGACGTTATCTGGATTTTAGTTCCAGATTTAATTTATATTCATCTTTCATTCAAGTAACAATAAAATTTAATAAATTCATTTTCAATCTTATTTTTCTTATATAAGAAAGATTCACTTCCTTTTTTTATTGCTGGAATATATTCTGCATACATCTTTAGCCTGAGGATATCTTTATTTTACCTCCACAGTTAAATAAATATTTAGCTGTATATAAAATTCAACAGTTTCTAGATATAATTTGATTGTCATCCCATTGTCACTCAGATTCTCCTTATTTGTAGGTGACCTGCTTTTTCTCTATGGAAGTTTTCTCTCTGTTTCTGGTGCTCTTAGTTTTCTCCTTAATGCATCTATGTATGAGATTTTTTTCTTCTCTATCTTTTTCAGCACTCTCTTAACCCTTTCTGTCTGAAGGCTAATTTGTTCCTTTAATTGCGGAAAAAGTTGTCACTGTTTCTTTCAATATTTTCTTCCTTCTATTGACTCTTATCTTCTCCAGAGACACACACCTATTAGTGCTTACATTCCTATCCTCGGTGTCTCTTGATTTCCTCATAGTCTGAATTGAAAAAAAAAAAACAACTCAGTTTTTCCTTCAGTGTTTCTCCCCTATTCTCACACCATTACATCACTCACAACACTTCTGACATCAGATGTATGGGTTTTCCCCATACTGAGCAATTCAACACCTGCTGGCTGTCTTACAATTTAACTCAGTTCTGACAACGTTTACATGGAAATAATGTCGCATCCCACAGGTTAAGGGCTCAGTCCCACCAGACTGCCCCCCACTCAAAATGCCCATCAGAAGTAGGAGGTTCCTACCACAACTCTGTCCGGCTTAGCTACAAATCAGAGGCCGCCACATCCCCCTCCCCAAGTTTGATTAATTTGCCAGAGTGGCTCACAGAACTCAGGGAAACACTTATTCATATTTACTAGTTTATTAAAGGGTATAATAAAGGATACAGATGAGCAGCCAGATGGAGAGATACATCATGCAAGGTCTGGGACAGTCCCGAACACAGGCGCTTCTGTCCCAGTGGAGCTGGGGGTGCATCATCCTCCTGGTATATGGATATGTTCGCCAATCTGGAAGTTCTTCAAACCCCACACAATTGGGATTTTTATGGAAGCATGATGAATTAACTCCATTTCCAGTTCCTCTCCCCTCTCTAGAGAAGTGGGGGAGGGGCTGCAATTCCAAGATTCTAATCATGGCTTGGCCTTTCTGGTGACCACTCCCATCCAAGAGCCACCCAGGAGCCCACCCAGTCACGTCATTAGAACAAAGGACGCTCCTATCACCCAGGAAATTACAAGAGATTTGGGAGCTTGGTGTCATGAACTGGGTCAAAGACCAAGTATTAGAAAAAAAAAAAAAAATGGTGCTCCTGGTACTCTTTCCACTTAGGAAATTACAAGGGTTTTAGGAGCTCTGTGCCAGGAACCAGGGGCAGAGAGCAATATATATATTTTCTATTATCTCACACTATCCCTCGAAGAGATCCTTAACCCTTACTTATTTATCCTCTTATGATCCACAGAGTTGGGTTTCGCTGAAACGAATGTTTCCCTGAAACGAATGTTTCCCAAAGGCAAGTCTCCATCCCAGCTTGTCCCTCTGCTGCTGCAGCTGAGGAAGTCAGGAAGGTGGTGAAAGTCCATTTCCAGGGGACTTGCCTGGTGGTGCAGTGGTTAAGAATCTGCCTACCGATGCAGGGGACATGGGTTGGAGCCCTGGTCCGGGAAGATCCCACATGCCGCAGAGCAACTAAGCCCATGCGCCACAACTACTGAGCCTGTGCTCTAGAGCCCGCGAGTCACAGCTACTGAAGCCCGCGTGCCTAGAGCCCGTGCTCCGCAACAAGAGAAACTGCAATGAGAAGCCCGCACACCGCAACGAAGAGCAGCCTCTGCTTGCTGCAACTAGAGAAAGCCCGCACACAGCAACGAAGACCCAATGCAGCCATAAATAATTTTTTTTTTAAAGTCCATTTCCAGGATCCCACTTCCTAGAACCATCCATTCATTCACTCATTCATTTATTCCTTTCTGCTCTGTGCCAGGCCCTGTCCTTGGTTCTAGAGGCACTGGGTCCCTGATTACTCCTCCAACACACTCGTTGCTGTCCTCCTTGCTTAACATTCTGCTCCAGCCACTCCGGACCTCTCCCAGCACCTTGAAGATGCCAGGTGTGCTCCCCTCACAAGGTTCTTCCCCTTGCTGTTCTCTGCACCTGAAATGTCCTTCTCCTCCTCCACCTTTCCTGTCCCTGTCAATGTTTACACTGATGACTCTTTCTCATCATTCAAGTCTCAGTTCAAACGTTACCTCCTCAAAGAGACCATCCCTGGCCACTCTCTAAAGTAGTCAGCCCTCTGGCCACTCTGCTTCATCCTGTTTAATTTCTCTATATATATCTCTCTATATATATATATCTATATATGTCTCTCTATATATCTTCTCTCTATATATATCTCTCTCTATATTCTCTCTATATATATCTTTTACCACTCCTGGAAATTAGCCAGGATGGGACAGGCTACGCTGCAGTAACAAAGGTGGTGGGAGAGTCAGAGTTAATGTTTATGCAGGGTTTATCGTGTGCAGGGTACTTCATGTAGCGTCTTGCATGTATCATCTATTTAATTTATGCAACACCCATATAATGTACATATTATTGTGATCCTCATTGTACAGGTGAGGAACCTGAGGCTTAAGGAGCTAGAGTGTGGTGGAGTCAGGATTTAATCTGAGTCTGTGTGACTCTAGAGCCCCCGTGCTCTCAGCAAGTATGAAATAGGAGAGAGGAGAAGTGCTCATCCTTCTCTCTGCCTCTTTCCTTCCTGCTAAAGCTCAGCTCTTTCAGAGCATGTCTGGACATTAGCCCAGAAGGACAAGGGCATCTGGAGCTTGGAGGGGTGCCAGTGAATAGCATGCTCCCTGGAAAGGGCTTTTCTCTCTGCTGGTCCCCACCCCTCTCCCTCCAACAGCACAGGATTGGGGAAGGGACTCCAAAAGACCTCCTTCCATTAAGAGTCTAGAGAAAACTCCCAAGCTCGTCAATAACCACAGACTCCTTTTGGCCGTGATCTTGTACAGGGCTTATCTGATCCCCCTCCTCCATCCCACAAGCTCAATACACACAAGGCAAATTAGGGCCCCCCTCCCTGACCTGAGCCCACCACTTCCACAGGCGTCTAGTCCCACATCTAGAGGAGGGGTCTGGTCCCTGGGCACTGCCAAGACGACAAGTCATAACCAGAGCTCAACCCAACACTCCTGGTTTTTTCCTCCCCAGTCCCTCTGGGGGCGGGGGAGCTGCTGGGGCCCCAGGTCTTTTCCTTTTCTGGTACCCCTCATCCCTTCAGACAGAGGAGGTCCAGCCCCTGACTCCGGGTTAGGGTATGGGTTAGGAAGTGCTGGGCTGAAGTGAGCAGAGCTGTGGCCTGTCCTTTCCCCAACCCCCTTGGCTCTGACCAGAGGGAGGGAGGAGAGAGAGAGGAGAAATTCCTACTCATCTTCCTCCCCACAGGGCCAGATGCTGGTGGAGGAGGCGCGGGGACCTGCCGTGGCGCCCGTCCCTCCCTGGTCAGGAGAGGCTTGGGAAGGGCAACACCACAACCCTCCCGGGCCTCACCGCTGAGAGATTTCACAGTCTGCAGAGACTTCCCACCGTTTCTTCCGTCTCACCACCACGACAGCTCTTGAAGGTCAGCAGGGAAGGGCTTGTTCGTCCCCATGGTGTAGATGAGGAAACCGAGGCTCAGCAAGGAGCAGTTACACACCAAAGGCTACGCTGTGACCTTGGATTGGTGGCCTAGCCAGGACTGTCCTCTGCTACCTCACCTTAACATATGCGTATTCACCTGGGTGTGTGTGCACAGATGTATGTTTGCACATGGGCATGCATGAAGTGTTTAAATGTCCCTTGTGCAAGCCTTCCTGACGCGATCAGTGCGAGGGCCATGTGCAGGACCCCAGGGCTCCAGACTCTGTTTCTGGCAAGTGTCATGCCCCCCCACCCTGAACACTGCTTACTGCTTAGCCCCACCTTCTGCCCTGCCTCCCCCTCCCACAGAGGTCCTCCTCCTTGGCCGAGATCCCCAACTGGCTTTGTTCCTGCTGCCAGCAGAGCTATGTGGACATTGTGTGGCCGCCAGCACGCTCACTGTGACGCGCTGGGCCCCTACCTGCTGCCCCACCCTCTCTTCTTTCCCCAGTGCAATTAGTAGGAAGTTCACCTTGGATCTAACCTGCCCCTCTACTGAGAAAACTGCCCCCCTTCTCCATCTCAATTTGACTGGGTGCCTCCCCGGGCTCTCGTCTTCTGCTAGCCCAGGATGGCCTTTCCCTCGTTGGGAGAACAAGGCTCATCCCCTCGATACTCGAGTCGTGCCTGGGGGAAGCCTCGCTTGCCTCTCACCTCTCTCTACGTGGCAGAGCAGTGAGCGGGGAGCCAGGGCCCCCTTTATTGCCGTCAATTTTCCACCTCAGCTTACCTGCGTCTTCACATGGTGTTCTCAGACACCATGTTGTGTGTACAACAACCAGGTTAAATAAGTGTTGCATCCTTCCCATCCCCCTAATTCCCCGTCCTCTTGCTGAGGACAGCTGAGTGTCTCCCTGGCTTCCGGAGAAGATGCTGGTGTGTTGTCACCTGCCTTTATTTGATTAGTGTCTTATTCAAAATGCCTGGGGCCATTGTGCCACAGAGAGGAAGAGAGAGGGAGAGGACGAGTCTCCCCTTTGCCTTCTGCTGCCGGAGCAGCTGGTCCCGGGGAGGTGGATGGGGGTGGGGGGCAGGACCACAGGAAACAGGGTGGGGAGATGGTGTCACGTGAGGTCAGGGAGGCAGGCAGAGGAGAATCAGAGAAGCCAAGCGTCGAGGACTGTGAGCCTAAGACGGAAGCTCCCAGAACTCGGATTCATAAACCTTTCCAGGCATCTCATGTCCATCCTCCACTTGCCACTGTGACCCATGGAGGCCCCTCCAAGCTCCCAGGGTAGGAGCTGGTTAGATACTTGGTGTTTTCCCTCATGCAGGAGAAAACTCGAGTTCTGGCGGCCCCAGTGGTGAATGCTTGATGCCACTGGACCAGAGGCCCTGGATCCTGGTGCCCCAGGGACCTCTGTGGCCTCCTTGAACACAGATAGACCAGAGACCCAAGAGCCATCAGACAGATAAGCACCTCAGAGCCTCGGAGCCCTGGAAGGCAGTGGCTTCATCCAGGCAGCCCTGCTCCAGGCCCAGAAGAACAGCTGAGAATTCACTACCTTCTTACATAGGGTCATTGGCACCATCCTACTGTCTTATTCAATTTTCTCAGTAATTCTATGAGACAGCTGATATTCTTTTCATTTTCCAGATGAGACAGTTGAGGCCCAGGAAGCCAGATGACTTTCTGAAGGTAACAGTCAGCAAATGATAGAACCAAGATGCAAAACTAGGTCTTCTGATGTCGACACCAATCCCCCCGCCATAACTCAAGCTAGTCTTGACAGTGGCCGAAAGGGTGGCCCCTGCTGACACGTGAGCTGCTCACCTTACAAGGCACGTCAAGAACACAACAGTCAGGAAGGCGGATGCCCATCCAGCCCCCTCAGACAGATGTCTCCCTGGGTGGCTGTCTTCTTTTGCAGATAGTCGTGAGCCAAGCTGCCGGATGTTTGACACAGATCCCTACTGAACCACAGCTGTGACACGCATCCTCACGTTCGCTTCCAATAGACTGGCAGATGCGCCCGTGCGCCGAGCTTGCTGGCGTTCCTTTTCACACCCCCGCCTGCATCCCCTGGGAATCTATTCAAAGCTACTCAACAGAGCAGCCAGGAGAAGATAAACCCGTATCCACACTGTGTTTCTCTTCGTCTCTCTCCTTGTGGAAAAAAAAAAAAAGGAACAGTACAAAGCCTCATCCAATATTCACTGGGAATCATCCTGACATGATCCCAGGAAAATAAGTTCTTTTCAAAGCCACAGTTCCACTGCATCCTCTCCCGTGGCTGAGAGCAGGCAGAGCGGGCTGTGTGCGGGGCTCCGTGGCTGGCAGAGGCACCCGGCGGTAAGGCTTAATTATGATTCACGGAGCTGCGTTGCGGAGATGGTTTAAAGCCACTTAATTAGTGTAGGAATAAACCACCGTAATTTTCCTGAAATATGGCCTAATTAACCTGTGGAAAAGGCAGGGCCACTGGTCAGGAATGCCGGAGACGTTAATAGTCTATTAATATACCCGGCCCGCTCTCTGGCCCAGCTTTGGGGGTTCACCGGGCTGGGGGAACAGACAGAGGAGAATGGGGTTTGCCCTGCAGGTGATGATTTATAAATATATGAAGTGGGCAGGGAAAGGAAAAAGGAAATATTATGAGCCAAGCAGTGTTTTAATCCATTCCTTATTTAATCCTCAAAATAATCCTTTAAAATAGATACTAAAGTTCAGAGAGGTCCATTAATGAATCCAAGGTCACACAGCCATGAAATAGCCGAACTGGAATTCATTCTCTAGTCAGGCTGTTCCAAAGGCCACACTCTTTCCGTTATTCCTCACTGCCTTTGGCAGGTACAGAAGACTTGGGGAAATGGACATAATAGAGAAAAGAGGCCCCTTCAACTCTAAGGAAGCACCACTCCCTCTGACATTTAGAAAATAGAGTCATTCAAGCTTCCTGGACACTGCACAGCCCTAGGAATCCCCATTCACATAGGCTACAATGGGAATGAGGTCCCCTCGAGAACACAATTGCACAGCCTGCACAACAGCCCTGAGAGACCAGCTTAGATGACTTTAATTTCCTTTTCCACTTAAGTCTCCAGCCCCAACCCTGGCTCTGAGTCCAGATGTTGGCCCTAAGCCAGAAAAGCCACGTCTTGGATAATTCTTAATGAAGCAGGATTTGAACCCAGTCCTCCCCTGGGGATACTCCAGTGCCCAGGGACGCTCAGACGCCAGGACAAAAGTCCAGAGCCCTCCAGGGGGAGCCCGAGAGCCAGACTTCCACCTCCCAGTCTGGCCAGCAGGTCGAGGAATATTCCAACAACGTCTTCATTCTTCCCCGATCAAAGGAGCTGGGATTGAACCTGCTGTAATCATCCGTCGGGGAGTTTGCTTAAAATTCCCCTAATTATGGGAGAGCAGAAAATTGCTACGCCTCAGACTGAATAGAGAAATCGAAGGCGCCCTGCTCCAAGCTGCCTAGGGGACACAAGCCAGGATGGGAACAGAAAGCGAGGCGGTGGGGGGTGCGGGGGACAGTGTGGGTACTACGATGGCAGTGATGGGAGGGGAGCAGAGCTCCTGGTCCGTGCCAAGGAGTGGGAGAGGAAGGGAGAGAGCCAGCTGCAAGGGGGTCACGGTGCCTGGCTCAGGTGGCGAACACCGTCCACCCCCCACTCCCTGCAGGGAGAAGGGTGCACGGGCAAGAAGGTTGGGCACGTGGGGAAGAATTAGCCAGGACGCGCCCTCCCGTGGCCGGAGCTGGCCTTCGGGAGAGGCTGGGGTAGCCTGTAACTCTGGCTTACTTTAGAAAATAGATCCTGGAGCATCTTCTCTGCCAGGAGAGGGAAGGAAAGAGCAGAGAGACAGACCAGGCAGGGACCAAGCTGGAAGGACAGGCTGCTTCAGGCACCCCTCTGGGCTCTGCCCTATTCCAGGCAGGTGGAGGGTCTAGAAGGAGTGTAGTGGGGGAAGGATCCCACACTTGGGGAGTCTCAGTCTGATGGGGCACACTGAGTGAGCATCCCAACCCAAAGAAAGAAGCCCTATACACCAGTGCCCAGCGCATGACGGCCCTGAACTCTAGGAAGGGGGTCCGGACTGTACTGAACTGGGCGGAGTCAGAAGAGGAAGGCTTGCTGGAGAGGCAAGTACTGAGCAGGAGAAGACAGGAGGAGGAGGAAGGATGGGAGAAGGGAGGGGAATGTTCGAAGGAACACTGCAAAGTACCAAGGGGTTATGGCTATCATTTGCGGGGAGGGAAGCACGGCCCAGGGAGGTGAAGTCAGTCGTCTAAGGTGACACATCTCATCAGTGGCTGAGCTGGGGCTCAAACTCCTGGTCTGTGTATTACACCTCCCAGGGAGCAGGAGGGGTGGGGAGGGGCTGGCCGGAAGGCAGAGTGCTAGCACGAAAGAGGAGGCCGCTCCCCGACCAGTAGATGTTGACTCTGAGGGGCAAGCAATATTCTAATGGGTCTCCCCTTTGCTAGCCTGACCCCTTGCAGGAGCTCCCTGGGCTCCCCACCTCTCATAGCTTGGAAAAGGTTGACGCTCCACAAGTCTCATGCTTTCCCAAGGGATTTCTCAGTTCCTCAGGCAAGTCCCTGCACTGGCCCAGCTTGGGTCCTCTGCGGCCCCAGCTGCACTATTGTGCTTGTCCCAGTTACAGGTGTTGGAGTATCAGTTGAGACTGAGGGATTGCAAGTTACAGAATCCACTCAAACGAGCATTTAAATAAAAGGGGAAGTTTATGAAAGGGACACAGGCGTGTCATGTCCCATGTCCCCCAACACAGGAACGCAGTCAAGCCTCAGTCAAAGGCGTCAAGGACAGGGCTTCCCTGGTGGCGCAGTGGTTGAGAATCCGCCCGCCAGTGAAGGGTACGTGGCTTTGAGCCCTGGCCTGGGAAGATCCCACATGCCACGGAGCAACTAGGCCTGTGCGCCACTACTACTGAGACTGCGCTCTAGAACCCACGAGCCACGACTACTGAGCCGGCGTGCCGCATCTACTGAAGCCCGTGTGCCTAGAGCTCCGCAACAAGAGAAGTCACCGCAATGAGAAGCCCGCGCACCGCAACGAAGAGTAGCCCCCGCTCGCCGCAACTAGAGAAAGCCCGCATGCAGCAACGAAGACCCAATGCTGCCAAAAATAAATAAATTTTTTAAAAAATGTTTTTAAAAGAAAGGACATCAAAGACAGGAACGCCAGCCGGAACCTGGAGCTCCTGCCATCCTGCTCCGCGTCTCGTATCTGCATCCCCATCTGGTCCTCGGCTTCTCCTTGTGCACCTGGGCAGACCCCCAAATTCAAGATGGTGACTCAGGGCTCCCAGGCCTACATGGCTAACCCTAGTGAAGAACAGCATGAAGAGATGGTCTCTAGGCCCCAATTCCAGTACCCCAGAGACAGAATTCTGACCATCCCAGCTTGGCTCAGTGCCTGTTCTAGTCCGGTCAACCTCAGGCCAGGGGTCGGTCACACTGAACAAAGGCTGCTGTGTGCCCTCCACTGTGTGTGAGCAGATCAGGTCAGGGACCGTGGGGAGTCGGACAGTAACTCCACAGGGAGAATGTGCTCGGGTAGTGGATGTGCGGTGGATGGACCTGGAGGTGGGGCTGGGGGCTTACCTGTGTCAGCAGGTCCCTCAAGGGGGTGAAGCCTCCACCTGAAGCCAGGTGGTGAGTGTTTCAGTGGGTCAGACACCAAAGCAATGGCTGAGGCAAATCCTCAAGTGGGAAACTGAGGAGCGGGGGAGCCGGCCTGGACCCTGGCCCCTGGCCCCGTGGGAGCCAAGTCGTGCAGTGGCAGGCCGGTCTGCGAGGGCTGGAGTGAGGCCTGTGGGAAGGCAGGCCAGCGTCCTGAGCTCCAGGGTGGTTATCTGAGACATGCTGTTTGTATTTTCTGTAATTACTTCCCTTTTGTTCTCCCGTAGTATTTATGCAAGTCCTTTGTGAAAATTCCAGCGGATCCCAGCAATGCTGAGAGGAAACAGCAAAGGGGTTTGTGTCTCTTCCTAGGCTCAAGGTAAAAGAGAAACATCTCCCGGAGCCTGGGAGGGGTGGTGCTGGCAGGAACGTGGCCAGGAGGGCTTGGGGGGCGGGGGCAAGGATGGCAGCTGGGAGGCTCCTCCTCCCCTGGTCTCTTTCCAAGCTCCTTCTCAAATGTAGGGAGGCCCTGGGCTTCCTTTGAATATAAAATCGGTTGTCCTGAACTGGGCAAGCTGGCAGAGCTGCCCACTTACTCTCTGCCCCATCCTGGGAGGCAGCCGAAGCCACCCTCAGACCAGTCTTGCACATAAACTCCTGAGGAAGCTGCTTCCTGTGCCCTGGATGCTCCTTGGGCGCTGGGGCAGGGAGGGGACCACCACAGGTGCTAGCCCAGGGCAGGGACCCTGTCTTGAGACCCCGGGAATGGGAACTTGGGCACCTGGGATAAGCCCTCCCTTGATCCCAGTCTCCACGGGGTTCTGAATCTTCCTCCAGTCTCACCTGCCCCAGCCCTGACTTCTTGCTGGGTTCTACCTTAAAAACCCCACACAGGCATCAGAGTCCAGTTAAGGTGGGGCTGGGGGTAGGGGGTACCTCAGTTTCTCCCTGGGTCTAAGGGCCTGCCCTTGGGTGAGGAGATGGGTGAGGCCCTGGTGTAGGAGATCAGAGGTACCTCTGTGGTTTCTAAAAGGGGAAGAGCTGAAGGGCCAAAGTGGTAGAAAGGACCAGAGAAAGAGTCACAGAGGCCTTTGTCCTCTGATATTAAATTATTAATTAATTATTAAGTTAATTATTAATTAAGCAAATAGTCACCAGTGCATCACTGGAAAGTCCTGGCCCTGCCCCCATCCCCACCACCGTGGCCGTTCCTGACCAGATGGAGTGATCCCGGGCGGCTGAGCAGCCCCCAGGAGCGATGTGTCCGCAGGCTGAGAACCGGCAATGACACGGGACATTAGGTGCTGATGGCTTCGCCAAGCAAGAAAATCGCAGTTAAGGATGCAATGGGTCCCTCCGGGTGCCGTCAGACAGGATCTGGAACAAGACGCAAGGGAGCTGGAGTGGGGAGCCAGCACAGGGCTGCAGGGGTCCAGCCTCCATCCTCTCAGCAAGTCCGTCAACAACGGAAATATCATAACACCTGCATTTACTCAGTGCCCAGCAGGCCCCTGGTTGGCAGGCGGGAGTGCGATTATCTCCATTCTACAGAGAAGATAAGGAAACTGAGGAGTAGAGGTTAAGTGACCTGTCTGAGAGTGGAGATGGAATTCAGGCCCGGCTCTGTCTGGCACCAGTCAGGACTCAGAGCTGCCCCGCTGCAGTGCCCTCTCCTAAGGGTTCCCCACACTGGGCTCAGCACTGTCCCTGGGCCTGAGGCTTCGGGGTGGGGTGGGGGGTGCGGAGAACCCACCCAGACTCCCCGGCAGCCACACCAGGGACACACCTCTCCACCCTGGTGTGGAGGAGGAACATCCGGCCTGGCTGACGAGTAGAAGCCGCTCCAGGGGAGGTGGCGGACCCAGGAAGGTGGGAGGCGAGGAGGGGCACACACGTCCCCTCGAAGCTCCCCACTTGCCTTGCTCATATCTCCCACCTTGCAGAGCCCCGTCTCCCGGTTCTCCCACCTCGGGCTTTGGGCAGTGACCTCATTGTCACTAACAGCTCTTCCTTATCTCTACCAGCCCTGCCTGGAGGAGGGGCACCTGCACCACTCCCCAAGCCCTGCTTGTTTGTGCATGCCCACCGTGCCCTAGAGTGACCTTGAGGGTCAGGTGGTATGTGGGAAGCAGCCCATGAAAAACTGTGCCCTTTTTAGGAGCTGATCATATTGCAGCCAACGTGGAGGATGGGGAGAGAGTCAGGGAGGGGAGAGGTAAGATGAAATGAGAGGAAGATGAGAAATGAGGTGCTCAGAGGGCCCAAACCAGGTAGGGGCGCCTCACCGCAATGCTGGCAGCTTGCAGCAGTGCTGACCTGGGCATCGGGGAGCCGCTGAAAGGCGGCTGAGAGCCGGAGACACTGCGTTATTCAGTCTTGGCTCAAACCTGCTCCCTCAGGCTGGGCACTGAACCTGTCCTGGAAACACTCTTACCGCAAACTACCCGTCCAGGGTCCTGTTCCATCTGTTTGGAGCCCAAGGAGGTGAAGGGTGATTGAGACCTGAGGTTGCCCCCACAGGTGTCGCTGGTTTGCTGGGAAGAACCTGGGGGCCTGGAGCCTGCAGGACTCACTTCTGACAGCAAAGCCCCATCCAAGAGTTGACTAGAACCCTGAGAGAAGGGGAGAGCTTGCGGGTTCAGAAAGGGAACACAAGAGTGAGGGAATTCAAGATGACCCCCAACTTTGCCTTGAATGCCTGTCCCTTCATTCCCAGCAGCCCAAACCTTACCCACCCTTCAAAATGCAGCAGAAATGCCACCTCTTCCATAAAGCCTTCCCTGACCTCCAAATGAAGTTTTCTCTCTCCCTAAGTACTTTATCCACACTGGTCTCACAAGACTTGTCATTTTCTTCCTTGCATTGTACCTACCTGGCTAGACTTGGAGCTCCATAGGGCAGAGCCATTGTCCCATCAAGAGCTCCAAACCTACCTGTCAGATAAAGGGAGGCTGAGGGAGAGGAGGGTTCACTAAGGACAGGAGGTGAAGTGCTCGGATCAGAAGGCACAGGGGGGTTCAGGAAACACCAGCTGAAACAAGACTCAGAAGAGCCATTATTTGCTACCTGAAATCCAGGTTGCATTTGGGGACCAAATACAAAGGAAGCTTGTTTCTCCAGAGTCCTGGGCAACTGAGAAACCAAATGTAGTGCTCTCACAGAAGGGGCAAGTGCTGGCTACTGGGAGAATAAGTTTTAAAGGAAAAAATGCCCCCCCCCCCCCCCCACGTGGTTCTGGTAATGGCAGCAGCAGAAATAAAATCATCTATTTGTGCAACAGTATTTTTCATTTCAGATATTTTATTTTCATCTTTGTAAGTTCATATTCTAAAAATCTTCCATTTCTCTCCTCATCATGTTCACGTTTTCCTCTACATTTCTGAGCATATGGTACATATTTATAACCACTGCTTTAGCATCCTTGTCTGCTAACGCCATCATCTTTCTCATTTAGGGGTCTGTTTCTATGGATTGATTTTTCCTCTGGTTATAGATCCTACTTTTCTGCTTCTTTGCATGGCTGTTAATTTTTTATTTGATGACCAATATTGTGACTTTTCCATTGGGTTCTAGATTTTGTTGTATTCCTTTAAAGAGTGCTGGACTTTGTTCTGCCTCACAGTTATTTGGAGTCACTGTGACCCTTTTAAGTCTTGTTTTTAAGCTCCATTAGAATGGGTCCAGGGCAGCTTTTGGTCTCGGGCTAAGGTAACATCCTTCTGAGGACTGTATCCAACGCATCACATACTACAAGCTCTCTCCACTCTCGCCGGTGGGAATCTGAACCATTCCCAGCCCTGTGTGAGCTCCAGGAATTGTTCGGTCTTATGCTTTCCAGCAGTTCTTTCCTTAATTATGGTGTTTCACCCCAATTGTTTGCAAATCAATGTTCGGCCAAAGTTTTGAGGCCCCTTCTACAGATTTCTGGAAATCTCCATGTGCAGCTCCCTTCTCTCCAGAATTCTTCATCACAGATCCTAGCCTCCTTAGCCTCAATCCCTGTCTTATCAACTCAACCCCCAGAATCTGTCAGGGATTCCCCCCCTCCTTTGCCTCGGCCTGGAAACTTTCTCCAGGCAGTAAACTGATGAGGTAGTGGGGCTGTTTCCCTTCTCTCAGGGACCACCATCCTCTGCTAACTGTTCCCCACTGTCTGAAAGTAGTTGTTTCATACCTTTTGTCCAGTTTCCAGTTGTTTTCATCAAGTGGGCAATTACCACAGCTGTTAATCTATGGGCCGAAGGGAAGGCTTCCCACGCACTAAACATTTATTGGGGAAATCTCCAATGAGATTTCCAGTGTGTGAAGCCCTGCTCTAGGCGCTGGGTATAAAGCGCTGAATTAATGGACAGAATCTCTGCCTTTACGGAGCTGATATGCCAGTCGGTGGGGCAGACAAGAAATAATAAACATAATAAAAAATTGTATAGCATGTTAGAAGGTGAAAAGTGCTGTGGGGGAAAAAATAGAGCAGTGAGAGAGAGAGAGAGAGAGAGAGAGAGAGAGAGAGAGAGAGAAAGAGGGAGGGAGAGAGAGAGAGAGAGAGAGAGAGAGAGAGCGCTGTGGAAGGGAGCAGTATTTTAAATAAGGGGCTCAGGGAACACCTCACTGCATAAGTAAACTGAGCCTAGTCCTGAAGGAAGGGAATGAATGAGCCACAGATACAAGGGCACTGAAGTGGGAGCAGGCCTGTCTTGCTCAGGGAACAGCAGGGAGACCAGTGTAGCCATGCGGGTTTGAATGAGAAAGAGACACAGTCAGAAACCAAGGGGAGGGGCTAGACCGTGGCGAGCCTTAGAGACACAGAAGGAGAGCAGACAGTAACTGTAATAACTGAGACAAGAGAAGGTGAGACCTTGGACCTGGGTGGCGGCCACAGACATGGTGAGAGATGAATTCAGAAGATTCTGAATGTTATGTCAAAAGATTGAAAGAGAGAGGAGTCCAGGATGACCCCTGAGTTTTTTGGCCTGAGCAGCTGGAAGGATGGAGGTACCATTGACCCATGCAGGGAAGGTTGCCAACTGAGTCTGTAGGTGGGAGGTGGGGGAGATCACCTTGACGGTGGACCTGTTAGGTTTGAGATGTCTCCTAGACACCCACGTGGAGGTATCCAGTGGGCAGCTGGACACTAGTTAGGAATTCAGTGGAGAGATCCAAGACAGAATGGAGGGGATGAAGCTGGGGAAGTAACCCACTGGTGAGGTCTTTCCTGGTGACACCTTGAGAATCATCCTCTCCGGCTACCCCTCTGCCTCCACACAAGGGGGCAGGAGCTGGCAAAGCAGGATGGGACCTTCAGAGGCCAGCTCATCCCTCCTCTTAGTCCAAGAAAGTTGGTCCAAACCACTAAGAGCTGTCAGATCACATCACTGCACAGGAACCACCGTCCGGACCTTCAAGAAGAAGCTGCATCAGCAACTCTGTCCCCCAGGGCCTGTCATCTGCTACTTCACAGGCTCCCCGGCTCTCATGCATGACTCGGGACGGTGAGATTTGCTCCCCTTGGCTCTAGGATGGCTCGCCTTGATACCCCACGTCTGACACTGAGTCTCCCAGCTCTTGCTGGCTGTGCTCTCCAAGCAATCCCTGGGGCATCTCTGGTCTCAGGCTGCCGTCGCTCTGCCTCACAGCTGGTGTGTGACTCAGGGGAACATTTCTCCCACTCCCTATAGAGAGAAGGTCCAAGAGCCCTGGGATCTGAAGATCATTCCAGATAGCTGACCTCCATCCTTACTGCTTTTATCTGCTGCCCCTCTTTCTCCCTCCCCTGGGTGCCCTCCGTCGCTTTGTCCTTGAGACTTGTCCGCACCTTCCTCGCTCCCCCTCTGCGTGGCCTCTCCCCTGCTCTCTCACCCCACTCAATCATTCATCTCAGACAGTTAGGTTAGGGGAGTGGAGATGAAATTCTTGCTGACTCTGGTGAAGGTCCTTTCCTCTCCTCACCCCGGGGAGGCCAGCAATTATCTCGATGCCCCCAGAGCCCTCTCCGCTCCAGACGTCTCCCTCTCCCTTAGATGCTTCCCGGCCCTCCCTACACTGTCGTACTGCCGTATCCTGCTGTCCTCACATCGTCCTGACTTTGCCAAAGAGACCTGTCCCTCAGGAGATGAACACCTTCACCTCCATAGTGACCACCCCTCCTGTCCCCCACCCATCACACACACGCACGCGCACGCTGCTCCTAAAGCGTGGGCCAGGGCAGCGGCCGAGTGATCCATGGCTCCTTTCTCTTCTGCTGCTATGGTAAAATATGGACAGCGGGAACCATGGGAGAAATGAGGCATGGAAATTAATCTGCTTTACAATCTTCATGAATATTTAAAAGCTGATGAATATGTAACTACATTTCTTTTCTCCTCCATTAGTGTCTGCTTTTGAGTTACTCTATAGCTCCCTTGGTTCCTTTGGGGTCTGGTTGGCTAGACTGATTTTTAAATTGGTTTTACAGATGCCTATACCTCCTGGGTTCCCCACAACCCCAATCTTCAGAAGAGGATTGGTCCCTTTAAAATTCCCCAGGAAGACCTGGCAGAGAGAGACAGAGAGAGAAGAAACTCCCTCTGAAACGCACACTGTGGGCTCCCAGAGGGAAGGGCAAAGGTTGAGAGAGTGGGACTCCCACCTTGCAGTGGGGCTCACAGAGTGCACCCTTTGGGGGATAAACCACCTCCCTCTTCCCTGAGTTTTGGCTTCCCCTTGAACACAATGGTAGGCCCTCGCTCCCCAGCCATTCAGGGCCATAGTCCAGGGTAGCCTTGAGAAACCAAGAAATTAGGTGGCAAAATGTTACCTTCTTCCTACTCAGAAGAATCCAATATTAGGCTAACTGTTTGGTACTTTGCAACCATCACCTGGCCCCTGGCAGCAGCTGCTCCATCTAGAACCATGCTTTGGCGCATCCCCGGTCATCTCTCTGGCCTGTCCTCCCTGCCACTCCTCTTTGGCTACCCTGGAACCCTGCTTCCCAACCACTCCCACCATCTGAAGCAGTGTGGGGGGAGGCAGGCTCCTCACCCACCCACCCACCGCAGCCATCAGTCACCCCGAAGCGAAGCGGAAGGAGCCGGAGGGCACCTTCCCAGAGCAGCAAGATTTGTCTTGGAGCCTGGGGCTGAATCCAGCACCAAAATGGCATCCTGTAGAGGGAAGGCTGGGTACTGGCTGGGTGGAGGAAGGCGCCGTGGGGCTGGGCCATGGGCTGTGGGAGACACCCATCCGGGCAGCAGGGCTGGGTCAGAACGTGCTGAGAGTCCTAAAGAACCACAGCCGTCCAGAGAACCCCAGGTTCCGTAGCCAGCACCCGGAATTCCAGGTCATAGCGGACTGCTGCTAATTCCCGGTGTTCATCCGCCCACACCTGTCCTCAGTCTCTCCATCCGCTCCTCATTCTACACAAAGCCTTGCAAAGCACTTCACACTGTTTTGATTGTATTTCTTCCCTACTAACCATCCCCAGAGGCTCCTTCATTTCTGGCTTATCAAATTCACATCTGACCTGCTAGCTCCACCATCAGCAACCCCAGGCCCCTCACCCGCCCTAAGTCCCCCCAACCACAGCCATCCAAGCTAACATGCTCCCAATCCCAAACATGCTTTCACCCCTTTGCCCCAGGGCCTCTGCTTCCCCTCGAATGGCACCTCTCCTCTCCTTCTTTCCAGGCTCTTCTCAGAACTGCCTCCATCAGGAAGCCTTCCCTGGTTGACCCCAGCCCTACTGAACCACCCTGTCACCTTTTCTAGGCTCTCAGTTTCTCAGTACAGAATCCCCAGGGTGTTCACTGGCACCATCTTCACGTGTGCGGCGCACAGAAAGGGCTGCTTGTCATGCAGTGTCTTTTAAAGCAGACCCGCACACAGATGGCAATCAGTGTCACAGCCTCCTGGGATGCAGGAATGGTGTCTGTGGATACACTCACCAGGCTGTCTCGCTCTCTCATCACCTGTGCCTTCAAGTCAGCCTCACTCCACCTCCTGTGAATGCCTGTCCTGCTGCAGGAGCATCCCAATACAGGGACCCCTCAGTAAAGGGAAGGTGAACTGCCCTTTCTCCCTCCTCTCAACGACCACCTGGGCCTCACACACACAGGGCCTCTGGAGTGACACGGGGCTGGGGACTCCATGGGAGGGATTGCCCAACTTGGGGACAGAGAAGTCTCCGCGAACAGCGAGTCAGGAAACCAGGCTCGGGACCTGGCTGTGGACCTGGCTCCACCCTGCTATCTTGACAGAGCCACCTAATGTTCTTGGGTCTCCCTTTTTCATCATTCAAATGGGGCTAAAGTTCTGTCCCTACATCAAAGGATTATGGTGAGAATCAAATGTGAAAATGCTTTGAAAAATACAAAACACTACATAACTATTAGTTACCTCTGCTATTAAAATAATTAACAATAAATTGTTATAAAAACCAGAGTATGTGACATCCCCAGCTCCCTCTGTTTCGAGGGGTCCTTCCTGGGCCAGGGGAGGGACAGGAGGCCCAATTGGATGAGTACCCCTTGGGATCAGCATCTCATTATCCGCGATGGGTTCCCCGAGCAGCAACGTCACCCTCAGCCCCTGGCCTCTCCGCTCAGCTTCCCAGTTGCCTCGACAGCAGGAACAAGCGTGAGCCTTGTCAGACAAGCCCTGCATCTCCGTAAAACATGCTCTAAGCATAATTACCCATCGGAGAAGTGCACGGGCCCCGCCCTTATCAGAGAGCTGCTGCCACGGCTGGATTTTCACTGCTGCAGCAGCTGAAGGCTGAGTTGTCCTGGACCAAAGAAGCAGGGGCAGTGCTCTAGCTAAGCAGGGTCGGATATGACCAGGCCTTGGATGGGAGCCCCGGGCCTTGGTTGTGAAGGCCCAAGCCCCCACTGGCCCAAGCAAATGCTGAGCTCAGCTTCTCTCCTCCCTTTCCTCCCTCCAAGTTAGCCCCTAACAGCCCATCTTGAGGCCCCCTCTGTATGGGGGCTGTACCCACCCTAGGCTCCCTGCCCCCTGCCTGAGCTCCTCTGCACTGGCACCTGGGTGGCCCTCTTATTGGTCCTGCTGCCCTCCCTATCCTGAGGTGTCACCTGTGTCTCAGGTGTGGTACCAGCAGCAATCTAGGCAAGTGACAGTGCTTGGAGATGCAGCCAGGCGGTTAGGGCGGGTCGCATTCCCCAGAGCCAGGTGCAGCACAGGGCACCAGAGCTGCCACCTCCCATCTCCCTCCCCTCCCCGTCCGCCTACATGCCTTTTCCCGGGAAACACTCCCAAACAACCTTTTGGGAAGATGTGTTCCTGTTTCCTCCACATCTCACCAGGCTACTGCCTGATTGATTTCATACCACGGACGTCACTCCTCCTTCCTTCTGGGGAACGGGAATGGCCCAAACCCCTGGATCCAGCAGAGGTCTGTGTCTTCCACCTACCCGTCTCTAGACGGTGACTATTTCTAGAAAGAGTTGGGGAAACTGAGCCCTGGGCTGAGCACACAACTCTTCCAACTCATTCTTCTGAGTGGAACACAGGCCAGAGGGTGCGGGAGGTGTGTAGGGGTCCTTGGGAGGCAGTCCTCCTGGCCAGACTGTCAGAAGCAGCAGGGGCACCTGAGGTGCTCACTGTTTATCCTTCTAGCAGTCTCGCCTATGGGAGCAGATGCTCTGAAGGAGGGTGATTCTGTTTGCCCTCTTCCTGTGGGGGATAACCTGAAGCGGAAGAACAAGTCGACTTCCTTTATCCCCCAAGGCACCTCCTGGCATCCCACCCTCTGCCAGGCTCAGCCCCAGGGAAGGGCCGGCAGGGCTCATGCTGTCCTCTCCTGAGCCAGGTGTGGGTTCCTCCAAGCAGCCCCAAGCCTAATCTGGGACCCCACATCCCTGGCCCCCAGGATACCCTGCCCGGTGCCATCTCGGGGCTTCTAGGGGATTATGCCCAAAAATCGAACTCCACACTGAGACCCGAGCCAGATCCTTCCATCCAGGATTGGAGGACATCCACACCAAGCACCAGGGTGCTTGAACACTGAGCCTTATCCCAGCCTTTCCCCGCTAGAGCTCAGCTCCTGTGGGAGTGGCAGCTCTGTGGGAAGGATGCATTGAGACAAACGGGGCTGTGATTAGCCAGCCATCAATATCTCTTAAAGGACCATTACCTCAAAAGCTGGCAGGTCCCTCCAGGCCCCCCGCCCTGAGCCCAGCAGAGATCCCCAGGGCAGCTCAAGCCTCCCTCTTCCTCTCTCCTTCCCTCCCTGCTCTGGCCACATCAGCCAGATGGATTATGTCTTATTTCTCTCGGATTTGGCTGCAGGAACCAAACAGCATTTCAGGCCATTGATCGTTCAGAAGGCAAAGTGTATAACGCACCAGAAAATTAGTTTGGAGTGCCCGGCAGGAGAGCAGCTCAGCTCTGGCCTCAGATTTGCACTGCTCTGGTGGCCAGGAGGGGGAGAGGGGCAGGGGCCAGTACACCTTTCAATCTCTCCAGGAAGTTCAAGGAAGTTGTCCTCTCATCATGGCCACCCTGAGCCCTTCTTACCAGCTATGTGCCCAGGTGAGCTGCATGACAGCCAAACCTCTCCTAGGTTTCAGCCCCAACCCACTCGTCCTCCCCCCAAGACACACAGGCACAGACTACACTCACATTACACACCCAAGTGTTTTTTAAAATACCTACACACACTCACCTATGTACACGTGAGACTGTCTTGGAGTCTAGACAAGAGGCATTCCCTTTGTCTGAACAGTCTGGTGCCTAGGAAAGTACTTGACACAAAGAAGGTGATCACTGGGAATTCCCTGGTGGTCCAATGGTTAAGCCTTGGCGCTTTCACTGCCCAGGGCCCGGGGTTCAATCCTAGTCAGGGAACTAAGATCCCACAAGTTATGCCGTGCAGGGAAGGGAGGAAGGAAGGAAGGAAGGAAGGGAGGAAGGAAGGAAGGAAGGAAGGAAGGAAGGAAGGAAGGAACGGAGGGAGGGAGGGGAGAGGGAGGGAGGGAAGGAGGGAGGAAAGAAGGAAGGAAGGAGGGAAGGAAGGAAGGAGGGAAGGAAGGAAGGAAGGAAAGAAGAAAAAAGGTTATCACCGATGTTTATTAGATCAATCAAAATGGCTTCTTGGCTAAATGAATCAGAACCGTGGACAGATCCCATTGACCTCCTCTCCCCTCCCTCTGTGATCAGTTAGTTCACCGGGCCAAAAGCAGCGCCAGCCCACAGCCCGCTGGAGCTGCAGCGATGACCATCGTGGTAATCATAAAAATGGCTTTCGTTTTTGAGCTCCTACTGTGCGCCAGTCACGAGCCAAGCTCTTAGTATGAATCATCTCACTGGGTCCTCACCACCTCCCAGAATGTAGTCATTGTTATTCCCAAACTACAGATGACAAAACTGAAGCTCATAGAGGTGGAGTGATTTCCCAAAGTTTTCATCGAGCTTGTCTAAAATGACAGAGGCCTGTCTAACTCCAGGGATCCCTATTAAATTGTACATACTTCATATGACAATAACTTTACCAGATGGGTTTTCCCTGAAAGCAAAGGAGGAGAGGTTGACATGTATCCACCCACAGCAGCAACTCCTCCAAGTCAGCCAGCACACCTTTCCTGCCTCCACCAAGGCCCCAGCCTGACGGAGACAGGAAGAGTGTGCTGAGTGAGTGGGTAGGCTTGAAGCCTGAAAATCAAGGCCAAACTGAGCCAAAGTCATGGAGATCTTGCAAAGGGGACACTTGAGAGGCTCAAAGGAGTGTGTGAAAGTGAGATAATGTCAAAGGCAGTGGTATGTTACACAGATTCACCAGGCTTAAAGAAAGGAGGATAAGCAGGACATTGCCAGAAGAGTTGCTGGCAGAACAGATGTCCAGCCCCCTCCCCCCTCCTCCCCAAGTCCACTGAAAATATTGAAAAAGGTAAAAGGTCCCATTCATTGAAAGAGATGATTAACAGTGAGAATGATGGCTGAAGAGTTCAGCTAACGCAAAGAAACAGAGTCCCACAAGAATACAAGTAATTGTGTTGTAAAGGGTTGAGCTGCATTCTTGTGATAGAAGAGAGAGCTGTCTCGTTATTGTGTCTTCCAGATGAAGTCAGACTAAGCAACACCTTTGGCGAGAAAATGCTAATCAATGAACTGCTTTGCCCCGGCTAACCCAGGACCAGAGAGCCCACGTATTTGCCAGGAGCACTCAGCTCCCCTGGCCAAAAAGAGGCTCCAAATCGTGGGAAAAGATCATGGATCGTTTGGTTTCAAGCATCAGTGCCCTCCTTTCCCCCAACCCTCTCTCCCTTCACATAACCAATCAAGCTGTATTTCACACGTCAAGATTCTGAAACATTTGAGGAATCTCTGTACCACCCCAAAGCTGGGGCCTGTGGAACAGTGAGTGTTGACACTACACTTCACTGAGAACTGTGTTCAAAGGTTTTTTGATCCAAAGAACAATCGCCTACTTTAGTGCCTCACCTATTCTCCAGACTTGAATCCAAATGACTTTGGGGGTATTTCCAAAGATCCAGGTCACCCCAAGATAAACACCCACCAGTATTCAAAACCATATGCCACAGACTTCCCCAGGGGAGTGGCGAAGGTGTGTTGACAGTGGGACACGATTGGAATAGGTATCAAACTTTCCAAGTGGATTACATTGAAGGGAACAATGTCCACTTGAATGTAAAAGTTCTGACTTTGTGAGAAAAGAACTTCGTCTCATTTTCTCGTCACATAAGCAGCAGCCACCAGAAGTGGATCTGAGTCCTTTCTCGCGTTAGTTGATTACTCCCTTTAGCCCTGAAGGGGTAAGAAGACAAGAATGGTTTGGTGACCTTGGAGTCAGGAGTCCTGGGTTTGATTCTGGCTTTACCTTTGACCACTGTGTGACCAAGGAGCTGAACCCTTTTGAGGTTTGGGTTTATTTCCTTTACAGAATGGTACCAGGAATGCCTCCTGCCCTCCCGTGGGACTGGGATTCTGGCTACATGAGATAGACGACCCAGCACAGTGCTTGGCACGGCACACAGTGTGCATTTATTATGTTAGTTGATTCTTCGGAAGGAAGGGGTCAAGCAGCCACAGGTCCTGGATGAGGTCCTGAAGCCTGGAAAGAACAAAGGTGAAGCTGGGCATTGGGGAGATCGAGAAGGAGGGCATGAATGGGGGGAGATGGGCAGGAACCTAAGAGACGAACTTACCCTACGTAAATGCTTTGCCGAGGGATGGGTCCTATCACAGGGATACAGGAAGGAGGCAGGGTTTCATCACTTCTCACATTGAATCTAGGACATGAACTCAGCAGGAGAAAGACAGCAAAGTGTTCTTAGAGAGAAAGATGCTCTTCACTCTCCTAGTGAAGAGTTCAAATCGGCTTACATTGCATCAAAAGAGGGCAGTTAGACAAGAGGAAGAACTTCCACCTAGATCCACGAACTCCTTAAACAGGCTGCCGAGAGAGGCTCAGGAACAGAACAAGCAATCGTCCGGAGACAGGGGAGTGGATGAGATGAACTAGTGAGGGACTAGATTTTCCATCTCTGAGGCTCTGTAAGTCGAGGTCCATCTTAAGAGCAGCTCTCAGCATCAGGAACGGGCTCTGCAAAGCCCCGGGAAAACACCAGTGTGGCAATTTAGTGGTGAGCAGAACGCTAATTAGTGCCAAGAATGACAGTGGCTTCTTAATGGAGCCCTTAATGAAGACTCATTTGGGTTTTATTAACATGGAGAAAAAGCACACACTCTCCCCAGCTCTCAGAGAGCAGACAGGATGAAGAGCAGGCCCCCAAATGGGGCCGATTCTATTCCGGGACCCTGCTTGGGATACCATAATAGGCTCTGAGAAGTGGGGTCAGAAGGGCAAGCTTAGAGCCCTGAGATGTTCCTTTGCCCTTTGGGCGATCCATTTAGACCTGTAGATCCCATACAGTCTCAGGGCGAGATTTCCAGCTGGGCTCAGCCCTGCAATTTACAGACAAGCTGCAGACAAGAACACAAAGGAGAGCCACCCCCAAGGTGCTGGCCGTGATTTCAAAGGCAGACACATCCCATTACATATTTAATTAGGGGGCGTCCCCGGTGGCGTAGTGGTTGGGAGTCCGCCTGCCGATGCAGAGGACGCGGGTTCGTGCCCCCCGTCCGGGAAGATCCCACATGCTGCAGAGCGGCTGGGACCGTGAGCCATGGCCGCTGGGCCTGCGCGTCCGGAGCCTGTGCTCCGCAACGGGAGAGGCCACAACAGTGAGAGGCCCACGTACCGCAAAAAAATAAAATAAAATAAAAAATATATTAGAATACAATCCCACCAAAGCTCTCGCACCATAAGAGGCTAACAAAATACAGCCCTCTACCCAGTGCCGCTCACTTATTACCAAGCATACAGTCTCTGTTGGCTTCAAATATGGCAAGAAGGATTCAGGTTAGACCTAGAAATTCGGAACTTTAAAACTTGTGTATGACCTTGGAGGTCATCTAGTCAATCCCCTGTATTATGAGAAACTAAGGCCCAGAGAAATTAGAAACACTCAAAGATCAAACAGCTAGTTGTGTCTGAGCCATAATCCAAGACATCTCTGGAAGTACTCCCCCTTGACACCAGCCTCTGCCCCTGCTTGCCTCCCTCACCCAGGGCTACATAACCTGGCTACTCAACCATCCTTGGGGGCTGGGCCGGCATGAGCAAGATGGTACCCGGGGGGGCACTTGTGGCTGAGATCTTGAGGTGTCTCCAATGCCCAAATGCTAACCAGGAGGCAGCTCAGAGACGGCTTTCCTCAATCATTTAGGTGCTCAAACTCTCTTTGTGGAATGAAATAGGAGAGCCCACTTTTGTAGATCTTTGACACTCCAAACTCAAATGGGAAACCTCAACAGAGGGATGAAAATCATCCCCAAATAGCTCCACCACTATTCTGGTCACACCTGCAACCCCTTCACCAACAGTTAATGCACAATTACCAAGTTTGTAAGATGAACGGCTTGAGAGCCTGTTAAGGGAGCGGAGGGGGCACTTCTTTCTCATTAGCCGAAACCTGCAGGACGGGGACTGTCTCCGCTTGGTGCTCAGGGAGACCCAAGACAGAGGGGAGGCAGTCTCTGCCTGGAAGGACCCAACCTGATGGGGAGCAGCCTGCCCACGAAAAGGTAACAGTGCAATTGCTGAGCGACTGCTGTGTGCCCTGCATCGTACGAGGCGCTTAACACAAGTTATTTCTCATTTAATTCTCACAACATCATTGTAAGGTAGGTATTACTTTGCCTCTTTCAACAGAAGAGGACAAGGAGACACAAATGGCTGAAGTCAACTGCCCAAAGTCACACAGCAAGAAATTGATGGAGCCGGGCTCCACCTCCAGCCACACGCCAGTACCTGCAAACTGAACCCCTCAGTTCCCAGGGGATCCTGAGCAGGTGACAGTCACTGCAGGGAGCAAACTGTGGATGGTCTCCTGGACAAAGTTCCCTGGGACTTCTGAGAAAGGCCAGCAGTAGCTGGAAGGACCTCATTAACGGTGGCAGAACTGTCAGAAGAAAAGCTGACATTTATTGAGCAACTGCCGTGTGTGCTGAGCTCTGTGCCATGCGGCTCACTATCCAATCTCGTCTAATGTTCACAACGACCTTCTGACAAGAGTCAGGTTCAGAGAGAGCAAGTGACTTTCCCAAGGTCACACAGCAAGCAAATGATCAATTTGGGATCTGAACCTAGATCTGTCTGGTACCAGTTGGAGAGGACAAAACCCAAGGGAATTTAACCTGAGGGGAGAGTGGGTGCTGGGGGGAGGCTAAGAAATAGCTCAGAGGCCACCACTGGAGACATCTCTTTCCTGGAATACAGGAGCTTATTTTAAGAGGCTTGGCTCTGAAAAGGCAGGAGAAGGGACCAGGTGTGCCTTGACCCAAGGGCCTTTTACCACTGCATCCATCCTCTTCCCCCAGGAGAGCCCACGGAGATGACAAAGGATCACATCGATAAGATTCCATTAACACGCCAGGTTATTGCACAGCATTTAAGCATCACCACGGCCATTTTAATCTGTTTTCCCAGAGAGGTTTATGCCACATCTGTTCACACAGCCCCCGGCACAGCACTGCTCACCAGAGACTGCTGGTTGGCATCCCCAGGAGCCCCGCAGCTCAGGCTGCCGGCAGCAATGCAGGCTTTCGAGACAGACAGAACAAAGTTCAAATCCTGGTTTCCCCAGCACTGAGCCTCCGTTTCCTCATCTCTTAAAAGGAGCTAATCACGCCTGTTTCCTAGGGTTGTCATAAGCATTAAAGAGCTTGTCCCAGCCTCCCCCAAAGCCACCCTTCACTGTTCCCTGCTCCACACGCTTCACTGGCCATTTTGCCTTCAATCATGGAGGAGGTTGAGTCCTCTGAGGCTCTCTCTACTCTTCATATAAAGCCACCCCTCCCTGGTGGAAAGGAGAGGAGTTGAGAGAGCTCCACCTCTGCGGAGGACCAGAGGGAGGTGATCCCAGAGGGTGGGGAAGCAGGGAGACAGCCCAGGAGATTCTGGAGGCAGAGGGACCCTGGGGCCCCCAAGACTAAGTGGGCTGATGCCAGGAATCAGACGCCCTCTGCGTTGAAGGGGTGCTGGGAAGAGCCTCCAGCTTCACTGGCCCTGTGTCGGGGAAATGGAGGCCCTTGGGGAGTAAGACGGCTCCCCTTCCTGAGGGGCCTCAAAGGGGTCAGTGACGAAGGATCCAAATGCCCAACTCCATCCACACAAGCTCTCAGCATACGCTGCGGAGGGAAACTGTGCCACGGCAGCGTCACCAAGCCCAGGCCGCAGCCCTGCCTCCAGAGCCTGCTCCGTCTCCAGAAACGCCTGAGGAATGAGGCCCAGCCAAGCCCGCCCCATCCTGCTTCCCCTGAAGTCACACCGGCCTCCTCAGGCCCCAGACCGTGAACCGTCTCACCTTTGAGCCTTTTCTCACACTGGTCCCTTCTTGGCGATGCCTCCTCTTTGCCTCAGCATCTCCCTAAACCAGCGCAGCCTCCAAGGGTCATCACGAGCCATCTCCTCTGTGAACCCGGGTACTGCCCTGGGACAACTCCTCACTCCTTCCCCTCCAGTGGGCCTTGTCTCTCCCCCACCTCTCCTCTGAGCACACACAGCCTGTGTGAAAGGAGCTCTTCTCACCCATTCCCAGAGCCCTGGAGGGCAGAGACGTAGCTGGTTATCCCTGTGTCCTCAGCACTCAGCCCAGAGCCTGAAGGAGCGGGTGCCTGGGAAATACCCATGATTAACTAATCGCTGAGGAAGCCCTGTTCTTTCTTCCTCTTCCCCTTCTTCCCTGGCACCAGAGATTGGGTCTATGGAAGATGTAAACATAGGACCGCTGACCCAGGTCAAACTTGGGTGATGCCCTTGACTGGGAGGCAAGGGATTGGTCCCAATGCCTCCTTGCTCCTGTGATAAGAGAATGATTTTTTTTTTTTTTTTTTTTTTTGGTCCTTTACCTCCCAGCTGTAAAGCTCTTAAAGGGACCTCAGCTTCTTATTAGCTCCCTCCTTCCTCCTGCCAATTCTAAACCAAGTGTCTGCTTCCTCTGGAGCTCCTTCCTCCCAGGCCTGCCACGCCTCCCCACCTCCCGCGCTCTCCCTCCCACCCCATCCCTGTAGCAGGGAATGCAATTAGGCCTTTCCCCAGGACAGCACCCCCTCCACGCAGCTGAACTGCCTGTCCAACAGGGGATAATTTATGGAAATGGGTAAAGGTGTTTTTAAATTATTCAATTTAAATGTAAATAGGAGAGATGGTTTCTCTGAATAAATTGTCTTATTTATGTTCCACCCAAATCCCCTCCCAGGGAAATACGGAGCAGTTTGGAGCCCTCAGGAGACCAGAGCCCTCCACTTCTCTTTAAGGAATGTGGGAGCAGCCCAGGCCCCTGGGGGGCAGTGACTGGGAGACAAATGTCCTGACAGCTGCTGTCCCAGCTGGGGTCACAGGACAGGCCGAGCTCTCACCAAGGGCTGTTTCACCCCACTCCACCCTGGAGAACTCTGGCCAGGCCATGGCCCAGATGTGGGCAGAAAGCAATTCCTCCATCTTTGTTTGCTGGGGAGTGACAATGGGGCAGGGGCTCCGTGCCCCTCCCCTTCTGCCCAAGATCTCTTTCCATCTGACGCCCTAAGCAATGGGGGGCTTCACACCTCCCTGATAAAGTCCTTCACTCTCTGAGACGCTAACTGACTGTGGGCCATCTTTCCTTGGAGCATTTCTGTCCTAAACAGGGCCTCCTAGACACAGGGCTGCCTTGAAAGTAAAGCCCTTCCTTGACACATCTCAGGCACTGTCACATGTGTCAATGGGAAGGCCTCTGAGGGTGAGGAGAGGGGCCGTTCTTTAGCCCCTCCCTTAGTACCACCTAGATGCCAGCGTTGCCATCTCCTGAGATTGGACCACCATTACATGGGAGCTACATGATCCATGTAGCTGTTAGGGGATTTTCGGGGACAAAGGACAGAACATCAAAGTAGCTGAGATTATATGGAAATTTACTAGCCCTGGAAACCTGGAGGCTGGGCAAAGTTCAGGTGTAGATCTGGCGTGATCTGGAAGCCTTATCCTGTTTCCCTGTGGTCCTTTTTTGTATATCCACCATCCTTGGACTAGATTACGAGATGGCTGGGGGCAGTTAAGAGCCTTAGAGCCAACCATGACGATGTTCAGAGAAAACCAGGAAAGGGCAACTCTCAGAGACTCTTCAAGAAGTGTGAAGCAGCCTCCCTGCCAACTCCTCAAAAAACACTCTCCTTGGGCTTCCCTGGTGGCGCAGTGGTTGAGCGTCCGCCTGCCGACGCAGGGGACACGGGTTCGTGACCCGGTCCGGGAAGATCCCACATGCCGCGGAGCGGCTGGGCCCGTGAGCCATGGCCGCTGAGCCTGCGCGTCCAGAGCCTGTGCTCTGCAGCAGGAGAGGCCACAGCAGTGAGAGGCCCGCGTACGGGGGCGGGGGGCGGGGGAACTCTCCTTGCATCTCATTGGCCCATCCTAACCTAATGTCTGCAAGGAGATTGGGATTACCTTAGACCAGTCAGAGTGTCCAGGAGCTGGGGATGGGGCTAGCTTCTCCCTACACAAACATGGGGCCCTGTGAGGGAGGAGGAAGTGGGGACTGGTGCTGGGTAGACAGTACCACTGGAGTAAGAGTTGAATAGTTGAAATCAATACATGTTTTAATGGTTGACCATGTTTGTTTCAAACCCCCCCCACCCCTGCTTGAAATGGGTCAACTCCTTTCTGCCTAATCCTAAGATCCCCAGGACAGCACCCCTCCACACAGCTGCCCATCTCCCAAAGAGTAGAGAGTCAGACCAGTGACCCGATCTCAGGCTGATGGGCAAGACTGGACCAAATCAGACACAAATCACTGTCCAACACCTTAACTCCTTCCCAGGATACCCATAAATGGAGGAATGGCTTGTCCAAGCCCCACGATCAACATCACCCCCTCACTGCCACTTATTCACTCATTCTACAAGTATGTCTGGCCTGCCTACCTTGTGCCAGACACAAGCGAGGGGCAGAAGTTTCACTGGCAAAAAAGCCCATTTCCTGTTCTTGCAGACTTACCATCCCTGCAGTGGACTTTGTCATGTTTGTGGCCAGTTGTTTCGGCTGCCCACAAACATTTTTGCCAAATTTGGGAGTTTCCAGCCTCAGTGAATCACACCTTCCCAAGGTAGAAACCAGAAACTCGGTTACCCGGTCTCCTTTGCAGCTAGGTCACAGACATGTGACTCAGACCCCACCAATCAGATTCACTCATAAGAGACTTTGCTCTAGAAGGGAGGAATTTGAGTAAGAAAGCAATGCCCAGAATGCACTGTGCTGGCAAGGGTGGAAGTGGAGATGTCCAGCTTTGGGTAGAAGTGACAGCAGGATTCAGTTCCTGGCCCAGAGGTGCAATCAGTACGGAGTGGCAGCAGAGGTTCCCTGGTGCCTGGTGGGAAAGCAGCAGCAGCTGTGGTATCCCCATCAGTCTGCTTCTGTGTGCAGTGGGGCATCAGGCCTGGAAGCTTAGCCTCAAGTATGGCTCTCCAGCCCTCTGTATGACTAGATGGGACACACCATATTCTTCTAACATATAAATTCCTCAGTCAGTCAGAGTCGCATCTATGGCCTAAGGCCACTAACATGCCTGAGGCAGAAGCATGTCCCATCCTTGGTGAGGGTTACTCATTGTGAAGACCTCGCCCAGGTAGCCCCTTCCTGGCATCCCACTGAGCCCAGGCACTTTGCTCATGTCTCTTAACAGCAGTCTTTTTTCTTTTTTTATTTTGGCCGTACCGGGTCTTAGTTGCGGCATGCGGGATCTTCGTTGCGGCACGCACGCGAGATCTAGTTCCCCGAGCAGGGATCGAACCCAGGCCCCCTGCATTGGGAGCACAGAGTCTTACCCACTGGACCATCAGGGAAGTCCCTTAACAGCAGTCTTAACAAAGGCGTGAGCCCCTCTGTGTGTCTCCACTACACCCCACCCCCAACACACACACTAAACTCTGAGCTCCTTGGGACCTGGGACCACACCTTTTGCACCATTATATCCTCAGGTCTGTTTAGAACCTGGGTCAGAATAGGTGCTCACTAAGTATTGGCTGTGATGCGATCGTTGCCACTGTCTTCATTAATGACACCAGAAAGGCCACCAGTGGCTGACTCTGGATTGGGCAACACACACAGGGAATGGCCCATATCTTGTCCTACCTTCTCCAGAATCAGTGACCAGCTTCACATCCACGGGCTCCAGACACTTCAGTCCCCACAAGAAAGTCCCCTAAAATACCACAGGACTGCCTCCAACCCCTGCCCATTTCCCTAATCACCCTTGGCAGCCTTGCATTTACTCCTGCCAACCAGCTGGTCCCATCTCAGCCTTGCCCTCCTTCCCACCCTGCCCTGGGCAGCCTTGGGAAGATCTCCATCCTTGGACATGGAGATGACATCCCGAAGGCCCCTGGAGAGATATGCCCAGATGGGTTACATAGCCAACCCAAGGGTATCCTTTATCCTGACCAGCCCTGCGAGTGTGCCCGCACACACACACACACACTCTACCCCCTCTGCAGGAAGAGCCAGAGGAAATGGACAAGGTTTCTGGAATCAATTTCACGCCTCGGGCATGATAAACACCCAAGCAGAGAGCAGCACCCATCGAGGGAGCTAACGGCCTTGGCATCTGAGTGACGCATCACTCCGTGGAAAAGAAAGCCTGGCCTTTTCTCCATACACCGCTCCACTCGGAGCAGACTCACGCCAGCCCAGCTGCACCTTCCTGGGCGTGGACGAGACAGGCACTTCCCCCTTCCCCAGGCAGCACACGGCCTATCCTCAGCTGGGGGCCTGGGGAGGCCCAAGGCAGAAAGCACCTGACCCATTACCTTAGCTAGCAGGGCCATAGTTCAGATAGAGCCCAGCTACCTGGGTTCAAACCCCAGCTCCACTTCTCACTCTCTGAGTGACTTTGGGCAAGCTACCTAAATAGTACCCAAGTCACAGTTTCTTCTGAAGATTAAATGAGGCTTTTTGCAAGGAACACATAATAAGTCTTCAATAATCTTAGCTATTGTTATTATTATTATGACTCCCTGTAGCCAGGAAGTTCTTGGTTCATCTAACTTACATCCTACCCACTGCCTTTTAGGGCCATGGTAGTTGGTTCTCTTCCTGGTGGGCATGGAACTCAGCCGTCTCCAGTGTGATGCAGTAGGGAAAATAATGGTGCTGGAAGCAGAAGAGCTACGTTCAAACCCATCTCAGGTCTGTTAGCCATGATTCTCCTTATATCCAATCAGTGTAAGACAGATTCTAAATACATGATTACTAGCTGTGTGGACGGACAGATGTCACTCTGCTTCTGTTTGTACAATAGGAAACAGAAGCATTGTACAATTCTTCCTTGTTTGTACAATAGGAAAAGAGCACCATCTCCAAAAGTCATAGGATGAGGTCAGATGCAGTGACATCTAAGAGAGTGCCTGGGACGGCGGGTGATCAGGGATGTTAGTTGAACCTGGATCTGCACAAACGCTCGAAGTGAGACTTAGTTCCCTAAGCCTGCTCTACCCGACACATATAATGACCCCGTTTCTACAACCTTCTCCACTTACTGTCCAACTCAGCAAATCCCTCCATGTTTCTTCAGCCTGAGGAGCACTTATTTAATGGTGAGAAACCAACATCAGATTTGACCGGAAGTGAGTAAAATCCTTGCAGCCATCCACCGCATTGCCGATGCCCGGGAGAGGGCTGGTGAGTAGCAATTGATGTGCGCCCCACACTCAGTAGTTAAAAAATGTGTTCTCGGGTAGTATCTTACCAAATACTTTCCCAGTCCAGTTTTGCCAATGGGGAATCTAGCTCAGAATGGGGCGCCAACTTCCCCCAAAGGGGTAAAGAAAGATGTGAACCCATTTTGCAACCAGCCTTTCGCCGGCTCCCTTGGGCACTCTGCCCTCTTCCCGTATGTCCTCCTGCGCCAGCCTGGAAGGTCTTTACTGATCTTCTAGCTCTATCCCTGGCATAATGCCTGGCACAGAGTACAGTCCCAATAATTAATCGTCACACTTAATCCAAATACTTCATTTCACCCACAGGGAATCTGAGGCAGAAAGAGACGTAGTGAGTAGCCCCCGGTCACACAGCTGGAAGGTGATGCGATGGATCCACTAACAGGAGAACATGAGCTCACCCCAAAATGTCAGAACTAGAAGAATCCTAGAAGGTCATGTGGTCAAGGCCCTGCCAGGCCTTCCCTGGTAATCAAAGCCAAGTTCTCCCTCTCAGACCTTGGAGGGGGGACAAGAGGCTTCTGAGGCTGGAGGATATAGTAGATTGATTACAGAACGTCCCCAAATCCTCCCCTACCGATATCCATGCCCCTTTACAAGGTGCAGCTTCTCCCAAGAAGAAGTAGAGTCTGTTTCCCCTCCTATTGAATCTGGGCTGCCTTGTAACTCACGTTGACCAAGAGAATTCAATGGAAGTCATGGTGTCGCAGTTCCAAGGTGAGACTTCAAGAGACCTTGCCAGCTTCCATGCTCCCTAGAGCCCTGCCAGCACCCTGTGAGCAGGCCTGGGCTGCTGGAGGATGAGAGACAAGTCAGTAAAAAGCCAGTTGTCCCAGCTGAGGCCTCCCTACTCCTGTCTACGGCCAGCTGATCCCCCAACATGAGAACCCATCCTAGAGCAACAGAGGTACCTCCTCTGCCCATAGCCAGCCACAAGGACATGAGTGATTCCAGCCAAGACCAGAAGCGCCACCCAGATAACCCACAGGCTCATGAGAAATCATAAATATAATTGTTTTAAGTCCCTGAGTTTTGGGGTGTTTTGTCACAAAGCATCATCTAACAGATACATTGGGCCTTAAGAAAAGACCCCAAGTCATAGGGCTGGAGAAGCTGAGACCTGTGCTCCTGCAGGGCCTTGAGGGAGCAGAACTCTTTTCTGCAAAGAGCCTGATTGAGTTTCTACCTAGTCTGTCCAGTCTCTAGGTCTGGCCCAGCCCAGGACCAAGGAAGTCGGTTCTAGCTCCAGCCCTACCCTTCCCACCCACCTTGGCACCTGCAATACCCACCCAGGGCAGTGTCCAGGAGGAGTCCGTACAGGGAGGGCTGCGACAAGAGTTGAGGCTGTCCACAGACCAGGAGGAGTTCGCCTCAGAGACAAAGCCCAACAAAGCCCCGAGGTGGGGTCTCCATGGTAGAGAAGCATCCGAGACCAGATGACCCCCCCGCCCATCACCCAGGGGGAGCAATCAGCCCCGGAGGAGCTGAGCAGGCCGCTTGACATTTGATGGGAGTCATTATCAGACACTTATTCCCAATCAGGGCTCAAGTGTCTCTGAGGGCCCCTCTGCTGCCTTCTCATTCCAGGGAGCGTTAACAGGAGGAGGGGAGGCGCAGGTCTGGGCAAAGGCCCTCAGACCCACCGCTCTGACTCCAGCCTCCTTCTTGCTTCCTGGGGCCCCCAGAGGCAAGCTACCTCATGCCAGAGTGTGGAGAGTGGGGGACTCCAGAGCGGAGAGCTTGAGTCCTGGATCCTCGGGCACAGAGAGACTCAAAGAGATGTGTGCAGGAGGGCTGGCTCAGAGCTCAGATTGCTGCCTGGCCCAAGAAGGGCTTTGTCTCCAAGGCTCATGCCTCTGGGAGTCCTGAGTCCCCGCCCCAAGCAGCCACCTCCTCCCTCAGACAGTCCTGCAGGACCAAGGCCAGGCTCCTCCCCTTGCACAAAGACCAGAACTCTCTCTCTCTGCAGCCAGATAGCTCCGCTCAGAGAGAGCCATGGCTCAGGAGTGTGAAGGCCTTGTAAGGCTCTCCTGCCTCCACAGAGAGATCTTGGCCAAGCTACCTAATCTCTCCTGCTCTGGAAAGAGGGCAATGATCCCTGCCCTGCCTCTCTGCACAGGTTTATTGCGAGAATCTTATTCTTTACTGTACGGGAAAACACTTGGTAAACTGTAAAGTGAGGGCTGGGCACAATTGTCCCCACTGGATCATCATCACAGTATAGGCGAGCTCAGATGAGCCAGGTGCAGGCATGTTGGTGGGGTTGTGTGAGTCTGTGTGTGTGTGTGTGTGTATCTGCACTGGTGTCTCACTGCGTGCTTCTGCACTCCAATACCAATATTTCATGGTTTCGGATTATCTGTGAGTTTTCACCATCTATGTCTCTATTCAGGCAGTGAACCAACTGTGTTCATGTGTTACAGCCTGAATACAGAGGCAGAGTTCTGAGGTTACAGAAGAAAGGGAGCAAAAACACCTTGTAGTGGGGTTTGACAGTTGAGAGAGACAGACACACACACACACGCACACACACACCTGTGCTGTCAAGGAACTTAAGGACTCAAAAAACCAAATGCAAAAAATAGAGAAAGAGGTGGGTGGAGAGTCATGGAATAACGGGCCCTGAGAGTGGTCAATCCAGAAGGCTTCCTGGAAGAGGAGGTAAAGTCTGAGCTGGATTTGGTAGAAAAGCAGGAAAAGATGGCTTTGGGAGAAGAATAGACATGAATGGGTTTTAAGTATTCTGTTATCAAATAATGGTAATTAGGGCTTCCCTGGTGGCCCAGTGGTTGAGAGTCTGCCTGCCGATGCAGGGGACACGGGTTCGTGCCCTGGTCCGGGATGATCCCATATGCTGCGGAGCGGCTGGGCCCGTGAGCCATGGCCGCTGAGCCTGCGCATCCGGAGCCTGTGCTCCACAGCGGGAGAGGCCACAACAGTGAGAGGCCCGCGTACCGCAAAAAAAAAAAAAAAAGGTAATTATACTTTACCCTGGCAGAGCAACTGAGGATTTACAAAGCTTTTCCACATGTATTTTCTCATATGCGTCTCATTACAGTCCTCTGATCAAGACAAGTCAGGTTTTATTATCCCCATTTAATAGATGAGAAAACTGAGGCTCAGAGGAGATGAGTCATTTTCCCAGTGTCTCCAAGCTCATAGGCAGTGGGGCTGGTAGAAGCTCCCAGGGCTCCTGACTCCTCCCTAACCTGGTGCACTTTCCATTGTCTCTCTGCAACCCCACCCCACCACTGGGTCTGGTTCCATCTGTAAGCTCCCTGGGGGCAGGTACCATGTCTGGGTGATGGACTCTGGACAGTGCTTGGGAAATTAGTCAGTAGAGGGGAGTGGTGGCTTTAGAGTCAGAAATGAGGCTCAACCCAAGCTCTGCCATTTACCTTGACTTTGGCTTGTTAGTTCCTCTCTGAACCTCTTGTTTCCATAGGCGTAGAAGAGATTATTATGAGGAGCAGAAGGGAGAACGTTTCTGAAGTGCTTAGCACTGTGCCTGGCACATAGTACTTGCTCAAATAATGGTAGTTACTGTCATTAACCTCTTGGTTATTCATTTATTATTGTTAATTAAGAAGCCTTTCTTTCTTTTTTTTTTTTTAAGAAGCCTTTCTTTTTTTTTTTTTTTTTTTGCGGTACGCGGGCCTCTCACTGCTGTGGCCTCTCCCGTTGCGGAGCACAGGCTCCGGACGCGCAGGCTCAGCGGCCACGGCTCACGGGTCCAGACGCTCCGCAGCATGTGGGATCTTCCCGGACCGGGGCACGAACCCGTGTCCCCTGCATCGGCAGGCGGACTCTCAACCACTGCACCACCAGGGAAGCCCTTAAGAAGCCTTTCTTGATGGCCATTTTTCACCCATTTCTCCCTTCCAGGATAAATGGGTCCGTCATTCAACACACACACTGCCCATTCATTACTGTTATGAGAGATGGTCCCCAGTGGGCAAAAGCCATTCACTTCTCCCTCCATCCACCTGGGCCCACATGTCCAGTCCAGACCCCACACCATGGAGGGGCTCTAGGGATGCTCCTGTACAAGCTGGTGTCGGGCCTGACCCCTCAGCCACCTGTTGAAATCCATTTCAGTCGCCAGAGCTCTCATTTCTATTAAAACTTCATTTGCCAAGAAAGCGGAAAGGTAATTATGAATCCTAGTCTTAAATCACTCTGCCGCTGAATTATTAAAGGGAAGAATTAAAAATAATCAGGCTTTTTCATTACACTTCATAGCAGGGAAATTAAAGGTCTAAGAATGTATTTTTTCCTCGAATTTAAGTATTCATTTTGGAGATTTATAGAGGAGGTGAAATGATTCCCTGCATGCGCAGCTCTCCCTTTTATAAAAGGGGGAGAGAGGAGAAAACCTTGTAAAATTAAAAGGGAGATAGAGCAAAGAAGGGATTTAACATAAAGAAGTACAACTGAATGTTTTGCATTTTAATACATTTTTTCTGCACAATTACACCATTGAGTGATATGGCAGCGGGAGATTAGGCTGCTGCTAATTTCAGACACTGGGTAGGGAAATGCTAAGGGGTCTCACCAGTCGTTGGGTCAGAAAAGCGTACTGGGGCATCTGAGCCGGCTCCTTGGATCTCCAAGGCCTGTGAAGCAGGGACCAGTTCAGCACCAAGCTTCCACACCCTCTCTTTCCTTCGTGGAAGAACAGGATGAGGGGCCAGGTTCATTTCACAGAGCAGAAAATCCAAGGTACCAAGGTGGGGCAAGCAGCATCTGGGGGCCTGAGACCAAAAGAGGCGGGGCACGGAAGAACTTCCCAGCTGGTTGTCAGATCGGGGTGACACTCCCTCTGCACTCCCGCCCAAACCCCATGCTCCAAGGCTGAGTGTGAGAAACAGAACTGTCTGAGCTAGGACAGAGACAGGATTCGGAAAGGCCTTAGAGGCCCTGATGGATGAGGCCAAGAACTGACCGAGGGCTTCCCTGGTGGCGCAGTGGTTGAGAGTCCGCCTGCCGATGCAGGGGACGCGGGTTCGTGCCCCGGTCCGGCTGGGCCCGTGAGCCATGGCCGCTGAGCCTGCGCTCCGCAATGGGAGAGGCCACAACAGTGAGAGGCCCGCGTACCGCAAAAAAAAAAAAAAAAAAAAAAAAAAAAGAATTGATCAAGTCTCTGTTTCCCCATTCCCAGCGGTCCAGAGGATGCAGACAAGACTCCCCCAAGTCAGGTGAGAAAGAGGTATAAACACCTCCTCCCCTGGACCAGATGCCGAAGGAGGAGGAAATGATAGCGGAGCAGAGCTGGAGGGGACCCATCCCGGGAGGCTTCGGGAGGAAGGGAGCAGGGGACAGGGACAGAGTTTGCAGGCAGACAGAGAGACGGCAGAGGACAGAGCACGGCGGTGCTTCCCGCTCCACAACAGCTGGAGACCACTGTGTTCTCTCCCTTCTGGGGGCAATGCGACAACAGAATAAGAATCGGGACACCATCAACACACAAGCATCATTGGCAGCAGCTGGGTAGTCCCGAATCGGACCCAAGGGGGGGGTACTAAGAGCAGGCTGTTCCCATCCAGATATTCTCCAACAGCTGGCCTGCCTTTTGGTGGGGATGCCAAGCCTCTATCCTGCGTCTCTTCCACCCACACAGGCAACAACTGGACAAGGAAGGGGGCGGGGCTCCCCATGGATCCGGGCCCAAGAGCTGCTCAGCTGCCTGCCCCCCTCCCCCGAGGTGGTAATGAATTGCAGGGAAACGCTGCTGAGAGGTGTCAGAACAATTTCTATTAAACATAATTTCCTAATGAAAAGGTTACGAGGGAGCCCAGTGGAGCTAATCAGGATTGAATGCTCACTCCAATTTACTCCAAGGGAGGGGGCTCGAGGCCAGGGCCTTGGTTCCACCTGGTGTGGACTGGAGGGACGGGCCCCCGGGGCTGGATAAGGCCCTGAGCAGCTTCAGTGCATCCCTCTCAAGGTCTTGCATATGCCCATTATCGCAGGGTGCCAGGCACTGTGCTAAGTGTTTCCCATGTGTCATATCCTCACAACCTCCCTGCAAAATTGAAATTATATTCCCATTTGAAAGATGAGCAAATTGAGACTCTGAAAGGTCATGTGACTTGCCCAAGGTCACCTCTCCGGAAATTAGGAAGCAAGGGTCAGATTCGAACCCAGGTCTGTCTGGCTGAAAGACGTACCACATCGTCCCTTCCCACCTCCCAGGGCCCCGTCCTACCCCAAGGTTGTAAAGTCCTTTGGAAGGGCAAATGGAGCCCTAGAAATGGGGCAGGGCTGGGGCAGGCCAGACGTGCAGCAGAGGCTGCCTCACTCCTGTCCAGCTATCCACACCTTGCCCTGTCTCTGATGATCACCTGGGTATTTGTGAATAAAGAAACCACAGTCACAGATTCTAAATGATTCTGTGTCTCCTCAGAGGCTGAGCCCAGACGGGACATGTTTGTCCATGCAGCCAACTCAGGGGTGCTGAGAGCCCCTTGAGTCTATATCTTGAGAAAAGAAGTCACTGACCCCATGCAGACCCCCACTCTGGTCCCAGACAGTGTTCCCAAGCCAAGCTTGTCTCTGAGCAGGGACCCTGCGCCTTTTTCTCCCCCATCACCCTGGATCTCAGATGCTGAATTCCTACATCAGGGCTGCACTGAGGGTGGGGGCAGTGTGGCCAAAACTAAGAGAAAAGAGGGGCATTTTTAGAATGTTCAGGGATTCTTCCCAAGCCCTCAATGACCAGCTGTTTAAAAATGGCCTTGACCTCTACTGGTGGGAGTTTGGGGATGAGGGATGGAGGAGGAAGGAGCAAACAGGATGTGAATCTGAGACCAAATAGTAATGAGCCCTATTCTCTTCCATTCAGAGACTCCTGATACCACCAGAGCCCAGTTGGGGGAAATTACAGGAACACTGGGGCTTTGCTCTGCCAGAAACTTCTGCAACTGTTGAGATATCTCTTTGTAGGGAGAGGAATGTTCCAGATGTGCCCCTAGGGGCAGAGGCAGGCCCTTAGAGGCTATAGCTGAAAATCTTCCAGGAAACTCACCACCATCCTTATATCCTGGGGGAGGGGAGCTGGGCTACAGGAGGGGCCCAGATGACAGATTCTCCTCCTCTCCTGCCATCCAAACCCACCCACCACCTCCCCTGCCCCTCCCTGCTCCGAAGTCCCTCCACCTCGCCATGAGCCCCAGGCTCTGCACCCCGCCCCCAGCTGGGTGCGTCTCCCATCCTTCATTACAATGAAGCTGTCACAGACTGCCATGTGCCTGCCTTCCCAGGACCTTCAAAGCCTGGAACAGCATGAAATCTGCAGCTGCCTTCCCCCAGCGCCCACTCCCCACTCAGTTCCCTCCCTCTAATTGCTCTGCACAGATTCAACTTGGATGTTGCAGCTCTGGCTGAGGACAGCCAACACTGACGTTCTCCAAAAACATAGGAGGCTGCTTCTGCCTCTAGGCAAGAAGAGCTCGCTTCCTGGGTGTTTGAGGTGCTACCCCTCCTCACACACACACTCCCTGTGAGAACATCTCCTCTCAGCCCATCCACCCCTTAGACGGAAGGCTTCCTAGAAGGCAGGCAAGGTTTTTGCTGAGAACAGCAGTAGTTCTCAAAGTGCGGTCCCTGGCCCAGCAACACTAGCGTCACCTGAGAACATAGAAATACAAATTCTCAGGCCCTACCCCAGATGTATTGAATCGGAAATTGGGGGTGCGGCCTAGCAATTTAGGATTTATCAAGCCCACCAGACAGCTCCAATTCACTGGTTCTGATTCAAGTTTGAGAAACATTGAACTAAGGACCAGTTCAATCAACATCTGATCAACTTGATGGAGCTCCCCTGGGCACCCAAGTCTGTGCTAATGCTGGCAGAGAGGAAAAATACCACCTCCCCTGCATGGGGCTGGCAGTCTGTGACCGACGCGATAATCAAATACCCACTGCAAGACCAACCTGAACATCTGGAAGATGCGGAGGGGTTAGCTGGATGCCGCAGGAAATGAAGGCTCCATGGATGAGAGGAGTTAAACTAAACTGGGGCCTAAATAAATTGAGACCAAATGAAAATCAAAATCACAATGAAATATCACCTCATACCTATTAGTATGGCTACTATCAAAAAAAAACCCCATAAAATAACAAGGGCTGGTAAGGATGTGGTGAAATTGGAACACTTGTATCCTGCTGGTGGGAATATAAAATGATGTAGCCACTATAGAAAACAGTATGGCACTTCCTCTAAAAGTTAAAAATAGAACCATTGGGCTTCCCTGGTGGTGCAGTGGTTGGGAGTCCGCCTGCCGATGCAGGGGACACAGGTTCGTGCCCCGGTCTGGGCAGATCCCACATGCTGCGGAGCAGCTGGACCCGTGAGCCATGGCCGCTGAGCCTGCGCGTCCGGAGCCTGTGCTCCGCAACGGGAGAGGCCACAACAGTGAGAGGCCCACATATAGCACAAAAAAAAAAAAAAAAAAATAGAACCATTATATGATACTGCAATTCCACTTCTGGGTATATATCCCAAAGAAATGAAAGCAAGATCTCAAGGAGATGTTTGTACATCCATGTTCATTAGAGCATTATTGACAATAGCCAAAAGATGTAAGCAACCCAAGTGTCCCTCAGTGGGTGACTGGATAAACAGAATGTGGTCTATACATATGATGGAATACTATGCAGCCATAAAAAAGAAGGAAATTCTGACACATGCTACAACACGAATGAACCTTAAGGACATTATGCTAAGTGAAATAAGCCAGTTACAAAAAGACAAATAGTCTTCAATTCCATTTATATAAGGTTCCTAGAGTAGTGAAATTCAGGGCAACACAAAGTAGAATGCTGGTTGCCAGGGACTGAAGGGATGGAGGAACAGGAAATTGTTTCATGGGTCCAGAGCTTCAGATTCACAAGATGAAAAATTCTGGACAGGTGTTGCAAAATAATACGATTACTATTAACACTACTGAAACATACGCTTAAAAATGGTTAAGATGGCAATTCTAGGTTATGTGTGTTTTACCATAATTAAAGACAAAAAATAATCTGGGCCAAAATTTGGGCAGGACAAGGGACACGAACTCCAGCAAGCCTCGTGTGTGCAGTGCATCTCGTTGGGACAGGAGCAGAGCAGGAGTGAATATCTGATTTTACAGGGAGACAAGCCAGGGAGGAGGGGTGCCCCACCCAAGGTCTGGACGCAGTGAGTGGAGAGCTGGGTCTGGGGCTCAATTCCTGACCCCCATGCCAGCCCTTTCCTCTCATGGTAAAGAGCCCTCCAGGCCCAGAAATCTGCAAGCCCGCACCTTGGCAGGATCTTAAGGAGTTCAGGGTGGGGTTGGGGAGCCCTGGGGTCAGGCTGCAGGGGTGAGCCCGTGATGTCCACGCCAGTATCACACCTGCTTCCCCCCACAGTCATTGACAACAGCCCCTTCAGTCTCAGCAATGCCCCAGTTTGGAAGACAGGTTATATATTCACCCCAACTACAAGTGACCAGAAAGCCAAGGAGCAGAGTTGGGTGGAATTTGGCAGGAAAAAGGAAGCAGCCCAGATTCCTGGAGAGGAGAGTCCTCAGGTGCATCTCAGAAGGTCCCCCTGGCTGTGAGCAGAAGACCCAAAGGATGAAGGAGGGAGGCTGTGGAGGAGGGGAGGGTCAGTAGACCATGGACCCCAGGACCATCACGTGCCTCCTTCCGGCTGTCATGCTTCCCCACCCCCCTTTTCCATCTCATTCCCTGGGTTCTCCATGTGGAACACAAGGGCAGGCCCTGCAGGAGGAATCAGCCATGGGGTTCTCTTCTCCCTCTGAGCTTCCCCACCTCGAGTCAAGGCAAAGTCCAGACCAGCCTACAGAGGCCATCCCATCCCATCCACCCATCTCAGCCCTGGCCAACCTCTCTTCTTCAACTCCCACCTCAATCCCCAACTCACCCCTCCCAACACTGTGCCCTGTAGCTAGAAAACCCCCACGCCGTCAATCCTGAGGCCCTCCGCATTCCTCCTCTAGGGCCCCTTCCGCAGCTCCGAGGCCTTGCAGCCAGAAGACTTGCATCTGACTCCCAGTTCCTCCAGCTTGTATCTTTGTGATCTGAGGCAAGTCATTTCACCTCTCAGAACCTCAGCTTTCTCAGCTTCCAAATGGGACTGCATCCCCCACTCAGAGAGTGCAGTGAGGCTTCAACAGGATGAGCGTGGGAGGGGCCTCTTGATGCCGGTGTTGTGTCTGATACTTCCTGTGCTACTCAGCTCTCCTCAGCATTTACGTACAAAGCAGTCCCTTGCCTTGCCTCTGTGAAAGTTTTCTCCACGAGGGGTACCCTCGTTCCCCTTTCCACCCACACCGGGGGCACGATGGACCAGAGTCAGAGACACACGGCAGGTGGAGAGTTGGGGGCAGAATCCAAAGCACCCCATGGCCCACCTTTATCCTTTGCCTTTGGAAAATGATAACGATGTCTTCTCCAAAGACTTTCCCCCTTGGGGAATGCTGTCAGTGCTGACATTGGCATGAGTTTATCAATCCCTGGGCTCCCCCATCTGATAGTGAGGGCGCTGAGGGCACATGGCCAAGTTCCCTAAGAACAGGGGTGGTGTGACACAGCTCTCTACGCCCACACAGGTGCTCAACCATGTTTATAAGGAGGGAGAGAAGAGGAGGGAGTGGGGATCCAGTCTTCAACCAACCCCAAGACTTTAGGGCTCAGGTATAGTCTGAGATTAGGGTTAGAGGTCAAGTGCCGACTAACACTAGGGCTGAGGTTAGAAATGAGGATAGTGTTTAAGTTAAGATTCATATTAAGGAAAGGATGAGGGTGGGGTTGAACTTCATATCTGTATTGGGTTCAAGTCTGCATTCTTGTTAGAGTTCTGGTTAAGGTGAACACTAGACTATAGGCTATAATCCGGTTATTGTTACCAGGTTAGGTTATTGTTATCAGGTTAGGTTATTGTTAACAGTAAGACTTGAGGTAAAATTCACCTTAGAGTTAGGTATGCCTGAAAGTTCTGGGACTTGCAGCAGGGGTCAGTGCTATGGGCTTGGGCAGGGGTTCTGGACATGACAGGCCTGGCAGACAAGCATCTGGAGAGATGTGGCCAGCAAGGCTGTGCCAGATGAGATCTGAAGCCAGCACCGTGGACAGCTCCAGGGAAAGTGCCTTGGTGAGCAAAGACACCGTAGACATTCCTAGTTGCCTTCCCCCACTGCCCCCTTCCACAGCATCACAGCCTCTGAGCTATTAGCCCAAGACTGACCCCTAAGAAGGCCAAGATAGCACCATATCCTCCAGCGAGTTTGGGTCTCTCATCTTTTTTTTTTTTTTTTTTTTTTTTTTTTTTTTTATGTGGACCATTTTCAGTCTTTACTGAATTTGTTACAATACTGCTTCTGTTTTTATGTTTTGATGTTTTGGCCATGAGTCATGTGGGATCTTAGCTCCCCAACCAGGGAGCGAACCGGCACCCCCTTCATTGGAAGGCAAAGTCTTAACGACTGGACCGCCAGGGAAATCCCGAGTCTCTCATCTTAAAGCCTTTGCCTTTCCTTCAGCATCATTCTTGTCTCTGACCCTATATCCCCTGGGCCTTGAATCAAGATCCTAACTGGGAAATTTCTGGTTTGGGCTTTTATGAGATGATCATTTTCCTAAAAATCAAAGTTTTTCGAATTCCTCTTTTGACTGCCAGATTCGCTCTACCATGTATGCCATAACCCTCATTCCTCTGATCCTTCTTCCCCACGGGGAAATCAGGGAGATACCCAGGCCTGTCCCCCTCGTCTCTCTCTTCTCATCTTCCCCTCATCTCTTGAGCCCTGAGGAGTAGGACAGAACACAGGTGATGGCCTCAGGATGGAGCACAGGTGAGAGCACACAGTCACCCAGAGGCAAGCAGTGCCCAAGGGTGCAGATTTCCACCCTTCCCTGGGGGACTGAGAGCTGCTCTTCCCTGATTATCCCCAGATACCCCAGCACAAGCAGAGTAGATGTGGAGCAGGGTCCTGCTAAGGGAACAAATGCTGCACACGCTCAGACCCAGGCCCTGGGAGGTCCGAGAGAAGACTTCCAAGGTCTTCCCCTCAGCCTAGCAAGCCAGCCCCACAGAGTGGGGGGGAGGTAACCAACATACACTTAGCACCTACTGTATGCCAGACTGTACCTACAGTTTTTTCACTGACTCATCACACAAGCCTAGTGTGGATTCCTTTCTACACATGAAGAGACTGATGCTGACTAGCAAATAGCACATCTGGGATTTGAACCTAGGTCATCTGGTCCTAAGTCTGTTGGCCCAAAGCCCATACATTTTCCACGACATCATGAACTCCGGTTGTTCAAGTGCCCTTCAAGTCAACTTGGCAGGAACTCTCAGCCTTCGTATGAGATGCCATCATCAGGTCACCAGTCTGGCCGGGATCGCCACAGACATAGCCTTGTGTCCTGAAGCCTGGGAAGAGGGGCTTTATCCTCTGCCTGTGGCGAGCCCCCTCTAGGGCCCGGAAATTCCTGTGAGCTCCCTCCTAGTAGGCAGTGTGTCCATGCCATGGCCAAGCAGTTCAGCATTGTTGTTTCTTCTGATTCCTTTCCCCCACCCCTCCCCCACCCCCGCGGGGCATCTCCAGGGGACAGATCTTCATGTGCTACAGGTACAACTTGAAGTTACCCCCTAGGGAGGGGACGTGGGAACATCCTCAAACCCCTTTATGAGCCCTGGGGTTGTATCCAACCCACCCCTTGGAGGTCACGGGGGTGGGGGGCAAAGGTGAGCCTGGAAAACAGGAAGGTACCAGCCTGGGGAGGCTCTGGGGAGCTGCAAGCGGAGCCTGGCTCCCCTCCTGTCCTTCTGTAGTAATTAACAGGCCTTTGTTCCTGTCCCTGATCGTGTCTGGCAGAGCCTTAATCATCCTCTTCCCTGCAATGAGCAGCCTTCTCATTAGGGCCTTAAGAACCTCTATTATAAACATGTAAATGGAGCTCAACGAGGAGGGAAATATTTGACTGCTCCAATTTCCTTTGTGCTGCTGCCAGCTTCGGGCTGCGCACGCCTGCGATTTCACTGCTCAGCAGCCGGGTGCCAGCACGCTGCCCCCACCGGCCTGTCACACCTCTCCATCTTCTGTCGGAATTGAATTACCTTCGCTGGCGAATGTTTGGAGAACCTCTCTCCATCAATCGATTCTGAAGTCAGATTTTGATTCCAAGATACTTAATGGCACTTGGGCTGTTGGGAGCCTGGGAACAGGTGGACCTGGGGCCCAGGGAACTCTCTAACAGCAGGGTTAGGATGGGTCATCACCATTATTCCCCTGCCTCTAAGCAGGTTAATATTTCAGCCAGCCCAGCTGGATAGGAGCCGCTCTTCTTTAAGGTCTAGAGAGAAGCAATTCCTGAGACTCCTGCTGGTCTGGACTGGAAGTTCTTCCTGAGGTCTGCCTGAAACTGGGTGAGCCATTTGGCCTTTTCTTTTCATTTTTGTCCTTGATGAAAAAGGAAGAGCCCCATTAGCTAGAACGTCTATCCACTGCCGGAGAGAAAAGCTGATGGTGTGACCAGCACCTCTCCCAGGGCCATGGTGGCTCCTGCCCATGATGGGCAAGATGGTGACTCACTCCCTGCAGGCCCAGTGCAGCTGCGGGTAAAGGACTCCCTGGGCATGGTGAGCCCTTCACGCAAAAGTCATGTGCCCCGGGCTTCCCTGGTGGCGCAGTGGTTGAGAGTCTGCCTGCCAGTGCAGGGGATACGGGTTTGAGCCCTGGTCTGGGAGGATCCCACATGCTGTGGAGCGGCTGGGCCCATGAGCCATGGCCGCTGAGCCTGCATGTCTGGAGCTTGTGCTCCGCAACGGGAGAGGCCACGACAGTGAGAGGCCCGCTCACCGCAATGAGGAGTGGCCCCCGCTCGCCGCAGCTGGAGAAAGCCCTCGCGCAGAAGCGAAGACCCAACACAGCCAAAAATAAATAAATAAATAAATAATTTTTTAAAAGTCATGTGCCCAAGTCCTCCTTGATTCAGAGATACTGGAGATGTTTGTCCCCACCTGCCTTCCTTCTGAAGCCCTTTTCAGATCTAAACCTCCATTCTGCTCATTCTTCAAAACCCAGATCACTTCCTTTCCTCCACGAAGCTGTCCCACACCATTTCTCCCACTACTAACTTCAGAGCACACCGTCTGCCCTGTTTGTCCATTTAACGGGTGTCACCTGTGTGACAGGTCCCTGCTGACCCTGAACTGGTCTTATGTCTCCCCAGCCTGGATAATTACTCCAAAGTGTTTCTCCTTCAGGGTGGAAGCTGTCCTCATAGCTCTGAGCACAGTGCCTTGAATGGGGTAACATCAAGAAAACAGACTCAGACATAGAAAACAAACTTATGGTTACTAAAGGGGAAAGGTGTGGGGGGGAATAAATTAAGAGTATGAAATTAACAGATACATACCCACTAAAAAAATAAAAAGAAAGAACACTCGGTGGCTGGGTTGGCTGGTAGGTGGGTAGATGGGCTGGTATATTGGTTAGAGGATTGCTAGTTGGTAGGGTATGGGGTGGGTTGTTGGAAGACTAGGCTTCTTAGCTGATTGGCTGATTGGCCCATGGACTCATAGGTTGGTTAGAGGCTTCCTGGGTTGTGGGGGAGGTGAGAGAATGGGCACACCAGTTATTACCTTATTGCCTCTCAGCTTCAAATCTACTCTTCATTACCTAGTCTGTGATCATGGCTGGACTCTAAAAGTTTCTCCTTTACCAGAGAGCTGCCTCTCTGTTAAGCTCTGTTAGTTGAAGGGGCTAAACACAGCAGGAGGAAGGGGTTTCCCTTCCAGGCCCCTGCAGTAAGGCCTCTGCAGCATACAGCTTCCTCCAGCTCCCCAAAGGCAGCTTCCCAGGAAGTTCCACCAGTGTGGCACCTCGCAAATTCTCCTGCCGTCCAGGGGGCCTCGCCAGCCGTTCCGCCCTTAGCAGGGTAGTGACGTCATCAACCCCGGGGGCGTGTTTCTGGGGAAAGGCTCTTCCAGGTTTGCTCCTTCCATTATGCTCTGCCTCAGCCCCAGAGGCAGTGACCCCTCCCCATGTCTGCTATTCCTTTGTTTCTTTAGAGTAGGTAAGCAGTCTCCTATTAAAATAGTTGGTAGGTAATCTTTAGGAAGTTACCCCCTGTCATAGTTAATAATGTCTGCATTAAACCCTTCCTGTTAATATTACCGTGTAGTTTCTGTCTTCTGATTGGACAGTAAGGTGATGCGTTCACTGGCGAGTTGGTTGATAGGCTAGTTAGTGGGATGGTAGAATGGCGGAAGAACAGGTTAGCTGGCAGGCTGGTTGGTGGGTTTCTGGTTGGGGGGTTGGTTGTAGTTGCTTAGAAGGTTGCCAGGGTGGTGGTGTGGCACCGTGTAGGGTAATACATTGGTTGGTGGCTACTGAATTGGTTAGTGGGGTGACGGCTTGATTGGTAAGTTGGTAGACTCGGGTGGTTGATGGGTTAGTTGGAGGGTTGGTGCTTTAGAACGTGGGGTTAGCACCACGTCAGAGAGAAGGGCAAGCCCCGCGCAGGCCCCTCCCGTGGGCCTCAGTCTCCATTTCTGTCCTACCCACAGGGGCCCATCCTGCCCCCCAAGCTGGAATCCTCACGGTTGTGCCGTGGCTTCCAGAACACCTCTGCGAACAGAAGCAGCGGCTGAGGAGGACGCCTCCGGGGAACGTGGAGAATGGAGGGCAACGAGCTCCGGAACCCAGAGGCTACAGGCTGGCCCGTTACCACCCACGCTCCAGAGGGCTCGGACACCGCCCCTGAGGGACCACCTGACTGCGCAGCACCCAGAGGGCCTTCCAGGAAAGGGATTAGAATTCACTGCCCTTCCGGGGGGATTTGTGCCTCTGCCCCATGAAATCGGAGATCCTGACCCAAGGCAGGGGCCTCCTTTAGGTGCTGGGCCACCCACGACCCAACCCCAGCAGGCTGGGATTCTCCGCTGTACCTTCCCCCACCCTTCTGCCCATCAGGACCCCCGACCCCTTCCTCTGGTCCGTCTCTGCCACCCTCGGTCCTCAGCGTTCCCTCTGCCACACTCTCCCCGCCTACAATTCCCCCTCTGGCCTGACCTTGAGGGCTCAGCTGGAACCCAGCAAGGCCTTAGTCCCTGCCCACCTCCTCCACTGCCCCCAGCCACGCCACAGGGCCCACCCAAGTGCCTTGTAGGTGGCCTGGCCCACACCCCAGCCAGAGGCACCGAGACATTTCCAAACTGCATCTTTTAAGAATCAGAAAAAGAGATTTCAGAAGGAAATTGCTTTCCCCCCCCACCCCCAGTCTAGATGGGTTATTTTTTACTTGTCTTTTTCCCCCACTTACAATCTCAGTAAAAAATGAAATCATGTCTAAAGCTTTTCCCTGGGTTGGGGCCAGTCTCTAGCCGTCCTGAGGCCTGGAGGCACCAGAGAGGGCCACACCCCAGGAGGTGGGGGCCAGGCACCCAGCTTCCAGTCCTGCAGACGGGGCTCTATTCTAGGGCTCCCCAAGCCCAGAGCCAGGCCCTGGCAGCTGCCGGAGGAGGGTGCATGGGTGTGCTCACAGCGGCAGAGAGTAGGGCTGTGTTGGGACAAAGCTGTGAAGTAGGAGGTTCGCTGTATCTCCTGAAGCCCCGTCCCCACCCACAACCATAACCTCACACTCGCACCTACCACCACCCCTGCCGGCCCCTTTCCTTCCCTCCAGGCCTCAGAGCAGGAGCAAAGCACCTGATTCCTCCCCTCACGCCAAGAATGACAGCCACCTGGGCCAGGCTTTGAGGGCCAGTCCCTGAGACGGGAGGCACAAGTTCTAGCCCAGCTCAGAAAGTCACTTCCCCTCTCGTGGCCTCAGTCTTCTCACCCGGAAGGGGTGTGGTGAGCCCTGCACTGCTGGCTCGGAATTGAGGCTGGCATCTGCTGCGGTGATGCATGACCAGCACCTCGTAAAGTGACAGCCTCGTGCTTCTTGACCACTCATGCCACGCCGCACACCACGCTGAGTGTCTTAAACACTTGGTCTCGTTTTGTGTTCACAAGAACCTTACAGCTGGGTCTGTTGTTATCTCATCTAAAGAGAAGGAATCAAGTCTCAGAGAGGCTGTGGAGCTGCCCAAGGTCACACAGCAGACGAGGTGGGGAACCAGGCCTCAGGTTCCTGTTCTTAACCCTCACTCGGTGTTGTCAGGTGCTATTTTGTGTTTCTTCATTGGAGCCTTTGGAAGAACTATGATCCAAAGAAATAAGTGGAGGAGGAATTCCAGAAGGAGATATAGGGGTGGGAAGAACCTTCTAGAACATCTCAAATGATACTAATAGTGGCTAACACTTATTGAGCACTCACTGTATGCAGACATTCTGCTGAATTCTTAGGTGTAAACTCAATTAATCTTTACAACACACCTGTGAGAACCTTCTCTCCAATGTGCAGGTGCAAACACTGAGGCACAGAGAAGTTACTTAACTTGTACAAAGGCACGTTAGCAGCCACACCTTATAGCCTCAGCCATGGCGCCAAGGAAGTTACTGAGGTTCCTCTTCCTAGACCAGGGGGTATGTTGGGGGATGGGGGCAGCAAGGGGAGGGGGGCTAAGTGTCAGAGTGAGAACCCTGGACCCAGAGCCCACAGGGAGGGTGAGGATGCCTCTGCCTCTGGTTTTCAGGCCAAAGTCCCCTTCTCTCTTGGTCACACCCCTCTCCCACCCCCAAGAGTCTAGTTAGTTGCTCAAGGCTGCAGTGCTGATGGAGGGAGAATGTAGTTCAAGGCTGAGAGACGCGGGCACGCCTGTGACATGTTGGCCAGCACCCCATCCCCCGCAGCTGGAACCTCCCAATCTCCCCCTTGAGGGTCTCCCGCCTCTGGCCCTCTGTGCCAGCTGCCCTTGTCTCCCCTACACACATCTATCCCTTCTCCTGGCACCAAACTTCAGATCCAGGGTCACCCCAGCCCCGGTCACAGTAACAGGGGCCCAAGGACAGAATGGTCCATGATTTCATGCCGGAAGGAGGCTGTGAAGTCCAAGACTGGCTGAGGAGGGGGGAATTTATCAGGAGATGGCTGGCTGGTGACAAAAGTACACCTGGCCCAAGCAATGTCCGGGCTTGTGGCTGAGCAAATCACATTGACTTTTAAAGAAGGCCTGTCAAGAGGAATGGCAGCGAGGGTTCCTCCCCCCAACACAAGAGGTGTATCACCTTCAGCTTCCTCTCTCTGAGGAATCCTCTACTTGGTCCCCTCTCTCCAGTTGGAGCCAGCCTGACCCCACCCTGCACATATGCACATTCATCTCTAAGCAGTAATCTATGCACATCTTGCTGCCAAAAGATTCTGAAATAGTTAAAAAGAATGCATGTAATAGTCTAAGATTAAACATATAGATGGATGATTTCACCAAAGCAAAAGAGTAGTGGGGCCCCATATTCAGCCGGGTCCGTGGGAAGGCAGGTCCGCAAGTGACAGAAGAAGGAAGCAGGGGAAAGAGACACAGAGATAGAGGTGAAGACACCAGAGACAGGGACCCAGAGAGGTTCCAGGGAAAGACCAAGGGGAAGCCTTGGTCCCCAGCTGCTTCCCGGAGTCCAGAGCCAGTCCACCAGACACTGTCCACTCATGATTAATTTCCCTTTTCTGTTAAAAATGATCAAGATTCAGGAAGAAGAAAAGTAGAATAACAAGGTATTTGGGGGTTTAGTGGGCAGGGGTTCCTGAGGGATCAGGTATGGGGTGTGAGGAAAGGAGGGAAGTGGGACGCCTCACCTGGCCCTCAGGGAAGGAGGGGGGGTTTGGTGCACAAGGCAGGAACAGAGCAGAAATAAAGTGCTGGCCACCAGCCTGGGAAAGAACCACAGCCTGTCCAAAGCCACCTGAGGGTTACTGCTTCCATGCCGGCTCCACACTCTGCCAGGTCCTCCAGGGCAGGACTGCAGCGTGCTCCCCTGCGACCTCAGCACCTACTCAGTGCTGCCACACTCACACTCACCCCTTCGAGGTGGCTCCTTGGACGAGTGGCCCCACTAATTCTCTTCCTCCCACATCAAAAAGAGGAGATCTGACCTGTCTAGAATTTAGTAGTTTGTAACCTTTCATGGCTTTGAGACCTTGCTGAGAATCTGATGAAAGCCAGGGCTGTCCCCCTCCCCAGAAAACACACACACACACAAACACACATCACCTGTGATTTTAGTGACTTTGTGTTTCAAGGGTTCATGTCCCCTCTGGGACCCCAGGTTGAGCGAGCCCTGGGCTAGCATCTGGGTAAGGGCCCCTCCAGATCCGAGGTTCAGCCCCCGTTGTCCTGAGCCCCGACGTGGAAGCCTGGAGAGCCAAGAAGCAGACGAGGTGAGACAGGCTGGGTGCTGGCAGGAGGGAAGTGCAATCCTGAATGCCGGCATCGCTCCCTTCATCCAACTGCCTAGGCCTGGAGGGTGGAAAAAACCAATGACACCTGGTCTAAGAGAAAAATGAAGAAAGAAAATGAAGGCAGAAAAATGAGCACTTGCCATGTACCCAGGTGTGTGCCAGGCACAGCCCTCATCTCCTGTCCTGACAATCACCCAGCAACACGGTGACAAGCCGGTCCTGCCAGCTGCAGCGTCACCCCACCCAACACACACGCACCAGGGCACATCTCCCTCAACCCCGCAGGACCCTGAGCCCGCACGTTCCTTCCAGGCCTGGCCCCTCGGCCTGCGCTGCATCTCCGGCTCACTTACGCAGAAAGGCTTCTGGTTCTGCCAACGACAGCACGGTGGGCAGGCTGAGGGGCTGAAGAAGGCAGCGTGGACATCTGTGATGATGCCCCGGGGCCAGGCCAGCACAGCCCAGCTCTCCGGGTCCTAGAGCTGGTGGGAAGCAGGAAGGAGGGAGCAGGATGCTGGCAGGCGAAGCAAAGATGAAATATTGATGCTCGTGTCCTGGTAAAGCAGAGAACGCCACTTGTCCATGAATAAAAGATGCGCTGGAGGAGCAGGCTGGGCGGCAGATTAATTAATCTAAGTGAGCGCTCTGCCCTGTGCCATGGGGCAGAGCGGGGGTGGGGGGGCAGTGGAGTAAACAGACTCACCTCCCAGCTGCCGGCTGCCGCCCCAGCCCTGCAGGCCCAGAGGGGCCAGCAGAAGTCCTCTGTACCATGCAGGCAGCTGGTTAAAGCACGGACACGGGCAGAGCAGCAGTGCCAAGCCCAGATGGGTGGAGAGAGGGACAGAGGCAGCCGGACTGTCCAGGACGGGCCTGGGCCTCTCTGCCCCATGCCTGCCAGGGGCCACACGAGATAGCAGTTTCCCCAGGCAGGTGCAGGGTCTCTGAGGTCAGCGAGGGGGAGCATCTGGGTCTCCTCGGTCCTTTCCTGCTACCTCCGTTTCTTCCTCAGGGAAATTGTGAGAATCGGAAAAAAGAGGGGGAAGGTAGGAAAAAGGGCAGAGGCAGGAGGCCTAAGATTTGGCAGAAAAAGTTGGGCACAGGCCGGCATTGCTCTGAGGAATGTTGGCAGGGAGGATGGAGGACCACAGTTCTAAGGCCCAGGGAAGAGGTGGATGGTGCTATAGCTGTATCTGCCCTCGGAAATGCTAAACCCAAGACCCTGACGGCTTCTCACCTTCAGCGTAACACGGAAAACGTGCTCATGGAAGGGAGTGGCCCACGGGTTCTCTGAGGTGGTGGCAGAGTCTCAGCAGGAATTGGCGCTCACGACCTCGGCTTGTATTGTCTCCACAGTACGTGGCTCTGGAGAGTGTATGTTGCCTAAAGGTTACACTGGACTTGATGGGAAGGGCGGCAACATCCTTCATTACTCTCCTCACTCCAGGGTCCTGCAGGAGGGCGTCATCTCCAGCATCTGAAGTGTCCTAATGACACGCCCCCAGAAGGAGCTCCCCATCCTGACGGTGGCTCCTCCCCCACCCCCACCAGCCTCAGTGGAACCAGGGTGCCCTTTGCTGGGGTAATCATCCTGGTTTGCTCTATGGACAGCAGTACCATCCCTGGAACCTCTCCCTGGGCAATTCATCATGAGTGGCCTGCTGACATCTCTTGTGCTCTGTCTCATACTTGTTATTTAATTATTTTCACCTAGGTTTAGTCCCGTATCTTCCATTCATTCTTAGCCCCTTGAATGCCAACCAAGTCTTTTTGGTCCTGATGGTGCCTCACAGCCCCTGGGCTCACAGGAGGCACATCAGCCTGTGAGGGCTGCCTGGACAGCCCTCACACTCCTGTCTTTAAGACGGGAACTAGAGATTTCCCTGGCGGTCCAGTGGTTAAGAATCCGTGCTTCCAATGCAGGGGGCACGGATTCGATCCCTGGTCAGGGAACTAAGATTCCCACATGCCATGTGGCATGGCCGAAAAAATTAAAAAAAAAAAAAAAAAAAAAAAAGATGGGAACTAGTCCTTACTGAGGTGTTTTACAGGCACCCGAACTTCCCCACAATGAGGCAGGTACATCTCTCCCGTTGTACAGATGACAAAAGTGAGGCTCAGCTTTTGGCAAGGTCATCCAGCGGGGCAGGTGGCAGAGCCAGGAATGGGCCCTGCTCGGAGCCCGGGTCCTTGCTCATTCCTCCACGTGCTGATAGTGAGAAGCAGCAGGAACACAGAGCAGAGGGCACTTAGCTTTCCTCACTTCCTGTGGAGGAGGAAAGAGGGTTTCCCTGGCTGCTGAGACTGGTCGGAGCTGGACAGAGCCCAAGTGCTCAAGGCTGCCCCGGGAATGTGGGACGGGTCCCATGGCTGACAGCAGAGAGGAGACAGGTGGTGAAACCCCACTCCTCTCCCAGGGCTCCCTGGAAGATTCCCCAGGGTCTAACCAAATCCATCCAGCTGCCAGAACCTGGCTGCCCAATTCCAGGCACCTCACCATCACCTGTGCCTGGAGCTGAGGGCCGGGGCTGGTGACGCTCCTCAGCCCGAAAATAATCACAGGTCTTCAGGACTGCTGACAGGAGACAGAAAACTGGCAGAAGACTGACCTGGGAGGCGCATACATTGTCACACACACACTCCAGCATTTTATTGCGGAAACGGGGGCATCTAAGTGAGTGAATTTCTGGGGAAAATAGTGGCTGGGAAGCCAGAGACCTGCCATTTCTGTAGTCACAGTGCCACCTGCTGGCAGTACCTGGCATGGCTTATAGGGGCTGTTCTTGAGCCGGGAGAAGAACTTCCAGACCTCTGGTATCCATTCATTCATTCACAGATATTTATTCAGGGCCTGCTGTGTGATAGGCATTGTTTTAGGGGCTGAGTATATAGTAGTGAACAAAACACACTAAAATCCCTTGCTTTTTGGCGCTTATATTCTAGTGTGGGAAACAATAAACAAGGCCCACGGCATGCTGTAAATATACAGCATGCTAGAAGGGTGAGCACTAGGAGAAAAACAAATCAAGAAGAAGGTAGGGGGCGTCCCTGGTGGCGCAGTGGTTGAGAGTCCGCCTGCCGATGCAGGGGATGTGGGTTCGTGCCCCGGTCCGGGAAGATCCCACGTGCCGCGGAGCAGCTGGGCCCGTGAGCCATGGCCGCTGAGCCTGCGCGTCCGGAGCCTGTGCTCCGCAACGGGAGAGGCCACAACAGTGAGAGGCCTGAGTATCGCAAAAAAAAAAAAAAAAAAAGGAGAAGGTAGGGATTGCCCAGGAGGTTGTGATTTTAGATAGAGTGGTCAGACATGACCTCTCTGAGCCAGTGACATTTAAGTAAAGTCTGGAAGGAGATGAGGAGAGAGCCGTACAGATTTCTGGGCAGGAACATTCCAGACAAGTGCGGAGGCCACACCATGCCTGCTGTGTCTGGGGAACAGAAGAGGCCAGTGAGGACTAAGTGGAGGGTGGGAGAGTGGTAGGAGGTGGGACCAGATTCCGTAGGAGCTCAGAGGCCACTGTAAGGCTGTTGACCCCGCAAAATGGGGCTTCATCTCAGGTGCTGAGCTGAGGAAGGGCACAACCCAGCTTGAGTTTTTAAAGGACCCCTCCGGGCCCTGTGAGGAGTCAAGGGTAGAAACGGGGACACTAGTTAGGAAGCCACTGAAACCTCCAATAGGAGGTGATGGTGGCTTGGCCCGGGGGTAGCTGAGGCAGTGGGAGGGGTGGCAGGATTCTCTGGAGGGGGAGAGAAAGAGAGGCGTCATCTACGACTCCAAGGCTCTGGCGTAAACTACAGAAAGAATGGTGTTGCCCTTACTGAGATGCAGGATTTGCTGGCTTGACGGGAGGAACTGGGAGCTTCATCTGGGGCTTGTCCAGTCAGAGTTGCCCATTAGATGTCCAGGGGACAGTTGGATAAATAAGTCTGGAGCTCAGAGGCGAGGTCCTGCCTGGAGATACAATTGGAGTCATCAGCTCTTGGATGACTTTCAAGTCATGAGACTGGATGAGATCCAAGAGGGTAGAAAGAAAACTGAGGGACCAAGGACTGAGCCCCGGAACCCTTGACTTATGAGGTCAGGAAGATGCAGGAAAATTAAGAGGAAGAGGCAGCAAAGAGAGGGAATCAGAAGGCTGGGATCCTGGAACCCAAGTCAAGAGAGAGGAAGGGGTGGGCAATCATATCAAAAGGCTACTGATCCCCATCAGGGCTGAGAAGGCTCTACTGGATTCAGCAAGATAGAGGGCGCCGGTGACCTTGAGAAGAACAGTTCTGGAAATGGATGGAGACAAAAAAGAGTAAGTGCAAGAAAGAGTGAAAAGAGAGAAATTGGGGACAAGTTGAAACCACTGTTTTGTGGATTCTTTTGTAAAAGGGAGGAGAGAGGTGGGAAGATAGCTGGAGGAGGAGTTGGTTTGGGGTTTTTTAAGGTGGGAAGGAATAAGGACCTGCTTGAATGCTGGCGGGGGTGATTGCAGAGAGAGAGAAACCTGTTGGAGGAGACGTAGGGGAGAATCGTGGGAGCACTGTTCTCCAGCAGGTGAGAAGGGATGAGATCTGGTTGTTCATCCCGACGAGGTACCACTTCACACCCACTATGACGGCTAAGACCCAAAAGACAATAATGAGTGTCGGTGAGGATGCGTGTAAGCAGCTCTTTGAAGGAAACTGCGCTCAGCAGGAAGCCCCTTTTCCTGTCGCTTTAACAGAGCCATATTGTAACCAACTTTTAAACCAGGCACCCCTATGCTCTACTCATCTCTGGCCCCAGCGCACCTTTCAGATCTTTAAGTCACACAATACCTTGTCTAACTTGTCAGTTCTTTCCATAGATCGAAGAAGTAGACATGAAGAATAAGTAACTGGTGACCAGATCTCTGCCCTAGCTTCCCCTTCAGCAACCTCCTGAACAAACTGGGTGACCAAACTTTGCGGACAAGTTAATGTCTAGAGGAAGATGCCAAGGGATCGACAAATCCTCACATAAGCCTGCACACGGTGGGGGATGGCGACAACGCTGACCCCCGGGCTCAGTGATGAACTAGATTGCTTCCCTGTTTCCCTTTTAAAAAGCTTTCACGGCCGAGCAGAATCTTTGGAGGTGGTTTGGGGGGAACATTGTGTCTACCATCTCCCCAGATTGCCGGCATTCTGATTAAAGCCATCTTTCTTTTCTACGAACATCTGTGAGTATTGATTTTGTAAGCAGTGAGCAGCAGGACCCGATTCAATTCGACAACATGTGGAGAAATTGAAAGTCTTGTACATTGTTGGTGGGAATGTAAAGTGGTGCAGCTGCTTTGGAAACAGCTTGGCAGTTCCTGAAAAAGTTAAATGCGGGTGACTATAGTTAATAATACTGTATTGTATATTCGAAAGTTGCTAGGAGAGTTGATCTTAAAAGTCCTCATCAGGGCTTCCCTGGTGGTGCAGTGGTTGAGAGTCCGCCTGCCGATGCGGGAGACACGGGTTCGTGCCCCGGTCCAGGAAGATCCCACGTGCCGCGGAGCGGCTGGGCCCGTGAGCCATGGCCGCTGAGCCTGCGCGTCTGGAGCCTGTGCTCCGCAACGAGAGAGGCTGCAGCGGTGAGGGGCCCGCATACCGCAAAAAAAAAAAAAAAGTTCTCATCAGAAGAAAAGAAATTTTGTAACAATATTTGTGATGGATGTTAACTAGACTTCTTGTGATGATCATTTCACAATACATACAAATATTGAATCACTGTGTTATACACGTGTATGTATATAACATAATGTTATATGTCAATTTTATCTCAATAAAAAAAACTTTAAGTTAAACATGGAGTTACCATATGACCCAGCAATTCCACTCCTATGTGTACCCAAGAGAAATAAAGACATACGGCCACACAAAAATGTGTACACAAATGTTCATAATAGCCAAAAAGTGGAACCTGAAATGTCCATCAACTAATGAGTAGATAAACAAAATGTGGTATATCCATACAGTGGAATATTATTCAGTCATAAAAAGGAATGAACTACTGACACGTGCTGTAACATGGATGAACCTTGACAACCTTACACTAAGTGGAAAAAACCAGACACCAAAAGCCACAGATTGTATGATTCCATTCATATGAACTGTCCAGAATAGGTGAGTTCATAGACACTAGACTTTTCCATAAAGTAGATTAGCTGCTACCAGGAACTGGTGAGTGGGGGACAGAATGGGGAGCAATTGCTAATGGGTATGGGGTTTCATTTGGGGGTGATAAAAATGTTCTGGAATCAGGTAGTGTGTGACGGTTGCACAACTCGGTGGATATGCTAAAAAAACATTGAACTGCACCCTTTAAAAGGGTGAATGTTATGCTTTGGAATTTTTTTTCTCAACAATAGTTGTTGTTGTTTTTTAAAGACCCGGTTGTGCAGAGTAGGGGGGCTGCCTTGGCCCCAGGAAAGAGGCAGGGGACTCGGGCACTGAAGCAGGTACGCAGTTGGGTGTGGCAGTGGGCGACTGTGGATGTTCTCCCCTGGTGGCTTCTACTGCCTCAGTGAGACAGGCGGTGAGGTCTTCAGCTGAGAGTGAGTAGGGGGGCGGTTCCAGGAAGAGCGAAGGTGAGGAATGAAGCAAGAGAGGAAATGGATGGACTCAGGACATTGAGTAGGATTGCAGGGCGGGGCTGAGGCCCAGGCGAGGGAGGCAGAGGAGCAGTAGGGATGCTCTGGAGGGGAGGGGGGAGCCCCAGCAGCCTTGAGAGTATGGGGACCTGGGTCGGGGGCACCATGCTCCCCACACAACACAGCTCTCCTGATATCTGAACACACAGGTACACACGTGGTGGTGCTGCACCAGCAAACCCTAAAGATGCCCACCCGTGAGCCTTCACAATTGTAAATGCACGTCCCTCTCACCCTGGGATCCATTCCCCTTGGGGAATCCAGCCTCAGAGACCCTTGCACGTAGACACAAGATGTATGTACAGGATGTTCGCGGCAGCCTTGTTAGTAATAGTAAAAGATTGGAAACAGCCTGAATGTGCATTACTGGGGAAATGGTCAAATAAATTCTGGTCCGTCCACGCTATGGAAGCGCTAGAGCAGTAAAGACACTGGAGGAGCCTGTGTGTGTGACGGGGAAGGATGCTAAGACGCAACATCATTAGGTGGGGAAAGGTTGCAGAACAATGTGTGTCATGTTACGTGATTTTCTTTTCTTTTTTTAAAAACAAAAATGGTATTTATAAGTGTATACATAGGTTATTAAAAGGTACAAAAGATCTAGAGAGGATGCAATTTACATTGTTAATGGTGTTTAATCTTGACGTGTGGGTTTGGGGAAAGGAGTTGAAGAGGGTTAAAGGGATCAAAAGGGTTTTAGAGGGGGACTTTCATTGCTTATTTGATACATTTTATGGTTTTTGGACTTATAACATGGAGCACAGATGCTTTTGTAATTTAAAAAGGGAAGAACTGCTGTGCCCCCCACCCTATCCCTGGCTCCTTTCCTGCCCTGGGTCAGGGAGCCCTGCGGGGCCAGCGTCCCCCCAGCCCAAACAATGCCCTGCCATGTCCCTGGAGGCAGACACAAGGCCTGGCCAGAGCGCAGTGGGTCCCCAGCAGCCTTCCCTCTGCCTGCCCTTCCCAGCTCCACACCCCAACCTCCCCTTCCCCTCCCCCCATACAACTGTTCCCCTCCAGCCACTTCCCTGGGGAGGAAGGTATCTGATCAATGCACTGGAACCAAAGGTACCAAAGGCAACGGAACAGCTACCCTAATGATAATACCCAGCATTTATATAGCACTTACTGTGTACCAGGCACAATTCTAAACACTTCATATATGAACTCCCAACAACCCCACAGGTTCCATATATTACTATTTTCACTCCGTAGCAGATTTTTAAACACAAACAAATAAGAAGAAGGCACGAAAGGCTAAGTCCCTTGCCCCAGGTGCTACAGCCCACTGACCTGAGAAAGAGGCCACCTCCCGGGAACCCATGGTCCAGGCCGGCCTCCTCCTCCCACTTCCCTCTCCCGCAGCTGTCGGTCCTGTGATGTTCTGATCGGGCCATGTGCCTTCCAGGGCAAGGCTATGGTTTCCTCAACCCAGAGCCCCAGCCCTGCACACGCCTGACACACAGGCAGCACTCATCGTGTTTGTTGAATTAATTGCTCTGTCCCCCCAACCCCCAGTCCACCGTAGCCCAATGGGCTGTGCCTTGCCCTCTGGGAATTGGTTTCCTCATCTATAAAATGAGGGGGTGGGTGCACTAGACGGCATCCGACCACCACTTCAGGACGAGAATTAAGGTGAAGCCAGTAGGGACTTCCCTGGTGGCACAGTGGCTAAGAATCCACCTGCCGATGCAGGGGACACAGGTTTGAGCCCTGGTCCGGGAAGATCCCACATGCCACAGAGCAACTAAGCCCGTGCGCCACAACTACTGAGCCTGTGCTCTAGAGCCCGCGAGCCACAACTACTGAAGCCCGCACACCTAGAGCCCGTGCTCCGCAACAAGAGAAGCCACCGCAATGAGAAGTCCGTGCACCGCAACGAAGAGTAGCCCCCACTCGCCGCAACTAGAGAAAGCCCACGCGCAGCAACAAAAACCCAACGCAGCCAAAAATAAACAAATAAATTTATTTTTAAAAAAAAAGGTGAAGCCAGTGCTCATCCCAATGGAGTGACTGTCAATGGTGGGACGTGAGGGCCAGGGTGGAAGGTGGGAGAGCTTTTGAGACGCCTGCCCTCGTGGGCCTTCGGGAGCTGGGAATGCGGATCTCACCCAACCACAGGCACAGACAGACACTTCACCCGACTGTCCAATCGACGTGGCTCCAGGGGACAACAGCCCACACCCTGTGCCGTGGGCTCCGCAGGGGCTACCCCTGCCCAGCTTCGTGGAAGGTGGGGAGCTGCTCCTGTCACCAAGTCAAAAGTCTTGGCACCCAGGTGGCTGCCACAGGTGGAGGAGATCACATGCCATGTGGGCAGCACGTGGTGGCTACATGAGGCAGCGTGAGCCTGTCTGGGACTCACGGACACAGGGAGGGGTGGGGCTGAGCAGTGTCTCTGGTCTCCTTGGGCTGCGGCAGCGGGGGGGTGGGGGTGGGGGGGTGGGGGGGTGGAGGGTGCCCTCCCACAGTGCTTGTCTACCCAGCTGGAAAGCGCCAGAACAACCTGGGGGACAAAGAGCCAGTGGAAGGAGGAGGGAGGGGACCCCCTGGGCACTGCCGCGAGCAGCCACTTCACGCATCCGTTCACAGCGCCCCACGGGAACTGGCTTCCTCATTCCTCGCAGATGAGGAACCCGAGGCCCAGAGAGGCCAGGGACAGGGCCTTTGTCTCCAGCCGGGACCCGAACTCCACTCCTGAGTCCACAGCCCATGCCTCTCCTCATTCCATCTCCTCTGGGTGAACCAGGATTCTGCGCTGGGACTCAGATGCAGCCGCCAACCCTGTCCTGTCCCAGCCCTGGGCTTCCAGCCTCAGCTCTGGAGCCAACCCTCGGTGCCAAGGCAGTGAGTGGCCTCAGATCTGCGAACCAAGGGGTCCTGGGCCAGATTCCACTGGTGGATTCACCGTCAGCTCCTGAGCCCCCAGCCAGCATTCCCCCCACCTCCCCACCACAGCCCCTCACCATCCGTAACGGCCCCATCACTTCTCAACAGAGTCTCCCAGCCCCCCAGCCCCATCACTCAGGGTCACACAGCCGGGCAACCGCAGGCCTCAGACTTCAAAGGAGGTCCAGGTGACCCATAGCAAATAAAGGGGGGAAGGGGGATGGGCCCCTCATCCTCCATGCCCCAGAGGTCACCCTCTGAGTGTTTCCTTTTCCCTTTCCTGGAATAGATTTAGGAGCTCTCTGGGGGAGCGCTGGACCTTGACCCTCTCGCATGGTACTAGGGAGGTCTGTGGTCCAGGGACAGCTCCAAGCTGTTGGCAGACCCATAACCAAGGTGAGTATCTGGGAAAGCCGTCCCCCCGGCGCGCCCATGCCACACAACCACGCTGAGACACGGCCACTCCCCCAAAGAGGACGCAGGCGACAAGTGCCCCCGGCCCCCTACTCCCCCCTCTATCCCAGTCCCAGGCTGCCCACAGGTGGCCTCCAACCCCTGTGCTGCCGACTCAGAGGATTCAACAGACAGATGACAGCAGGCAGCCCTTCCCCGCCGCCTCCTCGGAGCCTGTGCCTGGGCCGGAGGCCAGAAGGATTTTCCCGGAATTTCTAGGGCCTCTGGCACAAAGATATCAAGAAACCTGAGGGAAGAAAGAACGGGACAGAAGCCGGCAGAACGAGCGGGGGTTGGGGGGAGGGTGTTACCATGTGGGTCATCCACGTTCCCCCCACCCCTCCCTGTGCCCAGCACTTGCTGCTTCCCTGCCTATGCACATGAAAGCTCCCACCCACCCCTCCCCAGAACAGACACAAAAGTCAGGGAGGCGGAACTGCAACCAGGTAACATCAAACCAAGTATAGAGGATGCTGCCCAGACACAGAGGAGGGCCCCATCACAGACACTGTGGATCCAGGAGGACTTCCTAAAGGGAGTGCTTCCTAAGGCCTTGGGGGAAAGACCATTTCAAGGAGAAACAGCTTGTGCAAAGGCCCTGAGACAACAGAAAGCGTGGTGAAGATTGAGGAGAGTGGAAAGGGTCTGCACGGAGGCGGCAGCCAGAGCAGCCCCGCTCCACATTGGTGGCCGGTGGTTCACTCATCCTGCTTCCTAGACATGGCAGGAATGCGCCCAGCCTCCTGCTGGCCCCATGAGCATATTTGGGAAAGTATCTTGTCACAGACCTCAGCCCAGCCCAAGACTCCTCTGACCTCCCACATCCTCTCTGAGGCCGCTGCTGGGCGTGGTCTCAGCCCTCAACCCTCAAGGAGTTCCTGACTCATCGTGGAAAAAGCTAAAAAGACCAGTCTTCTCAAGAATCAGTCCAACTCTGGGGGGAGGGCGGCTGTGACCCCAGCTCCAGGACACAGGGACAGTGGAGGGGGCGGGGGCAGGGAGCAAATCAGAGACAGAAGAAGATGCAGAAACAGAGACCCGGGCAGAGACTGATGGAAAGAGAGACAGGAGGTGCTAATCACAGACACAGGGACAGGCAGCCCAAGGCAGCAGGACAGAGATATACCAGGCAGCGACAGCTAACATAGGCCAGAAACAAAGCGATACCCCTAGGTACACACAGGACAGGCTGCCAAAGACAGCCAAGGACTACAAAGTCAGCTGATCAGCTGATCCAGAGCCAGCCTGTGGACCCCAGAAGAGATTGGGTGGGGTGCCGGAAGGCAGCTCCCAGCTGTGGGATGGGTCCAATGACCGCACTTGCAGAGCAAGCCATGAGGGGGCGGTGTTGCTCCAGCCACTGCCCTTCAGCCGGGAGCCCAGCTCCCCAAAGACAAAGGCAGACTCCCTCCATCAGAAGCAGCAAAGACCCAGGCTCACTGAAGGTGTAAAAGACTTGGATGAGGGAACCCAGAGCAACCACACCCTAGCCTGGAGACCCCCTCCTCATCCCAGCATCTCCTCAAACCTACCCCTTCCCTCCACATTCCCCATCACCATCCTTGTTACCCCTTTCCTGACCCCTGGAAAGTCCAGAGCATAGAAGGGCAGAGCCTGGGGATGCCGGGCAATTTCCCTGCCCTTTCTGTAAAGGACATGAGCAGATGCTAGGTCTGAGGACTGCCCTTGGCTCCTGCCACAGGACCTGGTCCCCTCCTTTACATCTTCCCTTGTAGGCTCTTAGATTCAAAGCATCCCTCACAAAGATACAGAGGTCTGAGCCCACGCTTACCAGCAGACAGCAGTGCTACAATCACAAGTGCAACCTTGGGCTGCATGAATAGAACCTGATGTCCGGTGGAGGACCGTCATCAGCGATGAAGTCCAGGCCTCTGGTCACTTCTCTTGAAGGGAAGTTAATAAACCCACGTGACCCAGGAAGAAGGCCACTGTGGAAACATGCTACACATACAAGATCCATCAGTGAGCACCAACACTGCGTCAAACACTTCATATATTTATTTCATCTCACCTAATCCTTACGTCAACTTGCATTAACGTACCCATTTTACAGACAAGAGAACTCAGAGACGCTCCTCTTCCAGTGACTCTCCTGTAGGTGTGTGTATTTCTCAAAGCTCCATCTCAGGCCTCTTCTCTTCTACTTTGTACATATTTCCCGAGCATTCACATTCATTCCTGTGACCTAGACTTAGTTCTCAAGTTAAGCCTTTTGCCGAGATCTTTCTCCCGGGTTCCAGATCAGTCCATCCACCTGCTTTCTCCTGATCTCCTCCTGGATGTCTTCAGGGACCTAACATTCTACATACCCAACGGCGACTCCAGATCTTCACACAGTGGGTGACCCGGGCACACAGCCAGCTCCCCTCAGCCAGCCTCCACCACTCCCAACCCAGTCAACTTCCAGTAGACTCTGCCCTACGTGAGTCCAGGCACTGCTCTCCGCCCCATCCCATCTCCCTGGGCCTTGCCACTGTCATCCTTCACCTCCACCCCGCCACCAACTCCAAGCTTCAATATATATGGATGGACTCATGTCATTCCCCTGCCTAAACCCATCCAGTGCTTTGAATTGCTCTCAGGGCAAAGTTCAAAGTCCTCACCGGGGTCTGAACTGCCCTGATGACCAGCCTCCCTCTCCAGCTGTCCATCGCCACGCCTCACTCCCTCCAGCCAGACAGCCCTCCCCCACGACGGACCACTCCCTCTGCCGCAAATGCCTCCTCCTCCTTTCTGCCCTGAAGCCTGTCCTGAAGCCCCCCTGGGTTAATGCTTGAAGAGCCCTCTGACCCTCTCCTTAGCATCCGTCAGGATGCTAACGTGCTCTCGATGCCGTGATTATGTTCTCGGTGCCTGCCGTCCAGCAGAGGGTGAGCTCTGAGGGGGTCGGGCTGCATCTGTGTTGGTCACTGCTGGATCCCAGCCCCCGTGAGCCTTCGCGAGTCTGGAGCTGAGTAAATGTTTGTTCAATGAATTCTGCCCCTTCCACACCTCCCGGGGTAGCTCAGCATGGCTCTGGACAGAGATGACTCTTGGTCATGTCTTCCTCCTAGTGAGCTGAATCCTCTCAAGTTCTTGAATCAACTTCCATTAGGGCAACTGGGGGAGGGTCAAGCGGCCATCCCTCTTCCTGCAACCAGCCTGCTCTCTTCCCCTCTCCCTCCTCCACCCGAGGGCTCCTATGCCCTCAGCCAGCCCTCCTGGGCCAGGAAAATGTTGAGGCACCTCTCGGGCTCCTAGATGTCACCTTTCCTCCTCCCAATGTGTTCCTGGCAGGGAGGAGATGATGTGTTCCCTGTCTTCCGTCTCCAAGCCACCCGCACACGTGTACACGTGCGCATGCGCACACACATACGCAAAACACACACACACACACACACACACACACACACACACACACACACTGGCACACATCCTCAGACTACCTCACCTGAGCACACTGCCTCCCAGTAGGGGGCGCCCTCTCCCCCTCCAAAAGCTCCCCCACCCACACTCCCCCAGCCTCGTCTTGCTCCAGCGCCTCAGTCCTAGGGTCCCCCAGTCTGAGAAGCCGGCCTTGGGCTGGGAGTCCCTCTGTGACTTGTTTGTGGCCTTGGGCTTTCCCTCCCAGACCTCATCTCCACTTCAGTAAAAAGAAATGGTTAGATCATGAGATGCCTTCTGAGGTCTCTCCCAGCTCTCGAATCCTGTATTAGTTTGCTTGGCTGCCATAAAAAGTCCCACAGACGGGGCGGCTTGCACAACAGAGATTTATTTTCTCGCAGTTCTGGAGGCTAGCAGTCCCAGAGCAAGCTGGCGGCAGGGCTGGGTTTTTCCGCTGCCTCTCTTCTTGGCTTGCAGATGGCTGTCTGCTCCCTCTAGCTTCTCTCTGTGTCCTGATCTCCTCCTCTTAGAGGAGCACCGGTCATAGTGGATTAAGACCCACCATATGACTTCTTTTTACCTTGATCACCTCTTCCCTTTTTTTAATTTTGAAGCCCAGTTTATGGATCTTTAATTTTATGATTAACGCTTTTTTATTGTAGTAAAATATACATAAAATTTCCCATTTTAGCCAATTCTAAGTGTACATTCACACTGTTGTGCGACCATTACCACATCCATCTCCAGAACCTTTCCATCATCTTCCCGAACTGAAATTCTGTACTCATTTACACTAACCCCCCACCACTCCCTTCCACAGGCCCTAATAACGACCATTCTACTTTCTGTCTCTCAATTTGACTATTCTTACTTCACGTAAGTGGAATCATATCATATTTGTCTTTCTGTGTCTGGCTGATTTCATTTACTCTAATGTCCTCAAGGTTCACCTTGATCACCTCTTTAAAGGCCCTGTCACCAAATACAGTCACATTCTGAGGCCCCGGGGGGTGAGGACCTCAACCTATGAATTTTAGGGGGACACAATTCAGCTCACAACAGATCCCAAAGAGGCGACCTCATCACCCTTGCTGAGTGTCAGGGCAGCGGGGAGGGCTGATGGGTAATGTGTAGAAAGCACCTGTGGCGCGGCAGGGCACAGAGCTGGTGTTCAGTACACAGTAGCTGTGAGCAAGGCTGCTGCTGATGACAATGATGGTGACAGTGACGTTGGATGATGTCTCGGGATTGGCCTAAGCAAAGTCACCGAGTCCTTACCTGGTGTCCCCACGGGGAAGGCCCCCCGTGAAGGTTTGTGCGTGCGTCTCGCCCTCGCTCCTGGGTCTCTGGCCTGTTCCATCCCTCCCGTCAGGTGAGGAGCTCGCCAAGGACAGCTCTCAGGCCCTTGCCGCTTGCTTTCTCCGCGCCTGCGCAGTAGGCACCAACCAGGTGGGATACAGAGTAGACGCTCCAGGCCTTTGCACGTGCTGTTTCCCTTGCCTGGAACTCCCTTCCCCTCCCCACACCCGTCCCCATACAATTCCTCCAGGAGTAACAAAGCCTTAGGTGTCACGCCATCGGGGAAGACTTGCTTGAACTCCCAAGGTTTTGAGTGCCATGCCCCCAACCCACCCCACCTCTCCCCTTCCCCCAACCTCCCACCTCAGCTAGAGTTCTAAAGATGTGGTGTAGTTGTGACTGATGGTGTGGGCTCCAGAGTCAGAGTCCAGAGGAAGCCTGCAAATCCTGGCGCCTTCACTGACCAGCTGAGGGACCCTGAATAACGTACTTGCCTTCTCTAAGCATCAGTTTCCCCATCTGTAAAATAGAGAGAGTTTTTTGTTTGTTTGGGTTTTGGTTTTTCTTTTTTTTTTTTTTTCAGCTTTCTTGAGATATAATTTACCTAGAACGGTGTGTAAGTTTAAGGTGTACAACGTGTTGATTTGACACACTTATATATTACAAGATGATGACCACCGTAGCTTAGCTAACATGCCTTGCTGTCGCATGATTACCATTTCTTGTTTGTGGTGAGAACATTTCAGATCTACTCTCTTAGCCACACTCAAGTATATGATACAGTATTAGCTATAATCACCATGCTGTACATCATATCCCCCAAATGTGTTAATCGTCTTTTGTAATTATTGAGCTATAATTGACGTCTAACTTTATATTAGTTTGGGGTATGCAATGTGATGATTCAATATTTGTATATATTGTGAAATGACCACCACAGTAAGTCTAGTTAACGACAATTGCCACACATAATTACAAATTTTTTTTTCCTGTGATGGGAACTTTTAAGATGTACTCGCTTAGCAATTTTCAAATATACAAAGCAGTGTTATTACCTACAGTCACCATGCTGTACTTACACCCTCAGGAAGAAATGAAGGTTTTAACGGTACCTATTTCATAAGACTATTTTGAAAATCAAGGAAGAAATTCCCCACAAAGCAACTTAGCACAGTGCCTGTCAAAGGCAATTCAAAAAAGCACTTAGTAGCTATTATGATTATTTTACTACTGTAGAAGTCATTGCATTAAGGAACAACCCTCGAGGGGGCACCGCCTCTCTGGTTTACCACGAGACGTCTTAGCAGTGATCCTGCCGCAAAGTAGGTGCTCAATATAAAACTGTTGAATAAATGACGACATTAACCCCTTAACTGATAAAACGGAACCCTCTACTTCTAGCCATTTCTCTAGTTTTTCTGGTCCAGGCTCTTGGTGCTGTGAAGTGGGGATCCACCTGGCGGGAGAGGGTCAGAATGAGAGCCGTGGGAGGGAGGCGTGGCCAGAAGTTGGGAGAACCACCTGAAATGCCAGCGACAGCCTGTCAAAGACCAGCACTGTCTGCCAGCCCCTCTTGCAAGTGAGGCCATCCTGAGGGTCCCTTGCTGCCTGCTCCATGGGCCAGTTCTCTTTGCTCTTTCTTCAAACTGCCTCACGAGGTTTGCTATTAAACTTTCCATGATTTTTGCACCACCTGCTGCCAATAAATACGGGACAGGAGTAAAGTTGACCAACAGTTCCAAAAAAAAATAAAAAAACGACCATCACTGTCCCATTAGGGACCCAGGGCCTGAGCGGGGCAGCCTGTCCAAAGTAGGAACGTCCTTTCAAGGAAGCATCTTCTTCCCTCCAGCACCGCCACCCTGCTTACTCCAGGGTGCCCCTGGGTGCCTCCCAGACCCTGGGTCTTCCTCCTCTGCCCAACTGGTTGGGAGTCGAGGTGTGCTGAGGAGTTACCCTTCCAGGAACAGGAGAAGGAACAGAGCATAGAGAGGCCTGGGGGAGCAGAACGTAAAGGTGGAGAAAATGAGTGGAGGCATCTCAAGTTAGAATTTAGGCCTGGGGACCCCCAACATCTGATGCAAGAGGCTGTGGAGTCTGGTGGCTCTGAGTTCTTCCTAATTTCAGTCCTGTCCCCAACTTGCTGTGTGACCTTAGGCAGGTTACTTATCTTCTCTTGATCCTAGCTTCCCCTCCTGTAAAATGCAAATTGTGATATTGTAGTAGCAACGACTATCACTGCTTGTCCAGCCAAGTTCAAGGGCAGTCCCACGGTCACTCCAAGTGACCACAGGCCCTGGGTGGGGTCTCCCTCTTCCTCTTGAACTAACAGATACAGCAGGAAATGAGGACTGAGAGCAAAAGACCACGTGATGGCATTTCCCTGGAGGTCCAGTGGTTGGGACTGGACCAATGCAGGGGGTGCGGGTTCGATCCCTGGTCGGGGAGCTAAGATCCCACATGCCCCATGGCCAAAAAAACAAAACATAAAGCAAGCAATCATGTAACAAATTCAATAAAGACTTTAAAAATGGTCCACATCAAAAAAAACAAAAAAGGCCATCATCAAAAAATCTAGAAACAATAAATGCTGGAGAGGGTGTGGAGAAAAGGGAACGCTCTTGCACTGCTGGTGGGAATGTGAATTGATACAGCCACTATGGAGAACAGTATGGAGGTTCCTTAAAAAACTACAAATAGAACTACCATACGACCCAGCAATCCCACTACTGGGCATATATCCTGAGAAAACCATAATTCATAAAGAGTCATGTACCAAAATGTTCATTGCAGCTCTATTTACAATAGCCAGGACATGGAAGCCACCTAAGTGTCCCATCAACAGATGAATGGATAAAGAAGATGTGGCACATATATACAATGGAATATTACTCAGCCATAAAAAGAAACGAAATTGAGTTATTTGTAGTGAGGTGGATGGACCTAGAGTCTGTCATACAGAGTGAAGTAAGTCAGAAAGAGGAAAACAAATACCGTATGCTAACACATATATATGGAATCTAAGAAAAAAAACATGTCATGAAGAACCTAGGGGTAAGACGGGAATAAAGACACAGACCTACTAGAGAATGGACTTGAGGACATGGGGAGGGCGAAGGGTAAGCTGGGACGAAGTGAGAGAGTGGCGTGGACATATATGCACTACCCATAGCACAGGGAGATCAGCTCGGTGCTTTGTGACACCTAGAGGGGTGGGATGGGGGAGGTGGGAGGGAGAGAGACACAAGAGGGAGGGGATATGGGGATATATGTATATGTATGACTGATTCACTTTGTTATAAAGCAGAAACTAACACACCATTGTAAAGCAAGTATAAAAGATGTAAAAAAAAAAAAAAAAGACCACATAATGTGAGGGCTGAGGCTGCCACAGTGGGCTTCATGCCACAGGACTTACAGGGAAGCAGAAATCTAAGTGAGTGGAGCAGTCTGGCTGGCAGAGAGGGGAATGGATGCAGAGAGAAGCAGAGACAGCAGAAAGGCCATTGCTAGAGCTGCCTTGATGTCTCTGCAACCCCAAACCCCAATCTCTGGGTACCCAAGCCACAAATACCCCTTGTCACCCTAAGGTTAGAAAAGCCATAGCTGGAACCTGTATCCTGCTCACAGGGTCGTCTTGAAATGAAAGCATTAGCCCAGAGTCTGGCACGGAGTTGGTGCTCAGTGATAATGATGACGGGGGGATCAGAGCCCCGCATGGGTGAGAAGTCTCGGGAAGGCCCCTGCCCTGATGCCCGCATACACGCTCCATAGGCCCCTGGGGGGCAGAGGACGGGGGCAGCTGCACTCACTAAGCCTTCCCCTCCTGTTCCTCCCAGCAGCAGCCCGCCAGGCCTGGGCACATGCCGTTGTCCCAGCAGGGGCCATAAAGGTGAGGGAGGTGGAGACACACCCACAAGGCCAGCCCTGGCAGGGCTGGAGGGTGGGGGGGTGGGGGGGACAGGAGCCGTGAGGCGGTGCCCCAGTGAGGTGCACTTTCGGGTGGCCTTGGTTAAGAGCACAGCTCTGAGCCAGAATGCCTGAGTTTGACCCTCTGTGCGACCCTGGGCAGCTCACCTAAGCTGTGTCTCAGTCTCCTTGCAGTAAAATGGGGATGAGAGCAGAACCTACTTCCTAGGGTTGAGGGGGAGGTAGAAAGAGGTCAGGATGGGCCAAGGTCAGAACAATGCAGCAAACAGACGATGAACACTGCAATTGGTACCTGAAGAGAAGCAGGCAGATGCAGACGCCAGCTTTCACTGGAGGAGAACAGGCCTGGCCTGGGTGCTGGGCTCCCCCAGCCGCGGTCTCAGGACCGCTGCCTCTGGGCTGCTCTGGGATTCCCACGAGCACCGTCTCCTTCCTCCGCCCACAGCCCTGCAGCCCACCTACCCCTCATTCCAATCTCGAGCTCCTTCCATACATCCTTTAGGCTCTTGCGCAAACATCGGCCCCTGGGAGAAGCTTCCCTAGGGGTCCTCTTCACCCAGGGCCCTCTGCTATTCTGTCTCAGACCCTGGGAGCATTTATCATAGAGCTTGAATCACAGGAAAATCCTGCCATAACATTCATTCAGACAGAGGCACAGTTGGGGCTTTCCTCGTGCCTTCCAGCTACCCCCCACCATCAGCTCCTGGTGAACAAGGAAATACTCAAGTTCACGTCTTTGGGGGCAGGGACAGGATGTCCAGGAAGCACAGCCTGTGACCATTCGGGACTTTCTCATGTCAGTGCCAGTTTAGTTATGCATAGTGTAATTTGAACTGTCTTTACGTTTTGTGCCAGGAACATAATCCACTTTTTAAATTCAGTGTTTGCTTTATTTCCGCTTGCAAAACAAAAATCAGTCCCCAAACTAAAAATGTATCAATTTCAAAGTATTCTTATACTACGACATTTGACTATGAAAATCATTTAATATGTCTTTTAAAATTATTTCATACAGGGCATCTATTTTTATTTTTATTTATTTTTTTTTTTGTGGTACGCGGGCCTCCCACTGTTGTGGCCTCTCCCGTTGCGGAGCACAGGCTCCGGACGCGCAGGCTCAGCGGCCATGGCTCACGGGCCCAGCCGCTCCGGGGCATGTGGGATCTTCCCAGACCGGGGCACGAACCCGTGTCCCCTGCATCGGCAGGCAGACTCTCAACCACTGCGCCACCAGGGAAGCCCCAGGGCAGCTATTAAAGCTCTGGGTTGGGCTGCCTCGCTGAGATCAGTGCCATAGCTCAGAATTTTTAGAGGCATAGCAAAGGTACTTACTACATTTTAAAATTTATTTTATGCAGAAATTCTTTTAGGACAGTGACTATAGCTACCTAAGGTCTCCTTTTCTTGATGATGCTAAGAAACCGTGTTCCCAAACCAGAATATTTTTTTCTTTTCCATTATGGTTTATTACTATATTGAATATTACTATACTCAATTAGTAATACTGAATATTACTATATACTTATTACTATATTGAATATAGTTCCTGGTGCTATATAATAGGACCTTGTTGTTTATTCACTCGGAATTCTTGTTTTCCTTCGGAATTTTTTAATAAACATTTTTTTAGAGCAGCTTTAGGTTCGTAGCAACATTGAACAGAAGGTGCAGAGATTTCCCATACAGCCCCACTCCACATTGCATAGCCTCCCCCATTATGAACATGCCCCACCAGATAATACACTTTTCATTAACTTCACAGGAGCGTGGTCTCTCCTTTTATAATTGGACTATTTGGAACCCATTTAGCACAAAACTATGGGGATTGAACCTTAAGACACTTACTGGGTACCTGGATGTCTGCTCCCCCAGCGGGATGTAAGTTTCACAAAGGAGGAGTTCAGTCTGGGCTTCTCAGTGATGCATCCCTGGTAGCCTATATAATGCTTCCCAGGAGTGGGAGCTGAACTTGAGAAAATGAATAAGACCCGCCACAGAAGCAGAGATCAAGCGACAGGTCAGGAGGCCTAACCAGGTAGCCAGTGATCACAGCCACATCATTTATCCTCAGCGTTAAGGAGAGATCCAGAGGCCATCAGGCCTCACCCCAGCCCTCTGCTGTGATCACAGGATTCCAAGAAGCCCAAAAAGAAAGACCATGACCTCTCTTACTCCCTGGGGAAACTGGCTCCACAGCTGAACTGCTGGGGGCTCTGCTCTGCCCTCACCCAGGAGCGCTGGGGGTGAGCCAGGCTTCCTCAGTACCCCCAACCTTACCATGATTTATGGAGAAGACAAACCCAGGAAGGAAGCCTCGATCAAGGACCTGCCAAGAAACATAATAATTTAATGAATTAAGCTCATTTGGATGGCTTGGGGGTTTTCTCCATTACATTTGTATCTTGATTCCAATGGTGTGTCTCTGGTGGGAGCCCCAATAAATAGGTGTCTCTGGTGGGGGGGCCCAATAAATAGTCTGGTTTCTGAACAATTTGAGAAATAAAAGAGTAAGAAAAGAATCCACCAAGATGCAACAGTGGGGACCTTGTTCTCATGGAGGGCCATGTTCTCCCAGGACAGAGAAGGTGGGGCAAGGTGACCCCTGTCACATGTGAAAGGTCAGGATAGAGCCCTGGGCGGAACAGGGAGATGCTCCAGCTGGCACAGGGGTTGGTTTCATGTTACTTTCTGTGTTTATTTCCCCTTCATCATCCCTGAAGCTTGTGCAATGCTTTGTTAAATACCCCAATCTTGACTCAGCTGTGTTTAGGGAAATCGAGGCAATGATCCCAGTTCCAGCTCAGGCTGGACCAGCCACCTAAAGCCAACGGGAGTGGCCACGGAGCTCTTTAGTGGCAGAGCCAAAGGAAGCAGAATCCCAGGGGAAATTTGAGACCAGAATCCATTCGTGACCTGGAAGGGAAGTTTTGCTCTACCCTGCTAACCCTGGAGAATTGGGACTTGAATTTAGTCTGAGTCAGCCAGACCCTATGTAGAAAGTCTCCCGGCATTCAGATCTGCTCCCCGGCTTTCCCCACCAGGAGATCTCCCAAGGGTCACGTCACTCATGTCTTCTTCCATTCCACACCCCCAGAGGTGGAGGCAGATGACCTGTTCCCCCCAGGTTCTCCATTGGTAGGAAAATCCTCCCATCTTTCCTTCCTGCCCAACTCCGCTCTGCCTGAAGAGCTAGCCTGCAGCCACCCAAACGTGATCTTAAATGAATATGTTCTCACCAGGCAGCTCTCCCACTGGGGGACGGGTGTCTGTCAACAAGGTTACTGTAGATTATGAACTGGATTTTCCACAGACTTCCACTAGGCAAGCAGAGATGTGTTTCTTCCCAAAAAAGGAGGGCAAAGGAGCAAAGTCTGGGAGTGGGAAAAGAAGTAAGCGAGGCTACATAGAGATCTCATTAACCCAGGATGTGGTTTTAATTCTGGGCTTCCCTTGCAGCCTCTACCCTGCCCCCAAGTTTATTAAGGGCTCCAGATTAAATATACAAGATGTACTTGTAACATGGAGACCCTGGCTCAGTCTCCTGAGACTGTCAGGGGAAAGAAAACAACCACAAATCGAGGAACAGAGAAAAAGCAGTCTGTGACTTTCAGAATCTCCTTATTCAGTTAATTGCTTAATAGGATAAATAGAAGGAGGGGTTGGTGCTTGCAGCTCTAAAATCAGCCTTCAAAACACCCTATCTGCCAGGTAGAGCATGTTCTCTGTGGGCCCCACTCCCATCTGCTAACCTTTCTGGAAGGCCAAAGAAGAGTAGAGAATTTGCCTTTACAATATATTTATTAAGGAGGAGTTGCGAGCAGGAAGGGTCCTTAAATCATTGCGTCTTTAGATAAGGAGCTTATGCCCTGAAGGTTTCTGTGAGTGCCTAGCTCCTGATTGAGAGACACATCTAGGGCTTTAACAAAAGAGCTCTGATGATGTACCATAGAAAAAATTATCTTTGGGACTTCCCTGGCAATCCAGTGGTTAAGACTCCACGCTCCCAATGCAGGGGGCATGGGTTCGATCCCTGGTCAGGGAACTAAGATCCCACATGCCATACGGCATGGCGGGAAAAAAAAGAAAAAATTATCTTTCTCCCCAGGGTTTAACCAGGGCCATCAACTGAATAAAGGGTCCCTGGTACCTAGCATGGTATGAAACATAAAATGACACTCAACAATTTGAAAACCAATGGTTGCATGGATGGATGGATTCATGGATGGATGGATGGATGAAGGTGAAGTAGCTTCCCTTTTTGGGAGTTCCTTCCTTCAGCACTATCCCTAGAAGGGTCCAATCACACAGACACAGATTGGTTCAGCTGAATGAAGACTAGACAGCATATTAGGCTATGTGAAAGGAAGGAGGAGTACAGAGATAGCTTCCAGAATGTATGGGAAGAAGAGACTGTTGCCAACTTATCCTAGTTCTTCATGTATCTCTTAATCTAGCACTTTGATTGTTTTTTCTTTTTCAGCCACAGTTAGAAGTGCTACCACCTTTTCCCCACCACCTATCTCCCTTTGTCAGGGGCACCAGAGACTAAGCCAGAGGACCTTATGGACCATCTAGTCCGAAGAAGCACACGGTCCTCAGACGTGTTTTGTTTGGCCTCTGCAGTTATTTAAAATTTTTATTTGGATACTAACACGTAAAAATCAGATTTTATGTAAAAATACAGTTTTTTTGTTTTTCTTGGGGAAAAAAACCCCGAAGACCTGGCAATGTTTCCTTGGCACTTTCTCTTAGTGACAACTGCCTGGTGCTGGGAATAGGTTGCCCATGTCAGTCAGGAGTACACTGTCCACTTAGCCACAAGCCCCACCTTGCTCTACTGTACATACTGCCTGCTTCCCTCATTCAACAGTTTCTGTCTGTTTGGTCCCCAAAGTATATGAACCATTTACACAAATCCAATACCCTCACTCTACAGATGAGGAAGCTAAGGCCCAGAGGGGAAATGACTTGACTAAGTTCACACAACAAGCTATCAGCAGAGCCAGGACAGGAACACTAGTAACTACTGGTTTGTTTGTTAGTGTGTAGCATGGTGGATCTTTTAAATACTGTGGAATAAATGAATGTGTGAAGTAATTAAACATCCGTTTTTCCAGCTACCTTGAAGTGTGCCCCATCTGCGCTATTATAGCTGTACCCTCCATGCCCACTCAAAGCACACACACCAGGAGTTATCCTGGGCCCGCTCTCCCTGGACCAGAACTCTCCTGCCGATCTCTGTACCCTGAGACGGTCCCACTGAGATGTGGTGGCTGGGCTTGCCGTTCCAACATTCCTATTATCTACTGTCAAGTCCAAGTGTAAGGGGTTTTCTCATTCTTTGGTTGCCCAGCACCTTTCTCCTCTGCTTTGGTAACTGTCTTTCAATTTTCTCCTCCCCCATTCTCCACCTGTGAGCTTTTCCCTGGAGTTGATGGCCATTCTATTCCCAGAGGTAAGGGGTGAGGGGAGAGGCTGATTGGCTTGAACCAAGACATGGACCCTAAGAAGTCCCTTGGGTCTGGTAATAAGCACTACTCCATTCAAAGTCAGTAAGTCTGGAGCAGGTAGTCACTGTTCCTCTAGGAAAGAGATTCTCTGGAAGCTGCTGACTGTCATCTGGGGGCCATGATGAGAATGTTTATCTGAGAACGGAGCCAACACAGAAGAAGAGGCACTGAGTAAGGGAAAGAGAAACTGGGTCCCTATGAAGTAGAACCCTGGGCATAGCCTCACCTGAAGTTGACACACCCCTGGATTGTGCAGCTAGTGGGCCAACAAATTCTCTCTCTTGCCTGAGCCAAGTTGGGACAGGTTTCCTGTCATTTCCAACATAAAGAGAACTCCTGGGGACCAAGGCACTTTCCCAAATATTCTCCTCTAAGGAATAGAGGGTGTACGACTCTCCGGGTTGCAAGTGATGTATGCCACGCGACTGAACATCCTCTTAGAGAACGTGGCACCGGTCTCTGCTCTGCACTAGGAACTGAGGTTGCAAGGATGACTAAGACATATAGCAGTCACGGCCCAGTAACAGGGGGAAGTCTCCTCCTGGAAAGTGGGTAAGACTCAGCAGGAGAGGACATCTTTGTAAGCCATTTAAAGGAGCTTAGACTAATTTTGGGGGTGGAGGGATGGCCACGATGGCCTGAGCTCACCTCCTCTCACAAGTACACCAGAACTGCAAGTATTTACAGAACAACTATCAATGAGAAGGACCCAAAGACTAGCAGAAACAATTTTCCACAGCTAAAGATATAAAGGACCACAATGAGATGGGCAGAGAGGTGGAGGCACGGTACAGTCACTACTCACACCCCCAGGCGGGCGACCCACAAGTGGGAGGACAAATCACAATTGCAGAGGTTCCCCCCAAGGAGTGAAGGGTCTGAGACCCATATTGGGCTCCCCAGCCAGGAGGTCCTGCACTGGGAAGATGAGTCCCCAGAACATCTGGCTTTGAAAGGCAGTGCAGCTCATCCATGGGAGAGCTGGAGGACTGTAGGAAAGAGACGCCGCTCTTAAAGGAGCACACAGAATCCCACATGCTCTGAGACTCAGCGCAGAGGCAGTGATTTGAAAAGAGCCTGGGTCACACCTACTAGCTTATCTTGGAGAGCCTTCCAGAGAGGCGGGAGGTGACTGGAGCGCACCGTGGGGACATATGCTGACAGCAGCCGTTTGGGGAGCTCATTCTATCATGAGAACAGTGGTGCTGGCAAGCTCCATCTTGGACTCATCCCTCTAGCCCATTAGCCCCAGGGGCTTACCTGTCCACTAACTGGTCAGTACCAGTCTCAGGAGCCACACGCCCACCAGGCCAAGAAGCCAGACCCACGGTGACCCAGCCCCAAACACCAGTGAGCCCGCACCAGCTCTGGAACCCCCTCGGCCCCTGCCAGCCACGCCAGGACCAGCCCTGCCCCCCAGCAAGCAGCCTCTGCGTAAGGCAGAGCCTGGCAGCCACCTGGGCCAGGGCAAGTCCCGCCTACCAGTGTACCCACAGCAGTCACATCCCCAGTGACAGAAGGGCAAATGTAACCCACATACAGGGCACCCCTAGAGCATATAACTCTGATGACCAGAGGGGAGTGTCTTGCCAACCCCCATAGGACATCTCCTACATAAGGCCACTTCAAGATCAGGAAACGTAACCAACCTACCTAAGACATAGAAATAAAAACAGAGAATTAGGCAAAATAAGGCAACAGAGGTATATGTTCCAAATAGAGGAGCAAGATAAAACCCCAGAAAAAGAACTAAGCAAAGTGGAGATAAGTGATCTACCCAATAAAGAGTTCAAGGTAGTGATCAAAAGATGCTCGGAGAACTTGGGAGAAGAAGGGATGAACAGAGTGAGAAGTTAGAAGCTTCTAACAAAAAGTCAGAAAATACAAAGGAGAGCCAAACAGAGCTGAAAAATGCAATAACTGAAAAAAAAATACACTAGAAGGAATCGACAGCAGATTGTATGATACAGAGGAACGAATCAGTGAACTGGGAGACACAGCAGTGGAAATCACCCAGGCTGAACAGAAATAAGCAAAAAGAGTTTTTTACATTTTTATTTATTTATTGGGGGCTGTACCACGTAGCATGTGGGATCTTAGTTCCCCAACCAGGGATCAAACCCACGCCCCCTGCAGTGGAAGTATGGAGTCTTAAACATTGGACCACCAGGGAAGTCCCTAGAGTTGTTTTTTGGTGGTTTTTGGTGGGGGGGTTTTTTGGCTGTGTTGGGTCTTCATTGCTGTGCACGGGCTTTCTCTAGTTGCGGCGAGCGGGAGCTACTCTTTGTTGTGGTGTGCAGCCTTCTCATTGCGGTGGCTTCTCTTGTTGCATAGCACAGGATCTAGGCTCACGGGTTTCAGCAGTTGTGGTGTGCCGGCTCAGTAGATGTAGCTTGAGGGCTCCAGAGCGCAGGCTCAGTAGTTGTGGCACAGGGGCTTAGTTGCTCTGCAGCATGTGGGATCTTCCTGAAGCAGGGCTCGAACCTGTGTCCCCTGCATTGGCAGGTGGATTCTTAACCACTACTCCACCAGGGAAGTCCCTAGAGTTTTTTTCAATAAGGATAGTTTAAGAGACCTCTGTGACAACATCAAGGGTACTAACATTTGCATTATAGGGGTCCCAGAAGGAGAAAAGAGGGCAAAGGCATCAGAGAATTTACTTGAAAAAATAATAGCTGAAAATTTTCCTAACCTGGAACGGAAACAGATACCCAGTCCAGGAATTACAGAGAGTCCCAAATAAGATGAACCCAAAGAGAAAAATACCAAGACACATTGTAATTAAAATGGCAAAATTAAAGATAACGAGAGAATCTTAAAAGCAGCAAGGAAAAAGCAGCTAGTTACATAGAAGGAATTCGCATAAGACTCTCAGTTGGCTTTTCAGCAGAAAATTTGCAGGCCAGAGGGAGTGGCATGATATATTTAAAGTGATAAAAGGGAAACACCAAGAATAGTCTATAGCCAGCAAGGCTATAATTCAAATTTAAAGGAGAGATAAAGAGTTTTACAGACAAACAAAAGCTAAGAGTTCAGCACAACTAAACAGGCTTTACAAGAAATGTTAAAGGGACTTTTCAAAGTGGAAAAGAAAAGACCAAAACTAGAGATATGAAAATTACAAAAGGAAATATCTCATTGTGAAATATGATGTCAAAAATATTAAATGTGGGGCTTCCCTGGTGGCGCAGTGGTTGAGAGTCTGCCTGCCGATGCAGGGGACGTGGGTTCGTGCCCCAGTCCGGGAGGATCCCACATGCCACGGAGCAGCTGGGCCCATGAGCCATGGCCGCTGAGCCTGCACATCGGAGCCTGTGCTCCACAGCAGGAGAGGCCACAACAGTGAGAGGTCCGTGTACTGCAAAAAAAAAAAAAAAAAAAATTAAATGTGGAGGGGGATAAAATGCAGTCTTGTTAGAATGTGTTATAACTTAAGAGATCATCAACTTAAAATAGTTAGTTAGTTAGTTAGTTATAAACCTCATGGTAACCATGAGGTAATCTATAATAGATACACACACCAAAAAAGGAGAAAGGAATCAAACACAAAGGAAGAGAGCAAAAGCAGAATGAAGACCCATATATATGTTGCCTACGAGAGACTCACTTCAAATCTAATGGCACACACAGACTGAAAGTAAGGAAATGGGAAAAAGGTATTCCAAGTAAATGGAAACAAAAAGAAATCTGGAGCGGCAATACTTACATCAGAGAAAATTGACTTTAAAACAGAGACTCAACTATAGAAAAGAATGAAATCTTGCCATTTGCAACAACATGGATGGACCTGGAGGGTATCACGCTTAAGTAAAATAAATCAGACCGAGAAAAACAATCTACAGATTCAATGGAATCCCTATAAAAAACCAATGGTATTTTTCACAGAACTAGGACAAATAATTCTAAAATTTGTATGGAAACACAAAAGACCCCAAATAGCCAAAACATCTTGAGAAAGACCAAAGGTGGAGGTATCATGTGCCCTGATTTAAAACTATATTACAAAGTCATAGTAATCAAAACAGTATGGTATGAGCACAAAAACAGACATATAGATCAATGGAACAGAATAGAGAGCCCAGAAATAAACCCACACTTATATGGTCAATTAATCTATGACAAAGGAGGTAAGAATGTACAATGGAGAAAAGACAGCATCCGGTATTGAGAAAACTGAACAGCTATATTCAAAAGAATCAAACTAGATTACTTTCTCACACCATATACAAAAACAAACTCAAAATGGATTAAAGACTTAAATGTAAGGTCTGAAACCATAAAACTCCTAGAACACAAAGGGAGTACACTCTTTGACATTGATCTTAGTAATATTTTTTCGATATGTCACCTCAGGCAAGGGAAACCAAAGCGAAAATAAACAAATGGGACCTAATCAAACTAAAAAGATTTTGCACAGTGAAGGAAACTATCAACAAAACAAAAAGGCAGCTTACTGAAAGGGAGAAGATATTTGCAACAGACATATCTGATAAAGGTTTCATATCCCAAATATACAAAGAACTCACACAACTCAATGTCAAAAAAAACAAACAAAAACAAACAACAACAACAAAAAACCAATTAAAAAATGGGCAGAGGACTGGAACGGACATTTTCCCAAAGAAGACACGTAGACGGCAACAGGTAAATGAAAAGATGCTCAATACCACTAATCATCAGGGGAATGCAAATCAAAACCACAATGAGATTGGAACAGAATAGAGAGCCTAGAAATAAACCCACTTGCCTATGGCCAATTAATCTACAACAAATGAGACAAGGATATACAATAGAGAAAAGACAGTCTCTTCAATAGTGGTGCTGGGAAAACTGGACAGCTACATGTAAAAGAATGAGATTAGAACATTTTTTCGCACCATATACAAAAATAAACTCAAAAAGGATTAAAGACCTAAATGTAAGACCTGAAACCATAAAACTCCTAGAAGAGAACACAGGCAGAACACTCTTTGACATAAATCATAGCAATATTTTTTTGGATCTCTCTCCTAAGGCAAGAGAAATAAAAGTAAAAATACACAAATGGAATCTAATTAAATTTAAAAGCTTTTGCACAGCAAAGGAAACCACTGACAAAATGAAAAGACAACCTAAGGAATGGGAGAAAATACTTGCAAATGACATGGCCAATAAGGGTCTAATATCCAACATACATAAATAGTTCATACAACTCAGTATCAAAAAAACAAACAACTCAAAAAATGGGTAGAAGACTTGAATGGACATTTTTCCAAAGAAGACATACAGATGGCTAACAGACACATGAAAAGATGCTTGATATCGCTAATTATTAGAGAAATGCAAATCAAAACCACGATGAGATATCACCTCACACCTGTCAGAATGGCTAACATTAAAAAGTCTACAAATAACAAATGTTAGCGAGGATATGGAGAAAAGGGAACCCTTGTACACTGTTGGTGGGAATGTAAATTGGTGAAACCACTGTGGAAAACAGTATGGAGTTTCCTCAAAAAACTAAAAATATGAACTACCATATGATCCAGCAATTCCACTCCTGGGTACATAACCCCCAAAAGTGAAAACACCAATTGGAAAACATACATGAACCCCATTGTTCATAGCAGCATTGTTTACGATTGCCAAGATATGGAAGCAACCGAATGTCCATCAACAGACAAGTGGATAAAGAAGTGAGATATATATATATATATATATAAATGGAATATTACTTGGCCATAAGAAAGAAGGAAATTCTGCCATTTGCAACAATGTGGATGGATCTAGAGGGTATTAGGTTCAGTGAAATAAGTGAGATAAAGAAAGACAAATACTGTATATTATCACTTATATGTGGAATCTAAAAAATAAACAAACCAATGAATATAACAAAATAGAAACAGACTCACAGATACAGAGAACAAGCTAGAGTTACCAGGGGAGAAGGAAGGGGAAGGGGCAAGATAAGGGTATGGGATTAAGAGCTACAAACCACTGTGTATAAAATAAATAAGCAACAAGGATATATTGTACAGCACAAGGAAATACAGCCATTATTTTATAATAACTTTCAGTGGAGTATGACCTATAAAAATATTGAGTCACTATACATACACCTGAAACTAATATAACATTGTAAATCAACTATATTTCAAATAAAAAAACAATGTGATAAAGACAACAAATAACAAGTGGTGAGGATATGGTGGGAATGTACACTGCTGATGGGAATGTAAATTGGTGCAGCCACTAAGGAAAACAGTATGGAGCTTCCTCAAGAAATTAAAAATAGGACTACCAAACAATCAAGCGCTTCCACTTCTGGGTATCTTTCCAATGAAAACAAAAACACTAACCCGAAAAGATATATGCACTCCTACGTTCACTGCAGCATTATTTATAATATCCAATGTATGGAAGCAACCTAAGTGTCCTTCAATAGAAAAATGGGTAAAGAATGCGTGGTATATATGTACAGTGGAATATTACTCAGCCATAAAAAAAAGAAATGAAATCTTTCCAGTTGCAACAAGATGGATGGACCTGACGGGTATTATGCTAAGTGAAATAAGTCAGACAGAGAAAGACAGATACCATTGACTTCATTTACATGAGGAATCTAAAAAACAAAACAAATGAACGAACATAACAAAACATAAAGAGACTCATAGATACAGAGAAGCAACGGGTGGTTGCCCGAGGGGCGGGGGTGGAGGAGGAGAGAAATAGGTGAGGGAAATTAAGAGGTACAAACTCCCAGTTACAAAATAAATGAGTCATGGGGATGAAATGCACAGCATGGGGAATATAGTCAATAATATAGTAACTTTGTGTCTGATGATAACTAGACTTGTTGTGGTGATCATTTTCTAATGTATAGAAATATAGAATCTCTATGTTGTACACCTGGAACTAACGTAGTATTGTAGGTCAATTATACTTCAGTTAAAAACAGTAATAATGAATAAACAAACAAATAAATAATGGAGTTAAGACTAGTCAAAGGGTAACAATTCAGGATTTTTTTATTTTTCCAGTATAAAAATAATACTCAGGCTTCCCTGGTGGCGCAGTGGTTGAGAGTCCGCCTGCCGATGCAGGGGACACCGGTTCGTGCCCCGGTCCGGGAGGATCCCGCGTGCCGCGGAGCGGCTGGGCCTGTGGGCCATGGCCACTGAGCCTGCGCATCTGGAACCTGTGCTCCGCAGCGGGAGAGGCCACAGCAGTGAGAGGCCCGCGTACCGCAAAAAATAATAATAATAATAATAATACTCATTTGTTTAAAATTCAAAAACTATACTAAAAAGTATAGATATTTTAAATCACCCAAAGCCCTACAAATCAGAGTAATCACTGTTAGCATTTTTTGTGTATTTCCTTCCAGTCTTTTTTTCTTTGCATAATTTTTTAAATTTTATTTTATTGTGGCAAGAACACTTAGCATGTGGTCTACCCTCTTAACAAATTTTAAGTGTACAGTAAAGTTAACTATACATGAGTTGTACAGCAGATCTCTTGAACTTATTCATCTTGCAAAACTGAAACTTTATGTCCATTGATTAGTAACTCTTCTTTTCCCCCTTCCCCTCCAGCCCCTGGCAACCACCATTTTACAGTGTTTCTAAGAGTTTGAATATTTTAGATACATAATATAAGTGGAATCATACAGTATTTGTCTTTTTGTGACTGGTTTATTTCACTTAGCATAATGTCCTCAAGGTTCATCCATGTTGTCACATATTGCAGAATTTCCTTCTCTTTTATGGCTGAATAATATTCCATTGTATGCATAGACCATATTTTGCTTATCCATTCATTGGTTGATAGACATTTACGTTGTTTCTACATCTTGGCTGTTGTAAATAGTGCTGTAATGTACAAGGGGTGCTAATATCTCTTTGAGATCCTGATTTCAGTTCTCTTGGGTAAATACCCAGAAGTGTGATTGCTGGATCACATGGTAGATCTATTTTGAATTTTTTGTGGAACTGCCATACTGTTTTCCATAGCAGCTGCACCATTTTGCATTCCCACCAACAGCATACAAGGGTTCCAATTTCTCCACATCCTTCCATAGTTCTCATTTTTTGGATTGTTTAAGAATTGTGACCCTAGCCTCTTCCTTTCAACCTGTGATGCCTGAGGTGAAGGTCTGTTTTCTGAGGCCAACTTTGGCAAGGTGGTGGGAGAAATCTTAAATAGTGGCTCACACACACAGCAGCTGGACGGAGATGGACCACACGCTGGATTGTGTTGGAAAAAGAACTTCTCCTCTGCTTTCCATCGCCTCTCATGGAGGTCGGAAGTCCTGATCTTCTTCCCTAAGGAGGCCAATGCAGCAGAAAAACCCGCCACCTCGCTCCTCGGTAGCTAATAAGATGCTCTGGTGTTTGATGCCATGGGGCCATGTTTTGTTGGAGAGTGGGCCACTGAAGCAGGTGTGGCGTGCCCTATTGCCCCTTCCCCACGTCCTTGAGCACTCCCTGAACTCTGGCCAGGAAGGCGCTCCTGTGCTTTTTGTTTGCATGGGGTTCACACACCTGAGCACAGCCCCACCCTACCGTAACCCATGAGAACGCCCACCATTTCCTGTACCTCATCTGCCCACGTGAGGCAGGCCTGCAGGCCCATTCCACATGGCTGACCCAGAGGGAGGGACCCTCCAAGTCTGCTCTGTTGGCCTGTCAGAGCTCCATGGCATGCAACTTCCAAGGTTTAGAGTTGTGGGAGAGAAGGGGCCACATCTAAACTAGAGATCTAAGCTACATCTTCAAATTTAGCTTGTATCAGAGAACCTGATAGCAGATTCCCTATAGGCAGGGAACTATACATCCCAGTTTTCCTGGGATGGTCCCAGCTTATGCTTGTCCTTCTGGCATAATTATTAAAGCATCCCCTTTCACTTTCAGAAGTGTCCCAAGTTGCACAATACATTATAGGGTGCTTGTGCAGATTAAGAAGATATGAAATTACCTTCTCAGTGGCTGGTGTAATCTCTGGTGGTGGAGGGGAAGGGAGAGGGATACAATTTGTATCCCCAAGCCCCTTCCAGATGGCACAAGTACCATGGCTTATCGATCTCTGGTTTTAGCAGAAGTCACTGTAACCACAGGAAGTTCCAGGCAAGGAAGCAGGACAGTTCTGCAGGGAACGATCTCAGGGAAGATATTCCTCCATTAAGCCGTCACCCAGCTCCCAGGCGGCACCCACACAACCTCAGGCCTCCAGGATCCTCTTGCCCTTTGTCTTCTAAGTCTGAACCTCTCGCCTCAACCTGCACCTCAAGATTTGCTGCCAGCGCCTCCAACTTCCGCCCTCATCCCCTTGTTTGGCTGCACTGAAGCCTCCACACCTGACTCTACCTCTCAAGGCTCTCTGCCTTGGCCTCCTCCTTGACTACAGCTCAGTCCAGCTCCATCAGGGACCTCCCAGCCTAGGCTGTACCCACAGCAGGGACTTCATCCTGTGCCTCGAAGGCTCTTGATGGAGACCCACACACTAGACAAGACTGTAACCTCCACAGTTTGTCTTCTGAAATTCTGCCTTTGGCTCACTTTAAATTTCTGCCCCGTCTTTAATATTTTCCACTGGCTCCTTCCCTTCACCATTAGACCTTTGTATGTTTATTTATTCATTCATTCATTCATGTTAATTATGGGCCTGTCAGGGTGCCAGGCGGAGGATGCAGGTCTTCCCTCTCCTTTGTCACTGCTGTCCCTACCACCCAGCTCTCCTTCCTAACCTAATCTCTCCAGGAAGTGACCTGTTCACAGCTTCCATTTACTTGCTCCCGCTTTGCAGCCTTCTGCCCCCACTGATATTCTAAAACTGCCCCTGCTGTGATCACCAGTAACCTCCAGGTTGCCAGACCAGGAAATGTCCCGGCCTCTTGGCCTTGGTACCACTGGCCCATTTCTTCTTCTCTTGGTGACCTGGACGTTGCCTCTCCCTGACTCTTTCCTGCATCCCACCTGCATCCCACCATCTCCACCCACCCAGGATCTCCCATGTGTCTTGAGAGTATACTGACCCAGTCCCTGGAACTGACTTCATTTTATGGTCCAGTTTCTGTGTCTAGGGGAAGGGGGCAGACCCACCTCTGACATATTTCACTTAGCATAATGCTCTCAAGGTCCATCCATGTTGTCACGATGGCAAGATTTCATTCTTTTTTATGGCTAAGTAACATTACAGTGTGTGTGTACACTAGATAGATAGATGATATACATACATACATACATACATACCTCATTTTCTTTACCCATTCATCCATCCGTCACTGGACACTTAGGTTGTTTCCAGATCTTGGCTATTGTAAATAATGCTGCAATGAACATGAGGGTGTAGATGTCTTTTCAAGTTAGTGTTTTCATTTTCTTCAGATAAATACCCAGAAGTAAATTGCTGGATCACATGGTAGTTCTATTTTTAATTTTTTGAGGAAATGTTATACTGTTTCCATAGTGACTACACCAATTTACATTCCCAGCAAAAGTGCCCAAGGGTTCCCTTTTCTCCACATCCTGACTAATACTTATTATTTGTTCTTTTTGATAATAGCCATTCTGACAGGTGTGAGGTGATATTGTGGTTTTGATTTTCATTTCCCTGATGATTAGTGATGTTGAGCATCTTTTCATATACCTGTTAGCCGTCCATATGTGTTCTTTGCAAAAATGTCTATTCAGATCTTCTGCCCATTTCTTAATTGGATTGTTTGGGTTTTTTGCTATTGAGTTGTATGAGTTCTTCACATATTTTGGGTATGAACGCCTTGTCAGACATATGATCTGCAAATATTTTCTTTCATTCAATAGGTTGCCTTCAGTGTGATGTCCCACTTGATTTTTGCTTTTGTTGCCTTTGCTTTTGAATCAGATTCAAAAAATCATCACCAAGACCTCTGTAAAAAAGCTTACCACCTATGTTTTCTTCTAGGAGCTTTACGGTTTCAGGTCTTATGTTCAAGTCTTTAGTCCATTTTGATTTTGTTGTTTTTTTGTTTTTTTGTTTTTTTGTGGTACACGGGCCTCTCACTGTTGTGGCCCCTCCCGTTGCGGAGCACAGGCTCCGGACGCGCAGGCTCAGCGGCCATGGCTCACGGGCCCAGCCGCTCCGCGGCATGTGGGATCTTCCCGGACCAGGGCACGAACCCGTGTCCCCTGCATCGGCAGGCGGACTCTCAACCACTGCGCCACCAGGGAAGCCCTAATTAAATTTTTTTTTAATTTTTGAAAGAACTCTCTTGTAAAACCCTATAAAACTTGTTTTAATGTTATAGCACTATTCAGAATTTTGGTAAGTGACATATCTTCTAGGGATTTGTCCATTTTATCTAACCTCAAATTCATAGATGGTATTATTTGTTGACATTATTTTATTAAACATTGTTGTATCTGTAGTTATATCCTCTTTTCACTCATACTGTTAATTATATATATCTTTTCTCTCCTTCTCTCTCTCTCCCTTCCTCCCTCTGTCTCCTCATTACACCAGAGATTTGTCTATTCGTTTATCTTCTTGAAAAACCAACTTTAACTTTTGTTGAGTCTTTCTGCTGCATCAGTGTTTTCCGTTCCACTGATTTCTGCTCATATTTTCACTACGTCCTTCCTTCTGCTTTCTTTGAGCCTATTCTGTTGTTCTTTTCTCAACCACTTACTTTGGATACTTATATTAATGTTCATCAGCCTTTTTTCTTTTCTAATATAAGAATATAAAACCCTAAATTTCCCTTGAAACATCTTTGCTGTATCCTACAAGTTTTTATCTGTAGTATTTCCATTATCATTCAGTTTTAATTACTTTTCTTTTAACGTGACATCTAACGTTGCCAACTTTATCTTGTGCATTTGTGTAAGAACATTTAGTTTACAGGTTTCGGGGCTCTCTCAAACTGTATAATTTGCTTTGAGAAGTACACTCAATACAAGTTTTTAATTGTTTAAAGCTGCATTCAACATCAAACTTACCTTGGGTAACTTTTGACATCTGTGGACAAAGCTAATTGTGTTTTTTTAAACATCAACAGCACCTTGCCTGAACAGGACTTTAAAGAAATTAATATATTGAAAAAACATATTTGAACCCTTATTTGATTACCTTAATTGCACCATTAAAACACATGACTTAAATTATTGGACCATTCCAGTCAGTGTACTGTTCTGATTTGTCATTGTGTAGGCCAATTTGCCTATCAGTGTGCATGTCTTTTTCGCTGGTCTTATAATTTTTGTGCAATAATTAAAGGCAAAGGACTAGATGCACTATTGTGTAAAGAGATTACACGTGACTATACCCTATTGCACTTAATCAAATAGTATGTGGGGATTTACAATCGCTTGCACTGTTTCACAAAATAAATATCTCATGTCAAATACTAGATAAGCGTCTAAGTTATTTCTACTTAATCCTGTTTAGATAATAGGAACAGAATAAACTGTGGTACAGAATAAACCTGGGCCCTCAGCTGCCAGTAGCAGCTTCAGTTTCTTGGGTGGTCAGGGGACCCGTTCTGTTAGAGGATCCAAAGTAGACCACACCCTGATATAAGGTAGGCGCTATTATCCTCGATTCGTATTTTTTAAAGTCCTGCTCCTGAGCTAGAGTTTACACCAACTGCCTACTAACCCTGCTAACTTGGGGTCCCCCTCCAGTTATTAAGCACCAAAGCGGCTAGACATGGCACTTGTGCATACCTGCCCTTCAACACGTGCCGCCTTGTACTCAGAAATGATGCACATGTCACCTAAATCCAGGAGGGATCGTTATCATCTAGAACGTGGCTTACGAAGGAGTGCCTGTGCATTTATTTAGGTGCCTGTGTTGTGCCCCGCAGTGCACAGAACCCTGTCTTTGTGAGCTGTTCAAGCTATCTGGGGCATATCCAAATAAGCAGTTGACCCTAAACGGCGGTTTTTCTAAGTAGTCCGCGAATACACCTCAGCCAGACGAGTTCAGCCCATGCAGCTCAAGACCGGGAGCCAGTTCGTGTCAAGTGCACTACAGCGCTCAGTCTGTTAAAGGCCACAGCCGGATTCTCATCTCCCCTCCCTGCAGACGCCCTCCAAGCCGCGGTTGAATGAACCTGCCCGTCTCACTGATTTCCACGGAGAGGACAGGACACTCGGACTCACAGGACAGGTACAGGAATAAGCAGAGACTGCAGGACCCCCGACGTCTTCCCCAGCCCCCAGCCCCGGCAGCCCAGGGCCGCAGTCTAGCTCGCTGCTAAAAGAGCCGCCGCCGCGGGGCAGACGGCCCCAGTTATGCGCAAGCGCGTGCTGCTCTGGCGCTGCAGCCTGACCTCCCCGTCCCCCCCGCCCCCCACGGCGCCACGCGCAGGCGCGGCGAGGGCTCAAAGGCAGCGCGTTTAATTACGTTTAAATATATGCGATGCTTTCTTCTTGATTCATGAGACAGGTTTTGGTTTTTTTTCCCAAATATATAGAAAGTGTTTTAAATTGTCCTTTTGTTATAAACTTCTATTGAATTGTTTTGTAAACAGAGAGTCTATTATAATGCTTACACTTTAAAATATGTAGGGAAATTTTATCATTAATTTTTATGAATGTTCCGTGTATACTTGGGGGAAAAATGTTTTCTAATTGTTCGATGCCAAATTTGATATAGGTCCATTAGAAAAAGTCTGTGTTGTGTTTCCATTCATTATACCATTGCTGATATATATTTTTCTACTTATCAATAATCAAGAGAGAGGCATTGAAATCTTCCACTAAAATGAAGGATTGTTCATTTTTTCCTTATTGCACTATTAATGATAGATGTGACTTGAATCTCTTTGGATACTGCCTGTCCTTCATTCTTTCTCTTCTCTCCTTTAATTAGACATTTATCAGACCATCTGATTCTAGCTTCTCTCTCTTAATTTCTCATATTCTTCATCTCCTTTTCCTCTTTGTGGCATTCTGGATAATTTCTCCAAATACATCTTTCCGTTTACTGCTTTTTTCTTCAACTGTGTCTGTCAAAACTGTGCTTTTTAAACCTATCCACTGAGTTTTCATTTCAACAATTACATTTTTCATTTTGAGGTGATCCTTTTTTGTGAGGTTACATTCATATAACTTGAAATTAATCATTTGAAGTCAGTAGCATTTAGTACATTCACAATATTGTACAACCACCACATTTGGTTTTTTTTATTTCAGATCTGTTTGTTCCTGATAATTTCCTCTTATATGTTCTTTGTAATTATATTTCTTTGAAGCGCTGCATTTTTATACGTTTAATTCTTTAAACATTTCCTATATAACTAGTCTATATTGAATATCTGACACTCCATCATCTGCAGTCCTTGGAATGTACTGTTCATTGTTGTCCATTGTTTCTGTGACTCTCAGGCACAGTAACTTGGCTTCTCATGGGTTTGGTCATCTTTATTCAAGAGCTCATAGTAATAATCTGTGAGGGTCCTTTGAGCCTAACTTGAGCAAGCTTTCTTCCAGAGAGGGTTTGCCTCTAAGTACTCTGCTTGCTGGAAGGCACCTCCAAACAAAACCACCTCAGCCTCCACGGAGAGTCTGGCTCAGAAAAGGAATCCAGGCTCAGCATCTCCATCCCACCTTCCAATGTCAGTGAACACATGGTGGTGTGGATATATGATCCGACCTCAGGGCTCTCCCCCCACCCCACCCCCATGCCTACTGGTCCAGCTGGTTCCCACCACCCTGCTCCACCCCAGCCCCTGATCCAGCCACCTTAGCTACCCTGAGGGGAGTGAGAAGCTCCTTCTACAGCTCTTCGCCATCAAATCCCAGGCGCTAGCTGCCACAGATGGGGCTCTAGCCACTCTACGACTAGACCATGATTGTTTGTTTTTGGTGGTGGACCTCTGGAGACCTCTCCTTTTGTGAGAACAGTGATGTATCAAAGATTATGTGCTATCTGGGGTCAAGCTGTGGTGCAGCAGGGGACTCTCTGAGCCCCCAGTAGTCATAATTCTGGTCCACTCCAGCATTTACCCATAATTAAGCTGATATTTCTATCTCCACCCTGTGTCTCTGTCTCTCAATTGGCTGTGAATTCAGGCATGGAAAGGGGATTTATTTATTGGGTCCCCTCAAATGCCAAAAGAGCATAGCCGGGAGGAATTGGGAAACACAGAAGGGGGTTGAGTGAGCATGGACTGCCCTCTCTGAGCCTGTTTCCTCTAAAATAAAATGAGTATAATCCTACCTGTGCTGACTAGTTCCAGGCTCATTGTACAATTAAATGAAAAGACAGGTGGGGAAGATCTTTGAAAGCTGAAATAACTCAATAAATTTACAGGATTGTTAGTACTGCAAACATTATTACTGCTAAAATTAACGATAATAACCAGCACCAGGGTTTCATGAACCAGCTCCACAGACAGGAAAGATGGAAAATCTTCACAATGCTCTTGGGTTTCTTGCTTTGGCAATGGTGTGGAGACATGGTGACAGCCAGTTTCTCAACTGCAGTTATTTTGTTTCATGCCCTTGAAATAAAATATTTCATGCCCATTTCCTACAAAAACGCCACCCAGATAAAGTTCTTGAGCCATCATTTTAATGAGCTTGTTATTTTCAGCCTAAAGAGCCCTCTCTTTTCCTTCTCCCTTGATTAGGTGTAACCCCGCACCCCACTCACTCCCTTATAAGAAAAGAGGTCGAAGTTGCAACTGAGTTCTGCTAAATGTGGCAATTCAATATTTTTCAACCGTTTTTTACTGCAACTCATAGTAACATATTCAATTTACACAGCAACCCAGTACAAATACACACGCACACACACACACACCCCCCACAGATTTTCATAAAGCAATTCCTACCTTACATATCATGTATTTTCATACTTTCAATCCTATTCTATCCTATACTATTATAGTCTATTTGATTTTTTTTTTTTTTTTTTTTTTTTTTTAGTGGTACGTGGGCCTCTCACTGTTGTGGCCTCTCCCGTTGCAGAGCACAGGCTCCGGACGCGCAGGCTCAGCGGCCATGGCTCACGGGCCCAGCCGCTCCGCGGCACGTGGGATCCTCCCAGACTGGGGCACGAACCCGCGTCCCCTGCATCGGCAGGCAGACTCCCAACCACTGAGCCACCAGGGAAGCCCGGCCAGTTGGTTTTTAACAAGGGTGCCCAGACTATTCAAGAGGGAAAAAATATTCTCTTCAATATACGGTGGGACAACTAGATATACATGCAGAAGAATGAAGTTAAACCCACATGTCATGCCATATTCAAAAATTAACTCAACATGAGTCAACAACATAAATGTAAGGGCTAAAACTATAAAACTTTTAGAAGAAAAGGTAAATCTTCATGAACTTTGGATTTGGCAATAGATTCTTAGGTATGATACCAAAAGCACACGCAACCAAAGGAAAATTAGGTAAATTGGAATTCATCAAAATTTAAAACTTTTGTGCATCAAATGACATCATCCAGAAAGCAAAACGACAACCTAAAGAATGGGAGAAAACATTTGCAAATCATATATCTTTAAAATGTCTAGCATCCAGAATATATAGAGAACTCTTAGAATTCAACAACAGAAAAGACAACCCAATTTTAAAATGAGCAAAGGATTTGAATAGACAGTTCTCAAAAGAAAATATACAAACAATCAGTAAACACATAAAAGATATTCAACATCATTAGTTATTAGTGAAATGCAAATCAAAACCCTGATAACATACCACTTCACACCCACTATGATGGCTGTAATTTTTTTTTTAAGGTAAGTGGTAGGGAAGACGTGGAGAAACTGGACCTCTTGTGCATCATGGGTAGGAATGTAAAGTAATGCAGCCTCTGTGGAAAACAGTGTGATGTTCCCTCAAAAAGTGAAACATATAATCATCATATGACCCAGCAATTCTACTTCCCGGTATATATCCAAAAGAATTGAAAACAAGTATTCAAACAAATACTTATTAAAACAAATAGTGTGCACAGAAATGTTCACACTATTCGAAGCACTTCACAGCAGCCAAAAGGTGGGGACAACTCAGATGTCTATCAATGGATGAGTGAATAAGTGAAATGTCGTCTATCCATACAATGGAATATTATTCACCCACAAAGTGAAATGAAGAAGAGATACCTGCTAAACAGGGATAAACCTTGAAAACATTACATTAAGTGAAAGAAGCCAGAAACAAAAGGTCATATATGAGTCCTTTTATACAAAATATCCAGGATAGGTAAATCCCTAAAGATAGAAAGCAAATTGGTGGTTGCCGGGGACAGCGGGGAGGGGGAGTCAGAAATGACTGCCTAATGAAGACAGGGCTTTCCTCTGGGGAGATGAAACTGTTTTAGAACTTGATAGAGGTGGTGGTCTCACAGCATTGTGAGTATATAAAATGCCACTGAATTATACACTTTAAAATGGTTAATTGTATTTTGTGTGAATTTCAACTCAAATTTCTTTTGAGGGGGGAGAAAATGTCAGGCTAGGGGTTAACCTCATCCTGAGCTCATGCCTGGAAGGGGCACAAGGGTGGCTTCTGGGGGGCTGGTCGATTTGCTTTCTTGGGCTGGGTTCTGGCTGCCCTTGTGCGTGAATTTGTGAAAATTTTCAGCGAGCTCTGTACAGGTGATGTGTGCTGTGTCTTCTATGTATTTTATACTCTAATAAAAGGAAGTTTGTTTTGTACTTTTTTATTGTTTTTTGTTTGTTTGTTTGGCCATACCTTGTGGCTTGCAGGATCTTAGTTCCCTGACCAGGGATTGAACCTGGGTCCCGGCAGTGAAAGCACAGAGCCCTAACCTGGAACTCTGGAACACTGGAACACCAGAGAATTCTCTGTTTTGTACTTTTTTAAAAAGGAAATTCTTCTTGCTACGTTTAAGATGCTGACAGCAGTCCTTCTCTTGTGACGGGGCCAGGATAAAGGCGATGCAAGCAATGTGAATCGTGTAAGTGTTGACTCAGATCCAGTCTTTGTTTCAAAGGCTGGTATTTTGTTCATCATGGCTTTTTTTGCATTTGTTTTGGTTTTTGAAATATTGCCAATAAAATATTGTTTATCTCTGTCACTGAGGTTTTGGGCATCCTCTGAAATGTTGCACCCCAGACAGTGTCTTACCTCACCCTAGTCCCCTCCCTAAATTTCAACCCAGTACCATTGGGAACTGAAGGAAATGCAGTCTGAATAGTAGGGGGGAGCTCGCCCCATTCTGCCTCTTCCTGTGAGAATAAGGGGCTTCCTGAAGTGCATCCCTCAGCCTCAGGTGGCACAAACAAGACCCCCGCCCTTCTTCCTGACACTCCCCCAAGCCTCCTGACCCCCACAGGTTCCAGGCCCCCAGAGTGAGGCCACATTGCTCAGGAGGCAGGGACGTGTGGCCCCACGCTACCCAGTAAGGAGCTGGATAAAAGGTAGCTGCCAGAGTTTGTACTGGGGAAACCTCAGGGGGACCTTAATAAATGGGCATGCCCCATTCCCTTCATCCTTAGCAACATTCATTTCTGGAAGTGTTGCTTTGCCTTCTGTTTTCTGAGTGGGCTAAAGTAAGTGCAGGCATCTTGAGCGTGCATTTAAGGAGATGAGTTGGAGGGCGTGGCCTGGCTTGTCCAGTTCTCTCTCTTTCTTACTCTCCTGGGGGATTTGCTTATGAAATCAGATCCTCCCATCATGAAGAAAAAGTTTAACTGTGTTACTCTCCCTTGAATGAAATAGGAATTTTTTAAGTAGATGTCTATGAAGCAGTATATATATTTTAAATGTAGCAAAGTAGAGATTTCTCAAAAAAATGTGGTGATCTTTAAATATTCAACAATTTAGAATATCCTCTCTAGTTAATAATGGTGTATTCTATAAAGAGAAAACAATATATTTTAAATACATATTATAAAAGACAACCTATACCACTTATAGATCTACATCTATATGAACATATATATGATATATATACTTTATTTTTAAATGGGATCACATTCTAGAACAATGTAGTCCAACAGACATTTCTGCAATGATGGCAATGTTTTATATCTGCACCGTCCAACACGGTAGCCACTAGCCACAGTTGCTACTGAGCACTTGACATGGAGCTAGTGTGACTGAGGATCAGAATTTCTAATTTTATTTTATTTTAGATAGTTTAAATTTAAATGTATTGAAATAGCCACATGTGTTACTGTACTGCGTTAAGCAGCACAGAGCTGTATAGCATTTCACAAACATTTAATTCACTTAACATTGATCGGCAAGGTCTTTCCAATTCAATAAATATGCTTCCGAAACATCAGTATCTATGTACATGATAACACGAATAGGTTAAAAAGTGTAATGTAAAACTAGGTTAAAAAGTGTAATGTAAAAAAGTGTAATGAAAAAAAACTAGATATATTTTTTTTAAGACCATACATGACCCAAATAAAGAAACCTAGAAAATCTCATTACGGTATTTTTTAAAAGGAAGAGGAAAGGCTTCCCTGGTGGCGCAGTGGTAGAGAGTCCGCCTGCCGATGCAGGGGACACGGGTTCGTGCCCCGGTCCGGGAAGATCTCACATGCAGCGGAGCGGCTGGGCCCATGAACCATGGCCGCTGAGCCTGCGCATCCGGAACCTGTGCTCTGCAGCGGGCGGGGCCGCAACAGTGAGAAGCCCGCGTACAGCAAAAAAAATAAAAGGAAGAGGAAGAAGTTTAGTAACAGTGGAAGATGAGGTGGGACAGGACTGAAATATACAAGGACGAAAAGACAGACTGTCAAGCGTGATGTTGGTCAGGAAGATGATGCTAGGTAAGGCAAAGAGAAATGCAGAGCTTACACATGCAGTCCCGTATAGGAATTTGAGTTTTGTTCTAAAAGAAAAGAGAAAATATTGTCATTGAAGAGTTTTATTTATTTATTTTTAGCAAATGTGGGTTTTTTTCTAATATTTAATTTTTTAAACATCTTTATTGGAGTACAATCGCTTTACAATGGCGTGTTAGTTTCTGCTTTATAACAAAGTGAATCAGCTATACATATATATATATATCCCTATCTTTTCCCTTTAATATTTATTTATTTATTTGGTTGCACCAGGTCTTAGTTACGGCAGATGAGCTCCTTAGTTTTGGCACGCGGGCTCCTTAGTTGTGGCATGTGAACGCTTAGTTGCAGCATGCATGTGGCATCTAGTTCCCTGACCAGGGGTTGAACCCAGGCCCCCTGCTCCCTCTGGGAGCACAGAGTCCTATCCACTGCGCCACCAGGGAAGTCCCCACTGAAGAGTTTTAAGGAGGAGCAGGACATGATCTGCTCCATGTCTAAAAAGAGCATTGATTTGGAAAATGGCCTGTAAGGGGCACCAGGAGGATTATTTAGGAAATTTAAGGAACAGTTGAAAATAGTATTCAAGAGCTCAGCCTCATACCTGTTGATGAACTTCTCTGTGCCTCAGTTCCTCATTTGTAAAACAGGGTTAAAAATGGTACACCTACCTTGAGGGTTATTTTGAGATTAAAAAGTACTAGTGTTTGTAATACACTTAGACAGTGCCCGGCACATAGAAAGTGCTTTATAAGCCATTTACTCTTATTATGACTGCATTAGTCCAGAGGAAAGATGATGTAAGCTTTGAGTGGTAGCAGTGAAATTATTTTGGTGGAAGACTGCAGCTGTAGGAGGCTGTGGAGTTAAAAGGTTTATGGAAGGTAGACGGGAGATGTGAGTGGGCAGCATGGGAAATGAAGTAATCATAGATGACTTCAGAGTTTTTGGCTTAAGCAACTGTGCTGACGGGGGTCCCATTTATGCAGTGGAAAAGACTGGAGGTCAATTTAGGACATATCAGATCTCCACGTGGCTCTACTAAGTAATAGTTGATCAATGGGCCAGAGCTCAGGGAAGAGTTTGGACTGAAGTTATAAACATGTTCTTCATTTTTGCAAGAGGGAAAATATTTAGTAATATAATTTGAATTGGACATTTAGTAATAATATTTAAAGGCACTCAAATCCTAAGAAATTTGATAGATCAAACACATGTAAAATTATATTTGTATAAATCATTCACTGAAGCATTGTTTGTAATAGTACAGTTTGTAAATCACCTAAATAGCCACTGATAGGGGACTCGTTAAAGAGCCTGTAATATGATCAAAATGGAATATTATACCACTGATAAGGGAATTAGTCAAATCCATATGTCCTGATATATCAAGAAAATGATGCTCAAGAGACATTGTTCAGTGAAAAAATAAGATGCACAACAAAATGTATAAAACACTACATCTGTGTGTGCTCCATACCTCTCCTCTAAAACACAGATTTGCAATGTTATATTCATGGATTATTTCAGGAAGGATACACGATTGCTAACAACTGTAGCAATGGCTAGAGGACAGGAGTTGATCAAGATTTACTTTTTACTCCACGTTCTTTGGTATCATTGAATTTAGAACCACATACATGCATTGCAAACATTTTAAGTATGTAAAAAATTTTTTAAACATGGTTTCGGGGGAAAAAATCACTCTGGTAGCACTGTGGAGCAATGTGCAACAAACCGGCATCAGGAGACCAATTAGCAGGCTACTGCAATACTCCGAGTGAGAGAAGATGAGGACTAGGGCTAGGGCTGTGTCAATGAGGGTGGAAAGAAGAGCGGGCTTCAAGAAGCATTTTACAGGTAGAATTCAAACTCCGAGGAAAGGCTGGTTACAGGGGTGAAAGCAAGAGAGGATGACTCCCAGGGTTTGGGCTAAGAAAGATTTTGTACTCGGAGTCACTCCCCCCCGCCCCCACCAGGTCTACCCATTCCTCCAATAGCTCCTGGAAGACTGGATGGACAGAGATCTTCCTGGGAAAGCTGAAGAGAGGGGCTGGGGGGAGTGTCTAAGTGAACAGAGAGCTCCAGCCACCACCACTGCCTACCCCACCCCCCACACAGCATCACACGGACTCCTGGACTGTACCTCATGCTCTCACCAGAGAAGCTGAAACACATGCTTTCCTACTCAGTGCATTCGGAAAAAAGAATACCCATCGACATTCTCCTCCCTTCCTTCCTGCCAACGAGCAGCAGAAATGCCTCCAACATAAAGAAAAGATTTCTATTTTTTTTTCATTTTCCCCGTCTAAGAGTTGAATTTCCCCTCTTAGAGAAAATTCCTCTGACCCAGAGTAGCTGCAGGATGCTGCATTTGCATGCCGCAATTCTATTGGCTGAAGCCAGCTGGAAAGGGGTGTTGGGTAATTGTCAGCCTCTTCAGAAGGAGTTAACATATCATGAGCTTGCGAGTCAGGAGGTAACAGCTTGCTTACAAGGCAGCTTTGCCCAAGATGTGTCCTGGCTCTGGAAAGTTAAGGTGGAGGTGGCTTCAGACAGCTGTGGGACCTCTGCCCGTATTTTTTTGTTTTCCCCAAAAGCCAATAAAAAAAAATGCTAACTCTGCTCACATTCCACAAGGATGAGTCTTGTTTATCCCTAGGCACAGCGGTACCCGCCAAAAAACTGCTAATCTGTTTTCCCTTTACTGGAGAGACTGAGTCAGGACTCAGGGGGGCTATTCTCACCTCTCAGACAGCCCTTTCTGGCCCTCCTCTGACTTTGTGCAGACTGAGAAGAGCCGAGCTCAGCCGAGCCAAAACCCTGAGGTTGAGCCTGAAAAAGCCCAGCAGCCCCACAGCCCATGCTCTCGAGCATCTTTGCCAGGCGCTGCTGCCCAGGAGATGGGCACGAGCAAGATCTCACCAGCGGGCAGGTCCTGACCTTCATGGGAGACTCCAGTCCTTTGCTTTGGAAACCAGCAACCCCCCTCACCACCTCTAGCCACCTTTGAGAGAAGAGGAAACCACCAGCAGCCCCTCACATACAAGGTTCACGTCTTCAGTCTTTTTCGACTCACTGCCCAACCCATGACTATATTAACCAGGTAGTTTATTTTCTGTATTCTGATGCTTTGACATCTGGGGTGACCGCCCCTCCCAGGGGCAGCCAATTCCTGGAAGTAGTAAACCACTCACCCACCAGTGCACCTTTCAAATGCAAACCAACCAATTCAATCAACCAAACTAATTAACCAATCTAATTCAAGTAACCAATCGGATTTGAGGGTGCCCACACCCTCAACCATCTCCTTTATCAGGCTCTCACATTCCAGATCACTAGCCACCTGCCCTAATCATCCCATGGCCAGGTACCAGCCAACTGCAGACACCCTTGTGCCCCAGAGACCACTGAGATTATTCAAACTAGCCAGTCCTAAACCTGTTTAATCTGCCTCATCTGTCCCTTCCCACAGAAACCACAAAAATGGCTCTTGCCCACAATTTCCCCTTTGCCTTCGCCTCCCACACTAGTGCCTCCCAGTGCAGCCCCCCCCCCACCCCCCGTAGAGTGGCGCGCATCCCTCTTGAGATATATGAATATAACCAACTACCTTTTCAGTGGTAGTCATCTCCTCATCTGCTGGCCCGGCCATATCTAAATGATAATAAAACCTATATTTTTAAACAATGACCTCAGACCTCAGCTCCCACCAGCTTCTGAAACTGTCCTCACCCGGTGACCACCTTGTTGCTAAATCTAATGAATGCGTTTTAGTCTTTACTTGACACCACTGACCACTTGCCCATGCCTGGGGTGTGGCTCTCTCCTGGCTCTCCTATCCCTCTGGCACTTTCTCACACTCCTTTGTGGCTTAAACACCAGTGCTCCTTCAGGTCCTGTCCTGGGTTTTGTTTTCTTCTAGGACCGCAGTGCCCCCTGGGCGCTCATTACCACCTATTTGCCAACACCTACTAGACATTTGCCTTCCACTCAGACCTTGCTCCTCAGCCCCAGCCTGGACCTCTGCACTGCGCGTCCCACAGGGCCTCAAACTCAACATGGCTGACATTGAACTCATGATCTTTTGCCCCAAAGCTGCCTCATCTCTTCTCTTCTTTCAGAGCAACCACACCAAAAACCTGGAAATTCTTGCCAGACCTCACCAAACACACCTATGAAGTGCCCGTGTGCTGTGAATTCTCCCATGTGGGTCTCTCTCATCTGTCCCACCTCTTCCATCTCCACTGCTCCTGCCCCATTTCAGGCCCTCATCCCCTTCAACTGAACTCCTATGGTCCCAGTTGTGCTGCATCCAGTCCTGTGCATCCTTCCAATCCCACACCATCGCATCAGTTTCCACTCATCTCTCCAGAAAGCAAGTCTCATCACACTTCCTGTTTCAGAGCCTGCCATGGCTCCCCACTGCTTACTGGATGAAGTCTAAAACCTTTGGCCTTATAAATCCAGTCTTCTGTGATCTGGCTTCTTCTCCCTCCCCAGCCACATCTCAGGCACCATCCCTCCACTCCCCCTGCCCACTCCATGTGTGAACCACACAGAACTTCAGAATGTGTTGTTCCCCAGACACAGTTCACACTTCCATGCCTTTGTTTCTGAGACTCCCTCTGTTGGAAACGCCTTTCTTCTTTTTTCCAGAAAAATAACCACTACTTTCTCCCAAACTCTCCTTGGAATTTCCTCCCTTTTTTGCCTGACAAACAGCACCGACGATACTTGATTGTTCTTATTTCTTTATATGTTCATTCAAAAATATTTATTAAGAATCTGCTTTGTGCTAGGACCCAGAGGCCCTAGAGATACAACAGTAAATAAGGCAGACACAGACCCTGATCTCAAGGAAGTGTCTATCACACCACCCTGTTCCCCCAGAAGCTGCCTTCTGCCTCTCTACCTCTGCTCTGAACCCACTACAAGACGAAAGGACCAGCTGAGCAGGAGACGCTCCATGTGGCCCTCTGTTAATCCCCTACACCGCCCCAGAGTAATCTTTTGAAAGAAGGCATCTCTCTGGCCATTCCGCACCCTTCTGATAAAACTCTGATGACCTCACATTACCCATGTTCCTCAACTGGGTCTTTCCCGTTTCGCCAGCGATCCCTCTCAACATTCATTGCCACAGGCAACCCCAAACCACCTGTATTTCCCCACATCCGCTTTGCTTTGCTTTGTCTCTATGCCTTTGTTCATGCCCTCTCCTTCACCTTAAATGCCCTTCCTTCTCTTCACCTGGTTTATTTGTTATCTACTGCTGTGTAACAAACCACTTGGACTAGTAACTAAAGGCAGCAACCATTCTGTGAGTCAGCAGTTTGGTCAGGGGTCAGCTGGGACGGCTCATCTGTACTCCATACGGACTTACAGGGCTCACCCATGCATTTGTGGTCAGTTGACAGGTGGACTGGGGGCTGGACGATCCTAGAACATCTCACTCAATACCTGGCAATTCGGTGGGGCTGTTAACTGGAGCATCTCAGTTGAGCTGTCTCCACGCGGCTAGCTTGGGCTTCCTCACATGGCAGCTGGGTTCTAAGAAGCAAGCCCTCTTCCCTTTTACAGCCATCGCTGAAGTGCCGGCGGCCAAAATGAAGTTCAGTCCCTTCGTGGCTTCTGACTGATGGAAAACCGGAAAAGGAATTTCAGTGCACCTTCCCACATGCGCAGGAAGATTATGTCTTCCCCTCTTTCTAAAGAGCTGAGACAGAAGTACAATGTTCGATCCATGCCCATCCGAAAGGACGATGAAGTTCAGGTTGTACGAGGGCACTACAAAGGGCAGCAAATTGGCAAAGTAGTCCAGGTTTACAGGAAGAAATATGTCATCTGCAATGAACGAGTGCAGTGGGAGAAGGCTAATGGTACGACTGTCCATGTGGGCATTCACTCCAGCAAGGTGGTTATCACCAGACTAAAGCTGGATAAAGACCGCAGAAAGATCCTCGAATGTAAAGCCAAATCTCACCAAGTAGGAAAGGAAAAGGGCAAATGTAAGAAAGAAACAATTGAGAAGATGCAGGAATAAAGTAATCTTGCATACAACTTTCATTAAAAACTGTTAAAATGAAAACAAAACAAGAAGCAGCAAGCCCTAATACACAAGCATTTATGAAGTTTCTGCCTGATCGCATTTGCTCAAATCCCATTGGCCAACGTATGTCATAGAGCCGAGTCCAGAATCAATATGGAAGAGGTGTGACTCCCTGGGGAGCCATGAAGGTAGCAATCTACCACAGTCTGCCCTCTACCCCTAATGATGCACAGCCTTCCCACGTGTGAAATACACACCCCCTACCAAAACACCCGAAGTAGTATCCAATCACGACAGCAGGCTCAAAGGCCTTGATCTCATAACATGCAGCAGGTCTGGATGTGGCTGAATCTCCTGGGGTACAACGCCTCGGGTGTGGCTCCTTTCGATCCAGAAGGCTGTGAGCTAACAAGACAAGAAATCTGCTCCCCACGTGCCCAGCATACAACGGTAAATCACGTACAGGATAACCTCAACAGATGCTCCCCTTAAAAGGGGGAGAAACAGGAGGCACGTAGCGATCATGGAATCCAAAGCCATTCTGGAATCCAACCAGGCACTATTATCAGGACCCCTACTCCAGAGGCAGGGAATGTGACTTGAATAGAGCTCAGTTCCCCTTGGCTTCTAGTTATATTCTCTGGGCTCTTGGTTCTGCCCTCTGAGAGGATTTCCTTTTCCATAAGAAAAGGCCTGTGTGAATATTGGCCAGCTTACTGTCCATAGATAGTTGGGGGGCCCAAGGCCTCTTTTCATTTTTAACTGTGTCATTCCCTTTGAGTCCAAACTGATAGAGTCTTTGCCAACAATACTCTTTAAAACTTTATGGGTTTTCTGTGAGTATTATTGGGTTCACTTTGCACACCAAAAGTCACATGCATAATTAGTTTCAAGAAGACTCTATTTCTGCTATGGGACGGCAGCCTTAATTTTCTCAGAAACCCTTTTGTTTAACCAAGAAGGTCTACTAAGCACCATCTTAAATCTTCCTGGGGTCTGAACGAAGTTTCTACAATCATATGCTTGATTTAATCTTTACCTTTAGGCTAGTTCTCACTTTGAGAATCTATTGCCTGCTGGAGAGACTGGAAATGAGACCAGTTTTCTTTTCCATCTCAGCAAACTGGACAGATCCTCATTTAGCTCATCTCTCTTATAATACTTTATCATGCCAGCTAGAAGCACCCAAATGACACTTTCAGCATTCTGTCTCTAGATCCCTTTAGCTAAATCCACACTCAGTAGGTGCGTTTTCTGTTACCAAAAGCAATGTTTTTGCCAATTGTTTCTCCACCGTATATAACACGAGTCACCCTTGGTCCAGCCTCCAAGCAGTTTCCTTACTGCTTTCCCAGCCTCTCCCACCAGTTCATTCACAGCCCCTCCAGCCTGCACTACAGCCTCCTTGCTGCTTATCATGCAGACCTTTGCCCACCACCCAGTTCCAAAGCCACTGCCCCAGGTTTAGGTTTTTAAAGCATGTTTAGGTACCACACTTCTAGGTACCAATTTATGTATCAGGTACCTATTGCTACGTAACAAATCACCTAAAACAACAGCTTCAAACAACCACCCTTTTATTAAGTTCACGGATTCTGTGGGTCAGGAATTCAGACTTGTCTCTGTCCCGCAATATCTGGGGCCTCAGCTTGAAAACTCGAACAGTTAGGCGGACAACTCAAACAGCTTGGGGCTGGATTGTCTGGAAGCTTCTTTATCTACATGACTGGGGCCTGGGCTGAAATGACTTTGAAAGCTAGGTTCACATGGGCCTAGAGTGTTTCCATGATGCCTCTCCACGGGACGGGGGCTTCAACAGCATAGCCTTAGGGTCGTCAGACATCGCATATGGCGGTGCCAAGAGCAAGTGTCCCAGAGAACAAAGTAAAAGCTATATGGCCTTTCTAAGACCTGAATTCAAAAGCCTTTTAGCATCACTTCTGTCATATTCTGTCGGTGGGAGCAGTCACAAATCCATTAAGACTCAGGTGGGACACAGTCTTCACTTCTTGAGAAAGGAAGATCAAAGGATTTCTATCCAGGTTTTAAAACCACCTTAGTAGGCTTATTGGGGGTGGTTCATTTCTGTTCTTGGGGGCATCAGTTAGGATTACACATGTGTTTGTGATCATGTGGCAGGTTAACTGGGGGCTAGCTGATCCCAAGTGGTGGTTGATACAAACTGAGGCACCTCAGTTCTCTACGTGGTTGCTCAAACTTTCTCATGTGGCAACTGAATTCCAAGAAGGCAAGTCCCAACTACAAACACTTATCAAGCTTCTGCTTGCATCTCATTTGCTGACAGCCCATTGGCCAAAGCAAGGCACATGGCCAAGTCCAGAGTCAATGAAGATGGAGATCACATGAGGGCATGGATATCAGGATACATGATTCATTGGAGGGCAGCACTGGAACACTACTGTTACCTGGGTAACTCCCATTTTTCTTTAGACTCAGTCCATGCCTCCCCTCTTCCAACAAGGCCTCTCTTGACAGACTGGGTCATTAGTTGTCCCTTCTTTGAGCTGCCACAATACTTTACACACATCTCTACCTCTGCACTTACCCTATTGTTTTCTAACTATCTGTTTACCATTTTCATCTCCCCCACTGGACAAGCCTTCGAAGGCAGACTGTGCTCTATTGATCTTTGTATTCCCAGGGTCTAGTCCTGTGTCTAGAACATTGTGCCTAACAATAATGTCTTTCAGGACTTCCCTGATGGCACAGTGGTTAAGAATCTGCCTGCCAATGCAGGGGACATGGGTTCGAGCCCTGGTCCGGGAAGATCCCACATGCTGCGGAGCAACCAAGCCCGTGCGCCACAACTACTGAGCCTGCGTGCCACAACTACTGAAGCCCACGCACCTAGAGCCTGTGCTCCACAACGAGAGAAGCCACTGCAATGAGAAGCCCACGCACTGCAATGAAGAGTAGCCCCCGCTCACCACAACTAGAGAAAGCCCACACGCAGCAACGAAGACCCAAAGCAGCCAAAAGTAAATAAAGAAATAAAGTTTTAAAATAAAAAATAATGTCTTTTAATTATTTGATTAGTTAAACATTCATGAATAAACCTTCTTAAATAAATGTTGAAAGTGTTATCTCCATTGGTGCTTTGACCTCTCGCCCTCTGCCCTGCATTCTAAGAGAAACTTCTCTTTTTTGTCATACTCTCCAACCAAACATGCATTGCTTCGGGGAGTGACCTCACTCAAGGAGTTGACCTCAACTAGAGATTAGGAGAGGCAGCAGAGGGTCAAGCAGTGGTTCCAAGATTTTTCAATTACATAGACTACTCATATTTCCAAAGAAGTTTGGGGAGCAACAGAAAGTTACCACTTTTTGTGCCTAGAAGGGACATTAAAAACACACCACCTACCACCATCAGTTCAAAAAAATGGAAAGGTATAACCTTAGAATGAAAAAATAGACCATTGCAAGGAAGGGCCGGTGTGTGGCCTCAATTAGCCCAGAATTAGGGCTCAAAAGCTGTCTTAACATGTGATCCAACTGGGAAGGTCTCAAGTGGCCTAACCACAAATTCTCCTTCCCAATTATCAGTTTCTGCTGATAAGTTCTTCTGGTCAATTAACCCTCCTTTTCACAGGGACCAGGTATAATCCCTGCTTATCCCTGAGAATCAGGCTTCCGTTCCCCGCCAGCCCACAGAATTATTCAAACAAGCCAATCATATCCTCCTGCGGGAAATGAGCATTCCACCCTTTGGGTACGACAAAGCCTGCCTCACAGCTCCCGCTTTTTCACTGTTCCTGAGTGCAGCTCCTGAGTGGCAGTGCCTGGCATGTGGTGTCTTCCTCCGGGCTGTGAGTACAGGGGACTAATAAACTGCTGTCAATCACATCTGTCCAGTGTCAGGGGTCATGTGTTCAACCATCTCCAAAACCCTAGGCTGGGAATCTGGGAATCCTCCCTTATCAACAGAGTGAATAGGAGGTGATCAGAACAAAGCAGCAACCTGACAGCTATGTTCAGAGCACCCCACATTGGCCTTGTTTCTCTCATCTCACCATGCACCAGGGAAGCCAGTCTAGCAGAAGTCTGAAGACCCACCCTGGGAGCAGTGGAGAGCACTGTACATGGAGTCAGGGGATCTGGGATCTAGCTAGTCTTGCCTGTGCTCCAAAATCTTTGTCTGACCTTTGACAAATCATTATCCTTTGTGGGCCTCATTTTCCAGCTATAAAATGATGAGATGGCTTCTGCCACCTCTCTGATTAAAAAGACAATCTGATGAAATAGGGCAATAAAAAGGGTGAATGGCTGGTAGTCCCTTGGTCATCCTAAAGGAATGTGCATTTTTATTACTTTGTGGGTTGTTTTTTATATTTATTTATTTATTTGGTTGCGCAGGGTCTTAGTTGTGGCAGGTGGGCTCCTTAGTTTTGGCATGTGAACTCTTAGTTGCAGCATGCATGTGGGATCTAGTTCCCTGACCAGGGATCGGACCCGGGCCCCCTGCACTGGGAGCGCAGAGTCTTAACCACTGCGCCACCAGGTAAGTCCCGGAATGTGCATTTTTAGAGGTGTATTTACTCCGTGTGTCTCTAGATGAGGCAACTGGAGATGATGGGAGAGGAAAGATCTAAGGGACCAACAGGGCAGCCACAGTCTGCCAGTAAATCTTGCCTTGGGTGGATTCCTCTAAACCCTTCCTGCTTTCAGCACTCCTATCCTGTGCCATTAGCAAATGGGAGTTTTAACTCTCCTCCCCATCACCACCCTGTGTTCCATCCCAGCCCCTAAATGTCTCACTTGAGCCATTAACTCCATCCAGCCGGAGACCTTGCTTTAGCAGACACACAATTGCCGCACCCTCTAGAGTCCACACTCCCCACCCCTTCCTGAAGTGAAGTGCTTGGGGACCCAGAAAATAGGCCAGGTCCTCATAAACTTATCAAAATAGCACAGCTAGGCCTTCCAACCAGCAACACTCAGAGACTGGGCCATAGAGTGGAAAACAGAGCATGCAGGGTCTTGTCCAGACAGAGCCCAGATATCTCCGGTAGTTAAGGGGCCTCTGGGTATCCTCATGTCTTACCAAAAAGAGTAACCACCTCCAGCCCCCTCTGTGTGTGTGTGTGTGTTCCGGTGGCGGGGTGGGGGTGGTTAGGCTGAAGCTAAAGCAACTAAAGCAACTGTGCTCTGATAGGAAAGATCCTGGACTGAGAACCAGAAAGCTGTTAAGCAGGAAAGACACTGCGTGGCGTGCCAAGGAGGAGGCTAGCATGTATTGAATGCAGCAGGAAGATGGAAGGGAAAGATGAGGTGGTGGTAGAGGTCGGCTGCCAGGGGCCAGGACATCCAGGGCCTTAAAAGTTACCCTCCAGACAATGAGAAGCCAGGTCACCTGATCTTTGAAGAGGGATGGTCCCAGGCCTGGGAGCTTGTGAAAAGTGCAGACTCAGGCAGCTCTACTACTAGACTAGGGAGATCCCAGGGGGGCAGGGGCAGCTGCATTTCTCATAAAGTGCCCCAGGAGCTTCTGTTTTTTAGCAGAGCCAAGGGCCCCTGGACTTGACCATCTGCGAGGCTTGTTCCCGTTAGAAAATTCCATCATTGTAAGCGTTGGGAGGCCACCTAACCTCCAAGGGAGGGAGAGGGAAATGAATCTCCCATTTGCAAGCCCAGGGATGGCTTCCAACAGTGCCATCACACTAATGGAAACTGCAGTGAGGGAGCCAGGCCCAATGTCTGTGAAAGAATAGGAGAAGGGGTAGGCAGGGGGGCAGGGCCAGCCCACAGGATGTCCCCACCAGAATTCACAAAGAGGCCACAAGGATGCAACTCAATCAAATAGATCTTTGTTCAAAAACTTCACCTCACCCGTGGCTGGGAGAGACAAGTCATTAGCACTGGCTGTTAAAAAAAAAAAAAAAAAAATCCAGGGGCCTCTGATGATGTCAAATAAATGGGGCAAGGGCAGGTGCCCCAGGGGATTAAAAGCGTGGTATCCATTTCTAGTTGGTCCTGTCTCCTCCCCTTTCCCACAGTTCCACAATTTCCCCCTCCCACCGGTCTGGGATGCAGCCGTGGAGTGGCTCAGCACTGAGGACTTGGGGCTCCACACCCCAAGTCAACCGGCCAGCTCTCCCACTTACTAACCATGAAGTGGGATGGAGAGTGGGCTGAGATGAACCCAGCAGATTGTAGCCATGGATGTAATGTGCCCAGCAGAACGCTTGATAGAGGGCGGCACCCTTTCCCTTGTCTGAAGACCAAGCAGACAGTACTCAAGGACTTGGGTGGGAGTGGGGGCAGGAGGGGTACATGAAATTGAGAAGAACCTTCTAGCTGTCTGCACCAGGAAGCGCCAGCCCAGGAGCCGAGGGAGACGGTGCCCAAGAGCAGAAAGTCGCTGAAGGGCCGGGTGTTCTAGGCTGGGTGAGGGGGCGGAGCAGGGCTGGGGACCAGGAAAGACCAGGTGCTGCCTTGCTTCTGAAGGGCTGCTCCAATGTGGAAAAACACCCTACCATCTTCCTTTGGAGAAAACCTGGAATATTCCAACACCAAAAACCTCTCACTGGCGGCTCCTGTGGAGATGGGCTCCAGCTGAAAAGGAAACGAGGAGGCATGGGCGCTGCCTAAGGGGGCTCAGTTGCTGGCCTCCATCATTCATCCCTTACCCCTTGGTTTTCCCACAGGCTTGTGAAGCCTAGGTCAGAAGAAAGGATTAAAGCCTTGGTGGGGCTCTGGGAAGCGGCTAGCGGCCCCACCCTGATCTCCAGGGTCCTGAATCCCTCCATCCCTGGTCAGGTCCGCCAGCCACAGTGAGGGCCCCCTTTGGCTGCGGACGGCCACAGTCCCGCACCAATATCGGACCGCCTCCTCCTCCCTCTGCCACCCTTTTTCCGCTACCCACTCAGCCTCTGATTGGCCGAGCCCCCGGGCCCTCCCCGCTCCTCCTCTCCCACCCCTGGTGAAAACTGCGGGCGCCGGGCAGGGTGTAGCAACTGGAGGCGGCAGCGCGTCTGGAGGAGGCTGCTGCGGCCGAGAACCGGAGCCCAGGTAGGAGCCAGAGGCAGGGCGGGACCCGGGGCGCAGGGATAATAGGCCCCCTGGCGCCCAGGCAGGCCCTCCCGATCCGAGGCTTCGGAAAACGGTCGGAGGGCGCCCTGGGAAGGAGCCGCTCAGTGCTTGAGGAGGGGGCTGCTTGCCAGGCAGGGGCAGGAGCCGGACGCAACTGCTGCAGGCCGGGGGTCGCGGCGAAACTTTCGCCCGCTGGGGAACGTTCGCCTGGGGCTGGGGTGCTGGAGGAGAACCGGGAGGAAGGGCGCCAAGGAAAGCCTTGCGTTCTGCTCTCCAGCCAGACGTCCCCAAAGCCAGCCTGCGAAGGCGGGACCAGGGGTGGGGGGCGGTGAAACTGGGGGAGCAGAGGACCGCAAACTGAAGGATATCTCTGCCCTGCGACCTCGCTGCGGGCTGGGTGCGGGGCATCCAAGGAACGGGAAACCGCAGTACCGCGGGCGGGGGCTGGGGCGGGGACTGGGAGGAAGGCTGGCAGACGGGGGAGGCGAGAACTGGAAAAGGATGAGAGAGGGGGAAGAAGGACCTCAATTGGGAAAGGAAAGGATTGGAATAGGGACACGGAATAAGGGTGGGGTTAGTCGAACGCGGGCTGGAGAGGAGGGAGAGCAAAGCTTCTCCGGGTTCTGAGCTGCGGGGACGCAAGGCCGAGGAAAGGCAGACTGCACCTCCCCTCCAGCTGTCTACCCCTCCCTTTGGCTCTACATCCCCTTGAGTCCCAGCCCCATTTCTTCCTTTCTAGTTCTAGCCGCTGCTTCCCCCGCTTCCTCTCCTAGATCCCAAGCTCGCCACCCGCTCTGTAACTCAGCGTATGCTAATCTAAACCAGATGTCGACCCCCCTTTCTTCCCCAACGGCACCTCCGGGTCCCTCTCGGCAGGGGTCTGAGAGGGAACCGACTGCAGCCGCAGGCACCCGGGAGCCCCAGTCTCGCCCCTCCCTCCCCCCTCCCCCCACTGGGCTGAGCGCCTGGGACCCTAGACGCGGCTAGCGGCGCGCCCTGCTCAGCAGGGCGCACGCACCAGGGCACGGCCCCGCGCACTCGCAGGCACACGCCCCTGCTGTGGCCTCTCCCTGGCGAGCACTGCTGCAGACGGGCTAGGCTACCCGCTCTGTGTCGCCTCGCCGGGATATAGATTCAGCCTAGGCTGCAAAAAAAAAGACAGGGCAGAGAGCCTAGGCAGGGAGGCTACCGAATCTGGACTGGAAAGCTGCAGGCCCAGGAACCCTGCCCAGAGAGCTGGACAATTGGAAACATCTTGGTTCTGATGCAGAGAACCTATGCAATAGGATGGCACTGTCGCCTTCCCCACACACAGTCGGGAACACCCTTAGCGGTGTGCCAAGTACGGTCCTACCTGGGGCCCCACACATACCCGACCACGCTCATCTAAGAGGCCGGGGACTAAGGCCGTGGATCACTTAATCTCCAGCAGTGCCAGATGTCTGTCATTTTTCTTAATCCCCATCACAACCCTGTGGGTATCTAAAGCCCAGGTTCATTCAGTACCTTTCGGGCATCTGTTGTATGCCAGGAACTGTCTGGGCACTGGGGATTTTCTTCTGAACGAGAAATAGGTAGGCCCTGAATGAGGAGGTTTTGTTTCATGGGTAGAGAGTTCTGATTTTGCAAGATGAAAAGGGTTCTGGAGATTGGAGACTGTACACTTAAAAGTGGTGAAGATAATAAATTGGGTGTTCTGCAAATTTTACGATTAAAAAATTAGGAAGTCCCTGACTTCCTGAAAGAGAAAACGGTCAAGTTAAAGTCACTTACTCAAAGCCACCCAGCTAGTAAGGGTTCAGCACGCATACACACCACGGAAGGGTGTGTTCTCCAACCCCCTTGCTTTCCCAGATGGGGAAGGGCTGAGTGGCAGCGTCACATTCACTGAGAGGTGGGAGGGGAGAGGGCTATAGAGAGGGGCTTGGATGCCCACTGTGGCCATTATGGCATGTCTCCCAGGGGCCCCCAGCCCTGGCAGTAAGTGCGGGCGCACCTGCCCCACCTCTTGGCTGATTCCCATCCTGTTGCACCCCCAGATCCAGGACTGAGCTCTCGGCACCATGAACCCTACCATTGGCATCACTCTCTTGCTGACAGGTACCGGGCAAGGGGCAGGGCTGGGATTCCAAGCACCCTGGCTGCCTTCCTTTCAGAGAAGCTAGCTTCTTCCTCATGACCTCAGAAAGTAGAGGTGACTAAAGGAGAGAGAGGGCTCCTTTTATCCCTAAGTCAGCTGAGCAACCTAGTTGATCTTCTGACTGCCTGGGATGGTTTTTGGAAACTCAATTCACTGAGCCTGCCCCATACTGAGTTGGAATCTCCAAGTGTGAACCAGGATGTTGCATCAACTTCCCCCAAGGTCTCCTGCCCCTGGAACATACTGGTGGGACCCACGACTAGAGTAGAGGGAGGTAGGCTGGGGCCTGCGGTAGGGAAGGTAGACTGGCCCTCAGGGACCTCTGGGCGGGGAGAGGTGCTCAGAGAGCAGACCCTGTGCCCTTCCCTGGCCAGGCCTTTCTCTACTGTTAACGTGGATGGGAGGCCCCCTGCTCTACAGGTCCTCACCAACTTGGAGGGGGCACTGCTGGTGCCAGTCTTACAGGTGGCCCGTGGGCAGAAGGTGACCAGCCTGACAGCCTGCCTGGTGGACCAGAGCCTTCGTCTAGACTGCCGCCATGAGAATACCACCAACCTGCCCATTCAGTACGAGTTCAGCCTGACCCGTGAGACGAAGAAGCACGTGCTCTTTGGCACCATTGGGGTCCCTGAGCACGCATACCGCTCCCGAACCAACTTCTTCAGCAAGTACAATCTCAAGGTCCTCTACCTGTCGGGCTTCACCACCAAGGATGAGGGGACCTACACGTGTGCACTCCACCTCTCTGGTCAGACTCCCATCGTCTCCAACAGGAACGTCTCTGTGCTCAGAGGTGAGGCAAACCCCCAACAGGACCAAGGAAGCTGGGAGAGGCAGGCTGGGGAGGAACGGGCTGGCTGGGACAGCTGGCAGTCCCCTTGGCTGGGCCGCAATAGGGAGTGGTCCCATAACTTCTCTCCCCTTCCGCCCACTGCTGCCTGTGCCCGGCGGAATCGCTACCTTCAGCGTGAATGGGGGAAGGTCTAAGGGGACGGTCAGACGGGCAGAGTGGTGTGGCACACGCTTCCCCCATGACTGCGGGCAGATCACTCGGCCTCCCCGGACCTCCTTCTCCCCACCTGGAAAGCAGGATGGCACAGCTGCCTCGCCCACAGTTTCCTCGTGACGATATTTGTTCAAGGGCCCAGGAACCTGCAAATGGGAAAGGTGGCTGGTTCTGTCAGACCAGGTTGGCCCTGGTTCCAGCCAAGACATCACGGCGCCACCCTCCCCAAGGGAAAGCAGCCTTGCCCTGGGCCTGGGCCTGCCCGAGTCCCGGCCGCTCTGCATTCCCGCCCTGCCTCTCTGCCCCGTCCTCTGTCCACAGATACGCTGGTCAAGTGCGGAGGCACGAGCCTGCTGATCCAGAGCACCTCGTGGCTGCTCCTGCTTCTGCTCTCGCTGCCCCTCCTGCAGGCCATGGATTTCATCTCCCTGTGACTGGCTGGGCCCATGGAGAATACAGGAAGCCACGAGGCCCAGTCCAGAGACCCTACTTCTCGGAGTCAGTTGACCCCCCTCCCCCCAACCTCCCACACACCTTGGGGAGAAGTGGGGACCCCACCGCCCCTAAGGAATCCCACTGCTGCATGCCATCATCTCCCATCCCCCACTGCCACCCCCTACCCTCTCCGCACGCCACTGCCTATTTGTATCCTTAGTTCCAGAGCTGCTTCTGTCTGATTTAGGACTTATCCTACCTTTTCTTTGGCAGTTCGCGAAAAGGGAAGCCAGGGCTGGGGACCTGATGGAGAGTGAGGGGATGGGAGGGGTATCAGTCCCTGGGGCCGGCCATCCTTGCCCACCGGGACTAGAGGCCTGGGAGAGACCTGGGCGAGGAGGGGGAGGGGTGTGGCCCTAGCACATCCCTCAGCAGTAGGGATGGCGCCTGAAGACCCCGGATGTGAGGGCGCTGCCAAGCGTTTGTGGCCCATCCTGTGAGGAGAGAACCAAGTGTCTCCACGAGCACTTTCTGTCACAGAAAAAAGCCGCCTTCTTACCCTGCAGAAGTCCCCAAGGGGCCTTGGGCCCGGCGTCTGGTCCAGTGACAATGCAGATTCTGCCCGGGAAGCAGCGCTGATGGGCTGGTGAGGCAGGTGGAAGGCAGGGTCCATCATCCCTCCCCCCAGTGAGGAAGCTAAAAATGGGAGCTAGCGTCTCGCACTGGCTCGGCCAGCAGTTGGGAGGTAGCAGAGGAGGACAGGCCCCCTCCCAGGCTATCCCAAGCTCCTAGGAGCTTCCAGAACTCAGAGCTGGAGGCAGTGAACGAGGTGGAGCCCCTGGCTGAGCCACACGGAGTTCGGCCCACGTGTTCCCCAGGAGGCTCTTCCGTCTTCCCCCAGCAGCGCCCAAGCCTTCAGATAGGCCCCCGCCCCAGAGACCTGCCTCCTCAGGGACCTCTCGGGGGCCTAGGGCTGGCCGTGGGGTGATACCCATAAGTGAACATGCCTCGAGGGGTGGCTTTTCCCAGCAGCCAGCTCTGCACCCGGCGGCTCTTCCCCGTCCTGTGACCGTGTGTAGTGCCACCCCAGCTTATGGCATCTCACTGAGGAAAAAGAATACTGTACAATAAAACCAAGCCTCTGGAATCTGTCCTCCTGTCTGTCTCTGCTTTGCTCCTCTCTCCCCAGGCCCGCCCCCCTCCCTTAGCCTTGAGGCCCGACCGGCCACCTCCTCCTCTCCCCCATCCCTGCTTTCTGCAGCCCTTCTCCTCCCCCCTGCCCCCCCAGGGGTGGACCACTGCATGCCCGGCTTCTCAGAACCACTCTAACACGGCACGTTTGCCCAAATAAACAAATGTTCCCTCTCTGTGGACTCACCTGCCCCATGTGTGGGCCAAGCCGCATGGCGCCGGTTCCAGAACGTGCTAACGGGCACGAAGGCACGGAGTCTGCCTTCTGGCGTCTGGATGTTCTCAGAAATGCCCCGTCAGCTTACAGCTGCTATAGAGAGGGGCACAGAGGGGCGGCTCGGGAAGCGAGGCGGTACTCGGGAGCTGCCCTCATCATCAAGGTGTGAGGACAAGCGTCTCTTCTTAACTCCAACATGGCCACATAAAGCACTGGAGGTGGGGAGAGAACCCTGAGGCCCGTCCCCAGCTCCCTCCCCTAAAAGTCACTGAGTAGAAAGCGCCCCCTGGTAGAAGGGACTAGAACAGCATCACAGGGTGGTTCTGGGTCTCAGTTGCTGCCAGAGTGAGGCAGCCCCCAGAAGGGAATCTGGGGGAGGACAGTAGTGACTACCCAGAAGCTGACTCATTTGGTATTTAGCGCTGGGTAGGATGGTTTTTCTGAGCATTTGCTTAAAGGCCCAGGATCTAAACTCACGCCACTGACTCCCACTCTTGCGACACCTCCCATTGATACCTGAGCTTTGCCAGTGAGCCCCGTAGTGGCCAGGCCGGAAGAGGGCAAGAGAAGCGCTCAAGGAAGAGAGGGAGCTGCCCGTGTCACCGACCACGGGGACCCACCCATCCCCACGTGGGCTGTTGGCCACTCAGGACAGTGTAGCCAGCCTGGACACAGGGCCCTTTTGCTGTGCCCTGCTTGCAGCCAAAAAATGAAGAGCCTTTGTAGGGGAAGGGAGTTCAAATGCCACCCTCGGGGTAGTAAGAGCTAAAGCTGGAAGGTCTTTCTGGAAGGAACTGGGAAGCCAGGCGTTCAGCCTCAGCTGTGAGAAGCCATGACACCCTGGCACCTGTGTGAGCCTCCTGTGTGGTCTTTGTCACCGTTTCCTTGAAGAGTTTAGTGGCCCCTCAACAAGGGTCCCTTTGCAGCCACGCCTGTGGGAGGAGAGCCCAAGGCCACGGCGAGTGGGCTTAGCTTCAAAAGACACAGAGGCCTCTGAGGTCCAGGGGCTATAGGAAGGCAGGGACAGAGAAGAAAGGAACAGGCCTGGGCCTGGGAAGGGGCTCGACGATTTAAAGGCAGGGCCGTCGGGCCTCACAGCACAAGCCAACCCAGAAAGACTGCGGGCCGGGGCTGCGGTGGGCTCCTGGGGCCAGTCCACGACGGCAGCCAGTTCCTCCCCGGTCACGTCAGGAGAGCTGAAGAGTGCTGCGGCACGTCTTCAGGGACTCGGCTAGTTACAAAGAGGGCTGGGGCCGGCCCTGGTTCCTGCACACATGCCCAGAGCCCACCCCACCGAGCCCCTTCCCATTCCTCCTCACCCCTCCCCCACATCCCCCTTGGCCATCTTGGTCCTTACCTTAGGGCGTGGAATCCTTGCTCAGTAGAAAGAGAAAGAAGCCCCTCTCCACACATCCGTCCACTGAGACAGGAGCACCTGCACACGGCGCAGCGTGAGGGTCTTCCCAACACCTAGGGGCTCCCACGGGAAGAACGAGGTGGGTCACCGTGGGGAGACGCAGGGACTTTCTCTGGCCAACCAATAAATGTACCCAGCGTCCAGGGGACCCGTGACACACATCCTCCAGCCCCTGCCCCCCCCAGCATGATGTCCCTGTCCTCACTGTGTCTGCAGCTCCTGTGTTGTGATGGGCAGGTTTGTCTTTACATGTGAAAGAAGCAAGTCCCAGGTTAGGAGTAAAGCACTTCCTCATCTACCGCTGAGGAATCAGTGGGCCTGGAGTCCTTCAGAGTTCTGGCAAAGCGTGAGGGTCGTCAGCTGCCTCCTGCTAACCCTGAAGCAGGGCTTCAGAACACAGGTGGGATTGCCTCCTGCCCAGGGCTCTCAGGCCCCAAATGTCTCCCACCCCTCGGGAGTATCATGTCATGTGAAGACTCCCGGGAGGCGTCTTTGCCTGGCAAAGGGAAGACCTGGGGCAGGGAAGCTATGGAGGTGGGCACGTGCTGTAGAGCGCAGCGTAGGACCAATGGGAGAGTTCTGCGGAGGCCAAGTGTGGCTCTACACCGGAAGGGGCCTTTGATGGCTGGAGCCGCCCAGCTGCAGAGGCAGGAGTGCCTGGCAGTGGGCGTGGTCAGTGGAGGCCACCTGTCCAGCCTGCAGGAAAGCAACTTCCTGAATTCAGTGGGAACCTGGGCTAGATGACCCTAGTCACTTCAGCCTTCAGTGCCTCATTTTTCTGATTTCTAAAATAAGATGGGGGGGGGGGGCGGGAGGCGCATCTGGTGGTGCAGTGGTTTAAGAACCCGCCTGCCAATGCAGGGGACACGGGTTCGATCCCTGGTCTGGGAAGATCCCACATTCCGCGGAGCAACTAAGCCCATGCGCCACAACTACTGAGCCTGCACTCTAGAGCCTGTGCTCCGCAACAATAGACAGCACCGCAACGAGAAGCCCGCGCACCACAATGAAGAATAGCCCCCGCTCGCTGCAACTAGAGAAAGCCCATGTGCAACAACAAAGACCCAACGCAGCCAAAAATAAAATAAATAAATAAAAATAAGACAGGGGAATTCCCTGGCTGTCCAGTGGTTAGGACTCCACACCCCCACTGCAAGGAACTAAGATCCCGCAAGCCGTGCAGTGCAGCCAAAATTAAAATAAAACAAAATAAAAAATAAAATAAGATAGTAGTGCTGGAATGATTTATTTGTACAAAAAACGTTAAGCACCTGGCTGTGCTAAAAGGTAAAAGACATAGCCCCTGGCTGAAGGAATCTACAGCCCAGTAAGAAGTGAGGAATTGATTTCAGTGCAGTGATTGGGGCTAGGAGGCAGGGAAGCTGTGGCAGACACTGCTTGAGGGTTTTCCAACATGTATTCTCTCTTTCTTTCTCAGCAATAGACCCACAAATTAGAACTAGATTATATGGTCCAGAATAAAGACTACATTTCCCAGCTCCCTTGCAGCAAGATGTGCACACGTGTCTAAATTCTGTCCAATGGAACATTAGCACAAAATAATGTGTACAATTTTTATGAAGTGCTCTTAAAGGGAGAATGTGCGCTTTTCAACCCCTTTCACCTTCATGCTGGCTGGAATGTGGAGTCAACGGCTGGAAATGGAGCAGCCATCTTGGACTATGAGATAGAAGTTTTATGTTACATCACAAAGTACAACAGCCTGGATTCCTAGTGATGTTAGAACTGTCAAAGCAGCCATGGAATACCATGTCAGAGTTACTCTTATTTGGAGTTTCTGCACTCACAGTTGAACCTAAATGTACCTTAAAAAGAAGCTGTTATTTAACACAACTAAACTGTACACTTAAAAATGGTTAAGACAGTAAATGTTGTATGTATTTTTTACCACACACAGACACACACAACACACACACACAACACACACACACAAAGCCAAAAGTCAAATTTAGAGAGACAGAAAGTAGAATGGTGGTTGCCAGGGGCTACAGGGAGGGGACATGGGGAGTTGTTATTTAGTGGGTGCAGAGTTTCAGTTTTGCAAGATGAAAGAGTTCTGGAGATGGATGGTGGTGGTCGTGGCACAACAATGTGAGTGTATTTAATGCCACCAAATGGTTATACGTATTTTACCACAATTTTTTTTTTAAAAAAAGGAAACAGCCAAGGCACAAGGGAACTTTTTGGTGTGCTTACACGAGCACTTACATTTGTCAAGATTCATCAAACTGTACACTAAAATGGGTGAATTTCCTCAAACGTAAATTTTACCTCAGTAAAGTGCTATGAGAATACATCTGTAGGGCCCCTAGCCAGGCTAGAGGGCTTCCCAGAGGAGGGGTCATGGTAGGAGTTAGCACAAAAAGCAGGCTCTACTATTTCGTAAGCTGATTACAAAGAAAGAAATGTTATTTTATTTCTTCTATATCCTGAAAGACTTGGGGAGGGGAAGTAGAAGCCATTGTGCGTTTAGTCCGAGGACAGGCCTCAGCCCCTCTCTCAGGCAACAAAACTGCTGGCTGATACAACAGCCCTCAGAGCACATGAGCCCTTCATTAGGGTCCCTGCCCCAGTCATATCCATTCAAACATTTACTAAGTGTGCACCCCATGCCAGGGAGTGTAACTATCTGTGCAGGGTAATGAGAAGAGACCTGCGAATGGTACAGACAAGTTCCTTCCCCATAAAACTTATATTGTGGTACAGGAGATGGACATGAAGCAAGTAAACCAGTCAGACGGAGGGAACACAAAGGGTTCAAGGTGTCCAGGCGAGGAGGGGTACAAGATGTCACTGGAGGCGAATTCTCTGGAGATCCAGTGGTTAGGACTTGGCACTCTCACTGCGGGAGCCCTGGGTTCGACAGTCAGGGAACTAAGTTCCCACAAGCCACGCAGAGCAGCCAAAAAAAGAAAAGTCACTGAAGAGGTAGGCGCAAGCCAGGTCCCACAGGGCCTTGGAGGTCATGGTGAAGAGTTCGAATTTTATTCTAAGGGCAGTAGGGAAGTGATAAAGGACTTGTTCTAATAATGTTTTTAGAAGATCTCTCTTGCTGCTTTGTTGAAGATGAACTGGAGAAGAATAACAGCAGAAGCAAGAAATCAGAAGGATACTGCCATAATCCTAAAAGAGATGATGGTAGCTTGGACAAAAATTGCGTGGCAAAAACAGAAATGGTGACTTTGAGATACGTACAGAGTTAAAACTGGGAGGACTGGTGAATCTGAGTAAGGTCTGTGGATTTTACCAATATCGATTTTCCCAGTGTTGATACTGTACTACAGTTGTATTAGATGTTACCACTGGGGACTTCCCTGGTGGTCCAGTGGGTGAGACTCCATGCTCCTAATTCGGGGGGCCCGGGTTTGATCCCTGATGGGGGAACTAGATCCCCACATGCATGCCGCAACTAAAACAAAAAAGATCCCACACGCTGCAACAAAGATCCTGCATGCCACAACTAAGATCCTGTGCAAACAAAATAAATATGTGTGTATATATATATATATATTTTTTTTTTTAAATGTTACCATCGGGGGAAATTGGATGAAGGGTACGCAGGACCTTGTCATACTATTTTTGTAACTGTTGTAAATTTTTAATTATTTTTAAATAAGGGTTTTTTTAAATTCTCAACAACCAAAAAAAAAAAAAGATGGCAAGTACTAACTCCAGAAACGCCAGAGGGAGGAAAAAAAGAATTCTAATCATATAGCACATTACACAGCTTAGATGTGAAATATTTATAGAGTCATACTAATATAAACACTAAACAGTGATTTTAACCAAAAATTGTGATAAAGCTATATTGGACGATGGGAGAAGACTAAGTACATGTGTTTAGTGGGGGAGAAAATGGGCATTAAGAGAGCTAAACCTCATTTTCCAGAGGTGAAAGTCAACGGATAAGACTTAAAACTGAAAAATCAAGAAATAGCTAGCTATATGAGAAATTTTTAAATATAAAAGTAAAGTAAATAGCAGAAAAACTAGCTGAAATAGTTGAGAGTAGTTGCCTTGGGGAATGAGAATGTAGGATGGGGTAACAGACTGCTTTTACATTATAAACCTAGTAATACTTTTAGTCTCTATTAGTTTACTAAACAATATAAATCAAATGTATTTAAAGAAATATATTAATGCCCAACCCAAAAAAACCAGAGAGGACTTGCTTACTAGTGGTTTAGATGGAGGTGGAGTGTTGAAAGGAAAGGAGACGAAATCCTGGATGACCCTTGGGTTTTTGCTTGAACAATTAGTGGATGGTGATGTCATGTGTTGAGACAGAGAAGGATGGGGAATACTGGGGTGGAGAAGTGGATTTGTTAAATCTGCGATGCCCATTAGATATCCAAATGGAGTATCGAGAAGACAGCTGGCTCTCCCAGTCCTGAGCACAGGTGAGAGATGGGAGTTAGAGAAAACTCGACAGACATCAGCATTTGGGTGGTAGGCACTGACCGCGGGACAAGTAAGATCATGCAGGGTGGTGTTATAGAGAAATAATTGAGCCCAGGCCTAGAATCTGAGGTGGTCCAATACTTAGAGTTTAGGGGGACACAACGGAGACTAAAGAGCAGCCAGTGAGGAAAGAGGAAAGCCAGGGGTTAGCGGAGCCAGAGAAGGAAAAGTTTTGAAAAAGAGCAATCAACTAGGTCCACTTCTGTTAAGAAGTCAAGTAAGACGAGGACCAAGTTGTTGGTGACTATGGTAGCTAGTCTCCAAAGATGACCCCCTAAATAAAATATGCCCTTGTGTAATCCCATTCCCTTGGGCCTGGCATGGCCTGTGTCTTGCTTATGACCAATAGTGTATGATAGACATCATGCTACATGACTTCCAAAGTTAGGTCATAAGAAGCCTTGCAGCTTCCACCTGGTTCTCCAGGAATGCTCACTGCTGAGACACACCCTCCTGGAACCCAGCTACCATTCTGAGAGCTCAAGTCACATAGAGGCCACATGCAGTCACTCCAGTCACCAGCCCCAGCTAAGCTCCCAGCCAACAGCCAACATCCACTGCCAGCCGAGTCACTACGCCATCTTGGACATCCAGCTCAGGTGAGCCTTTGGATGACTCCCGGCCCAGCAGTTGCTGACTGCAGCCTTGTGAGAAAGAAACCCCAAGTGAGAAGTTCCCAGGTAACCAGAGCAGCATGAAACACATTAATAAATTTTTAAAAATAAATTTATTTATTTATTTTTGGCTGCGTTGGGTCTTTGTTGCTGTGTGCGGGCTTTCTCTAGCTGCAGCGAGCAGGGGCTACTCTTCGTTGCAGTGCGCGGGCTTCTCACTGCGGTGGCTTCTCCTGTTGCGGAGCACAGGTTCTAGGGCACGAAAATACTGAGCGCGGGCTTCAGTAGTTGTGGCACGCAAGCTCAGTAGTTGTGGCTCACGGGCTCTAGAGCACAGGCTCAGTAGTTGTGGTGCACGGGCTTAGCTGCTCCGCGGCATGTGGGATCTTCCCGGACCAGGGCTCGAACCCATGTCCCCTGCATTGGCAGGTGGATTCTTAACCACTGCACCACCAGGGAAGCCCATCAATAATTTTTTTTTTACACTTAAAAAAAAATCTTATTGAAGTATAGTTGATTTACCATGTTGTGTTAGTTTCAGGTGTACAGCAAAGTGTATCAGTTATACATATACATACATCCACTCTTTTTTAGATTCTTTTCTCATATAGGTCATTAGAGAGTATTGAGTAGAGTTCCCTGTGCTAGACAGTAGGTCCTTATTAGTTATCGATTTTCTACATAGTAGTGTGTATATGTCAATCAAGTTGATAAATTGTTTAAAGCCGCTAAATGTTGGAGCGGTTTGTGATGCAGCAATAGTCACTTTAACAAGAGCAGTTCAGTGGAGCAGGGGTAACAGAGGCCAGTTTGGAGGGGGTGAGCGAGTGAATGGGAGGGTGTAGACTTCTCTTCCAGGACGCTGAGCTGTGAGTGGTGTGGGAAGCAGAGTCAAGGGGAGTTGTTTATGGGAGAGACTAGAGCACAGTGTACATTCATGGCGATTACTTATGAAGACAGGGAAAGACTGCTGAACAAGGGGGAGAAGAAAATGTGGAAGCAGAGTCCTTGGGGAGGTGAGAAAGGAGGGATCTAGACGAGAAATAAATGCAAAGGAGATGGGTGTGGAAGAGGGGAGTTTGTGAACTTGAGGGTAGAAGTTCAGGGGGTTCCACACGAGTAGCAAGGCCATCAGCTAAATAAGAGGGTGAGGAGATGAAGGGAAGATGCAACAGGTTTGAAAAAAGTAGATAATAGAAAATAGGCATGTCAAAAAGTAGGAGTGGTTCGATATTTTGTAATAACCTATAATGGAAAAGAATCTGAAAAAGAATAGATACAGGGGCTTCCCTGGTGGCGCAGTGGTTGAGAGTCCGCCTGCCAATACAGGGGACACGGGTTCGTGCCCCGGTCCGGGAAGATCCCACGTGCCGTGGAACAGCTGGGTCCGTGAGCCATGGCCGCTGAGCCTGCGCGTCCAGAGCCTGTGCTCCGCAACGGGAGAGGCCACAGCAGTGAGAGGCCCGCGTACTGCAAAAAGAAAAAAAAAAAGAATAGATACAGACATAGATATATGTGTAACTGAATCGCTTTGCTGTACATCTGAAACTAACACAACATTGTGAATCAACTATACGTCAATAAAAATTTTTTTAATTAAAAAAACCCATATGAAAAGATGTAGACATAGAGAATGGACTTGAGGACACGGGGTGGGGGAAGCCGGGGCAAAGTGAGAGTAGCATCGACATATATACACTACCAAATGTAAAACAGTTGGCTAGTGGGAAGCAGCGGCATAGCACAGGGAGATCAGCTTGGTGCTTTGTGTCCACCTAGAGGGGTGGGATAGGGAGGGTGGGAGGGAGGCTCAAGAGGGAGGGGATATGGGGACCATGTAGGCACATGGCTGATTCGCTTTGTTGTACAACAGAAACTAACACGGTATTGTGAAGCAATTATACTCTAATAAAGATCTATTAAAAAAGAAAAGACTAGGGCTTCCCTGGTGGCACAGTGGTTGAGAATCTGCCTGCCAATGCAGGGGACACGGGTTCGAGCCCTGGTCTGGGAAGATCCTACATGCCACGGAGCAACTAGGCCTGTGAGCCACAACTACGCAGCCTGCGCGTCTGGAGCCTGTACCCCACAACAAGAAAGGCAGCAACAGTGAAAGGCCCGCGCACCACGATGAAGATTGGCCCCCGCTTGCCGCAACTAGAGAAAGCCCTCGCACAGAAACCAAGACCCAATGCAGCCAAAAATAAATAAATAAATAAATTTTTAAAAAGACTATAAGGGACCTGCAAAGGCCAAAATATTTACTACCCATCTCTTTACAGAAAGAGTTTGCCAACCCCATTTTTAGTGGATTCTTTTTATTTCTTTTAATTTTTATTTATTTATTTTATTTATTATCATTTAGTTTTGGCAGCATTGGGTCTTCATTGCCGTGCACGGGCTTTCTCTAGTTGCAGCGAGCGGGGGCTACTCTTCGTTGTGGTGCACAGGCTTCTCACTGCGGTGGCTTCTCTTGTTGTGGAGCACGGGCTCTAGGCGCATAGTTTCAGTAGTTGTGGCGCACGGGCTCAGCAGTTGTAGCTTGTGGGATCTAGAGCACAGGCTCAGTAGTTGTGGCGCACGGGCTTAGCTGCTCCGTGGCATGTGGGATCTTCCCGGACCAGGGCTCAAACCCGTGTCTCCTGCATTGGCAGGCGGATTCTTAATCACCGCGCCACCAGGGAAGCCCCAGGGGATTCTTTTTAAGATTCAATATGCACATTTAACCTATCAAATTCTTAAATTAATCAAATTTATCCTTTATCCTCTTTATGGATAAATCAAGGCCCTTAGGATATTATAACTCTACTTACCCCCTCCCACATACATGTTACTGTAGTCAGAAATTTTAATTTTATTTTTTTAAAAACTTTATTTTGAAAGCTACCATATGATCCAGCAATCCCACTCCCAGGCATATATCCAGAGAAAAACATGGAAGCAGAGTCCTTGGGGGACTCTGTTCATGGCAATGCTCTTTACAATAGCCAAGACATGGAAGCAACCTAAATGTCCATCAACAAAGGAATGGATAAAGACGTGGGGTACATATATACAACGGAATATTACTCAGCCATTAAAAAGAATGAAATAATGCCATTTACAGCAACATGGATGGACCTGGAGATTATCATACTAAGTGAAGTAACTCAGACAGAGAAAGACAAATATCATACGATATCACTTCTATGTGGAATCTAAAAAAAAAAAAACGGATACAAATGAACTTATTTACAAAACAGAAACAGACTCACAGACTTAGAGAATGAACTTGTGGTTACTGGGCGGGGAAGGGTTGGGGGGAGGGATTGATGGGGAGTTTGGGATTGACGTGTACACACTGCTATATTTAAAATAGATAACCAACAAGGAAAAAAATAATAATGTATTATGAATAACTTTATGACAATAAATTTGACCTTAAAAGAAAAAAAAAACCCATATGAGATTCAGACTGAAAAAAAAAAAAAGGTGGGGGTGTAAGCAGAATTCTAAAAATAGCCTCCCAAGATTCTATACCCCTAATCCCTGGAATCTGTGACTGAGATGAGATGTCACCCCCATGACGGTGTTATTTTAAATGGCACAGTTGATCTTAAAAGAGGAATACTGTCCAGGTAGGCCTATGAAATCACGTGAGTCCTTAAAAGCAGAGAACTTTCTCTGGCTAGTGGCAGAAGAGGAAGACAGAGATTTGAAGCACAAGGGTGACTCAACGTGCCACCACTGGCCTCGTGAGAAGGACTGTGGGCAGCCTCTAGGAGCAGAAAGCAGAGCCCAGCCAGCAGCCAGCAAGGAAACAGGGACCTCACACCCATAGCCATAAGGAACTGGACTCTGGCAACAACCTACATGAGCTTGGAAGTGGAATCTTGCCCCGAGCCTCCGGATAACAGCCAGCCTGGCCAGCACCTTGATTTTAGCCTTGTAAGACCCCGACCAGAGAACCAGCTGAGCCCACCAGAACTTCTGGCCTACAGACTGTGAGATAATACATGGGTGTCTTAAGCTATTAGGTTTCTGGTAATGCGTTACACAGCAGTAGAAAACTAATACGGTGGGAAAATAAACATACCATGGAAACATAATAGAAGTGCTGGGCAGTGCTGAGTGTGACCCATCTGAGGTGTGTGGCCATGAATATAAAGGGGACTTAATTGGGTGAACTTCTCCAGGGCCATTCACCTGCATGGGTGCAGGCATACCAAGGAAGGGAAGACGGCCTCAGGGAGGGTCCAGGTTTTTCCAGGCACGAGCAACAGAGGGAAGGAGGGGCAAAGGAATAGAGGAAGTTAGCAAAGGAGTAATTAAAATGATCCATTGTAGGGACTTCCCTGGTGGTCCAGTGGTTAAGACTCCGTGCTTCTAATGCAGGGGGCGTGGGTTCAATCCCTGGTCAGGGAACTAAGATCCCACAAGCTGCACGGGGCAGCCAAAAAATAAAAAAGAGTCTTAAGTGGGTCAGGATGTGAAGAGGTCAGAGGGGAGAGGAGGTAAAGGGGGCCAAAAGCTGACAGGCCAGAGGGTTGCAAGGAGCATCCACATGCTGCTGAAACCATGGAGGATGATGAAAGAGAAGGGGGAGAGAGGAAGACAGTGAGCCAGGAGACAAGCGACCTGCAGCCAGCACGGGACAGCAGTGAAGAAGGGTGGCAGGAGGGTAACCAGGTGCCTGGAGATCCAGCAGGGCCGCTTGAAGGAGAGAGCCAATGAGGAAGAACACTTACCCGACCTGTTGTGGGTTGAACTGTGGCCCACCCCCCAAAACAAAGGTACATTCAAGTCCCGATCCCCGGTACCTAAGAATGTGACCTTATCTGGAAATAGGGTCTCTGCAGATGTAATCAAGCTAAAATGGAGTCACAGGACTACAGTGGACCCTAAACCAAAGACTGGCGTCCTCATAAGACAAGGGAAATTTGAACACAGAGAAACAGGAGACACAGAGAGCAGACAGCCATGTGAAGACAGAGGAAAGACTGGAGTGACGCTGCCACCAGCCAAGGGTCACCTGGGGCCACCAGAAGCTGGAAGAGGCCAGGAAGGACCCTCCCCTAGACGCTTCAGAGGGAGCCCGGCCCCAGCAACACCTCGATTTTAGACTTCTGGCCAAAAGTGTAAGAAAACAAATTTCTGTTGCTTGAAGCCACCCAGTCATGGCAGCCCTAGGAAACCCAAACCCCACTTCCCGACCCTGAGGTGTGTGAGGGTCAGAGCAAAAGCAGACTCCACTGAAGGAGGCTTCAGGGGAAATGGTGTCCTCAGGGAACAGTGAGTTTCATTTAAGGCCGGAGCTCAAGAGAACCTCTGAAGACGAGGCTGAGGATGAAGCAGAGCTTGCCCACCCCAGAGCAGTGTCTGGGCACAAGGGGGTTTAGGGGGTGGGGCAGGACCTGGCCCAGGCGAGGAGATGCTACAGGACAGGTGTGCTGATAATGGATGTGCTGGACTCTCTGGACCTCTGGGGACTGAGCCAGACAGGTAGGACTGGCCTGACGCAGTCACTGGGGGACGGTAGGCAAACAGCTTAACTATGGCCTGATGCCCGGTCCCACCGTCCTGGGCTGCCGGTGTGTCAGCAGCAGGAGGGGCCCACTCTCTGGCAGCCTGAGCCCTGGCACATTCAGTACACCGCCCCCTCCTGCTGCGGGGCCTTCTGGGGCAGCTCCACCCCTCACACAGGGTGACACAGCCTTTTGGAGCCTCCGTGTCCTCTGATGACAACAGCCAGCGTCACAGCTCTGGGCTCAGGCTTCAGGCTTTACAGCTTCATGGTTTCCTGCCATCTAGACCCGAGCTGTCCAATATGGTAGCCACGAGCCACATGTGAGTATTTAGACTTAAACAAATTGCACTGAAGTAAACTAAAATTTCTATTTTTCAGCCACGCCAGCCACATTTCAAGTGCTCAGTGGCACATGTGGCTGGTGGGGTTCCGTCCTCACAGAAAGTTCTATTGGACAGAGCTGGACCAGACCATGGGTGGGAACCATGGTTGTTTGAACCGCTGAGCTATCCCACCTCAGGCAAACTCATGAAGGGGAGGCAGGGCAGGGAGAGGAGGGCCCTGAAAGGAACACTTCTCAGCCTCACTCCCTGAGGCAAGGGTCAGCTCCAGGAACGCTCGGAGCACACCAACGCCTCAGAGCCCAGAACACAGTGTCAGGAGGCCTGGAGAGGGGAAAGCCTCTCACCGCGAGTCTAAGGTCCACCACCTCCCATTCTTTACTGCCTGTCTCAGCACAACTGACAGTGGAAACTCCACTTCCTTCCAAGGCACAGGCTGGGGTACGCCTCTAACCCGAACAGCCATTCACCCAGACTCACAACACACGCCAACTCATTTCATTCCAAAATGTCCACGTTAGCCAGCCGTGTGCACCATGAGTAGGCCTGTAGGACGTCCGCCATCCACCCCGCTCCCTCTCACCTTCCATCTCCTCCAGCCCTCCGTGCCCCTGTCTCACACCTCGGCCCCTGTACACACCCGCTGGGCCCAGACCCAGCAAGAGTGCTCGAAACTCAGAGCCAAGAAATGCTTTCTCCCCACTGCCTTCTAAAGAGCGAGAAGGGCAGAAGACAATTCCCACCCATCAGAGCTAACATTCCTCTCAGCTCAGTGCTGGATACTCGCTCTACATCTAGGAAACTACAAGCCCTTTGTGGTGATTTTCCCAACGTAAAGAGTCAGCCACAAGGTGAAGTCTCTCCCTCCCTAGAAACTGAAAACTTGCAACTTTTAAAGGATGGTTTTGGGCTTCCCCGGTGGCGCAGTGGCTAAGAATCCGCCTGTTGGGCTTCCTGGGTGGTGCAGTGGTTGAGAGTCCGCCTGCCAGTGCAGGGGACACGGGTTCGTGTCCCGGTCCGGGAAGATCCCACATGCCGCGGAGCGGCTGGGCCCGTGAGCCATGGCCGCTGAGCCTGCGCGTCCGGAGCCTGTGCTCCGCAACGGGAGAGGCCACAGCAGTGAGAGGCCCGCGTACCGAAAAAAAAAAAAAAAAAAAATCATACGATCCAATCTCAGATAGGCACCCTTTATAGAGGGTTCCCCCAAATGGCTCGAAGACCATGATGGGACCAGTGGGGGCCATAGCATCTGGAAATCCCAAAGCTCAGAAGACATCACTTGCCTGCAGAAGGTACCTGGCGTGAGGAGAACTAACTACACATCACCTGCATCAAAACAAACTAGATTTACCACCCTCTTGTTGAAACTGCAGGAAAAGCCTAAAAAGATGAAATCACCCAGGGATGATAAGTAGAAATTACAATATACATATTACTGCTAACTTCAGATCTGTAAAATGTTACTGATATTTCCTTTACGACACGTGCTAAATGTTAGTGTTGATTTTAGTCAGGATAAAGTATTTACTGGGCATTAAATAGGTCACTCAGTCTTCCTAATCTTATTTTTTATCAGAGGTCTTCAAGTGTAAAAACCTCCTACTGTTCCAGCAACTTGACCCTCGGGGTTGGGGAGAAAATTTTGCCAAACCAGGAGAAAATTTTGCCAAACCAGGAGGTTTATAAGAATGAAACTCCGAACTAAGACAGAAGCAATGGAGAGAGGAGAACCTTAGGGGAACAAAAGAAAGAAAATCAAAAAGCTATGATCCCCGGGGACTTCCCTGGTGGTCCAGTGGTAAAGAATCTGCCTTCCAATGCAGGGTACGCAGGTTCCCACATACCACGGGGCATCTAAGCCTACGCACCACAACAACTGAGCTCACACGCCTCAACTAGAGAAGCTGCGTGCCGCAACGAGGAGTCCACGCACCCTGGAACCGCGCGCCACAACTAGAGAGAAGCCCGCACACCACAACGAAGATCCCACGTGCAGCAACCAATACCCGACGCAGCCAAAATAAATAAATAAATAACTATTTTTTAAAAATAAAAGATATGATCTCCATGAGATGTAGTGAATACGGTGATATTTTTAGATATTATTTTTGTTGGCGTCCCTTTACCCCCATAGCCCCACTTTAACCAGCCAAGCTTTTGTGTTTATGCTTCAGTGGAAGGATGTGACAGCAAAAACCAGGGGAAAAAATGGGAAGCCACTTCTGGCTTTTACATCTCATTTGCCTAGACCCTTAATAAGACAGAAAGGAGCCACAGCCTGGACAGAAGATGTGGAGAAAATATCTTGGGTAGAGCCAGGCCTCCCATTAGCATGCCTACCAGCAGACAAAAGCCAGAGGAAAAGCACAGAGACAGCAAAAAACCCAGAGAGGGTTTTGAGATCTGACCACTGTGGATCCCCACCGCCCCATCCTGGGTAGGTCCTCAGATAGGGGACAGACCCCCAGAAAGAGGAAATGACTGCAGAGTGCAGCCTATTTTGGACACAGCTGGAACCCTGGACAGCATCATATTTTCTCATGCTACTCTGGGGCCTGGAAGCCGCAGAATAATTCTCAAGTGTCCCAGAATGACCCAGAGGTAGCAGAGACACATCAAACCTAACGAGGCCACACAAGCAGCAACCAGGAAGCAGACATCCCAGTGGACACTTGGATGGCCACTTAATAACAAGGGCCACTTCCTCCAGGGCTTTAGCAAATACGTATGGGAAACCCCCTGGAGTTCAGGCAATCCCTGGAGAAAGGAGGGGCAATTCCATCAAGTGACTGAAACTCAGTGTTCACCACTGCAGTAGAAGAGGGGCTGGCTCCAAAGAGAAATGTTACAGAAAACAATGTTATGTCTCCTGAGTTGGTAGACTAAGAGAATACCTCTGTTTGAGAACTATGGGAGGAGAGAACTTGGAAACTAGCAAATTTCTGGTAGCAAACTGGATGATGCCACCGTTCATAGACGTGGGGGTTAAAGGAAGGGGAGCAAACGGTCGGAAAATGATAAGTTTAAGGTTTGGACGTGCTGAAATTGAGATACTGACGTGATGTCCAAGGGTATGTCAGGAGGCATTTGGATAATTACGACTGGTACTCAGGAGTGAGGGCCACCTGAAAATATAGATTTGGGCATCGTCAGCCCATACAAGTAGTAGCTGACGGATGAGTAGCAGATCACAGTGATCTTAGGCACTCACTGCATGCCAGGCACTATTGAGAGCTTTTCATGTATACGAATTCATTTTTTTTCTTTTTTTTTTTTTTGGCCGCTCCACACAGCTTACAGGATCTTAATTCCTCGACCAGAGATTGAACCCACGCCCTCACAGTGAAAGCACAGAGTCCTAACCACTGTGGACCGCCAGGGAATTAGCGAGATTTTCATGCTTTTAAGGGGAAGAATTGGGAGACTTATATGTCAAAGGGAAAGTTGGCAGAAAATGAAAGTTTTAAAGACAGGACTCTACCCAGGGACAGTGACTGAATGTGATGGGAAAAAATACTGAATGGAGACACTTCCAATCCACGATTTCTAACCTCGGATGGGCCCTTGATGCTGCCTGACAATCCCACTGTATGTCCACAATTCATTCGTTCACTCTCCCACTCACTGGCACGCGCTAGCTAGCTCTCAAAGGGCCGACCCCAGACCAGCAGCCTCAGCATCACCCAGAAACATGTTAGAAATGCAAATTCTCAGGCTCACCTCAGACCTCCAGAATCAGAAACTCTGGACGGGGCTTTAACAGACTCTCTAGGTGATTCCGATACACACTCAAAGTTAAGTGCCCCGAGATGGCTAGTTTATTAACTACCACTCCCGCCCCCCACGCACACCTCTCTAAATTTCCAGCCCTTCCTCCATCCTCACTCTCAGCTGACCTTGCTTCCTAATTCACTGAGAGAAAAGAGGCCATCCGAGAGAACGTCCACTAGCTCCCACCACATCCATCCACCTGCCTACATCGGTGCCCAAACACTGTGCCTTCTCTCTTCTTTCTCTGGATGTACCCTTTGTGCCCTGGCCGAAGCCAAGCCCTCACTCCTGTACTAGATCCCATCCACTCTCACCTCATCAAGGACGTTGCTCCACTGATCTCTCTCCCGCATCGTCTATTCTGACTCTACTGGCTTTTTCTCATCAACATCCAAGCATATAATCTCATCAACTTAAAAAATTTTCTTTGTAGCTGAGCAGGACCCTATGGGGCCCTCCCAGGACAGACCTTCCCATGTCCTCTGCCTGCCTCTTGTTTGTAGAAAAACTTTAGCCTCCTAGGGCTTCCCTGAGTTCCAAAGAACAAATTTAATCAGAGAAGTGAGAAAATGCAGAAACAAAGGAAAACAGTCAAACAAGACAAAATAATTAGAGTTTAGCCGTTAAACCAAGTCAAGTACCTTTAGTTCCTCCTCAAGGGCTATAGATAGTATTCTGGGCCATGTCCTTTGAGCTGTTTTGCAGATACTGAAACCCTCACCAGGTGGAAGAAGTTAACTGCATGCTGACCACAAACACTTAGACCCCAGACAGTTGGAACCAGAAGACTGATGATAGTAACTCCTGATTATCTCACCACCAACCAATCAGAAGAATGTTTACCAGCTGATCACACACCCCCACAACCCTCTCCCTCACCCCATCTTTAAATCCTTTTCCTGAAAGTCATCAGGGAGTTAGAGTTTCTTTTGAGCATTAGCTACCTGTGCCCCTTGTTTGGTGTCTGCAATAAACATTGCACTTTCCTTCACTACAGCCCAGTGTCAGTAGATTGGCTGTACTGTGCACAGGAGAGCAGACCCCAGGTTGTTCAGGTAACATCTTACCCTCACTTCTCCTTTTAGCTCCCACCCAATCTCTCTCCTTCCTTTACCACAAAATTCCTCCACAGAGTTGTCTAGGGGACTTCCCTGGTGGTCCAGTGGTTAAGACTCCGCCATCCCAATGCAGGGGGCCCAGGTTCGATCCCTGGTCAGGGAACTAGATCCTGCATGCCGCAACAAAGATCCCACACGTGGCAACGAAGATCCCATGTGCAGCAACTAAGACCCAGCGCAGCCAAATAAATAGATAAATATTTTTTAAAAAGAGTTGTCTATACCTTGTCCCTCCCTCTCCTCCCATTCTTTCTTGAACCACCCACAACCCAACTTTCACTCCACCACTACCAAAACCATTCTTGTCAAGGTCACCAACAACCTCATCTTACTTAACCCACATGCAGCATTTGACACAATTGATCTTCCTCCTTGATAGGTTTTCTTCTCTGGGCTTTCAGCATACCATCACCTCCTGTGGTTTTTTCCCCTACTTCACTGGCCATTCCTTTCATGTCCTTTGATGGTTCCTACTCACTTCTAAAACCATTTAATGTTGGAGAGCTCCAGGATTCAGTCCTTGCACATCTTTTCTTTTCTATTTATATTTGCTCCCTTGGTGATCTCTTCTAATCTCATGACTTTAAATAACATCTATATGCTGAAGACTCTCAATTTTATATCTCCAACACAGACTTTGCCAAACGTGTATATCCAGCCTCTTTCGTGGCATCTTGACATGCCTAATAGACATCTCAAACTTAATATGTGTTAAATCAAGTTCCTGACCTCCCCGCCACTCCCAAATCTGCTCCTTCCACAGCCTATACATCCTCAGTTCATGTTCAGACCAAAAAATCCTTTTTTCTCACACCACCTAATCCATCAGGAAACCCTGTTGGCTCTACATTCAAAATACATCCAGAATCCAACCATTTCTCACTTCCTCTCCTGCTACCACATCGACCTGAGCCACCATCACCTCCTACCAGATGACTGCAGTCTCCTCCTTCTACTCTGGCTCTCTTCAGGTCTGTCCTCCACACAGTAGCTAAAGGGACTCTGTTAAAGCAAAAATGACATCCATGTCCCTCTTCTGCTCGAAATCCTCCAATGGCTCCTATCTCAGAGTAAAAGTTAAAGTCATTGAAATGGCCAGGGCCCTGCAAGGTGAGGGCCTGCCTATCTCTTTGACTTCATCGTCCACTCTCTCCACTCCAGCCACACTGACCTTCTCGCTCTTCCTGGAAGGTGGCAAGCGCATGCCTATCTCAGCACACTTGCACTTACGGTTCCCTCCACTTAGAACATTCTTTGCCCAGACTTCTAGATGGCCCACTCCTTCACCTCCTCCAGGTCGTTCAAATGTCCCCTTCTCATTGAGACCTCTGATGGCACGTTATACACTCTGTATCATCCCCTGCTTTATTTGCCTCCATAGCTCTTACTGCCATCCAATACTATATATTTTACTTATTTCCTTATTTGGTTACTGTCTTCTACTTCTACTAGAATGTAAGCCCCTTAACGTACTTTGCCTGTTTTATTCACTGTTACATCCTCAGTTCCCAGAAGACTACCTGGAGTGTCCAGTAGCTGTCCGTAAAATGCGATGCAATGAGGGTCCGAAGGTAAGCAGATGGGGTAGAAGGTCCCTGGAGAAAGAGAACTGGGCATGGCTTTCTTGATGGAGGAGAAGTCATTTTTGGCTTAAGCTATTTTGTGATCTAAGCCTGGCCACAATGCCAGCCCTTGAACAAGTCTCAGTAATTAATGAGATTAAGGGAAGGGAGGGAATGCAGAAACAAAGGAAAAGCAGTCAAGAAACAATAGTTCAAACAACGAAAACTCAAAAAGAGAAATTAAGGAAACACTCCCATTTACCACTGCAACAAAAAGAATAAAATACCCAGGAATAAACCTACCTAAGGAGGCAAAAGACCTGTATGCAGAAATCTATAAGACACTGATGAAAAAAATCAAAGAAGACACAAACAGATGGAGAGATATACCATGTTCTTGGATTGGAAGAATCAACATTGTGAAAATGACTATACTACCCACAGCAATCTACAGATTCAATTCAATCCCTATCAAATTACCAATGGCATTTTTCACAGAACTAGAACAAGAAATTTTACAATTTGTGGGGAAAAACAAAAGACCCCGAATAGCCAAAGCAACCTTGAGAGAGAAAAATGGAGCTGGAGGAATCAGGCTCCCTGGCTTCAGACTATACTACAAAGCTACAGTAATCAAGATAGTATGGTACTGGCACAAAAACAGAAATATAGATCAATGGAACAGGATAGAAAGCCCAGAGATAAACCCACACACATATGGTCACCTTATCTTTGACAAAGGAGGCAAGAATATACAATGGAGAAAAGACAGGCTCTTCAATAAGTGGTGCTGGGAAAAGTGGACAGCTACATGTAAATGAATGAAATTAGAACACTCCCTAACACCATACACAAAAATAAACTTAAAATGCATTAAAGACCTAAATGTAAGGCCAGACACTATAAAACTCTTTGAGGGGGGCTTCCCTGGTGGCGCAGTGGTTGAGAGTCTGCCTGCCAATGCAGGGGACATGGGTTCGTGCCCCGGTCCAGGAAGATCCCACATGCCGCGGAGCAGCTAGGCCTGTGAGCCATGGCCGCTGAGCCTGCGTGTCCGGAGCCTGTGCTCCACAAAGGGAGAGGCCACAACAGTGAGAGGCCTGCATACCACAAAAAAATAAATTAAAAAAAAAAAAACTCTTAGAGGAAAACATAAGCAGAACACTCTGTGACATAAATCACAGCAACATCCTTTTTGACCCACCTCCAAGAGAAATGGAAATAAAAACAAAAATAAACAAATGGGACCTAATGAAACTTAAAAGCTTTTGCACAGCAAAGGAAACCATAAACAAGACGAAAAGACAACCCTCAGAATGGGAGAAAATATTTGCAAACGAAGCAACTGACAAAGGATTAATCTCCAAAATATATGAGCAGCTCATGCAGCTCAATATCAAAAAAAACAAACAACCCAATCCAAAAATGGGTGGAAGACCTAAAAGACATTTCTCCAAAGAAGACATACAGATTGCCAACAACACATGAAAAGATGCTCAACATCACTAACCATTAGAGAAATGCAAAACCACAATGAGGTATCACCTCACACCAGTCAGAATGGCCATCACAAAAAAATCTAGAAACAATAAATGCTGGAGAGGCTGTGGAGAAAAGGTAACCCTCCTGCACTGCTGGTGGGAATGTAAATTGATACAGCCACTATGGAGACCAGTATGGAGGTTCCTTAAAAAACTAAAAGTAGGGCTTCCCTGGTGGCACAGTGGTTGAGAGTCCACCTGCCGATGCAGGGCACACGGGTTCATGCCCCGGTCTGGGAAGATCCCACATGCTGTGGAGCAGCTAGGCCCATGAGCCATGGCCGCTGAGCCTGCACGTCCGGAGCCTGTGCTCCGCAACAGGAGAGGCCACAACAGTGAGAGGCCCGCGTACTGCAAAAAACAAACAAACAAACAAACAAAACTAAAAGTAGAACTACCATATGACCCAGCAGTCCCACTACTGGGCATATACCCTGAGAAAACCATAATTCAAAAAGATACATGTACCACAATGTTCATTGCAGCACTATTTACAATAGCCAGGACATGGAAGCAACCTAAATGTCCATCAACAGATAAATGGATAAAGAAGATGTGACACATATATACAATGGAATATTGCTCAGCCATAAAAAGGAATGAAACTGAGTTATTTGTAGTGAGGTGGACAGACCTAGAGTCTGTCATACAGAGTGACGTAAGTCAGAAAGAGAAAAACAAATACCATATGTTAACGCATATATATGGAATCTTTAAAAAAAATGGTACTGATGAACCTAGTGGCAGGGCAGGAATAAAGACGCAGACATAGAGAATGACTTGAGGACACGGGGGGGGGGGGGGGGGGGGGGGGGGAAGAACAATAGTCCAGTAAGCAACAGTGAACAATAGTTTAATAAAACAGAGCCCTAGTTCCTCCTCAAGGGATATACATAACAATCTGATGCAAATCTTTGAGTTGGGCTGGAACTAAGGCCCCCAACCAGGTGGAGGATGGTAACTATCTGCTGAGACCCTAGACTGGTATGAACCTAAGGAATGATGTTGACCTTTTCTGACACTCTAATTTCAATCAACTAAAGCTCTCTGTTAAACTTTGACCCAATTCTTTATTTTTTTTTAATTTTATTTATTTATTTTTGGCTGCGTTGGGTCTTTGTTGCTGCTTGCGGGCTTTCTCTAGTTGCAGCGAGCGGGGGCTCCTCTTCGTTGCGGTGCGCGGCCTTCTCATTGTGGTGGCTTCTCTTGTTGCCGAGCATGGGCTCTAGGCACACGGGCTTCAATAATTGCGGCACACGGGCTCAGAAGTTGCAGCTCGCAGGCTCTAGAGCTCATGCTCAGTGGTTGTGGCTCACGGGCTTAGTTGCTCCGCAGCATGTGGGATCTTCCCAGACCAGGGCTCGAACCCGTGTCCCCTGCATTGGCAGGCAGATTCTTAACCACTGCGCCACCAGGGAAGCCCAACTTTGACCCAGTTCTATGCTGAATTCCGCTCAAGCCCCGTCAGGAATACGCAAGCACTCTTAGCTTAAAACTTCCCCAGTTTTGCTGTTCAGGGAGACACTGCTTTGGGGAAGATCCCTTGTATTCTCCATACTTGCTGCAAGTAAAACATGCTTCCTTCTCCTGATCTTTGGCCTGGTTGTGTCTTTTGGCTCAACACCCACCAAGAGGCGAACCCAGTTTTTGGGTAACATTAAGGAAACAAAAGAGTTGAGATCCAGAAGGGATTTGTCTTGGACAAGAAAGAGGGGCACCTCTTTCACTGCTTCTGGAGCAGAATTATGAATGGATTCGGCTATGTTTGTACACAGAACTTTAAGTGCTTCCCTCCTGATTGCCTCTAGTTTCTCTAGGAAATAGAAGACTCGAGGGACTTGAGGAGGGTGGTGATGGACAGAAATACCAGCCAAAGAGAAGAGAAAGAGCTAAGGACACTTGGAAGGACTGATGGTCCAGGTGAAATTGAAAACCTGGACTTGCCTTGGCACCAATCTACCTGGCTGTGTGGTTTTCTTCACCACCGTGGAGGATGGGGGAAAGGTTATACACAAAGAATGGGAACCGCAAAAATTCAAGTTTCCTCTCAGCTTTTTCTTGAAAGACAAAAGAGAATCTCTTCCACTGACCCAGTGCCACCGTTTACCCACTCAAGGAGGCACCATCAGTCACTGGTCTCGTGCGAGTAAAATGAGCAGAGTAGAGAAAGAGGAGCGAAAAAGAGAAGAGGCAGAAGAACTGGCCCTCTCCCAGCCCGGTGGGAAGGAGCGGGAACATTTAGCCTTCCCTAAAAACTGAAGGCTGATACATACGCCCTGGGGTTCAACTTCTGAGCCTTCTCCCCGTGACCCTTCCTCTTTCCCAATACCTTCCAGCTGCCCCGTCGTGTCATATTCAGGTGCTCCACCCCCTCCAAACTCGCGTGCCTTTCCTCCACGTGGTTCTCTGCATATATCGGTCGCCTGAGAGATCCTGGCCGGGCGGGGCTCTAATGACGCCACAATAGGAACAGACCAATAGCAGTGACGCGTCTCAGTGACGCGAGACGCGGGCTGTCGCTTTGCCTGCCCCGGCGCAATGAGGCAGCTGTCCGCTGGGTGGCGCCGATTTCCCAGGGAGGTCCTCTCCGGGCCCCCTGCGGAGGTGCGGGAGAGGCGGGCAGGAGCCGAGGCCAGGGAGCCCTCTGCGTCAGCTGCTGCTCATTGCGCTGCTCCAGTACCGGCCGGGACTCACCCGCAGCTCCATGCTTGTGCCCGGCTCGACTCGTCCGTCGTCGGAGAAGAGGCAGGTACGTGCCACCTGTCTGAGACTGAGGAGGGGGGATGCGGAGGGCAGTGCCTTTTGAGGCTCAGAAAGTGAGGTGTCAACGACAGCCTGGGCAGAATGGGCACTAGAAATGTAGGGCGAGCGCCAGCTGCGCCGAGGATCTCCAGCTGTGGGTACCAGTTGTATGGGGGGGCGGGGGCCTGCCAGCTGACAGCCTAGGGTGCCGGGAAGAGCCATCTGTGTGCTGATCAGTGTGTTCTAAGGAAACGGTGCTTGGGCAGGACCAGGTCTCTGAGGCCTGTGTGGGATGTGGCTGAGAGTGACGCCTGGACCCTGACAACCCCCTCCCCACGTGTGCGTGGCAGCTCATTTACTCCCTCCTCTCAAAGCTCCTGGGGGCTGTGTCTGGTCAGTTTGCCAAAGAGGGTGGGGTGGGGGGAGGGTAGCAGTCAAGTGGAAGAGATTTTCCACCAATCCCAAACCAGAAAGAGGCATCTTTGAAATTCTCACCAATCCCAAACCGGCAGCAGGCACGCGGTGCTCCAAGGCAAGTAACTTATACTTAAGTCTAAGGAAGCTCTGGCCAACCCATTCTAGCTAAGGTGTGAACATCTACCTGCTCATCTGGCTGCTCTTAGAATGGGCCTGAGCTGCATCCTGCTGAGCTCACCTCCCCAGGCACAGGCATGAGAAGGTCCCCAAGTCGGGGACGCATAAAAGGAGGAAAGGAGAGCTGGTTGGGCTGGGGCTGGAGCAGCCACCACTCCTCTGATGCTGTAAAGGATGCCAAGCTGGAGTCGGAAGGAGGACTGGAATGAGGGCCAGGTACGAGGGCGTCCTCTGAAGTGCATCATCGTGACCTGAGCTGAGTCAGTAGCCTCTGCTGAGACGGGGTGGAGGCACCATCCCGGGTACTCCCAGTGCTCAGGGAGAGCCATCGAGAAACAGGAGAAACAGACTGCGAGCAGACAAGAGCACCGAGGCCCCAGAGGTTAAGAATGCAGCAGCTTCCTCCTGTGACCCTGCCCAGCCAGCCCCGCTCCGTAGGCTCGGCATCCTGAGCACTCCTGCAGGTAGAGTGGACACAGCAGAGCAGCCAGCCTTGCTCCCGGTAGCCTGGGGGAATCTGCACTCGCTATATTTTTCTGGGTGGAGGAGGAAGGAGCCCAAGTGGGCCTGGCCCTTCTCTGATAGGTGGACTGGACATCTGGGAATAGGGCAAGGCTCGTTTGCCTTGCCAGTTATGGGACATGGACCAGCTCAGAAAACCATGGCGCTGATCTCTGGCATTAGAACAGAGCACTCCCGCAGCGTGGCCTGGAGGCCCTTTTCTCCCTAGCAAGCTTCACCCGGGAGGTACTACTACAAATACTACCACTGATTATAATAATAAGTGGAAGTATTCAATCTAGTAATAATTATCATTTATTGAACTCTTACTATGGGCCAGGAAGTTTACAAATATTATTTAACCCTCACACCTGTGAGGTACAGCATTATTATTGCTCTTGCTTTACAGACTAAATAAGGTCCAGACAGCTTAAGTGACTTGCCCACTGTCTCAGAGCCAATAAAAGGGAAAGCCCCAGAATACAAGCCCAGGCCTAGAAGTCCATTATAAAAGAGTTTGGACCGGGAACCTGAGAGGGGTCCCTCCGGCCTCTCCCTACCTGTGTGCCCTTGAGCGAGCTGCTGTCTGCCTCTAGGTCTCCTCTGTTTCAAAACTAAAGGAGGTGGACTGAGGCTTCCTGCTCTTCTGCAGTTCAGCGACTGACACCTCCTTCTCCATATTTTTGCCTAATCCCACCCGCCTCCCTCTACCCTCTTTCCAGTTGTTTCCCCTTGAATCCTCCTTCTGTTCCATTTCAAAATGCCTCCTTTCAAACAGTCTCATAGGATCTCCTTGCCTGGCACCGGCCCACCTCAAGGGGAGGGCCTGCCACTGCCCCTTTAATTCTCCCCGAGCTTGGAATGCCAGCGAGTGGAGCTAGCCATCTCCGTGAGGTCAGATAAGATACTATATATATCGGAGTCGGTAACCTGAGCTCCGGATTACCCGGCCGAGTCAGAGCCCTGCCTCTGGGCTGGCCACTGCACTCCCTGCCCTGCTGGGGAAGGAGAAGCCCCCAGATCCTGTCCAGTGTCCCCAGACACAGGTCAGTAACTGCCCCTTTGATGTCCGAACTTCACAGGGCCATTGTCCAGAGGGCCCTGGACTGTCTGTTTGGAGGAGCCCTGTCTGTCTGGGGGAGCATATGAGAGGCCGCCCCACCGGGCCTGGTAGGTGCTACGGACAAGACCAAGGGCTCAGAGGCCAGAAGGAGGAACAATGAAGCCCTAGAGGAGAGGGAGGGAGCCTGGGGCTCTCCCCTGGGGTGGGTACCAGGAGAGTGCCTGGAAGGGTGGTTGGAAAAGAGAATTTAAGGGTTCTAATACTGCCCGGGGGCCCATATCTTTGCCTTTTCTTGGAAGTGCAGCGATGCCCACCCCCCTCCCAACCCCAAATCAAGGAGCGCCCTATAGAGACACTGCCCTAAGCCCAACCACCTCTTCTCCTCCAGGCAGGATTCTGGCTCTAATCCCCAGTCTCTTTATCTTACCTCTTCACCCACTCCCAGCACTTGGGTAACTACTGGGATCTAGAGAGACTGAGAGGGACCCACTGCCCCTTGGATGACCCCTGCCAAGGCATATTAGGCACTAAACTGGTGGGTCAGTGGGGTGGGTGCCAGTCCCCGAGAGGCAGAGCCGCTAGTGGCAGGCTGGAGGGGAGTGGGCCTGAGAGGAGTAAACAGAACTCCTAGACTATGAGAGCACAAATACCCCTCACCCTCACCTTCCACTCCACCTGCATCCTCTACTTTGGCCGGGACATTCCTCAACCTGGGAATTGACGCTTGTGTGTAGACAGTGCCCCAGCAGCTGGGCGTGCGGCTTGGAAAGTGTAGATGACAGGGCCCCTCTCTCAGCCCACTTTACCCTTCAAGGTCAGCTGTCTCACTGTCTCATTCCGATGTTGTTAGCAAGCGGCTTTGGGAAGCTCTGAGGTCACCACTGTGGAGGTTCGCAAGCACCTAGTGGAACTGGCTGGGATTCCCCACTCACCTGTCCCGGACACCTGAGTAGGAGGGAAGGGACTAAATCCGGCTGAGGCGCACCTCTGAAGCCCAGCTAGGGGCTCTCTATCCAGGCAGTGGCAAGGCCACAGAAGCTGGCACGCCTTCACCCCAGAAAGGACAGCAGATCTGGGCAGAGAGGGGCCGTGAAGGCTGCTGGGATGTTGGGCATCACCCATCCCCTACCCTGGGGGCCAGGAGTGCCAGGGATTCCTGGGGAGCAAGTCCCTCCCCTGGCTGGGCAGGTTACGGAGCCCTTCACGTGAGCAACAGGAAATGACAGTGGCTGACGTAAAGGGCTGGTGGCCCCAGGAAGATAGGGTTCATTTTAACCCCTGACTCACCTAGTCTGGGTACCTCGGGGGGTGGGCTGAGCTGCAGCAAGGGTAGGAGGCTGGGGGGCATGTCCATAACCAGGCCTTGGGCCAAGGGCCCTGGCTGGGGCCAGATGCTGGTGCCAGGGGACATGCAGGAGCTTGGCATCATGGGTGAAATGGAGGCCTCCTGGACCATGTCTCGGCCGATCAGCATCATACTGGGGCTCAGGTTGCACCTGGCTTCGCTTTCATTCGCCTGCAGTGGAAACTCGAAGGGCAGCTCCTGCGGGAGTCTGAAGCTGCCATGCTGTTGCCTAGACAGTGGATGCCTGGATCCCCCTCAACCCCATGCTGCAGGCCCCCCACCCTGTGCCAGCTCAGGGGGAGGCCAGGGAAGTGAGAAGGGAGGTGGGGGGGTTGGCTCCAGGGTAGCTGTCAGCAGGCAGAGCCCAGGTAGGTCCCAGTCCAGCTCTGTCACTGCTCCCAGTGTGACCTTGGGGAAAGCCACATCACTTCCCCGAACCCTAGTTTCCTCATCTGCAAATGGGCATAATAATAGCACCTGTTGCTTAGGGCAGTCGTGAGGGTTGAGTTAATACGCAGACGTCTTAGTGCAGTTTTAAGCTTTAATAACTTCAGAAATATGAATGCTAAATGCTTCATTTGAATGTTTCATTATTTAAATTTCTTGTCTATTTTTTTAAAATTTTGAATGAAAATATTTTGAATTTCAATTTAATGTAAAAAAATTAAACCTTCAAATGCTGTTTGTAAGCCAGGGGCGCGGGGAAGGCTGTATGAGTGTTGGACTTCGGGCTGCTGAGAAATGAGAGGCAGCCCGAGAAGCACTCAGGGTGATGCCTGGTCCAGGGGTGCTCAGTACCTGCTGGCGGGACAGTGGCCAGCTGGCTCACTCATCCTTTCAGGAAGAGGGATGCCACCACACCTCCCAAGAGACGGAAACTGAGCAAAGCGAGAGGGAAGCCTGGCAGAGCAGGGAAAAGCCGAGGGCCCCGGTGAGATGGCACGGAGGAGGAGGCTGGCCAGGGAGGCTGCCCCTGCTGTCTGAGGTGGCGGGCACCTGGGGAGGCACTGCCTGGAACCACATGCCTGTACTTGCCAGCTCTGGGTAAACAGTGAAAGGAGTCGGGCAGCAGGGGCCCCATGCTGGGCAGGGAGGGGGACGGGGGATCACAGCCAATCGGCTGGTCTCCCACTGCCCCATGAAAGGGCCATTCAGTTCAGGCCGTTCCTTTGGCAACAAGGAGACTCGTGGCCATGTGAGTGCCCGTCCTGTCCCTGTCTTGCGCAGCAAGGCTGTAGCCAGGGCCCCGGCCCACTCTCCCGCCCGGGGTGCATTCTGCAGCCTCCAGGGACAGCCGTGCCAGGTAATGCAAGGGGCGCCAATCCAAGCTGTCTGCTCACCTGAAAGATGCTGGCTGGCACTGTCCTCAAGAGTGAAACTGGGGGTTGGGGGAGGGGATAGGCATGTCAAGGCCTCAGCCCCAATAGGGACCCTCTCCCCAGACAGGGGAGCTGTAAACCAGCTGCCAGCGCTGAGAGGCAGCTTCCAGGGGGCTGTTAGTGATGGCATGACCACCTGAGGCTGCAGGGAGGGACAGGTCTGCCAGTTGCCTGCCAGATTGAAGTAGACAGGAGAGAGGGACTTAGGAGCCCTCCTGCGATTCTGGGGACTGGAAGGTACGGCTCCACCTCCAGACCCCAACCCTTCCCAGTGTTACTTGTGGGCCATCCCAGGGCCGTCTGTCCCCGTCTGCTGCACCTTGTTTGGCCCCAGCACTTCTGCATCAGCAGGGCCAGGAGAGGTCGCAAGCTTGGGGCACTGCCTGCAGAATACCAATTGCCTGGGAGCCTCAGTGTGGGGAGGCGTAGAGAGGCCCGAGGGGAGGAGGTACGAGCTCCTGCCCTGGTGGGGGTGGGGTGGGGTGGGGTCATATCTGATTGGCTGCCAGGTGTCCCAGAGCCCAGCTCCTGAGACCTGGAGTCTCTTTGACTTTGAATTATTGATGGCGCTCTCCAAAGTGAAATCGAGGAGGACTGGTCCCACGCCCCCGCCCCCTGTGCCTCTTTCTGTCTCTCCCCCTGGCCTCTCTCAGCCTTCATTCTCTTCCTTCTCCGGACCCCAGAAAGCTAAGCAGATGGGCGGGAAGCTTGTGGTTTCCCCTAGCCCTCCTCCAGTTCTCTTTTCCTTGAAAGGGGTGAAAGTCATGCTGGAGGTGGGAACACAGTGGGGAGGGAGTGTACATGAAGGGTAGGGGGCCTCCGGGCCGGGCGGGAAAAGGGTGGACGATAACTTATAAGTCATGCCTTTCTGATGCCGGCCTAGACTGAAATGGCTGGAGGTCTCTGGCAGGGCCTACAAGTTCTGTTCTGGGGCCTATATGGAAGGTGCCACCTGCTCACCTCCCACCCCTGCACCTATCTCACGCCTTACGTGGACTGTTTCTCGAGCTCTCTGCCTGGCCCTCAGCACTTGAGGCTTGGCACCAGCTCCTCTCTGCCCTAATGGGCTGGGGCTGCGGCCTGGGGCAGGCTGTGGGCTGCCCCAGCCACTGGCTGCCGAACAGCTAGATTCTGCCCACTGCCCGCTCATCGCCCGCCGGGCAGGAGACAGCCAGCCATGACGTTATTACAGGCCTACAAAGGGAGGAGCCGGGCTGCCTGGCGGGGGCTGGGGGAGGAGATAATAACCACTGTCATTGTTGAGAGCTTTCACATGTCATTATCTCATTTATTCCTCGCAACAACCCTGGGAGGCAGGAATCATAATGATGATTATTATACTGATTTTGCAGGTGAGGAAATTGGGGCTTGGGAGGTTAAATGACTAGGGCAAAATCACCCAGCTAGTCAGCCACGGGGCACGTCAAAACCGGCCCCTACGCACACTCCTCTGAGGGTCCTGGATGACTCTGCACCCTCACCGCCCCAGGAGCCCCTGCTGACCCTCAAGGAAAGAGGCCCGATCCTACCTGCTCCTCCCTCCAAGCACCTCTGCCCTCCAGCTCCATTATAGATAAAGCCTGCATGTTCACGGTGATGGAGGGACTCTGCGGGCCCCCACGTGAGCCTAAATGTGATGGGGGTGCTGAGTCGAGGTAAAGTGGGAAGAGCACTGGGCTGGAAATCTGAGAGACATGGACGCCAGCCCTGGGCCTGCTAGTGCGTGACCTTGGGCAAGTCAGCGGCGCTTTTCCCATTTGTACAACAGAGAACTTAAGATGGATGACCCCTTCATCGAGTGGACACTCTCAGATGCCCAGGAAGGGGTTGATGGTCCTAACCAGTCTTAATTGGCTGGAGCATGTACTGGACACAGCTGACTCCAAGTTCCTGAAAAACAACTTGGGCAAACATCTTCCGGTTTAGTCTGAGTAAGATCTGGAGGATGTGCAAGTCTTTTGTAGCAACAACTAAAGCAACCTTAACAGTGAGGGTAGGTAACAGGTGCAATGCATCTAACTGATAATCACCCTTGTTTCAGCAGTGGGGAAATCTGGGATGGATTCCCAAATCTGATGTCTCTGCGGTGAGACTTGGTTCAGGCTGTTTCGCCCCTGTCTGCTTCAGTGTCCTCTATGTAAAGTGTGGTCATGGCTGCCCACTCCCTGGGACCTTGGGAAGATTCAATTGGATGATGGATGTGGAAATGTCTTCTTTTACTTGTGATAAAATATATATGACATGAAACTTAAAAAAAAAGATGGATGACCCTTTAGGGCTCTCAAAACTCCTCAATTCAGAGGTTCTGTGTTCCTTCAGCGGACCCACCCCAGCTGCAAGGACTGGGGGTAGGGACAGGAGTGCTGCCTGCAGTGCAGGATTTTAGCCTCTAGGGGGCCCCCTTTGCACAAGTCATTATCACCATGAGCAGTTTGTGATGGGTGCTGGTAGGGGAGAACCCCTGGGAGGCCACAGGGCCCTGACTCCACTTGAAACAGAAGTCTGAGATCAGTGAAGACGGTGGGCTCTACCACACGAGGATCCCCCACCGCAGCAGGTGACCATGTCCAGGGAAGAACTCTGGGATTGGGTCTGGAGACCAAGGTCAGGCTCCTGCGCAGCCACTCATCGCCGCCTCCCCCAAACCACATGGGCCTCCTTTTTCTCATCAAGGATCTGGCCAAGTGATCCTCTCAGGTCATGTCAGCTCAGACAGTGTAAGATTCGCAAAAGACTCCTGCTCGTCCCGTAGGTCAGAAAGCAAGGGAGCAGTCTTAACTCTTGAAATGTCCAGCGTTTCCAATCCAGGGGGTGAGGGCGGTGGCATCCCCCCATCTCGGGAGTATCTGCAGAAGCTGAGGAGAGGAAGCAGATGGGACCTGGGTTGGAATACTATTTGTTGCTTGAAGGGCTGCAGAGGTAGGGCAGTCCCTGCCTCACCCTGGGGTGTTTGAGGGGAGCAATTGGAGTGGCCAGGACGTGCTGAGACGGATTGCCCCGTGTGGTTTATGAAAGCCAGCTCAGCTCTCATGCTTTCCCTGAGGTGTGAAAGCACGGGTGCGTGGAGACCTGCATGCCTGTGTGCGTGCGCGCAAATGCAGAGGTGTGTCTCAGCAGCGGGCCAGCCTCTCGTGGAATTAGACTGTGTGGTCCCTGGTTGAGGTCTGGCCAGCTGGGGATGGAGAGCAGGTACAGTGGGAGCCTGACCCCCAGCAGGGCCCTCTGACAACTGCTTTCCTTGTCTTTCAGCCCATGAGGCTCCCAGTTCCCATTGAGTGCCGCCCTGAAGGATGTCCCAGCTCTCCTCCACCCTGAAGCGCTACACAGAATCGGCCCGCTACACAGATGCCCCTTATGCCAAATCGGGCTATGGCACCTACACTCCCTCCTCCTACGGGGCCAACCTGGCTGCCTCCTTCCTGGAGAAGGAGAAGCTTGGTTTCAAGCCCAGCCCCCCCACCAGCTTCCTCACCCGTCCCCATACGTATGGCTCCCCCTCCATCCTGGACTATGACCGAGGCCGCCCCCTGCCGAGACCCGATGTCATCGGGGGTGCTAAGCGTGCGGAGAGCCAGACTCGGGGCACCGAGCGGCCTTCAGGGAGTGGACTCAGCGGGGGCAGTGGCGTCCCTTATGGAGTGACCACCAGCTCCCTCAGCTACCTGCCCATCAATGCCCGCGACCAGGGGGTAACCCTGACCCAGAAGAAGTCGAACAGTCAATCAGACCTGGCCCGGGATTTCTCCAGCCTCCGGACCTCAGATAGCTACCGGCTAGACCTGGGCCACGGCCCCATGCTGGCCCGCACGCGCAAGGAGCTATGTGCCCTGCAGGGGCTCTACCAGGCAGCCAGCCGCTCTGAGTACCTGGCCGACTACCTGGAGAGCTATGGTCGCAAGGGCAGCGCACCGCAGGTGCCCACCCAGGCCCCTCACTCACGAGTCCCTGAAGTCCTCAGCCCCACCTACCGACCGAGTGGCCGTTACACGCTGTGGGAGAAGGGCAAGGGCCAGGCCCCTGTGTCCAGCTGCTCCAGCTCCCCAGGGCGAAACACCATGGTGAGTTTGCCCGAGGGACCCGGTGATGGGCTGGGGAGGCAGCCACTGATGAGGAAAGGACTCCCAACTTGACCGATGATCGAAGGCAGAGGTTTTTCTTCCCAGGCCTCACAGCGGCTGCTCCTGCAGCCCAGGTGGGGATGAGCCAGGGAAGTAACCTCGGCACGTCCGGTGCCCTCATGGTTTGATGCCTTTGCCCAGGGGCTTTCCCACTCTCCCCAGGAAACCCACTTCATGACCTGTGCACTGAGTGATGGCCCAGCAGTCATCTTGGAAATGCTCAGCTACCCTCACGTACACTGGGATTCTTATCCTCTACTTTCCCACCCAACACGCCAGGGTCCCCTGCAGGCCCTGCCCCATCCTGGACTGACTGCTGAGGCCCCCAGACCACCAGTGTGCCCCGTGGTAAGAGAGGCCCCCTGGCCCTGATTGCATCTCTCCTCCTGCTCAGGCTTTCACCTCCCAGTCCAGAGACGTGGCTTAACGTTGGGACATAAGACATCAGGAGAAGAGGGTCTCTCCTCTGATGGACCCTGCCTGGCTCAGGACAGGGTGTCTGGACAGGAGTTGTCCTCATGTGTCTTTGGAGAAAATGGTGCAGAACTTTTTGTCTAGGGCTTTAGACGATCCAATCCCTCTCTACTCCAATAGTGCCTGGGCTCGAATAAGGGAAGAGGCTCTGCTGGAGACAGAGTAAAGGCTGGCGTGGCCCCACCCACATCTAATCCCTGAACACACCTCTCTTGGGGCACTGACTACAATTCTGCCTTTTCTGTAGTCATTAGTTTACCCATTAGATGGTGAGCTCTCATAGGATGAGAAAGAAATCAGATCTCTAGATCCCTCACCATGTGCCTAGCTCAGTGTAGAACTCAGCTGACGTGCTTGTCATGTGGATGGATGGATGGATGGATGGATGGATGGATGGATGGATGGATGGATTGGTGAGTGGGTGGGTGGCTGGACGGGTGGGTGGGTGGATGGATGGATGGATGGATGGATGGATGGTTGGGTGGATGAGTAGGTGGGTAGATGGACAGGCAAGCATATGGGCAGGAGAACTGGGTGTTGTGTTGCCTTCGTTACTCTATGTACTCTTCTCCTACTCTTAGGACACGTGTCTCTCGGAAACAATAGCTATGCCATAGCAAGAAATGCTGCTTAAGGGGCTTGTCCAGAAAAATGGAGCAGGGGTGCAAGATAGGGGTGGAGCTTTGAGGCACGGATCTCGAAACTCGTCATAACTAAAGGTCTTGGGAGGACAACTTTGATACCATTCCTTAGAGAGTCTTGGCCTTGCTGGGCCGTCTGTGAGGTGCCATGGGAGATGCAAAGGCTGGTGCCTCCCAGGGCGTTCAGGCCCTGAAAGGGCAGGGCTGGCTATGTCGGAGGGACGAGACGTGGCACACGACAGAGCTGGCCCGGGAGAGAAAGACATGCTCTCAGGGCACGTGCGCTTGGGGTGGAGCGTGATTCCCTTGAACAGGTCTGGTGTTGCACAGCTCTCAGTGGAGGGGCTTGGGTGCTAGAGGCCTCTGAGGGGCACCCTCCCTTTGCTCAAAAGAGAAGGGCTATTTATTTATTTATTTATTTATGGCCATGTTGGGTCTTTGCTGCTGCACGCAGGCTTTCTTTAGTTACGGTGAGCAGGGGCTGCTCTTCCTTGCGGTGCGCAGGCTTCTCATTGTCGTGGCTTCTCTTGTTGTGGAGCACGGGCTCTAGGCATGCAGGCTTCAGTAGTTGTGGCACGTGGGCTCAGTAGTTGTGGCTCGCGGCTCTAGAGCTCAGGCTCAGTAGTTGTGGCACACGGGTTTAGTTGCTCCGCGGCATGTGGGATCTTCCCAGGCCTGGGCTCGAACCAAGTCCCTTGCATTGGCAGGCGGGTTCTTAACCACTGCGCCCCCAGGGAAGCCCGAGAAGGGCTCTTTACGGGGCTCAATGTTCCTCAAAGTGGGGTCTGCAGACTGCCTACCTCAGAATCACCTACACAGCTTAACAATTCAGGGGTCTGGGCCCCACCCAGACCCCCCCCGAATCAAATTCTCTAGGGACAGTGCCTGGAAATCTGCCCTTTTCACAAGACTGTCAGGTAATCTTCAAGCACACCGAGGTCCAAAAACCTCCCCTCCACAGACTAAACTGCAGAGCCACTCTCGGGCCCAATCCCAGGAGAGCAGGGCTTCCTCCTTCCCACTCAGGCATATTCCAAACCTCCCTGGAGCCTGCTGCCCTCCACCCCTTCCACAGGGGACACCCCGGCCCCACCTCCACCCCCAGGGCCAGGGTGAGGGGAATTCTGAGAGAGGACCTCAGAGGACTGGCAGATTGACCCGGAGCAAACTCAGCCACCCTAGCGTCCCTCCTCCCGTCCAGAAGCAACCCCACAACACAGGGAAGTAGCCAGCAGCCCGACAACTGAGCTAGGGTTTCACTGTGAGCTCTCGCTCCAGAAGATGCTATCAACTGGGAAATGCCCCTCGTGGGCTCCGTGGTGTAAGACCTTGATTTAACCTCACGCTCACCCCTCTAACCTCACCCCTCTCTCTCCTCACCACCCTCACCCTCGCCTCTGGAGCTGACTACATCTTGCTGGCGTGAGAACATCCCTGTGCATGGGGCCTGGACCGCTTCTGCCTAGAACCAGGTCCAGTTTCTTTTCCGATCTCCATCTGGGGATCTTACTGCCTCATTCATTCATTTACGGTGCTCCGCTTACTAGCAGCATAACCTCAGAGAAGTTCCTGAACTTCTGAACCTGTTTCCTCTGTGAAACGAGAGCAATCATAGTTCCCACTTCATAGACTGTCGTGAGGAATCAAAGGTTGCGTGTGAAAGGGCCTGGCCCGTAGTAGGTGCTGCATACATGTCAGTCCTCCTTGCCCCCTTCCAGGTGCTCCAGGGGCAGGAGAGGTGTGAGCCATGGCCCCTGCCCTCGGGCATATGCACAACTAACTTGGGGAGATAAGTTCCAAAAGCAGCGGCAGTAGGAGGCCTCCCTAGGTTTTGCGGTGTCATAGGTGATGGGGAAGGGAGAGGTCATCCGAGGCTGGGATGGGCTGCTCTGACCGCTGGAAGAACATTTTGCCTCTTTAACCTTGGACACCTCTCACCTGAGCTGTGTCCTCACCCATGAAAGGGAATGGTCATGCCTGCCCTGCCCACCTCCCAGGGATGTCATGAGGTTCAAAGCAAATAATGGATGTGGAGGAATCTGAAACCAGTAACATGTGATGGGAGAGTCGGTTTAAACTTAAGGGGGGAAAGGAGATGATGGAAAAGAAGGGGCACTCGACAGCTGACTAGAGTGGGAGAGGGGACCCCCGTTGGGAGGAACACAGGTGAGAAGGAAGTGCATCCTGGGGCGAAGCCAGCATGATCTGACTCCTCTGGGGCAGCCGTGGCCCCAGGGCTCTCAGGGTAGCTGACCTGAACTACAGCTGAAGTACAGTAAAGGGAGGTCACAAGCAGGACCGCCCACCGGGGACTAGAACAGTTCTAACCAGACTCAGTCCCCTTGTTAATAGTAACAGCCCACGTGAACTTGGACTGTCACAGACTCAGCTGAACACGGGTGAAGAACTGGTGTAGGGGGACAAGAATTCTGAATACCCCCCACCTCACCCCCAGCTTGCTTAAGTACCAACAAAATGCCACTCCACGGAGGGTGCAGCTCAGCCTAGGACAGTGAGGGCTGCCCCAGGCTCCACCTTATGACAGACTGGAGAGGAGGAAGGTGTATTGGTTCAGAACTGATTAAAAAAAAAACCTTTCACTACCTTCAGTGGGGACTCCAAGGCAGGAAGCCAGGCCAGGTGAGTTGGCCCTGCAGAGAGCCAGGGGCCCAAGCACGTCCCCCCTCTGCCCCACCTCTCCTGTTCCCTTGGGCCTATGGAAGGACAAGCTGTTCCCACTGAGCCCTTCCAGGGCTGCGCTTTAACCCCTACAATCCATCCTAATCCTCCTCCGCTCCACCCCCTCCAGCTGCTCCCTCCCCGGCCCTGGCATTCTGCCTGCTGGCCTCAGCCCTGCCGAGGCCACCCTCCTTCTTTCCTGGGGCCCTCCAGAGCACAAGCCATGGGCCGGGCATCTGCTGCTCGGATGCAGGGCCTGACCCGGCCTCTTGCACACCCGTGCCCTCTGCTCTGGGACCTGTTGCTAGGAGCAAACGGCCTGGGCACCTGGGTCCTATTTGCCACTGGGGCTGCTGACTCATCTCGCAAAGCCTCGGGTTCCAGCTGTTCAGTGACAGGGAGATTATATAAGCCGAGGTCATGTGATTTTTCTCTCGGGTGGGACTTTGGACTTACTGCTGCCAAGCAGTAGGGGGAAGGGAGGAGTTTTACTCCAAAGAGAACTACTTGAGGACAGCAGGGGCTGCCCTAGGGCTCCTGGGTGAGAGGAGTGACCTTCCTCTCCGTCCCCTGCCTTCTCACTGTTTACTCAGCCACTCCGAACTGCATCCCTGCTGTCTTATTTGTCCAGCTTGGCAGCCTGAGACCCTGGGGCTTGTCCTCACCCACTCGGCCACCCAGAGGAGGTTGAACTTCCTCAGGGCCTGAATCTGTGCTGACAGCATAGGAAGGTCACACAGAGGAGCCCTTAAGCCAGAGGAGTCCCACGGCCAGGACTAGTACTAGCTGCTGAGAAAGAAAGGGCAGTTGGTTTGTAGTCTGTGGTTAGAATCAGCCAGACACTGATGTCTCCAGCCCTTGAAGACCGGCTGTGGGCTATGACCTGGCTGGTGGCCTTGGTGCTGCCTTACCCAGGCTCGTTTTCTCAATCAGTGCCCCGCACTGTGCTCCCTGCCTCCCCCTCCACCCCGCCTCGGGGATGTCTCCATGAGTTAACGTGGCGCAGGGGTGGGCTCAGCAAGGCAGAAGTTAATCCAAGCCTGGCAAAATGTTCCCTGCCCCCGGGAGAGCCGCTCCACTGACCATCGGCTACAGAAATGAACAGCATGTTCAGGGCCCAGAGCTGCACACGTCGTCCCCTGCACCCTCTCACCTCAATGGGTCCATAGAAACTGGTGCCCCACACAGAGGTATAAACGAGAGAGGGAAGTGTGTGGGCCTCTGGAATCCAGCTGGTTCAGGCCGGACTGCCCAGGGGCTCAAAGGAGTACAGAGCTTTTGGCCTCCTGGAGTCTGAGTGATGCAGGGAGGCGGAGCTTCCTACAGACCTAGGTACCGCTGGCTGGCCCTCCGTCCCCAAGGGCACTCGTGGGCTGAAAGCCAAGCCTCCTAACAAGGACTCTGAGCCCCTACCAGTTCAGTCAATCAGGCCACCAGTCTGTCCCGTTTGCGGTGGTAACAGCAGGTGCGCCCAGGAGCAGGGCCTAAGCAGTGTTTCCAAATCCAGGACCAAGCTGCCCACTAAGATCTGAGGGAACAAGGTATTCGCCGTCTTGCCTTCGTAGAGCTAACGCTGACTTTAATTTACTTAAATACTCCATCCGTGCCAGGAAGGATCTGAGGTGAGAAAATACCTACGGGGGAGGCAGGCCAAGCACAGGGTCTGAGAAATGGCCGTCTCGGGCTGCAGGAATGAGCCCTGCAGAGATCAGCTCAGTGTGTCTGAGGCAGAAAGTCATGGAGCCGGAGCCAGATTCAGATCCCAGAAGACCATATGCTTTAGCCACCCCACTTCACGAAATGGCACTGAGGAGAAAGGGTCTCAGAGGGGCTTGGCTAGTTGAGAAAGGACCTCGGTTCTTCCTCGGCGGTGTCCTGCAGCCGTCAGACCTGCCTGACAAGACTGGACCCTGTGGGAATTCTTTCCCCCCCGGCTTCTCAAAGGGCTCCCATGCAGGAGCTTTCTCCAGCTGGGCCTCCCCTCTCCCAGCAATGCCCCTAACCTCCCGCATCCCAGGAAAGATGGAGAGAGCTGGCAGAATGTCATGATGTCCCGGGGTGGCTGGCCTACGTCATGGGGAGACAGGCCAAATGCTCCAGGGGGTGAGCACCTGATAGACAGCGCTTCCTGCAGCTCACTTACTCGACATGCAAACCCAGACTCGCCCCACCCTCTGGGCTCAGTGGGACTTCCAGGATGGCCAGCAGAGCCTGCTCTGGCCCCCTTTCATGGTGAGCTCAACGTCTTTATTAAGCACCCACTAAGAGAACCCACAGCCCCGCCCTTCAGGAGGCATCAGTGTGATGGTACAATCAACACACAAGCTCAGACCACTTACAGAAGCCTTAGAGACACTTATAACACAAAGATAAACATATTAAGACAAATTCATACAGTGGAAACTGAATGCTAGTAGACTGAGGGTATACAGGGATGGTGTTTCGAGCTGGGTGGAGTTCATTAGAGAAGGCTTTGTGGAAAACATGAGTTTTGAGCAGAATTTACAGGTTGGTAACTGGCAGAGAACAGGAAAGGCATTCCAGAATCTCCTGGTAATTGTTCCTAGCATGGGTTTTGCTGTAGGACCTGTCTGGGTTCAAAGCCCCACGCTGCCATTTACCAGCTACGTGGTCCTGGAAAGTCATTGGACCTCTCAGGGCTTAAGTTCCTTCATCTAGAAAACAGAGGTAATAGTTGCTACATCACTGTGTTATTATGCAAGTTAGCTGGGCTAATATATATAAAGCACTTAGCAGTGCCTGGCATTTAGTAAGTACTTCATCGGTGGCAGGTTTTTGTTTTTTGTTTTTTTTTTTTTTGCGGTACGCAGGCCTCTCACCGCTGTGGCCTCTCCCGTTGCGGAGCACAGGCTCCGGACGCGCAGGCTCAGTGGCCATGGCTCACGGGCCCAGCCGCTCCGTGGCATGTAGGATCCTCCCGGATCAGGGCACGAACCCGTGTCCCCTGCACCGGCAGGTGGACTCTCAACCACTGTGCCACCAGGGAAGCCCGGCAATTTTGTTTTTTAAGCGAGAGAAGGCAAGTGCTAAAGCAGGTTGGTTGGCAGCGGGGATCAGAGAAGAGTGAGGGTGGTGACAGTGGTGTCGTCCGGCCTATGGATGACAGTCTCACAGACAGGGCTACCTGAGGTTTCCAGAATGGATAGAAGAGTCGGGTGTTTCAGGGCAGGGGAGTGATGTGATGAAATGCAAGCCTTGCTGCAGTGTGGTTAGGAAGGGTGTGGTTAGGAAGAAGGAAGCATGGAGGAAGGCTGTTGCATTTTGTCCAGGGTCCAGGTTTGGTCACCCGGCAAGGAGAGTGACTGTGGAGATCACCCCTCCTAACATCAAGCCTCACTTATCACCCAGGAGAACGCCCTGCAGCTCCTGCCACCTGCGCACTCCTCCCACCACCGCTGCTGGAACACACAGGGGCAACCGTCTGTGCTCCCCCCTCAGTAGCACAAAATCGCTGTTCTGTGGGAGTCCTGGGGTACAAGCCATACATGCATCCTGGACACACTCCCCATGTGGCTGTGGTCGTGTGTGCCGTGTGCGTGTACATGTGGGGATGACAGGCCAAGGGAAACAGAAGGAGGCCACAGATGAGTAACAGCACACACTGCTGCCTCCCAGAGTATTTTTAAATGCTAAAAATACTGGCTAAAAATACCCATCAAGCTCCAAACAAGATACTTTCTCCAGGCAGATTCTGTGTGGGTCCCTGATAGGTGAGGGGGGTGGAGCAGCAGAAACCTTCAAGCATTGCTGCCCTTCGGGTCAGAGGAGTACACTCACCCCACACCAGCTGAGCACCTATTTCTCCACCGTGGTGGTACTTTCTCCCCATCTCCCGAAAACAAATCAAAATTTGAGATTCTAGGAGAGATGGAGTTGGGTAACTGGGTAGAAGAGGCCAGAAAAGGTTCCTTCCTGGGGCCAAAAGGTACGGTGATGTATTGTACCATATAAAAATATGGGCATTGCCTCTCTTGACAGTGGGCCAAACTAAGGGCTGGAGGGAGGAGGGGTGCTCAATGCCGAAGCCGTGGAAATCTACCTTCCTAACCTGGGCCCTGTGACCCTCACGGTCTGTGTCGATGTTGGGCTCCAAGAAAGCCCTGAATGCTGAATCCCCCCTGAATGCTGTGCAAAAGTTTGTGCGTGGGTGCATTTTTCCCTGAAAAAAATGAGTACAGAGCTTTCATCGGGTTCTCAAAATGATCTGCAGCCCCCAAAAAGTTAGGAATCGTTTGCCGCCTTGGGGGAAGCTCACCCGGCTGACACTCGTCCTTGGAGACGTGTCCTCTGCGGGCCTCAAAGACAGTTTCTCGAGTCCCAACCCCGAGGTGGGTGCCGGACTCCGCGCTCCGGTCCTGCCGGCCCCCGGGGGCTGCCAGGTCTCTGCGGCCGGCGGGCTCTGTCGGCGGCAGGGGGCTGGGGGCAGGCAGGCGGTGGGCGGACCCGCGGGAAGCGCGGGGTCTGGCGGGGTCTCAGCCTCGCTCGGGTCCGCGTGCTGGCGGCCGGGGGCGGGGCCCAGCGGGGGCGGAGCTGGAGCCCTGGTCCCGCCCCAGCGCTGACGTCGCGCGGCCAGCGGCGCGGGCGGGGCCGCCAGTCTGCTAGAGAGAGAGAGAGAGAGAGAGAGAGAGAGAGAGAGAGAGAGAAGAGAGAGCGAGCCGGTGCAGGGGCGGTTGGCGGCGTGCGCCGCGGAGGTTGAGGCGGAGGAGCACGCGATCTGCCTGCCGTAGCGGTTGCCGCCGGGCGCCGCGGACGGTGTCCTGTGGCGGCCTCGCCGGCCTGGGCGTCCGGGCCGTGGGATCGCGCGGTACTACCCCGCGCCTCCTTGGCCAACGTTAGGCGAGGGGTCGAGCCCGCCACCCGCCCGTCAGCATGCGCACCTCGTACACCGTGACCCTGCCTGAGGAGCCCCCCGCAGCCCCCTTTCCCGCCCTCGCCAAGGAGCTGCGGCCGCGCTCCCCTCTCTCCCCTTCCCTGCTGCTCTCCACCTTCGTGGGGCTCCTGCTCAACAAAGCCAAGGTACGCGGGGCCCTTTTCCGGGACCCCCAACGCCGAGGGCTGGGGTTCCGCCTCCTCCCCGGGATGCCCTCCCTCCCGCCCCCTGCTGCCGCGCGCCGGGCCCGGGCACGGAGCGTCCTCAGCCCCCACCCCTCCTTTCCCAGGGTCTCCCGGCAAGGAACGCCCCTCCCCGGCTGATCTCACGCTTACTCGCGGCCCCCACCCCTTGTTGAGGTCCCAGCCCCGGAGCCCTCCGAACCCCCCTTCCCCTTCCCTCTCGTCGACCCCTGCACCAGGTGGCTCTTGGCCTCTTAATTCCTGGCACCTATCAGGACAGGTGCAGGAAAGCGTAACCTTGACTAGTTCTCGGTGTGTGAGGGAACGGGCAGCTCGCTGGACCCCGCGGGCGTGACTCCTCCAAGGCCAAACCCAGCAAGAAAGGCTGGTGGGAAAGGGGCCGCCTCCCCGACACTCAGTTCCAAAAGGCCCTTTCCCAGAGGGTCGGTAACAGGGGTCCTTTGACCCCGTGAAGGGCAGAGGAGTTGCAGACGGGGAAAGAGGTCAACGTCCCTTCCCTTCCCAGCCCTCCCCAGTTCAGCTAAGTGGGCACTGGATCCCTCAAATGACGTAGCCGCCCCAGAGTGATGCTGGGGCTAAAGGCTGGGCACTGCCCCCTCGGGGAAGAGAGAGGGGGCCAGAGCCTGACAAGTCTTATGTAACAGCACCAGCTCCCGTGTTGGCAGTGTGTGCACTGCCCCGTGCCAGGGCCATACCAGCCTCCTTGGCCATGGCTGACCCTCATGGCACAGGTGAAGTAAGCAGGAAAGCCCTTTCCTGGGGTCTCGAGTGTGAAGACACAAACCTCCATCAGCCTTTCTTCTATGGCTCGTGTTCCCAGATGTTTCCCCCGCGTTAACATAGAACAGGCTCTTATGAGCCCCCTGCTCCTTCCCTGGGAGGTGAATGCTGTCTGTTTGCTGGCAATGGAGGTGGCATCTACCTTCAAGAACAGTGGTTGCTACCGAGTCAAATTAGGTTTGCTGATGGCTAATTTTAAGGAAGCTCTTGACCCGAACTTTCTCTGCTCTTTGCACTTGAGTTCCAGCATCCCAACTGGAGTCATTTCCTTGTCTCCTGGTGAGAGGCTGGCTGTTCAGGGTCTCTCCCCACTTCTCCAGTTTGGGCCTCTCCCTGTCGGCCCTGAGGTAGGATTGTTTTTCCCGTAAGAAAGGTCACTCCTGGGACATTTTGTTTCTCTCTGGAATGGAAACTGCTGACTTTCCCTGCAGCTCCTGATTTCCTATTCATGGCAGAAGAATATCTGGCTGGGCAGAGAACAGCCCTGCTCTCCCCTCCGCTCCCACCCCCTGACTTCTGTTACCCAGCCGCCTTCTACACAGAGTGCTTAGAAATTGGCAAGTAGTTTTGAGCTCAGGAAATCTTAGACAAACGCACAACCCAGAACTAAGAGGGTCCCAGCGATGCCTTGAAGGAGCCTCCCCCATCTCTCCACCCGCCAGGCCATAAGCAGGGGTAGAGCCTCGAGAATAGTAACCGTAGGTCGTGAGCTGTTCTCCTTGACCTTCCCTCTGTTGGGTCACAGTTAAAAGTGTCAACACCACAGGAATGCTTCATTAGAGAGATGCCTCCAGTCTCCCACTGCCCCACCCCCACTAGAGCTGCATGACTACTGCCTCAGCCACGGGCCCCCTTTGGTGGACAGCGACAGTCACCAGCGGTAGAATGCTTTGCTTCTGTGGCCCGTTTAGACAGATGTTGTCTGAGGCACGGGGAGGGGGAGTAAGAACTAATAAAGCACTGCCGGAAATAGATGTAAGAGTGGGTGTCCTGGGGAAGAAAGAGCAGGTATTCTGTCGTGGGCAGGCTTTAACGTTTAGTTCCGAATGGGCAACACGGAGACATCAGTGTTTCTGTTGGGCCCCATGTCTACTTCAAAATGCTGATAAGGTCTTTGTCCGGGGAGTTATCTCTGTTGTGGCCCTCTGACTGGAGCATCAGGGTTTACTGAGATTGTCGTGAAGATTTAAATTCTGTGTCTGGGGCCATACACTGCTGTTCTTCAGCGGGTGTTTGTACCCCACCTGCTGCCAATAGGCTTTTCTTTCTAGCTGCAGGTGGACAGCAGGTCTCTCTGCTGGTTTAGGTATTTCCTTCCCTACCTATTAGTGTTAGACCTGAGAATTGGCAAGGAAGGATCTTCCCACTTGTGGGATCAGCGGGGCAATACCTGAGAAAAGCCCTCCTTCAGCCTGCCTCTCCCCAGCCCACCCCCTTATGCTGACAACCTCATGGGCTTTGAGCTGCTGACAGCACACGGCATGAGTAATTTTAGCTGAGTTATTTCAGGCTCCTGTTCTGATCAGGCTTGAGCTGGCCCCACGCATGCCCCAGCCAGTGTTGCTCCAGAGTTGCCTGCTCCCAGGTCCCCTCCCTGAGACGGAGGGTGGAAGGCTCATCTGTAGGCCGATGCGTTAACCCTTTGAGCCTGAAGGTTTTCTGACTCCTTGGAGGTCAGGCCAGGGTCAGCCAAGAGACCTGGACAAACACGCTCAGAGTCCTCGCCGGAGCACCTTTTCTCCCTCCCACCCCCTCACCAGCCTCCACAGTAGGGACAAGAGCAAGAGGAGCGCCTTCAGCCAGGTGCTCACCTCTGCTTGGCCCAACCTGCCATCAGAAGGATTCCCAGCCGGTGGCCAGTCAGGGTGTTGAAACCTGAACCAGGCGAGGAGGATTCTCCCAGGCTTTAATCAGCCCTCAGGAGCTGAGCTCAGCTGGAAGGAATTCCACCTGTCTCTGGCGGTTCAGAATGGCAGGCCAACTAGGGTTTTTCCCCAGATGAAGATCTAGACTCAGTTGAGATGTTTTGTCATTGAACTTTGCAAGACCTCCTTGAAGTGCTCATTGTGACAGCTGCTTTAGACATCAGGCATGTCAGGATACTGATGGAGGTCATTTGAGAGAGTGCCTGGATTTGGGGCCTGAAATTTCTTGGAGCCAGGTATATGAACTCCTGGTCTCTGGCTCTCAACTCCAGTCTCCAATATGGCAGAGAATGAAAAGTAACATAAAGATGGGGGAAAACACGTAGTCGATAAAAGAAAGCAAAGCCTCGAAGAACATTTTTCTTGTGTGTTGAAAATGACAGGCATTCCACACCCCTCTTGCCTACAACGTACGTAGACTGAAGTTGGAGAGAGAATAATGTGTGTGGCTTGATGCCAGTGGCTACAACTGGCAGAAAGTTGCAGAGAGAACCTAACATAGGCCAGGCCTCTTCCTTCAGCCTGAATATGCCACGTGTTCTTTGCTTACAGAATTCTAAGAGCACCCAGGGTCTGGCTGGTCTCCGAAACCTTGGGAACACGGTGAGTTCTTCCTAGCCCACTTCTTTCCTGAGGCCACTCCCTACCATCCCAACTGGGACCGTCTAACCAGAGTCCCCTCCTGGCTCCAGCCAACTCCCTCCCTACCCGCTAGGCCAGCTGGTACCTGCCCTTCCTGGCTGGTGTTTTACAAAGTTGCCGACCTCTTCCTCAGCCCCGCCCCCAGCAGGAAGCCCTGCTGAAGAGGAG